>NC_136434.1:198107170-198839670 GCF_052849685.1 Lactuca virosa | reverse complement strand
TATAACATCCTTTCAACCCCTGCAACTTTGCAAAGTAAAACTTTTGTTTTCTATAATTAATATTGCTAACTTGCAACATAATAATCATGCTCCCACTAACATGATAATTATTACTTTACTAGCATAACACTTATGCTCCCACTAGCTTTGACATGTATCCAGAAATCAACAGAACTTCTAAAAATTAATACTTATTGATTTCTTTAACGAAAGTTTATATTTCTGATACGAGATGCTATGATAAGCCTTTATCTAAGCTTCTCAAACTCATACACCTTTCCTTAGATAGCTTATATGTGTGTCTAAACAATTTCAGAACTTACAAACATAAGTCTTAATTGTTCAAACTAATTGCCAAATCTCATAATTCAAACTATGAAGAGGGATGCTGTAATCATAATCGAATTCGAGAATGCAATTTACACAATCGCTATCTCCTTAAAGTCTTCCTAGTGAAAGCGTTTCCTCACAATCCTTTTCATGAAGTGGAGAGAAACCTTATCACTTAGATGTTATGGTGTATGTGTTCCTATCCATGTGAATCTGTCATAACCATAATCACAAGACAAGGTTAGTGACAAATCTAAACTCATATGGACTAAACTTGTTCAATCTTAATTTCTTGCCACGTGACAGCACAAGGGCCTACCATGTCTTCCAAGTTGTTGAGCAGATCACCCATACAAATCAATGAACTTTCATTGATTAAGGTGTTTTGCCTTTATGCATTCAAATGAGAACTCATAGGACTCACATGCATATTCAACTTTGAATGGAATGACACAGAAACAAGAATGTGTCAACACGATAGGTTACAAACCTCAAGTCGTGCGCTAGTGTTTTAACAATAGGTTTATTCTTGATTAGTTCTTGAGACTTTTCAAGATCATTAAGACTCCCACTGACCTCTTGACATATAAGATTCTCTTGTCAAGAAACATTCCTTGACAAACAAATATTCAAGAGTTATTGTGGGTCCTTATCAAGACAAACACTACACACAATTGGTCTTAGTTGGTCTTTGTCTTATCCAAGACATCACAACTTACCAATTTCAAATGTGCAAGAGTAATAAACATTTTTCTACTCCACATTTGATGAGTGTGTTAAAACTTCTTAGGATGTGTCACTCAAGTCACAATCTTGGAGTACGACTCTAGGACTTGATTTTGGAACGAAGTATGATTCACCTTTTGATTTAACCATTTCAACAATTATCGATTCCTCTTCTTAGCCATACTAGTGTACTAAGGTTTCCTTAGAGGATCAATTGTGACACGGTTTCATAATCACTAAGTTAATCATAAAATACGATACTTAAGTACTCTCCCATCTTTTCAAATTATAGAAACTTTTATCTTTCTGCCTAATTGATTCTTCTTATTCGTTCTGTTATTCATTGAAACTTTTCCAATGATTCCACACTCACTAATCTTTTAGCAAATCATGACGAATATTTTATCGTTCTTTGTGGTGGACCTGGCTTAGTGCACAACAATGCGTACTAGATCTCCTAGTCCTTCACTTGACTCACATACTTATGTGAACAATGAATTAGTCTTAATTTCCCAAATACGAAGGTTCTCATTCATCATACAATTTCTGTCCAATTGAAACTTGGGCGATGAGAATCTTTCCTTATTTGGTAAATTTCTAACATTACCACAAATAACATAACTAAGAATCATATCCATTTCAATATTGCTAACAAACAAACTGATAGGTTTTATACAAACAATCCTATGTGTGCATGCAACCCTAATTGGATCTATGTTTTCACTATAAGACATACAACTATATGAACACAAAATAAACCCTAGCATGCTTCTATAATTTTTGAAAATTATATAGAAGTGTAGTAGACATACCTTTGTTGTTATATAGCAATAACAACTAGTTTCCTTGATCTCTTGAACTCTTGAACGCAAGCACCACAATTGTAGTGCCTCTAATGGCTCACAAACACCTTGAAGCAAGAAGGAAATTAAGAGAGAGAGGGGAAGGATGCTAATTTCGGCCCTAGGGTTTCCCTTGGAATCAAGTGGCCTAAAATTGAAGCATAGGGCATCTATTTATACTGTAGGGTGCTAGGGTTTCAGTCTAAACCCTAATGGATAGCTTAGCCACCAAGCAGCCCAAGGAACCTTCTGGAATGAGGCCCTTGGACGAAAATATGATGATCCCTCATCATAATTTCGTTCCCCCTTAGTCCAGTAGGTTTCCCAGCCCAAAACTCAACTATCACACATTTGACAGTTTATACCCCTTTATTTAATTAATCTCTTTTAGTCACCAAATTAATTCCTAATTAATTTATGACTAATACTAATTAAATAAATATGATTTCTCCATTAATATATTATTCTTATAATATATTAATAAACCATAATATCTTCTCTCTCATATCAAATTACCTTGTCAAGTTGCTTTGGTGAAGGCAACCCAAAAGGACCATGCACACTCGGGTCAAGTACATACCAAATATAGTTACGGACTTAGACACTAATCCAACAGTCTCCCACTTGGATAAGTCTAGTAACTACATCTCACATATAACTTCCGTATCCGATTAGCAATCGTAGCTTTCAATAGCCTCTGTCAACTCTGACCAATAATCTGTCCTTCAGATAAGGGATCGTATAATCCTCTGTTCTAGATATCATGCTAACAATACTTATTGTTTAGCATTTTATTTCTTGATCTCTGATTTGTTCGACATAGAACTCAGTTGAACACATCAACTTCATCCTGACCGGGCCCGGCACAAAAGTCAAACCAAATCATCAAGTGGCCAAGATATCGCTTTTATTCTCATAGAATAAAAGGAACAGAAAAACGTCGACTAATATGCCTTTATCATTTACTAGTTAAAACACACACAATAATGCGTTTTATAACATCAAGTTACTGATGCGTTTTCGCATTATCAATGTATAATCAACTAGCAAACAATAACCATATCTCTAGGTTTAAAGATTATATGATATTATCATCTTGCGATCACTTGTGATAACATTCATGAAGTGATACCAGCAAGTGTGGGTCTATTCCAATGCTCAATACAAATTTCATAAGCACTCATAAACTTTGCAGCAAACCTTTGCTATGTCTAAAACTTTTCAGACAATCTACAAACAAATTTATGACAATCTTCCTTCATATCTACTTCCAACATATGAACGATTGTGGACTGTTCGAATAATCTTATTATTCAGGAAGTCAAAACATGCAAAATTTAAACAATAGATAAATAATCAACACAAGATAGAAGCTTTCTTATAAATAACACACCTTTATTTAATCATCAAATGTTGAATACATGATCATCCATTACAAGTTTCCTACCTATCTAATCTAAACTAATATCGTCCTTCAGCCCTACGCTCCTAGCGTGCTGCAAATGCTTAACCCTACTCAGTCCCTTCGTGAGGGGATCTGCTGGGTTATCTTCTGACGATACCCTCTTCACAACGAGGAGTCCCTCTTCTACTCGATGTCTAATAAAATGGTATTTCCTGTCGATATGACGAGATCTGCCATGATCCCTTGGTTCCTTGATTAAGGCAACCGCTCCTTCATTATCACAGAAAATTTCCATGGGCTCTTTTATGGATGGCACAACTCCAAGGTCTCCAATGAAGTTCTTCAACCATATAGCCTCCTTTGACGCCTCGCTCGCCGCAATGTACTCTGATTCGCACGTTGAATCAGCTACGGTTTCTTGCTTGGAACTTTTCCAAGTCACTGCTCCTCCATTCAGGGTAAAGACCCAGCCCGACTGCGATCGGTAATTATCCCGATCTGTCTGGAAACTAGCGTCACTGTACCCTCGCACCCTTAAGTCATCACTCCCACCCAGGACTAGAAACCATTCCTTAGTCCTTCGTAGGTACTTAAGAATATTCTTGACAGCAATCCAATGTGCCCTACCAGGATTCCCTTGATATCTGCTGACCATGCTCAAAGCGAAAGCCACATCAGGGCGAGTACAGGTCATAGCGTACATAATTGAGCCAACTGCGGAAGCGTAAGGTACTCGGCTCATATCAGCTATTTCTGCCTCTGTACTCGGGCTCTGAGTCTTACTCAGTTTGGTATTGCATTGGATTGGTAACTCCCCTTTCTTGGAATTTTCCATACTAAAACGTTTTAGTACCCTTTCCAAGTATGTATCCTGACTGAGTCCTATCAGTCTCTTACTTCTGTCTCTCACTATCCTTATTCCCAGAATATATGCAGCCTCTCCGAGGTCCTTCATAGCGAAACACTTCCCAAGCCAGGACTTGACCTCCTACAATGTTGGGATGTCGTTTCCTATGAGTAGTATGTCATCGACATACAATACGAGGAAGCTCACTATACTCCCACTGGCCTTGACATATACACATGACTCATCTTCATTTCGCAGAAAGCCAAACTCTTTGACCTTCTCGTCAAAACAAAGATTCCATCTGCGAGACGCTTGCTTTAATCCATAAATGGATTTCTCAAGCTTGCACACTCTATTTGGATGCTTTGCATCGACAAAACCCTCTGGCTGATTCATGTAAACATCCTCAGCCAACTTCCCATTTAGGAAAGCGGATTTTACGTCCATCTGCCGAATTTCATAATCATGAAACGCAGCTATCGCAAGCATTACCCTAATAGACTTTATTTTCGCAACTGGTGAGAAGGTCTCATCATAGTCAACTCCAGGAGTTTGAGTAAAGCCCTTCGCGACCAATCGCGCTTTATAAGTGTGCACTTTCCCATCCATGTCCGTCTTCTTCTTGAAGATCCACTTGCACCCGACCGTCTTACGACCTGGCACATTGTCAACCAAATTCCAAACTTGGTTGTCATACATGGACTGAATCTCGCTATCCATTGCCTCTTTCCATTTAACAGACTCTGGGCCTGCCATGGCTTCCTTGTAGCTGTTAGGTTCGTCCAGATTTACTAGTGTACTATCACTAATAAACGTATCCCCGTCAGTAGTAATATGGAAACCATAAAACTGGGGTGGAACAACAACTCTACTTGAACGTCTAAGAGGTAAGGACTGGTCAATAGGTTCAACAGGAGTTTCCTCCTCAGGTTGCATGCCAGTGTCAGAGGTTCCTTCTTCTCTTGACTCTTGAAGCTCTTCAAGGTCAATCTGACTCCCACTGTCTCCTTGGCTTATGAGTTCTCTTTCTCTGAAAACCCCTCTCCTAGCAACAAAGACAACATTGTCATTTGGTCTATAGAAGAGATAACCAAAAGACTTATGTGGATAGCCGATGAAATAACACTTCTCACTACGAGGTTCTAGCTTGTCGTGAGTCTCTCGTCTTACGAAAGCTTCACAACCCCAAACCTTGATATGTGCTAACGAGGGAGCTTTCCCTGTCCACATCTCGTGAGGCGTTTTGGTAACCTTCTTGGTGGGAACTAAGTTAAGGATATGGGCGGCAGTCTCCAAGGCATACCCCCAGAATGAGATTGGTAACGAAGCACGACTCATCATAGAGCGAACCATGTCCAACAAGGTTCGATTACATCTCTCAGCCACACCATTCAATTGTGGCGTTCTAGGAGGCGTCAATTGTGAAACTATTCCACACTCTTTCAGATAGTCGTGAAACTCAAGACTTAGGTACTCTCCCCCTCGATCAGATCGAAGCATCTTGATTTTCCTGCCCAACTGATTCTCCACTTCATTCTTGAACTCTTTGAACTTTTCAAAAGTTTCTGACTTTTGCTTGATTAAGTAGATATATCCATATCTGCTATAATCGTCTGTAAAAGTCACGTAGAAGCGACAAGCGTCCCTTGTGGTGGATCTAAAGGGTCCACATACATCTGTGTGTATGAGATCCAATACACCCTCACCCCTTTCACATGTGCCAGTAAAGGGTGACTTGGTCATCTTCCCAAGTAAACAAGACTCACACACGTCATCGTCCCTAAGGTCGAAAGACTCCAAGACTCCATCCTTTTGGAGTTGGGCTATGCGTTTCTTGTTCATATGGCGAAGGCGACAATGCCACAAGCATGCTTTGTCCAAACTTGTGGACGAATCAATATTCAAAACATCATTTCCTAAATTATCAATAACTAACACAGATTCATAAATCCCATTACAAGGTAATGCATTGAAATAAAAGACACCATTCAAATAAGTATTAATAGAACCATTACTATTATCAAATGAATATCTGAAACCTTGTCTAAACAAACCATGAAAAGAAATGATGTTTCTTGCCATATCTGGCGAATAGCAACAATTATTTAAATCTAGCCCTAACCCATTACTCAACACTAAGGAATAAACTCCGATCTTGGTTACTGGTGAAGACTTCTTGTTTCCCATGATCAAGCTTATCCTTCCATGCTCCACTTCCCTACTTCTTTTTAGGCCCTGCATATCAGAACAAATGTGGTAACCACACCCTATATCAAGAACCCATGAAGTAGCAAATGATGAGTTATTAGATTTAATTAAATACATATCTGCGAAGGTGGGTTTTATCTTCCCATCCTTAATATCTTGCAGATATTTAGGGCAGCTTCGTTTCCAGTGGCCCTTCTGGTGGCAATAGAAGCACTCTGCTTCCTTGGGGTCAGAAGAGGGCTTAACAGAACCTACTTTGGTCCCACTAGAAGAAGAACCATCTTGGGTCTTACCCTTATGGTGGCTCTTGTAAGGAGCCTTCCTCTTCTTTCCCTTTCCTTGGCCAATTGCCAACACAGGAGCAGCTACAGTAGAGGATGATGCAACAGATTTGTCCTTGAGGTTGCTCTCAGCTGTCCTCAGGAGCCCTTGAAGCTTACTTAGGGTGACCTCTTCCTTATTCATGTGGTAGGTCATTCTGAACTGGCTGTAGCAGGAAGGCAAGGAGTGGAGGATGATGTCGATAGCCAAATCCTCATCAAACTTAACATTAAGTTTGAGAAGACGATCAACATATCTTTGCATTCTTTGCAAATGAGCAGTTAGGGATTCTCCACTCCCCATCTTAGCGGTGATCATGTTGGTGATGATCTCATAGCGCTCTTGCCTCGCGCTCTGGTGGTACCTGTCCAGCAAATCTTGATGCATCTCATATGGATACATGTCCTCATAGGACTTTTGGAGTTCGAGGTTCATGGTGGCCAACATGATGCAATGAACTTTCGTTGCATCACGCTCGTGGGCCTCAAAGGCGGCCATCTCTTCAGGAGTAGCTTCTTCTGGGTTGATCCTTTCAAGCTTCTCGTCTAGGACATATTCTTTGTCCTCATAACGAGTTATCATGCGAATGTATCTCATCCACTCGTTGAAGTTCGAGCCATCAAATGTCACTTTTTGACACAGGTTCATCAACGAGAATGACCCAGAAGTGTTGTTGTTTGCGTTTGCGTTTGACATCTGAAATAGAAAGGAACAAAGTTTGATTAGAATGAATCCCTAATTAAACACCCACATGAGAAATTAGGGCTAGGATCCAACAACATTATTCTTAGAAAAGGGATGCCGTAATCTAAAAGTAAATAATTTGAAGGTAAGTGAATGACGATTCACTAATTTTCACCATGAAAAACGAAAGAGGTTAAGTTTTAAATGTATTTGAAAATTCCTAGATTTCTTTTGAGATTCATTGAACATTTCAATGGCATGTTTAAATCTCGATATGCACTTCAAATTTGCGACTGGGATGCCGAGGATCGCAAACAAGTTTGTGAATAACCATGCGAATCATCATGGTGCACTCAATGTCTTCATCACCTAATCAATGTGTTGGTTAGCCACGCACGCTCCATTGATCTATGATAAGACATCGAGCCACCCTTTGTCACCAATGTCAATCCCAAATTAGTGTGCTGGTTAACCACGCACGCTCCACTAACGTTTGACAGGGGTACAAAGTGTAATTCCATGGAATAGGATCATTTTCACATTTTACCCTAAAGTAACTAAGAGTGGGAATTTGTAAAACAATGTAGTTACTTTAATATTTCCATTATACTTATAATGAGGAATTAAGTGCCCTATCCTATCCGTTCGGCTAACGACCCTCCACCAGTCAAGCAAGCGGTAGATGTAAGTGTACATCCATTAAGCGCCATTTTATAGGCAGCAACCTTATACCCACCTTATAGACTGGCTTCGTGAATGAGGCCTACTAGCGATAAGACTAGCTTATTCTTATACATATACATAATAATTAATCTTATAATATCATAATTGTATAAGGGTGTATTTTAAAACATTTTAAAATACTAGTGTCTTTGTTGCATTTAAAATTTTCGAAAATTAGACAATTTAATTTAAAATTTTAAACACCAAAAATCTTTGATTTAATAATTATCAAAATTAAACAATTAATTTAAATTATTAAATCATGAAGGATTATCATAAAATTAAACAATTAATTTATCCTAATCCTTTTTATCCCCTAGATTTCGAAATTTATGGAAAGGATAATTCAAGATCTTCAATTATCTAGTTTAAACAATTAAGTTGATAATCACAAAGATGGCATTATTCAAATCCCTAAAATTTTGGGATCTTGTCTTGGGGGGCAAGGGATTTTCGAAATCTCTAGGGTTTCATAACCCTAATTTCGAAATTTGGAGGCTAGGCAAAAAGGGTTTAAGAACCCTACAAAAAATCGCCAACTAGGGTTTCTTAACCCTATTTTCGAAAAACACCAAGCCTTAGGGTTTACTTGCCATAAACCCTAATTTGTCAAATTCATAATATGTATCAAATCAAATTGAAAACAAAAACCAAAGGCTCTGATACCACTGATAGGTTTTATACAAACAATCCTATGTGTGCATGCAACCCTAATTGGATCTATGTTTTCACTATAAGACATACAACTATATGAACACAAAATAAACCCTAGCATGCTTCTATAATTTTTGAAAATTATATAGAAGTGTAGTAGACATACCTTTGTTGTTATATAGCAATAACAACTAGTTTCCTTGATCTCTTGAACTCTTGAAAGCAAGCACCACAATTGTAGTGCCTCTAATGGCTCACAAACACCTTGAAGCAAGAAGGCAATTAAGAGAGAGAGGGGAAGGATGCTAATTTCGGCCCTAGGGTTTCCCTTGGAATCAAGTGGCCTAAAATTGAAGCATAGGGCATCTATTTATACTATAGGGTGCTAGGGTTTCAGTCTAAACCCTAATGGATAGCTTAGCCACCAAGCAGCCCAAGGAACCTTCTGGAATGAGGCCCTTGGACGAAAATATGATGATCCCTCATCATAATTTCGTTCCCCCTTAGTCCATTAGGTTTCCCAGCCCAAAACTCAACTATCACACATTTGACAGTTTATACCTCTTTATTTAATTAATCTCTTTTAGTCACTAAATTAATTCCTAATTAATTTATGACTAATACTAATTAAATAAATATGATTTCTCCTTTAATATATTATTCTTATAATATATTAATAAACCATAATATCTTCTCTCTCATATCAAATTACCTTGTCAAGTTGCTTTGGTGAAGGCAACCCAAAAGGACCATGCACACTCGGGTCAAGTACATACCAAATATAGTTACGGACTTAGACACTAATCCAACACAAACATCAATTTTCAATAATAACATTGTAAGGATAAATAAATAAGATAAAACTCAAAATTTCATTTATTTATAAAACGCGGAAAAAAACTTGTCCTTACAACTCAATTCAAATGAAAACTATGCTTATTACATATTCCTAAGCAATCTATCCTAACTCTTAAACAACAGCTCAGAAATCCGATCTTCGAATGATGCGATCGAAATCCATTTCTTCGTGATCAGACTCAGCTCACTCTTCCTTTAAGCTTCCTTTCTTTTCTTTGATCCTACAAAACATCAAAAATGTAATCATATCACATCATGTATTAAGAATCTACAAATAGGAACTTAATAGAGTTAGATAGTGGATTTTACCTGAAGCAGAGTCATACATCTTGACTCTCCCATCTCTTAGATCTCTCAGGTAGTTAGGGCAGCTTCGTAACCAATGCCCCTTCTCTTGGCAGTAGAAACACACAGACTCTTTGGGAATGGCACAAGAGACTATATCAGACTTAGCCTTTCTCTTGCGTAGAGAAAACTTTTCTAGACTTCCAATGTTGCCATTGTCCATAGAAGGTTGGTACATTGACTTACCAGACAAATTTGCTTGACCAGTCCGCCAAATCATTTCTGATTCAGCAGCAATAAGCAAATAAGTCAAATCGATGAGGGTCACGTCGCGGTCTATCATATAGTACTCTCTAATGAACTCACTATATGAGTCAGGAAGTGATTGAAGAACCAAGTCAACAGCCAGCTTCCTAGAGACTTCGACACCCTACATTCCAAATCTATCAATATGCAACTTCATATCCAAGACATGAGCACATACAGACTTTCCATCTTCGTGTTTGTTTGCCAATAGCGCTTGAGTGACCTTGAACTTTTCAAGTCTTCGAACACGTGGGTCAGGGAGAATTATTGGAGGAGGTGGAGGAAGTGAAGCATGATTTCCATTTCCACAATCCAATCGTGGAACATCATCTTCATGTGGAAAGCTTTTTCCAAAGGATCCGGAAAGACCATAGTTGTTAGATTTTGACATCTACAAAATGGGAGAAATTCAAGTTAGTTGATAAAATCCTCAATATAGCACCCAAATGAAATATTGAGGCTAGGATCCAACACAATATTCTACAATTTGGAAGAGGGATGTCGTAATCCAAATTGCAGAACATTTGAAGGTAGGTAAATGACGATTTACCAATTTCCACCATGAAAAACGAAAATTGAAAATTAGGTTTTAAATGAATTGAAACTCCTAGATCTTTTGAGATTCATTGAACTTTTCAATGACATGTTTAATCTCGATTATACCCTTCAAGTTTGTGACTGGGATGCCGAGGATCACAAACAAGGTGTGAATAACCATGCAAATGTACTTAGTGCCCCCAATGTTACAGCCACCTAATCAATGTGCCGGTTAGCCACACACGCTCCATTGATCTATGACAAACATCGATTCACCCTTTGCCCCCTTCGCTAGACTCAAATTAGTGTGCCGGTTAACCACACACGCTCCACTAACGTCTTGGCAAGGGTACAAAATGTAATTTCATGGAATAGCATCATTTTCATATTTTTCCTAAAGTAACTAAGATTTAGGAATTTATAAAAGTGTTTAGTTACTTTGTATTTCATTATACTTACCCAATGGTGGTCATTTTAAATGCCGCTTCCTTAAACACCCCCTTATAGACCAGCTTCGTGAATGAGGCCTACTAACGGTAAGATTGACATTTACTCATACATATATAATATTAAACTTTTAATTTTTATATAGTATAAGGGTGTATTTTATACTTTTAAAAAACTAGATGGTTTAATCTATTAATAAATTAGACTTTTAATTTGATCAACTTAAACCATATAATAATGGATTTATTAATTATCTCTTTTAATTAAACACTTAATTAAGTTAATAAAACCATAAGGGTGTAATTTGAACTTTTCAAAATACTAGGGTCTTAGAATTCAATATTTCAAAATTAAAACATTTTAATTGAATTTTAAATTCCAAAACTTGAGGACAAATTTTGAAACCTTTCAAAATATTAGGGTTTAACTATTTAAATTTCAAAAACTAAAACTTTTAAGTTCAAATTTAAACTATAAAACTTAAAGGGTGTAAATTGAAACTTTTCAATCTTACCAGGTCAAATATTTGACTCATAATAATCCTATATTATCCATATTTAACCAAATCCATTAATTTTGATAAGGATAATCATTCCAAACATAAAAAATCGATTTAAGGCAATAAAAACGAGTTTTGGTAATTATCCTTAACAAAATCTGCTCAAAAAATCGAAAATCTCGTCAACAACACCCTGGACTCGCCGAGACCACTGATGGACTCGCCGACTTCAGGCTACTCGCCGAGTCCACTGATGGACTCGCCGAGTCGGCGGCGCAGACAACAAAAAATTCGACTTTTTGATCCTTTGGCAGTTCACTTTTGCATCTATTCAACTAGAAAAACGACCTACGCTCTGATACCACTGATGGGTTATGAGCATAACATCATTCCTATGGTGTTTATGCAACCCTAATTGCTTTGATCTAGGTTTTTCTAAGTAAACATACAACATTGAATACCAAAGCAATAAACCCTAATTGACTAGTATACAAATCTGAAAAAGAACATATGAATAGAGTTAGAATCATTACCTTGATTGTTATGTAGCAACAACAATCACAAACCTCCTTGATCTTGACCTTTGAAAGCTTAGTGCCTCAAATGTTGCACCTCTAATGGAGTCACAAACACCACTAGCAACAAGATGACTTAGCAGAGGGAGGAGGAGGCACCAAAAACGTCTAGGGTTTCTCTTAGAAGGTTAGCCACGTTTTTGGGAGCCCTAGGGGTCTTTATATACTTGTGAGGGATGCTAGGGTTTCAGGTGAAACCCTAATTCTCTGCTTAGGCCTTAAGCAACCCATGGAGTCCCTCTAGAAAGCCCTTGGATGAAAATCATATGGGCTTCCCATAGATTTCGTCCAATGCCCTTTCCATTAGGAATCCATAGCCCAACTTGCAACTATCATATAATTGCAATATCAGTCCCCTTTATTTAATTAATCTCTTTTAGCCACAAAACTAATTCTTAATTAATTCTTGACTAATATTAATTAAACAATATGATTTCTCTTTTAATATATTATTCTTATAATATATTAATAAATCATAATTAATCCTCTTTCTTCTTAATTCATCCTATCAGTTGCTATGGTGAAGGCAACCCAAAAGGACCATGCTCATAATCGGGTCAAGTACATACCAAAATAGTTATGGCCTTAGACACCTAATCCAACATACTATCACATAATATGATATCTAATCCAATGGGCCGGCCTTGGTGCCTTCGACTCGAAAGTACAGTGAGGAAAAACTCACCTCACAGTCTGAGCAATAGCTGATGAGGTCCCGACTCCGAATCTCAGCTCTAACCGCTACCTATTTATCCAAATGACCAATTCTCAAACACCATTCAAATTACCCAAAAATACCCCTCGGGTCAACTAGGTCAAAAGAGCAAAAAGTCAAATGATCAATAAAATCAACCAGACCAAGTTACGTCCCGCGTACTTGGCTCGTAAGCCCCGCATACACGCTATACAGATTCGGGTCCTCTTTGGCATACGCCCGACGTACAACAGATTACGCCCAACGTACATAGTGGTTTTCCAACTTCCTTTTAAGAGCTTATTTCATTAAGCCACCACGGCTAAACCTTAGTCTTAGTCCCAAAAGTCATTCCAAAGCATAAAGTTTCCAACTTTATGGTTCTACATGCCTAAATCAATCCCAACAACAAAACCCTAACTTCTCTTATTCACTAAAGCTCTTAATAACATGCATGGGGACAACTAAGGGACCAAGATCATATTTTTATGGCTCTAGACCTGGAAAAACGTCCAAAAGGACAACCCATATGTTCTCTAGCATGCAATACACAAGAAAGTCATAATCTTGGGACAAAAGCTCACAATATAAACATATAATCTAGATCTATCAATTAAGCCATCAAGGAGGAGACTTTTTACCATATGGAGATGGAGAATGATGCAAGACTTCCAGATCCAATCTTGTTCTTAGCCTTCAAGCTTCACCACCACCTTCTTCTTCCTTTGGAAAACACAAAAATCCACTCAAATGACTCAAAAGCAAAAAAAAAAGGGCTAGGGTTTGCAAGAAACGTTCTAAGTGATGGAGGCTGGGAATAGGGTGAGGGTATGGGACTTATTGTTGAATATATAGGGTCCAAAACCCTTAGATTAGGGTTTGAGTCCAGGCAACCTACGCTTGTCGTTCTGCTAAATGGGCATTACGCCCAACGTACTAAGCCATTACGCCCAACGTAATGGCGGTTGTTCCAATTTACGAAATTGCCACTATGGGCCAAATTTGCAATCTATTTCCATACACAATGGCTAGATTGAAATACTCAATATCCCTAGGGTTAATTTCGAAGGTACCTTAATGCCTGGATGTTATAATTATCAACTTTTAATCCATACAAATAAAGAGGTTAGAATAATACCTTGATTTCTTCATTTAGATATCTAAAGATCCTTGAATTGAACTTGATTTATGCTTGGGAATCATTTACACATAGTGTTTCACCAAGAACATACATACAGATGAGTTTGAGGGAATTTTGGATGAAATTACTATGATATGGTCCAAAATCGGGATGTTTGGAGGGTCAAATGACCTGCAAGTGACGTGTTCAATATATGTTATACATTGTATCTTATTCATTATGAATACAAATGTATTTTAGTTTATTTTTTCTCTTCGTTGTGTTATATATATTTATGATTATAATTGTTGATGATTTGTTATCAATACGTTGTGCTTTATTTATTTATAATTACAACTGTGTTGTATTTTTATCTATACATTGTGCTTTATTTATTCATTATTACATATGTGTTAGATTTTTTTTATCTTTACATTGTGTTTTATTCATTTTATAACTACAATTATATTAATATATGATTACAACTATATCCGGATTGTTTGTCACTACAAAAAGTAGTTAAAAGAATAATTAAGTAAAATTATAAATTAAATTGTATTTATTCATTTTTGAATGAAATCGTATGAATCAAATAATTCAAGAAAATAATGTTTTTTTTAATAATTTTTGATTTTAGAGAACAATTGATACAAATGATTTTTACTATCCATTCATAAAAAACACATAATGTTTTTTAGGTAGATGTCAATCAGAATTCCTAAATGTTAGGAAAGTATGCTTTAATTTTAGTTATATTTTAATTAAAAAAAATATATTTTCTTTTCTCTGTCATTTTTTTTATGTCTACTATAAATTACATTTTTACTCTTACCCATTTCCTTGCCTCTAACCTTGAGTTTTGTGGAGTCAAAGTTGATACCTTCTATCATTTTATATGAATTTATGATTTCACATTTTCGTTCATTTTTGTCTTTGCATTTAATCCACTTGCACCAAAATTATATAATACATGTCAATTAATAAATAATAATGTTTATTACATGTTATTTCTTATGAAAAACATTTTTATACAACTTAAAATATCATTTACTCACTTCAATTTATCTATATAATCAAACCCTAAAAATAAGGTTCATGGAATCTATTCATCATTTTAACTTTTAATCCATATAAAGAAAGGGATTATATTAATACCTTCATTTCTTCGTTTAGATATCAAAAAAAAAATTATTAATCTAGCCTAATTAACTACTTAACTATTTTTAGCCAAAAATTAGCAATTGTCCAAAAATAGCCCATAAAACCGTAGGTAATTAGAGTGGACTACTGTTTCGCCAAATGATCTACTATTTTGGGTTAAGTATAAAAAAAATTCATTTGGAACATCTAAAACCGTAGGTTATTTTATAACCTACAGTTTCCTCTCGACGAAGTACAGTTTCCCAAACCGTAACCTACGGTTTTGGGTAAAAAGTCTATGATTTTATAATTTTTTTTATTTAATTTTAAATAAATGGTGAGTAGTTTTTTTAGTTTTTCGAAAAAAAAAATCACAGAATCATAACATATATACAATTGGTTACAGGTTACAACCATTTTAAAAAAAAACGAAAAAAAATCCGCAGGGTTCATACGAAACCTACGGTGTACAAGTCCAGATTGTACAACCTGTGCATTATGGACTTGTACACCGTAGGTTTCGTATGAAGCCTACGATTTTACTATTTTTTTTTATGGATTTTTTAAAAAAAAAGTTACTCCATGTACAAAAACTACTCCTAATCAATAATACGATGATTTTTCGATATAAAATAGGCGTACATCGTTGTTCCTTAGGTGCTCCATTGAGAGAAAACAGTAGAGAAACCAAGAAAAAGTAGTAAAAAATGACCTAATCTGAAAATCACTATATTATATACTATGGGCCAATGGGCCCCGAAAGAGTAGACGGGCTGGGAAACATTAGCCCATTGCCCTAAAACCGTAGACATTTCCCGTTGACCGTAGTCAACGCTGGCCGGACTACTCTTTCATGGACTATTTTTGGCTAATGTCTTTTTTTGGCTATTTTTGGATAGGTAATTAGGAAAAATGACTACTTTAGTCATTTTCTCTATCAAAAACCTCTTAATTTGAACTTGATTTATGCTTGGGAATCATTTACACATAGGTTTTCACGAAGAACACACACACAAATGAGTTTGAGGGAATTTTGGATGAAATTACTTTGATCCGGACCAAAATTAGGATGTTTGGAGGTTCAAATGACCACCAAATGACGGGTTCAATATATCTCCACATAGGTATGAGAGTTACTTACAATGTGTCAAAATTTCAGCCCTTAACTCTTGTCCACGCATCGCCACAATGGGAGGTGGTTCGACCATGTGTCGGTCAATGGTTTGATCAACATGCCTCATGTGGGACATATGTGTCTTGGTCTTTGTCCGTGCATTTTGATGAGATTACTACTCACCCTTGATCTCACTCTATGCCTTATTATTTTTAATGTATGCCAACTCAAATAGTTCCAAATGCAACTTCATAACTTGGTCATATCATCTCTGTTTTTCATGATTTTTATAGCGATGGAAAGCTCTTAAGGATTAATACAACTTTTACATATATTTAGCTAAAATTGTAAATATGTCGAGTCATTAAGTCGTAAACATGGGTCCATGCATATTTTTCCCAATTTTATGATTTAACTAGTCATATTCAAATGACCATAACTACTTTATTATAACTCTAATAAATCTGAAAATTTCCTTTATTTTATTATTCATGTACACTTTAACTTCTCATCAATCACTCTAGATCTTTAGTTATGACTCTTCAAACATGACTACTTAAAAATGTCATATTTCAAATAAGCTTTCATTTTAATTTTTATCTAACTTTGAAAGCTTGTATCCTCTTCATTATAATTTTTTTTGAGTTGATTCCTTTTTTCACGTCATTTAATTTTCATGTCTACTACAAATTACCTTTTTACCCTTTCCTATTTTCTTGCCTCTAAGATGGAGCTTTGCGACCTCAAAGTTGATACCTTTTATCATTTTATGTGAAATTATGATTTCACATTTGTTCCATTTTGTCTTTGTATTTAATCCAATTGTACAAAAATTTTATAGAAATTTGTATTTCATGTAATGGTTTGATTTACTAGTATCTCTCTTGTTGGTCATATAAAATGATCATTTCCCTTGTTGACCATTTTTCCCTTATTATAGTTTGTTATACTTTTCTCATTTCTTTCTTACTATTTTAAACATCCAAATTTTAGGATGTTATAGGTAGCGTAAGATTTAAATTTGAAAATGCGATTTTTGTTTTGTTTAGTAAAAATATTTTAACTTTATTTTTCTAAAATTATTTTAAGACACTATAAAATTTTTTAAAATACATTTTATAAATTTTCATTTTTGTCAAAATATTTGCATGTCAATTGTTAACTTTTAACGAATTGTTGTGTTTTAGTTCTAAACGAGTTTTCAAGTCAGAAAAGCTCAGAGAAAACATAAAATGATTAAACACAAACACATTCAAGTAACGGTAACCATTGCCTCAATCCTATGTGTTTTTCCGGTGAACCATCAAACAAAAAAACTAGGTCGTTACAGAGACACACAGCCACAATTATTTATGGCTCCCACTTTCTTTGTCATCCACATTTGATGCTCGAGTGGAACTTCATCAAAACTCCGATCTTCATGGTCCTTGCTTGGTTAAGTTCGGTCTTCAAAATTTACAATTTGTATTATAATACATGCTCCTATCTAATCTAATCATTATTGAAATTACAAGGAACAATACATTACAAAAGAAATAAATAAATAGCACGCCAAGTTGCACTAATATAAATTTAAATAAACCAAAACAACACAAGATATCACATAGGTCGTTACAGAGACAAACAACCACAATGATTTATGGCTCCCACTTTCTTTGTCATCCACATTTGATGCTCGAGTGGAACTTCATCAAAACTCCGATCTCCATGGTCCTTGCTTGGTTAAATTCGGTCTTCAAAATTTATAATTTGTATTATAATACATGCTCCTATCTAATCTAATCATGATTGAAATTACAAGGAACAATACATTACAAAAGAAATAAATAAACAACACGTCAAGTTGCACTAATATAAATTTAAATAAACCAAAACAACACAAGACATCACAAACATAGGTCCAGTCGAGGCAATGTATTACCAGATCCACACAATGAGAAACTAATGTATCTAAACAGTATTTTGATAAGGATTTTAAATAAACAATTAGTTAAAACAGTCCTTGTTTATATGTTACAATGTCAAAACTATCATAAATACATAAACATATAAATGCATCACGTGATTTTTATTATATGAATTCATGCCAAAACTATAAAACATGCAACTAAAAACCATTAAGGGATCAAAATAAACGGGAAACACATTCATACACTTTTAATTAAAAGCCAAAAAATCATTTTTGCCATAACACTACGGAAAATCAAAACCCTAATGTGTATAATTTAAACATACAATTTCCCAATCAATATGTACAATGTCATACCCATTAGGTTTTCAAAAAATCGATTTTAGGTGTTATTAACATGAACCAAAGGATCTGATACCAATCATAATGTGTTTCAATTTTCATAAGCATACCAGAACATCGGAATCAAATAAAACTAAACACTACGATTAAACTATGGATCATGATTCAAGCAGTTAAAACAACCACTAACATAAAAGAAGGTTTAAAGGAATACCTTTTTAGATGACCAATAATATTATAGGATTCAAACCACAATCCTTTTGATAGTAACACAACCCTTGACCATCAAGCAAGAAAGAAATCAATTCTTCTGATCCTTGGAAAATCGACTAAGAAACATGTTGGTTTCTTTGTAGTCTTCGCACACAGAATGATGGCAAGAGGACGTGGGCGAAATTTCTAGGGTTTTAGAGCTTCTAATTCCTTTGGTAATGTCTCCTATATATAGTTACAGAAATACTAAGAATAATATTATTTAAATGTTCCAAATATTATCTATTTAATTGAAATAATATTAAATAATGATGGCAAGAGGACGTGGACGAAATTTCTAGGGTTTTAGAGCTTCTAATTCCTTTGGTAATGTCTCCTATATATAGTTACAGAAATACTAAGAATAATATTATTTAAATGTTCCAAATATTATCTATTTAATTGAAATAATATTAAAATAATAATTTGGCATCATCCATTCCATTAATTTGTAATTATTTATTAACACTTGAAATGCCTACATAATTATTATTTCACAAACATGTTTTTTTTGTATATATATATATATATATATATATATATATATATATATATATATATATATATATATATATATAAAAGATTCTAAAAAACTCGTCACGGCTCAAAGGCTTGTACTTGCCGTCAAACTTTAACAAAATGTCGTGTTAAGTCATATATGTATATAAAAATGAACAATAGTATAAAATATATACAAAATTATTAATTTTATACAAAATTGCCGCCTTAAGTCACACATTACAAATGAAGTGGTCCGCTATGATTCGGAAAAGCTTGAGGCTTGACATTACCGTCAAGTCACGCCTTACGTTATTTAGAACCTTGTGTGTGTGTGTGTGTATATATATATATATATATATATATATATATATATATATATATATATATATATATATATGATTATAGGGCTAGGTTATAATGTGGATCGACAACTATTGTGCAGACGTGTGGACAATGCTATTCTATGAGAATTACTAAAAGAATAAGTTGTTTAATAATGTGAATACGTTCAACCTCACACAATTATTGTCATTTCTATGCATTCTCACTAATTCTTATTCATATTTGTTCTCACGCATCGTTTTTCACTCATTTTCATTTTTATAGAATACGACTCAATAAACATCATAACAACATTCTGACATAATGAGAATAAAAAAAAAGTATATAATAACCTTATAGACAATTTAATTGGTTAGTAATGACAATAGTTATGTAAGATTGAACGTATTCACATTATCAAACAACATATTTTCTTTATCATTATCACAGAATAGCACTGTCCACACGTCCGTACAATAGATGTCAATCCACATTTGAACCTAGCTCTCTCTCTCTCTCTCTCTCTCTCTCTCTCTCTCTCTCTCTTTCTTTCTCTCTCTCTCTCTCTCTCTCTCTTTATATATATATATATATATATATATATATATATATATATATATATATATATATATATATATATATATATATATATATAGGCTTAGTTTATTCTATTAAAAGTAATTATTGTGTTATTGTATGCATAATTGTGGGCCAATCAAATTTACTTATTTTAAGAAAGTGATTAATATATATTATTGAATTAAATATAATTGAAAAATATTATCTTAATTAATTACAAGGGTAATTTAGTCAATTAATATAAATTTAATAAAGGAAAATTGCATTTTTTAGGGATCATAGATTCTATTAATTTTAAAAATCCGATTTTACGAATTATAATTCTTTTAATTCGGACATTCTGACAGAATATGTTTATGAGTATATTCAAAAATAAAAATATTCTTGAACCATATATAATAAAAATATTCTTGAACCTATTTCTTGATCATGACTTTAAAAACTTCTTGTAGAGTAACAAATTCTTGAACAATCAATTGACGAATAAAAACAAAAAATACATTATTTCTTATAGAATACGGGTAACAATTATTAAGAATTACATTTATTGTTAAAGAATAAAACTAAAAAAACTTTCAAAACGGGAAAGAAAACATCAAAATCTAACAACGACACTAATACATTTTAAAATAATAATGTTGCTTAGAATCACTTTCAATTTTGTGGTCCGTTCTTCAAGCATCACTTTTGTGAAAACAAAACAAAATTGTAGTTTAGATTCCAATAATGCATTAGCAAATGAAAAATAAAAAACTAAATTCCTTTGGAAAAAGATGTGGACTTGTGAATTGCACCAAAACCAATAAACAAGAATTGTAGAACATGCATAAATCAGTGAGAAAATATCCATACTCCATTCCAACAGAATTAGAATTCATGATTCCATTCCAATAGAATTGGAATTCGTAATTCCATTCCAATAGAATTGGAATCTCACCAATATCATCCATTGAATCATCTACATAAACAAATTAATTCCAAATGAAAGAAGCATCAAAGCATCTATGTATTTTACTAATATTTCTAGACTTGTACAATTCTAATTCAAACATAACTAAAAATGAAATATAGTCAAACAACTCAAAATTAAAAGTTTAAGTCTAAAATTTTAAAAGAGTTCTTAAATTTTAAAAGAGTGTAACTGGATTCAAATAATGAGATAAAGATTTGATGAAAACTTATTCCTTTATATCAGTGAGTATAGGGTTGAGGGAAATTGCAAAAAGTAAAAATAAAAGCATCCAGTTTAAAAAAAAAAAACAGAAACTTTGAAATTCTAAAACTAAAATTACTTCTGAGATGGAAGATTGAGCTAGGTGATAAACAGTCGGCCATTTCTCCATCCACCGATTGAAGTAGTTTACAACAGTTTGAACTCTTGTTTGTTGAAGCATGATTTCCGAAACCCACACAGCGTAAGCTTTTCTATCTTTGTCCTCATCATCGGAATCGTTGATCCTCCGCCATGGAAGGTCTCTTCGGTTAACGTCGTACCATTTCAACAAGGATGCCCTAATTTCTTTAACTTCGTCTTCCTTAAATTGAAAATCTTCTATGTCACCGATGGTAAACGTTGGTTGCGGTTTCGATTGGGAGACCTTTCGTGTTCTCTTTTTGGATTTGGTGATGGCATCTTCAACGGCGGGAGTGGGGTTCTTCAGTATCTTCTTCATCGTCGCCGGGAAATTAGGTCAGTAGCCGATTGGATGGTCGACGTGAAGGAGTCTTCAACCGGTGATGAAGATTGATCCTACACCGGTGATGAAGATTGATCAGATCAGTCGTAGGCCGTATATAAAAGGGGGGAATTAGGTTAAAATCAACGTAACTAGCAAAATTAAAGGGAGTATTTGTGGAAGTTATTTCTCAAATTACCTAGTTACCCTTATTGATTTATTTAATTATTGTTTTTTCTATTAATTTTTGATTGGTCCACAATCATGCATACAATAATACAATACTTAGTTAGAATACCTGAACCTCTCTCTCTCTCTCTCTATATATATATATATATATATATATATATATATATATATATATATATATATATATATATAGGGAAAAGTTCAATAGAGAACCATAATTATTGGTTCTTCAAGGAACCAAATCTTTTTTTCAATTTCTAGAGCTTATTCTTTATTGAAAAAAAAATCTAAAAATATTTTAATTCATATATTAATATTGTGAATGTGAAAAATATTTTTCGGATTCACCGTGTGAATCCGGATTCACATTGTGAATTTTCAAAGATTCACATTGTGAATTTGACATAAAAAAATAAATAAATAAATAAAATTCGAATTTGATATCATTGAAAAAATGATAAAAAGTTATGAATTTCTGTATTTTTAGTTTTTTTTTGATAAAAAATTAGTTCTAAAAGTTGAAAAAAAGATTGGTTCCTTGGTTAATTATGGTTCTCTATTGAACCTCACCCTATATATATATATATATATATATATATATATATATATATATATATATATATATATATATATATATATATATATATATATATATATATATATATACTAGGCGAATCCCCGCGCGTTGCGCGAGAATAGAATTATATAGTTAAAATAATAACTTTTACCAAATTATTATTTAATATTTCTAATTTGAAACAAAATGTTAGTAGTAAAGCAAACATATAGTTAACATATTAGTTTTATTAAACATTATAGTTTAATTTTTAAGTCATTGTGATATATACAATTATTTGATAATTTTATAAACCGTTTAAAATTGTGTGAATTATATATCCAATGAATGATAATATAACGAGTAACAAAAAATATGAACAAAAATATGAACTGCAACTTTTAGTAACATAAAAATAGAAAAACATCTATTATAACATTTGTATTAAAAAAGATATATATACAACGAATAATAAAAAATATGAAAAATAAACACTATAACTATTAATAACATAAAGACACTAAAACATCTATTATAACATTTATATTAACTCTTCATATTTAATCACAAATCTCTTCAAATACATTAATGTTTTTAATGAACAAACTTTACAACCTTATAAAAGAAAGGAAAATAAAAAGTTATTAGTGATTACTAATTAATAATCATAAGTTAAAAACTCTTGAGTTATAACTAATAAATATATATAAATTAGAAAACTCTTGAGTTGTAGTGTGAGTTTCAAATGAATGCGGTACTTGGAAATATATACTTATTATTATTATTATTATTATTATTATTATTATTATTATTATTCGTCTAAATAATTGGTTTTGAAGCATCATTTTAATCCCTTCAATTATTAAACATAAATATATTTAATTATAAATTTATAACATACATAGGTGCATATACATGTTAAACAAATCACATATAATATATATATTTTCGTAAATGTCATATGTAATTCTTGTCGTAGTAATATGGATAAATTACTTTCATATGAAGAACATATCATGATAAGTCTATCATAATTACATATCAAATGTTCAAAATTATGTTATCTTTTAAATATGTTGTGTAGGATAACCCAACTAAAAAATAATAGAAAATAAACATAATCAAAATAGAAAAACTACAATCAAATAAATAAGAGCATTGGGTGGTTGAATATATAAATAAAGATGTTACATAAACATACGTTTAAATCAAAAGAAAAAACTAACATTCGTCAACTTTGCTCAAACAAAAAAACCTATATCCATTTTATGAATCTTCTTTCTTCATTTAACATCATTCAACCATAGAAACTTGATGACAATTCTTCACTAACCTGCATCAAAATATTTTTCTCGAAAAAGAAGAATCAGAAAGATATTCCAAGCAAAACATTGATGTTTGGAGAGTCACATTCAAGATTGAGTAATACACACAAACCACATATAAAGATTAAATGAGAAACTGGATATAAAGAAAGGATAGAAAAGTTTCATTTGTTTTGGTTGAAAGAAAAAATCATATTACAATTACCATCGATGCGACATAACCCATTTCTTCAAATCATCATATTTGGATCGTGAATGCTTCAACTATATGAAAACTTTTGAATCACAATATCTTCAAATCCTTCTTACATGTAAGATTTTATATAATACAAAAGACACAAAATATTGACATTTTTATAGTAAACTTTTCACTAAATGCTAATTAAACATAATATAAGTTATAAAACTTTTGAGTGTTAAATCATAATTAGGAAAACTTTTGAGTTGCATTAGTTAAAAAAGAGGGTTTCAAATGAATGTGGTTTGAGGAAATTAAAAAAGAGGGTTTCAAATGCATGAGATTTAAGAAAAAATGCTAGCTTTATAAGTATATATATATATATATATATATATATATATATATATATATATATATATATATATAACTTCATTATTGTTTTGGTTGAGAACTTTGATTCCATGTTTTGTGTAATTTTGTAGTTTGAACATGGTATGATTGTAGTCCATAAACAAAGAATCAGCACATGGGAGGTTTGCTGGAAACACCCACTCCCTTTATTCCCTCCTCCAATCCCCAATCAATCCATGCTTTGCAACTTCAAGTTATGATATTAATAACCTTAAATAATATAAGATAATATAATATTATTGTGGTAATTTGCGTTGTAAATAGAAATATTTAAATGTAAAAATTCTCTTGAATGGCCTGCGTATAGAAGCTTCTCTTGGCTTACAAGTTACAAATGTGATGGTTCAGTAAGAGAAGTCAAATTTACCATCATTAATGAGATATTAAACGAACGTTATAGACCAAAGTAGAAAAAAAAAAGGAAACATATTAAAATTTCATATGAATTAATTTATCTTTTACGAAATCTTTCATAATCAAAGTTAATGGTAATTTTGATAACCAGGATATTTATTTCTTTGTTAAGAAATTACTACCAATTATTTCTTGAAAAAAATAAACAAATCTTATAGTTAAGACCCAACGACCCCGTATAGTCATTGGATACTAATCATTCTAATTTATAAAATATTCAAAAACAAAAATGATATGATTGTATATAATAGAACGATCAAACACCATTTATTACGAGTGTATAGTCATTGGATACTAATCATTCTAATTTATTTATAAAATATTCAAAAACAAAAATGATATGATTGTATATAATAGAACGATCAAACACCATTTATTACGAGTGTATTTAATTTTGCAACAATTTCAAATCCACATGGCCCACTTGAACCCTCCAATCACAATCATCCCGCACTGACAGCTTTCTCCAACGTCACAACAAATCGTCAAGAACTCACACCATATATTGCTTATAAGTTTGGTACTATATTTATGTGGGCTGGCAAGACAACCCTTTAAAACCCCTCCGCAAACACAAACAAGAACGTCAAAGAAACAACCCCATCTCATGGAGCAAACTTTATTCTACACAAAAACAAGTCCAATGTATAGATGTTGCTCTAATCTTCCTGATCAAGAAATCTTGATCAAAGAGTCGTCGAACAAGCAAAAAGGCTCAAGCTTTTCTTCACAAAAGAGAAACCCTAGTCCTAATTTGATTAATAAAGCGTCCATGCCAACTTTTGGATTTGGAAACGATGAAGATGATGATATTGAAGATGAAGAGAGTGAGTTCAAGATGGGGAGGTTGATTAGGCAAGCGTCTCTAAACTCCTCTGATATGGATGCTCATCAACAAAAAACTAAGGTACATATCATCCTACTAGTGATATTGTGTTGTTAATATTCATAACAGTCGTGGGTGAACCTATATGGTCTGCTGAGTATGCACATGTATAACTTAAAAATACATATGTTATGTTAAAAAGATGTTATTCTAGTGTATATTCGGATTAGAAATTTTGATTTGGCATTTAGTTAGTATCACAATGTTTTACTCATAATTAAAGTGATACTGATTGCAGGTTATGAAAGGAAGCTCGAGTTTACCACGGTATTTGTCACTAAATCCGGAAAGAAATCAAGAAAAGATTAGTAGCATGAGGAAATTCGAAAGCATGAAAGAGAGGAATAGAAGCAAGAACTCCATGAAAATAGTGAAGAATAATGGTGGAGCACCAACAATACCAGGAAGATGGGTTGACAAGGGGTCATCAGAAGATATGAAGGCACAAATCAAATTCTGGGCCAGAGCAGTGGCTTTCAATGTGCATCAAGAATGTTAAACCGATAAGAGCAAATATTATACCAAACATGTTGATAATTATACGTTTGATCGGGTTCACTCATGATGCGATGCTAACCGAGTTTTTTTTTTTGATGTGAATTATGGGATTTTAATTAACTTATTGAATATAATAATTTGTGTTTTAAGATTTTTTCTAATTTTTAGTAATTAAATTTGACAGATTTGTTTTTAGGGATAATCAAATGACCGAGAATATAAATTAATGACCCAAGTTTAGGGCGAATCTACTAAGGAGTCGGGTAGCCCGTATGGTTGTTCGTTTGGATGGATCAATTCAATCCAATCCAGTGAATCTAAATTGATTTCATTTTTCAAAATATTAATCCAAATAATACAAACTAAATTCAAATGCGATCATAACCAACCAAATTATAATTCGGTTGGATATGTTTTTACGATTCAGTTTTTGAAGGTGCAGGACGTTCTAAACAACTTAAATTGTTTTGTTGGGAATTAAAATTATGAAAAACTAATTAAAAATGTATTATAATCAATTATTTTACAGGAAAAAAAAAACTTTTGAGAAGTAGATATTATAGTATTTTGTTGGATAATACTTTTTAGTTTATCTAAAAATACAATTTAGTAAATTAATAAATAATTAGAAGATATATGTGAAAATAAAAATATATAAATAAGTAAATATTAAAGTCTTATTCGGTTTTTCTGAACTATTCGGTTTCACTTTTATAAACCAAAAACAATTTGAAATCCAAACTAATAATTCGGTTATGTTGAAAATTAATCAAAAAATCTGAATACCCGAATCAAATAATCCAAATTGTCCATTTGGACAATTCAGTTTTATACGAATAATGAATAGCACTAGTAGCCCATGCTATCCCTCAATTTTTTAGGCGTAGTAGTTAGATTTTTTTTTTCAGAGTAGTGCAATTTTTCTGTCGTGCTTACTATGATATTTTGTTATGAGTCTACCAGCGGACCCAACATTTCAACTTTTACTGAAACCGAGACGACCACCATGTCCGAAATAAAGCCTTTTGGGATTTCAAATCTATTAAATGTGTAATCCTTTTTCATTTAACCAAACATTGAAAACAAAAATAGAATCCTTACCTCTCAAAATATTTTGTATCATCAATTTTTCAACCAATTATTGCATTTTAATGGCCTTTATGAGAATATAGTTTTTTTTTTTTTTTTTTTTTTTTTTGGTAGCATCTTGGAATCTAGTTTATCATATTTTGGAAATGTTCTTTGGATTCAGAGTCTGGAAAATTTCTATTTAAAAGTGACATCACATGTGTTTCTCTATTGTTTTATCTAAGGTTATTAACCAAAAAAATATATTTTAAGTAAAATATCCCCAAAATGTATCATTTTGATTATCCATTGCTAAGATGTTCTTTATATTTCAAAAATGTTCTTTCATATTCAGAGCTCTCTACACGAGGGTCCATTCTATTGAACTCAAATTCTATGTTTTTATAATGCTAGTACATGCTAATAATAGTCGAAGCAAGAATAAAAAAACATTGTCATGTCAATGGTTGTATTTTTAGTTCTACTGATCACAAGCCTTAGTACACCTTACAAGAAACCTAATGGAGACACTAGTGCTTAGGGTGAAATGTGTCGTGACAAAGGAACTAATGATCCATTTCATGCCTATATTGTTCTATTGAGTATGTTAGAGTCTACTAGGTTTAAATGAGTGGTGTCATATTTGTCACGACACATGTAGGCGCCACTTAAGATTTCTCATGCTGCTACAAAAGTTTGCTATTTAAAGGGCGTGGGTTGCTACTTTTTCCATGATATTTTTTTTTACTAAAATTAATTTATATAAAATATAACCAATTTAGCAAAATATTTTTATAAAAACTAAAATTTCATTAAACTTGTAAGGAAATTACAACAAACCTAAAAAACAACACAAAATTTAAAAATACAAAACATAGAAATCAAAATCACAAAACCTAGAAATTAAAATATGATATATAAACCTAGATGACATCTTTATCGGAATATTGGCCTTCTAAATAATCGATGGTTCAACATTAAGATCGATGTGGTCAACGGTCCAAATATATTGCATTTCCTTCATCTTCAAGAATCATATTATGCAATACGGTACTTGTATATGCTAACATTTCAGTATATGCTAACATGTATATGCTAACATTTCAGTATTATGCAATACGATACTTATATATTGCATCACCTCACTCATTTTCTTCTCTTTAACAAAAACTACGAGGCATTTCAGTATATGCTAACATTTTTAAGAGTGCCAAACGCTCGTTCAAAATCCTTCATCGCCTTCTCTTGAGCTCTCTTAAAATTCAACCTCTTTTGATCATTTGGACAAGACAACGACTTCACAAAACAAGAACGCTCCAGATATCGTCCACAAGATAATACTCCTACATGTATGGCGTTCCATGAAAAACAAACGAAGAATTTGGTGTAGTCCCGTTATATATGTCATCGAATAACAGAGATATGTTAAGAACATTTTATGTTATTCAGTGAACCAACATAACCAAAGAATGCATGCTATATCCACAAATCTTATGAGGACACCTCTTCAAGTATGATAGTTGGATTACCATGATCACCTCAGGTGTATTGACCTTGATATGCATTTGGGTAATTTGCCCATTCCCAGTGGAGGAAATTTAGGCTTCCTAACATTCTAGGGAAGCGGTACACATTCGAATGATGAGCATATAACTCTTGCACATCACTACGAGAAGGTTTACACAACTATCGTAGACCATACAATCTTATGACATGCTTTCACAATTTATGAAGTCTTTTCCGTGCTATACGTCTGGACATCCTAAGATTCTCATCTAGTGCACCAGGGGAAGTGACATATGCTAGTTGTAACATCCCAAAAATCATGGTAATTTTTTTTCAATTAAAATAAAACCATTTTTCAATCAAAAACCAAATCATAAGAAACCAAGTATCAAATACAAATATCCCAGAACAAACGTATCATAAAATCTCCAAAACAAGTCACCGAAGGATGTGTACGATTACGTCTTTGCTTTGCTCCGATCATCAGAAGTACCTGAAACATAACACATAAACTATAAACCAAAGCTTAGCGAGTCTCCCTAAAATATCCCACGTAACAGATCATATACAAACATGCAAGTTGGGTCCACAGTCATCAGACTGGATTACCCTCAGGTCCACAACCATCACGCTAGATTACGCCCAACCCACAATCATCCGACTAGATATACGTTGTAACTCCCGTGTTTCTAGGCTAGGCATTAATATTGACATAATGGTCTAGGTTAACCTTTGTAACTCATTTTGAAGAAATGAAAGAGAATTATGTGAATTTTATGTGAATTATATGTTTTATGCTTAATTATTAGGGATTAATTAATTAAGAATAAAAATGAGCGTCAAAATTAAATATTAGATAAAGCCGATATCTATTAAGAAACTTGTAGTGGGCGAGACAAGGATTACAGATATATAAAGAATACTGAAATCCGAGTTATAAAGAAGACGTTATGACCTGTCGAAGTTTCGCGACAAAATCGGCACGGAGCCGAATGTCGTAAAAAGTGAGTTTTTGATAAACTACTTTTTAGCCTTAGTGATCTAAATGAAACTCGTAGTGTTCGTTAAACCGAGAGTAGGTATAAAAAGAACGCCCAAATCTGACTTCGTATGAGGAAGTTATGATTTTTCGAAGTTTCAGCTTAGCAGTAGACAACAAAAAACTCGAATTTTAGATCGAGTGATTTTTAGCCGACACAACCTAAACGAGAATCGAAGGTCTCGTAAATAGTAGCACAACGGTAAAAAGTCTGACGAAAACGGACTTCGGATGAAGAAGTTATGAATTTTTAACGGATTTCCTGTCCCGGTGTGTTAAAAATAATAATTTAAAAATTAAATTCAAAGTTAGCCGACGAAGTCTAAACGAAAGTTGTAAAGCGTAATTTTACCTACGCGTGCATATAAAGAACGTCAAAAACGGAGCTCGTATGCGAAAGTTATGGATTTTAGAAGTTTTGGCGCGAAAAACGAGAAAAATCCCCAAAACCGAGGAATTTCGCACATGTGGACTTCGGCCACGTGTCCTCGCTTCGCATCCGACGCGTGTCCGGAAATTGGCTGAGTCACCGAAGCCACCTGGCGAGGCGTGTTATGAGCTTCTCGAGTCCGAGGTTCGGTCCAGTAGAAGTGCGACGCGTGCCTCTTCCCTCGTGCGTCCGAACCCTCGCAGGTGCCACGAACCATCCCTACTTCGGACTAGACCGCGGTCCACTAAGGAGCTGCTAGCAGCCACTTCGCACGCGCAGCCCATGTGCGAGACCTCCCTGCGAGCCCTCGGATCTGCGACGCGTGGCTTCTTCTCAACCGTTGGATCAGGAGGCTCGACCCTAGAAATAGGAGGGTGCGAGACCTCCCGGGTATATTTCGGAAAATTGCCACTTTTAGCCCCTCTTTCCATATTTCTTTCATTTTAACGTCCCCCGAAGCCCCGGTACTTATTCCAAAGCCCGGAATACGCCACGAAGTGCCCGAGAAGCCCGAAAAATTTATCTTTTCGGTTTTGAAGCCCGACCTTTCGCAGAGCCCGGTTTCTCAATAAAACTCCCGATTTTATTAGAAACGATCGTTTTAGGAAACGAATTGCTGCCCGATTTTCATTAAATCAGGTGAGTGTATAGTTACTTTCACCTTACACATAGATATGAAGTATTTACCTTGAAATACGTGCTATGTGTAAATATATTAATTGTTTATTTGAGGTGACCGTTGAATTGATGTTTTATACAAGTTTTAAAATGTATACGTATTTTTATCTACAAATATGTTGGGTAAAACATGGGTAGATGAATTAGATGATGTGTGATGAAATAAAAGTGATGAGAGGTACCGATGTTTAAGATGATCTAGTCATCTAGCAGAGTATAGACAACGACCACATACTATTTTAGATAGTCCAGTGGAACGTTAGCAGACTTGTAATCGGTAAGTATGTTTGAACTATATGTTCATAAGGTGTTCTCGAACTATATGTTCATTAGGTGTTTTTGAACTATGTGTTCATCCGATAGTTCTTCTTTTTGACACTATTATGTGTCGAGGTACGGGAACGTACGAGAGTACTTTATTAGTATTTTCCCTATACTCTTATTTTGAAGAGCTTTGGAGTCTTTGTTTTTTCTATGAAGTGATCGGACGAGCTTCATGAGTCAGCGTTTCCGATGCCAGATAGGGCGCGTCTGGAGGTTATATACCTCACGATATTCAGACCACAGCCTAGGGATTAGTCGGTGTTTCCATTTTCGATGCCGGATAGGAGTGAGTCTGGGGGTTCAGACCACAACCTAGGCATTAGTCAGCGTTTCCATTGCCGGATAGGGTGCGTCTGGGGGTTATATACCTCACGATATTCAGACCACAGCCTAGGCAAAGTTCGATGCTGGATAGGGTGCGTCTGGGGGCTACATACCTCACGATATTCAGACCACAACCTAGGCATGGATAACTACCCCTGACTTAATTGTCTTGTGGTTCTTTCTTTTACGAACAAAGGTTCGTGGTTAAACTTATTTCATTCATTCGATATCTTTATCGATCCTTGTTTGCTGCTAGGGGATTTCCGAAGCAGTTTCGTTAGTTGGTTGTTCATATCGATCCTTTAGGCTAGATCTAGTAAGATCATTGTATAGGATCAGTATGTGGGGATCGACGTTGTTAGTGCTTGTAGTATAAGCCTTGGGCAACGATGGACTTCGTGCCTATTCCTTAGGATGAATCCTTAGGAATGAGTGATAGTTGATTCTTAGGGTAAATCCTTAAGAAATAAATAAGACAATGGGGATTGGGTAATTGGGTTGATTGTTTGATGTTTAAGCATAATAAATTATTTATTGTGGGTTGAAAACCCTATATGCTCACCAGGCTCCCAAGCGTGACCCACTCAGTTTAATTGTATCACAGGTATCGATACGAAGTTGCTTTACACTGAGAGATTAAAAGAGAAGTAGATCACTAGTGTAAATGAATGTAAGTTTTGTTTATGCTTATGTTTTTGTATTGACAATGACATCCCAATGGTTTAAATGAATAAAATACATTTCTTCGGAAATGATTTGATAAAATATTTATTATGTTTTTCTGGGAACAAATTCCGCAACACTTTTAATCAAATGATTACTCTGAAATTATTTCAAAAGCATAAATTAAACAGGTCTTTTCTGGCCGTGAATTTGGGGATGTCACAGTTGGTATCAGAGCATTAGTTTAAGCGAACTAAGAAATTGTAGGATTTCTAGACTTAAACTTAGAATGCTAAGTGATGATTGTGAGATGAGTGTCTGCCATATTTTAGACATGAGCACTAGTTTATTTTAGGAAGGATGCCTAAAATGCTTTTATGTGCTAAATGTTTTGTGTTATAGCTATAATGATGCTATTATTTGTTCGGATCTATGGTCTGTTGCCGACCGGATCTGGAAACCTTATGTGTGTAGGATTCTAAGCGTATGATTACGAGATTAGAACTAACATGTAAACGTTTCGAAGTGATAAGGAGATTTATACGTTTATCGTAAATAAAGCTTTCCTATCTTAAATTCTCGCCTGGTACACCGAACGTCTGCTTGGGTGTACAAAACGTTATGGTGAAGACTCGTAGAGAATTGAGTAGATGGAGGAAATGAAAAGCTTATGATAGTGAATGATACCTATCAGAAGATATCGTAAGAGTCGTATCTTGTCTTAGAATATGTTTGATAAAATAATGAAACGTTTAGAGGAGTATGGTACGTCTGAAGTACACCTTCGATTGGCAGGATGATGGAACGATTGGTGTAATTCCTGAAGTTGTCCCATCATTTGGAATTTCCATCACCAACCAAGTTGAAGTAGAATTGATGACTGAATATACGCATGGAAGAAGTCCTTGTAGAGTCTAGGAAAATTCTATGATTAATTGGACACATTCGTATGTGTTAAATTGTTTTGTGATTTTAGGACTTGGGGACTGCGAGACAGTACTTGGGACGAGTATGAGTAGGTGTGAATAGTAGTAGAGATCTATACTACTGGAAGCACAGGACTCACATTTGGATCGGGGAAAGTCACAAGGTTACCAAGGAACTCGTAATTGATTCCGTCTTATTCTAGTCTGTCGTTACCATCGTTTCGGTAATGACTAAGAAGATGATTGTTATTCCGACCCTAGTGGTCATATCGAATTGAGTCCGACTACGATGAGTTTGTTATGTGGTTCAGAGAACCAAGTTCGATGTAGCAGTTGACTTAAGCCGAATTGAAGTAAAGGCTGATCAAAGCGATCAATAGAAGTATCGCGTTCGTTGTTAAAGAAGTTGGGTTAGGTTGTGTTCTGAACCAAAGGGATAAAGTGATAGCGTATGCATTGAGGCAATTGAAGGAGCATGAAAAGAACTACCCCACTCGTGATCTGGAGTTGGCAGTGGTAGTATTCGCCTTAAAGATAGGAAGGGACTATCTTTATGATACTAAATGTAAACTTTTCGCTGATTATAAGAGTCTTCAATATCTCTTTAATCAGAAGAAATTGAACATGAGGCAACGGCGCTGGCTGGAGTTACTCAAGGACTACGACTGTGAGATACTTTACCACCCTGGTAAAGCAAATGTTGTTGCTAATGCTCTCAGTCGGAAGGTGAATCTTGAAAGGAAGAGGCCAAGAGCGTTGAGAATTGAAGTTGTCTCTACAATTGTGGAAAGTATAAAGAAAGCTCAAGAGGAAGCTTTAGAGAAAAAAAATGACCGAAAGGAGGAACGTTTGGGAAAAACGTTGGTGTTTGATACAAACGGTCAAAGACTGAAGGTATTCAAAGGTAAGATTTGGGTACCTAGGATGGGAGGAGTAAGAGGTCTTCTGATGGAAGAAGCTCACAAAACCATGTACTCGATTCATCCCGGCAATGCGAAAATGTATAGGGATCTAAAACCCTATTACTGGTGGCCGATGGTGAAGCTCGATGTTGCTAAGTATGTGGCTGAGTGTGTAACTTGTGCTAGGGTTAAGGCACAACATCAGAAACCGTATGGGAGTTTAGATCCTTTACCTGTACCCATGGGTAAATGGGAAGGTATCACTATGGATTTTGTGACTAAACTGCCCAGAACAAGGAACGGTCACGACATGATTTGGGTGGTTGTTGATCGCTTCACTAAGAGTGCGCATTTCATAGCAGCCAACGAGAAATGGTCTATGGATAAACTTGCGAATTCTTAGGTGAAGGAAAGTGTGAGGCTTCACGGTGTTTCGTTAACGATTGTATCCGATCGTGACAGCCGTTTTACCTCAAGGTTTTGGAGGAGTCTATAAGAGGAATTGGGTACCAAGTTGTGTTTGAATACAGCTTACCATCCACAAACCGATGGTCAGAGCGAACAAACAATTCAAACGTTGGAGGATATGCTGAGGGCATGTACCCTGGAATTTCCAAGGTAACTGGGGTAAACACTTACCTCTAGTAGAATTTTCCTATAGTAATAGTTTCCACTCAAGCATCAAGATGGCACCTTATCACACGTTGTGTGGAGAAAAGTGTCGAACGCCGTCATGTTGACTGGAAGCTGGGAAAAGCAGTTTATGGGACTTGAAATAGTCCATCAGACTGCTGAAAAGTTGAAAGTGATTAGGGAAAGGATGTTAGCTGCTCAAGAGAGCTATGCTGACAAGAAAAGATAACCGATATCATTCAAAGTTGGAGATTCGGTTTTACTTAAAGTCTCGCCGTGGAAGGGACTTATAGGATTTGGTAGAAGGGGAAAGTTGAGTCCAAGGTTTATTGGACCATTTAAAGTTCTTCAGAGGATCGGGAATCAAGCTTACGAGCTAGAATTACCGGAAGAACTGGAGGGTATTCATAATACCTTTTATGTGTGTTATTTGAGAAAATTTACGGGAGATGTGCCCGACATAATTCCCATTTCTAAATTAAGGTTGGATGAAAACAAGAGGTTGATTGAAGAACCTGAGGCAATCGTTGACTGTAAGACTAAGAAGTTGTGATGTGAAAATGGTCGATTTAGTGCTTGTGCGTTGGAAACATACGAATGGGCCAAATCTCACCTGAAAAAAAAAACGGAGAGTGACATGAGGAGTCGCTATCCGTATTTGTTTGCTGATGTGTGATTCCGGGGACATAATCATTCTAAGGGAGAGAGGGTTGTAGCGCCCGTGTTTCTAGGCTAGACATTAATATTGACATAATGGTCTAGGTTAACCTTTGTAACTCATTTTGAAGAAATGAAAGGGAATTATGTGAATTTTATGTGAATTATGTGTTTTATGCTTAATTATTAGGGTTTAATTAATTAAGAATAAAAATGAGCGTCAAAATTAAATATTAGATAAAGCCGATATCTATTAAGAAACTTGTCGTGGGCGACACAAGGATTACGGATATATAAAGAATACCGAAATCCGAGTTATAACGAAGAAGTTATGACCTGTCGAAGTTTCGCGACAAAACCGGCACGGGGCCGAATGTCGTAAAAAGTGAGTTTTTGATAAACTACTTTTTAGCCTTAGTGATCTAAATGAAACTCGTAGTGTTCGTTAAACCGAGAGTAGGTATAAAAAGAACGCCCAAATCTGACTTCGTATGAGGAAGTTATGATTTTTCGAAGTTTCAGCTTAGCAGTAGACATCTAAAAACTCGAATTTTAGATCGAGTGATTTTTAGCTGACACAACCTAAATGAGAATCGAAGGTCTCATAAATAGTAGCACAACGGTAAAAAGTCTGACGAAAACGGACTTCGGATGAAGAAGTTATGAATTTTTAACGGATTTCCTGTCCCGGTCTGTTAAAAATAATAATTTAAAAATTAAATTCAAAATTAGCCGACGAAGTCTAGACGAAAGTTGTACAGCGTAATTTTACCTACGTGTGCATATAAAGAACGTCAAAAACGGAGCTTGCATGCGAAAGTTATGAATTTTATAAGTTTTGACGCGAAAAACGAGAAAAATCCCCAAAACCGAGGAATTTCGCACATGTGGACTTCGGCCACGTGTCCTCGCTTCGCATCCGACGCGTGTCCGGAAATTGGCTGAGTCACCGAAGCCACCTGGCGAGGCGTGTCATGATCTTCTCGAGTCCGAGGTTCGGTCCAGTAGAAGTGCGACGCGTGCCTCTTCCCTCGTGCGTCCGAACCCTCGCAGGTGCCACGAACCATCCCTACTTCGGACTAGACCGCGGTCCACTAAGGAGCTGCTAGCAGCCACTTCGCACGCGCAGCCCATGTGCGAGCCCTCCCTGCGAGCCCTCAGATCTGCGACGCGTGGCTTCTTCTCAACCGTTAGATCAGGAGGCTCGACCCTAGAAATAGGAGGGTGCGAGACCTCCCGGGTATATTTCGGAAAATTGTCACTTTTAGCCCCTCTTTCCATATTTCTTTCATTTTAACGTCCCCCGAAGCCCCGGTACTTATTCCAAAGCCCGGAATACGCCACGAAGTGCCCGAGAAGCCCGAAAAATTTATCTTTTCGGTTTTGAAGCCCGACCTTTCGCAGAGCCCGGTTTCTCAATAAAACTCCCGATTTTATTAGAAACGATCGTTTTAGGAAACGAATTGCTGCCCGATTTTCATTAAATCAGGTGAGTGTATAGTTACTTTCACCTTACACATAGATATGAAGTATTTACCTTGAAATACGTGCTATGTGTAAATATATTAATTGTTTATTTGAGGTGACCGTTGAATTGATGTTTTATACAAGTTTTAAACTGTATATGTATTTTTATCTACAAATATGTTGGGTAAAACATGGGTAGATGAATTGGATGATGTGTGATGAAATAAAAGTGATGAGAGGTACCGATGTTTAAGATGATCTAGTCATCTAGCAGAGTATAGACAACGGCCACATACTATTTTAGATAGTCCAGTGGAACGTTAGCAGACTTGTAATCGGTAAGTATGTTTGAACTATATGTTCATAAGGTGTTCTCGAACTATATGTTCATTAGGTGTTTTTGAACTATGTGTTCATCCGATAGTTCTTCTTTTTGACACTATTATGTGTCGAGGTACGGGAACGTACGAGAGTACTTTATTAGTATTTTCCCTATACTCTTATTTTGAAGAGCTTTGGAGTCTTTGTTTCTTCTATGAAGTGATCGGACGAGCTTCATGAGTCAGTGTTTCCGATGCCAGATAGGACGCGTCTGGAGGTTATATACCTCACGATATTCAGACCACAGCCTAGGCATTAGTCGGTGTTTCCATTTTCGATGCCGTATAGGAGTGAGTCTGGGGGTTCAGACCACAGCCTAGGCATTAGTCAGCGTTTCCATTGCCGGATAGGGTGTGTCTGGGGGTTATATACCTCACGATATTCAGACCACAGCCTAGGCAAAGTTCGATGCTGGATAGGGTGCGTCTGGGGGCTACATACCTCACGATATTCAGACCACAACCTAGGCATGGATAACTACCCCTGACTTAATTGTCTTGTGGTTCTTTCTTTTACGAACAAAGGTTCGTGGTTAAACTTATTTCATTCATTCGATATCTTTATCGATCCTTGTTTGCTGCTAGGGGATTTCCGAAGCAGTTTCGTTAGTTGGTTGTTCATATCGATCCTTTAGGCTAGATCTAGTAAGATCATTGTATAGGATCAGTATGTGGGGATCGACGTTGTTAGTGCTTGTAGTATAAGCCTTGGGGAACGATGGACTTCGTGCCTATTCCTTAGGATGAATCCTTAGGAATGAGTGATAGTTGATTCTTAGGGTAAATCCTTAAGAAATAAATAAGACAATGGGGATTGGGTAATTGGGTTGATTGTTTGATGTTTAAGCATAATAAATTATTTATTGTGGGTTGAAAACCCTATATGCTCACCAGGCTCCCAAGCCTGACCCACTCAGTTTAATTGTATCACAGGTATCGATACGAAGTTGCTTTACACTGAGAGATTAAAAGAGAAGTAGATCACTAGTGTAAATGAATGTAAGTTTTGTTTATGCTTATGTTTTTGTATTGACAATGACATCCCAATGGTTTAAATGAATAAAATACATTTCTTCGGAAATGATTTGATAAAATATTTATTATGTTTTTCTGGGAACAAATTCCGCAACACTTTTAATCAAATGATTACTCTGAAATTATTTCAAAAGCATAAATTAAACCGGTCTTTTCTGGCCGTGAATTTGGGGATGTCACAGTTGGTATCAGAGCATTAGTTTAAGCGAACTAAGAAATTGTAGGATTTCTAGACTTAAACTTAGAATGCTAAGTGATGATTGTGAGATGAGTGTCTGCCATATTTTAGACATGAGCACTAGTTAATTTTAGGAAGGATGCCTAAAATGCTTTTATGTGCTAAATGTTTTGTGTTATAGCTATAATGATGCTATTATTTGTTAGGATCTATGGTCTGTTGCCGACCGGATCTGGAAACCTTATGTGTGTAGGATTCTAAGCGTATGATTACGAGATTAGAACTAACATGTAAACGTTTCGAAGTGATAAGGAGATTTATACGTTTATCGTAAATAAAGCTTTCCTATCTTAAATTCTCGCCTGGTACACCGAACGTCTGCTTGGGTGTACAAAACGTTATGGTGAAGACTCGTAGAGAATTGAGTAGATGGAGGAAATGAAAAGCTTATGATAGTGAATAATACCTATCAGAAGATATCGTAAGAGTCGTATCTTGTCTTAGAATATGTTTGATAAAATAATGAAACGTTTAGAGGAGTATGGTACGTCTGAAGTACACCTTCGATTGGCAGGATGATGGAACGATTGGTGTAATTCCTGAAGTTGTCCCATCATTTGGAATTTCCATCACCAACCAAGTTGAAGTAGAATTGATGACTGAATATACGCATGGAAGAAGTCCTTGTAGAGTCTAGGAAAATTCTATGATTAATTGGACACATTCGTATGTGTTAAATTGTTTTGTGATTTTAGGACTTGGGGACTGCGAGACAGTACTTGGGACGAGTATGAGTAGGTGTGAATAGTAGTAGAGATCTATACTACTGGAAGCACAGGACTCACATTTGGATCGGGGAAAGTCACAAGGTTACCAAGGAACTCGTAATTGATTCCGTCTTATTCTAGTCTGTCGTTACCATCGTTTCGGTAATGACTAAGAAGATGATTGTTATTCCGACCCTAGTGGTCATATCGAATTGAGTCCGACTACGATGAGTTTGTTATGTGGTTCAGAGAACCAAGTTCGATGTAGCAGTTGACTTAAGCCGAATTGAAGTAAAGGCTGATCAAAGCGATCAATAGAAGTATCGCGTTCGTTGTTAAAGAAGTTGGGTTAGGTTGTGTTCTGAACCAAAGGGATAAAGTGATAGCGTATGCATTGAGGCAATTGAAGGAGCATGAAAAGAACTACCCCACTCGTGATCTGGAGTTGGCAGTGGTAGTATTCGCCTTAAAGATAGGGAGGGACTATCTTTATGATACTAAATGTAAACTTTTCGCTGATTATAAGAGTCTTCAATATCTCTTTAATCAGAAGAAATTGAACATGAGGCAACGGCGCTGGCTGGAGTTACTCAAGGACTACGACTGTGAGATACTTTACCACCCTGGTAAAGCAAATGTTGTTGCTAATGCTCTCAGTCGGAAGGTGAATCTTGAAAGGAAGAGGCCAAGAGCGTTGAGAATTGAAGTTGTCTCTACAATTGTGGAAAGTATAAAGAAAGCTCAAGAGGAAGCTTTAGAGAAAAAAAATGACCGAAAGGAGGAACGTTTGGGAAAAACGTTGGTGTTTGATACAAACGGTCAAAGACTGAAGGTATTCAAAGGTAAGATTTGGGTACCTAGGATGGGAGGAGTAAGAGGTCTTCTGATGGAAGAAGCTCACAAAACCATGTACTCGATTCATCCCGACAATGCGAAAATGTATAGGGATCTAAAACCCTATTACTGGTGGCCGATGGTGAAGCTCGATGTTGCTAAGTATGTGGCTGAGTGTGTAACTTGTGCTAGGGTTAAGGCACAACATCAGAAACCGTATGGGAGTTTAGATCCTTTACCTGTACCCATGGGTAAATGGGAAGGTATCACTATGGATTTTGTGACTAAACTGCCCAGAACAAGGAACGGTCACGACATGATTTGGGTGGTTGTTGATCGCTTCACTAAGAGTGCGCATTTCATAGCAGCCAACGAGAAATGGTCTATGGATAAACTTGCGAATTCTTAGGTGAAGGAAAGTGTGAGGCTTCACGGTGTTTCGTTAACGATTGTATCCGATCGTGACAGCCGTTTTACCTCAAGGTTTTGGAGGAGTCTATAAGAGGAATTGGGTACCAAGTTGTGTTTGAATACAGCTTACCATCCACAAACCGATGGTCAGAGCGAACAAACAATTCAAACGTTGGAGGATATGCTGAGGGCATGTACCCTGGAATTTCCAAGGTAACTGGGGTAAACACTTACCTCTAGTAGAATTTTCCTATAGTAATAGTTTCCACTCAAGCATCAAGATGGCACCTTATCACACGTTGTGTGGAGAAAAGTGTCGAACGCCGTCATGTTGACTGGAAGCTGGGAAAAGCAGTTTATGGGACTTGAAATAGTCCATCAGACTGCTGAAAAGTTGAAAGTGATTAGGGAAAGGATGTTAGCTGCTCAAGAGAGCTATGCTGACAAGAAAAGATAACCGATATCATTCAAAGTTGGAGATTCGGTTTTACTTAAAGTCTCGCCGTGGAAGGGACTTATAGGATTTGGTAGAAGGGGAAAGTTGAGTCCAAGGTTTATTGGACCATTTAAAGTTCTTCAGAGGATCGGGAATCAAGCTTACGAGCTAGAATTACCGGAAGAACTGGAGGGTATTCATAATACCTTTTATGTGTGTTATTTGAGAAAATTTACGGGAGATGTGCCCGACATAATTCCCATTTCTAAATTAAGGTTGGATGAAAACAAGAGGTTGATTGAAGAACCTGAGGCAATCGTTGACTGTAAGACTAAGAAGTTGTGATGTGAAAATGGTCGATTTAGTGCTTGTGCGTTGGAAACATACGAATGGGCCAAATCTCACCTGAAAAAAAAAACGGAGAGTGACATGAGGAGTCGCTATCCGTATTTGTTTGCTGATGTGTGATTCCGGGGACATAATCATTCTAAGGGAGAGAGGGTTGTAGCGCCCGTGTTTCTAGGCTAGACATTAATATTGACATAATGGTCTAGGTTAACCTTTGTAACTCATTTTGAAGAAATGAAAGGGAATTATGTGAATTTTATGTGAATTATGTGTTTTATGCTTAATTATTAGGGTTTAATTAATTAAGAATAAAAATGAGCGTCAAAATTAAATATTAGATAAAGCCGATATCTATTAAGAAACTTGTCGTGGGCGACACAAGGATTACGGATATATAAAGAATACCGAAATCCGAGTTATAACGAAGAAGTTATGACCTGTCGAAGTTTCGCGACAAAACCGGCACGGGGCCGAATGTCGTAAAAAGTGAGTTTTTGATAAACTACTTTTTAGCCTTAGTGATCTAAATGAAACTCGTAGTGTTCGTTAAACCGAGAGTAGGTATAAAAAGAACGCCCAAATCTGACTTCGTATGAGGAAGTTATGATTTTTCGAAGTTTCAGCTTAGCAGTAGACATCTAAAAACTCGAATTTTAGATCGAGTGATTTTTAGCTGACACAACCTAAATGAGAATCGAAGGTCTCATAAATAGTAGCACAACGGTAAAAAGTCTGACGAAAACGGACTTCGGATGAAGAAGTTATGAATTTTTAACGGATTTCCTGTCCCGGTCTGTTAAAAATAATAATTTAAAAATTAAATTCAAAATTAGCCGACGAAGTCTAGACGAAAGTTGTACAGCGTAATTTTACCTACGTGTGCATATAAAGAACGTCAAAAACGGAGCTTGCATGCGAAAGTTATGAATTTTATAAGTTTTGGCGCGAAAAACGAGAAAAATCCCCAAAACCGAGGAATTTCGCACATGTGGACTTCGGCCACGTGTCCTCGCTTCGCATCCGACGCGTGTCCGGAAATTGGCTGAGTCACCGAAGCCACCTGGCGAGGCGTGTCATGATCTTCTCGAGTCCGAGGTTCGGTCCAGTAGAAGTGCGACGCGTGCCTCTTCCCTCGTGCGTCCGAACCCTCGCAGGTGCCACGAACCATCCCTACTTCGGACTAGACCGCGGTCCACTAAGGAGCTGCTAGCAGCCACTTCACACGCGCAGCCCATGTGCGAGCCCTCCCTGCGAGCCCTCAGATCTGCGACGCGTGGCTTCTTCTCAACCGTTAGATCAGGAGGCTCGACCCTAGAAATAGGAGGGTGCGAGACCTCCCGGGTATATTTCGGAAAATTGCCACTTTTAGCCCCTCTTTCCATATTTCTTTCATTTTAACGTCCCCCGAAGCCCCGGTACTTATTCCAAAGCCCGGAATACGCCACGAAGTGCCCGAGAAGCCCGAAAAATTTATCTTTTCGGTTTTGAAGCCCGACCTTTCGCAGAGCCCGGTTTCTCAATAAAACTCCCGATTTTATTAGAAACGATCGTTTTAGGAAACGAATTGCTGCCCGATTTTCATTAAATCAGGTGAGTGTATAGTTACTTTCACCTTACACATAGATATGAAGTATTTACCTTGAAATACGTGCTATGTGTAAATATATTAATTGTTTATTTGAGGTGACCGTTGAATTGATGTTTTATACAAGTTTTAAACTGTATATGTATTTTTATCTACAAATATGTTGGGTAAAACATGGGTAGATGAATTGGATGATGTGTGATGAAATAAAAGTGATGAGAGGTACCGATGTTTAAGATGATCTAGTCATCTAGCAGAGTATAGACAACGGCCACATACTATTTTAGATAGTCCAGTGGAACGTTAGCAGACTTGTAATCGGTAAGTATGTTTGAACTATATGTTCATAAGGTGTTCTCGAACTATATGTTCATTAGGTGTTTTTGAACTATGTGTTCATCCGATAGTTCTTCTTTTTGACACTATTATGTGTCGAGGTACGGGAACGTACGAGAGTACTTTATTAGTATTTTCCCTATACTCTTATTTTGAAGAGCTTTGGAGTCTTTGTTTCTTCTATGAAGTGATCGGACGAGCTTCATGAGTCAGTGTTTCCGATGCCAGATAGGACGCGTCTGGAGGTTATATACCTCACGATATTCAGACCACAGCCTAGGCATTAGTCGGTGTTTCCATTTTCGATGCCGTATAGGAGTGAGTCTGGGGGTTCAGACCACAGCCTAGGCATTAGTCAGCGTTTCCATTGCCGGATAGGGTGTGTCTGGGGGTTATATACCTCACGATATTCAGACCACAGCCTAGGCAAAGTTCGATGCTGGATAGGGTGCGTCTGGGGGCTACATACCTCACGATATTCAGACCACAACCTAGGCATTGATAACTACCCCTGACTTAATTGTCTTGTGGTTCTTTCTTTTACGAACAAAGGTTCGTGGTTAAACTTATTTCATTCATTCGATATCTTTATCGATCCTTGTTTGCTGCTAGGGGATTTCCGAAGCAGTTTCGTTAGTTGGTTGTTCATATCGATCCTTTAGGCTAGATCTAGTAAGATCATTGTGTAGGATCAGTATGTGGGGATCGACGTTGTTAGTGCTTGTAGTATAAGCCTTGGGGAACGATGGACTTCGTGCCTATTCCTTAGGATGAATCCTTAGGAATGAGTGATAGTTGATTCTTAGGGTAAATCCTTAAGAAATAAATAAGACAATGGGGATTGGGTAATTGGGTTGATTGTTTGATGTTTAAGCATAATAAATTATTTATTGTGGGTTGAAAACCCTATATGCTCACCAGGCTCCCAATCCTGACCCACTCAGTTTAATTGTATCACAGGTATCGATACGAAGTTGCTTTACACTGAGAGATTAAAAGAGAAGTAGATCACTAGTGTAAATGAATGTAAGTTTGTTTATGCTTATGTTTTTGTATTGACAATGACATCCCAATGGTTTAAATGAATAAAATACATTTCTTCGGAAATGATTTGATAACATATTTATTATGTTTTTTTGGGAACAAATTCCGCAACACTTTTAATCAAATGATTACTCTGAAATTATTTCAAAAGCATAAATTAAACCGGTCTTTTCTGGCCGTAAATTTGGGGATGTCACATACGTGAAATGCCCTAAGGTCAAATCCCAGGTCAAAGGTGAAAGTTAGAAAGTCAAAAAGTCAAGGGATGTCAAAGCAGACTGAGTACGTCCCATGTACTCAGTTACTACGTTGGGCGTAGTCGCAGCCCTTCAAAACCATGGGGTCTCAGCCCAGTACGCCCATCGTACTTCCTGGTACGTCCAACGTACTCCGTCTGGGTCCAATCCTTCGCATTAAGTGCTTAGTCCTTAAAGGCTTTTTATCCAAACTCGGATCTAGACCCAAAACATCGTTCCAAGTCATAAAGTTTCCACATTTAAGACTTTTCATGGATAGAGATGGTCCAAAGCCTAAAACCCTAACTTAATATTTGATTAAGACATCATAACTCTTGCATGGAAGGTAGAAGGACCAATATCACATTTTTATGGTTCTTAGCACCTAAAAATGTCTGAAAGGACAGCTCTTATGGTTAGAGTAAACCATACTTATGAACACGAAGCTTAAGGGACCAAAAATGAACACAAACTCTAGGCTAACAAGATCTAAGCAAATAACTCATCAAGTTTCAAACTTTATACCTTCAAATGATGTTAGAGGATGAGATGCTTTTGGATCTAGGTTGTTTTGAGCTTCCAAGATGATTCCACTTCCTTCTCCTTCCTTCAAGAACACCAAAAATACAATTTCAAGCTTAAAAAGGGCTCACACAAGGATTAGAGTTAGCAAGGGATGATTTGGGAGATGGAGGATGATGAGGAAAAAGGTCCTGAGGGGTTAAGGAGGTTTAAATAGTGGTCAAACCCTAAAATTTAGGGTTTTCACTTTTTCCACGTACGCCCCTCGTACACGTAAAATCACGCGTTTATCATAAGGGAGCCATGGGACCATTTTTGCACAAAATTTCAACTTAGGGTCAAAAATATAAATTTACCTGAGCAATGATTGTTACAATTCTCCCCCACTTGAATCAGAATTCGTCCTCGAAGTCCGGCGCTGTGAATAACTCAGGGTAGTGCTCTCGCATCTCCGCCTCGGGTTCCCAAGTCCATTCGGAACCCTTCTGATGCTGCCACTGAACCATAACCAATGATACCACCTTGTCGTCCAAGGCCTTCATCTTCCTATCCAAAATCACCATTGGTCTCTCAACATAGTCTAGACGATCATCAACCTGAATATCATCCAAAGGAACAACTGCTGAATCATCAACGACACATTTCCGAAGCTGAGAAACATGGAAGGTATTGTGAATCTGGTGGAGCTCCTCAGGCAAATCCAATCGATAGGTAACTCTGCCTACCCTGGCGATCACTCGAAACGGTCGAATAAATCAGGGCCCCAATTTGCCCCTCTTCATGAAGCGTATTACAACTTTCCAGGATGATACCTTTAGTAAAACCATGTCGCCGACCCGAAACTGCAACTCCAACCGACGTCTGTCAGAATAACTCTTCTGCCGACTCCGAGCTATTTTCAACCTCTATCGGATCTACTGAATAAACTCTGTCGTCTAAAGAACTACCTTGGTTTTTCCCATGACCCTATGACCGACCTCTCCCCAACAGATTGGGGTACGACACTTCCTCCCATAAAGAAGCTCAAATGGCGGCACACCGATACTTGAGTGATAATCGTTATTGTAAGAAAACTCAGCAAGAGGATGGTATTAATACCAAATTCCACCAAAATCTATAACATAGGCTCTCAACATATCCTCGAGCGTCTTGATGGTCCTCTCGCTCTGGCTGTCAGTCTGCAGATGATAAGCAGTACTAAAGGGAAACCTCGTACCCAATTCCTCGTGGAACCTCTGCTAAAATTGAGAAGTAAACCGAACATCTCGATCAGATACAATGGAAACCGGAACACCATGCCGAGAGGCCATCTTGCGCACACACACACGTGCGCAAGATGGCCTCTCGGCATGGTGTTCCGGTTTCCATTGTATCTGATCGAGATGTTCGGTTTACTTCTCAATTTTAGCAGAGGTTCCACGAGGAATTGGGTACGAGGTTTCCCTTTATATATATATATATATATATATATATATATATATATATATATATATATATATATATATATATATATATATATATATATATCGGCCAATTTCTTGGCCGATGAGCTCTCCGGAATAGCTAGAAAGTGGACACTCTTGGTCAGATGATCCACTATAAGCCATATCACATCAAATCCCTTAGCTGTCCGAGGTAACTTGGTGATGAAATCCATGGTGATATGTTCCCATTTCCACATGGGAACCTCCAAAGGCTGAAGATTGCCGTGCAACCTCTGGTGCTTGGCCTTGACCATCCGACAGGTCAAGCACCTCTCAACATACCAGGTTATCTCCCTCTTCATGTACGACCACCAGTAACTAAGTCTCAAATCCCTATACATCTTGGTGGCTCCAAGGTGTATAAAAAATCTGGACTTATGTGATGGGAATTATGCAAAACATATAAATACTATGTGTGCATGCATCCCTAATAATAGATCTCTGTTTTCTCTAATTGAACATAGAACTTGAACAAAAAAATAGAAACCCTAGAACACTAGCATATTTTCGAAAAATACAAATAGGGTTAGAAGAATCATACCTTGATTGTTATTTAGTAATAACAATGTAAAATCCTTGTATGGTTGAAGCCTTGAGAGCAAGCGTCACAAATATCACGCCTCTAGTGGTTCACACCCAACACTAGCAAAAGGAAGATGATTGAGAAGGAGGAGAGAGGGTAGAAAATTCGGCTAGGTCTTCCAAGAAGCAAGTCACCAAAAATTCTAAGATTGAGGCTGTTGGATTAGTGTCTAAGCCAGTAACTATATTTGGTAAGTACTTGACCCGGTTGTGCATGGTCCTTTTGGGTTGCATTCACCATAGCAACTTGACAGGGTGATTTATGAAGAGAGAGAAGATATTATGATTTATTAATATATTATGAGAATAATATATTAAAGGAATAATCATATCATTTGATTAATGTTAGTCATAGATTAATTAGGAATTAATTTGGTGACTAAAAGAGATTAATTAAATAAAGGGGACTGGAACTGTCAATTGTGTGATAGTTGATTTTGGGCTATGGATCCTTATGGATAATAGGGTGGACGAAATCAAGGTGTATGGGCTCCTTGAATTCGTCCAAGCCTCAATCTAGAAGGATCTTTGGATTGCTTAGGGCCTAAGTTATTCAATTAGGGTTTCAGGATGTAACCCTAGCAGCTCAAGTATTTATAGACCCCAAGGGCTACAGAAATCAGCTACCAAAAACCCTAAGGAGTTCCAAGAGCCGATTTTGTGCCTACATCCTCTCTCCAAATCATCCTCTTGCTAGTTGGTGTTTGTAAGCCATTAGAGGAGTGACAATTGTGACTCTAAGCTCCAAGAACAAGAAGATTCAAGCAAGCAACAAGATGTAATCATCTAGATCTGATTTGTCTCATCAAAGTTGAATTATGCTCATTAGATCTAGGGTTTGCAAGACTTGGGTAAATTGCATGTTCAATTAGAGAAACCTAGATCCAAGCATTAGGGTTTACATGTGCACATAGGAAAGTTCTTATGGCTCAAACCCATCAGTGGTATCAGAGCTTTGATTGATTTCTATTGAATTGATGCATTGTTTATTTGTTCAAGCTTTGGAAAAATCGTTTTTATGTTTTCTGACTGACAGACTCGGCGAGTCCCATTGTGGACTCGACGAGTAGGATGAACTCGACGAGTCCATAAGGGGACTCGGCGAGTCGGAGCGTCTGTCAGAGTGATTTTCGGGATTTCTTGCTGTTTTGCTTGAGGATACTTACCTAAATCGTTTTGGTTCAATAAAATCCGAATTTTATCATCTTTTTGTCAATATCCTCATCAAAACAAAAGATAATTACCAATTGTTTAAATAATAATTTCCTTATTTGATAGTAATTGATTATTTGAATTAATTGTTGAATTGTCTTGCAAGTAATATTGACTAGGTCAAATTTAGATAATCATTAAATTAATTGTTTAATTTATATTATTTGCTATTTGATCCTTCATGTTTTGAAAATTTCAAAACTTGTCCTCAAGTTTTGAAATTTAAGTTTTGTGATTAAAAGTTTTAATTTGAACTATTTAAATTTCAAACCCTAGAATTTTACAAGTTTTAACATTCAACCTTATACTTATAATATTATAAGATTAATATATATATATATATATATATATATATATATATATATATATATATATATATATATATGTATATATATAACTTAAATGCTAGTCTTACCGTTAGTAGGCCTCATTCACGAAGCCGATCTATAAGGGGGTATAAGGTTATGGCCTATAAAATGGCCGTTTAATGGGTGTCCATTCTCACCCACCGCTTCCTTGATTGGTGGAGGGTCGTTAGCCGAACGGGTATGATAGGGCAAACTTTCCTCATTTAAAAGTATAATGAATCTATATAAAGTAACTAAATGTTTTTACAAAATTCTCAATCTTAGTTACTTTAGGCAAAAGTGAATTTGATGCAATTCCATGAAATTACACTTTGTACCCTTGCTAAGACGTTAATGGAGCGTGTGTGGTTAACCGGCACATTAATTGGGTTCTAAGCAAAGGTGGCAAAGGGTGACTCATTGTTTGTCATAGTTCGATGGAGCGTGTGTGGCTGACCGGCACATCGAATATGTGACTGTAACAATGAGGGCACCATGTACATTTTCATGGTTATTCACACCCGCTTTGTGATCCTCGGCATCCCAGTCACAAACTAGAGGGCATATCGAGATTTAAACATGCCATTGAAAAGTTCAATGAATCTCAAAAGATCTAGGAGTTTTTCAATACATTTAAAACTTAATCTCCTTTTCGTTTTTCATGGTGGAGAATTAGTGAATCGACATTCACTTGCCTTCAAATTATTTACTTGTTAGATTACGGCATCCCTTTTCTAATTTGTGAATAATGTTGTTGGTTCCTAGCCCTAAAATTTTCATTTGGGTGATTAATTGGGGAAATTCATTTCTAATCAACTTTGTTCTTTTTCCTTTTCAGATGTCGAACGCAAACAACAACGCTTCTGGTTCAAACTCCTCTGGTTCGTTCTCACTCATGAACTTGTGTGGGAAAGTGATCTTTGATGGGACCAATTTCAGTAATTGGATCCACAACATTCGCATGGTCACTCGCTACGAGGACAAAGAATATGTCCTCGATGAGAAACTAAAGGAGATTGACATCGACACTGCTACCGCTGAAGAGATTGCGGCCTATGAGGCCCACGAGCGTGATGCCACGAAAGTCCATTGCATCATGCTAGCGACTATGACTGCAGAACTCCAGAAGTCCTATGAGGACAAGTACCCCTATGAGATGCATCAGGATCTGCTGGAACGCTACCACCAGAGCGCTAGGCAAGAAAGGTATGAGATCATCACTTCGATGATCACTACCAAAATGGGTAATGGAGAGGCCCTTACCGCTCATCTGCAAAAGATGTAGAGATATGTCGATCGCGTGCTAAAGCTGAATGTGAACTTCGATGAAGAGCTGGAAATTGACATCATCCTTCACTCATTGCCTTCCTGCTATAGCCAGTTCCGCATGACCTACCACATGAATAAGGAAGAGGTCTCCTTGAGCAAGCTTCAGGGCTTGTTGAGGACTGCTGAGAGCAATCTCAAGGATAAATCTGTTGCATCAACTCCAACTCCTGCTGCTGCCCCTGTCTTGGCAATAGGGCAAGGGAAGGGTAAGAAGAGGAAGGCTCCCTCAAGGGGCCACCACAAGGGAAAGTCCCAAGATGGAACCTCTTCTAGTGGAACCAAAGTTGGTTCTGCTAAACCCAACTCTAACCCTAAGGAGGCAGAGTGCCACCACTGCCACAAGATAGGGCATTGGAAGAGAAGCTGCCCAGAATATCTGCAGGCCATCAAGGATGGGAAGATCAAGCCATCTTTTGTAGGTATTTACATAATTAAATCTAATGGTTTATCACATGCTACTTCTTGGGTTCTTGATACAGGATGTAGTTTTCACATATGTTCTGACTTGCTGGGACTAAGAAGAGATAGGGATGTGGAGCATGGAAGGATGAATCTGATCATGGGAAACAGAAGATCGTCGCCTGTGACCAAGATTGGAGTATACTCCTTAGTGCTTAGTAATGGATCAGATTCAAATTTGAATAATTGTTGCTATTCGCCAGATATGGCAAGAAACATCATTTCATTTCATGGTTTATATAGACAAGGTTTTAGATATTCATTTGATAATGAAAAGGGTTCTATTTGTGCTTATCTTAATAATGTTTTATATTTTGAAGCATTGCCTTGTAATGGAATATATATGAAACTGTGATGGTTGTAGATAACTTAGGAAATGATGTGTTGTGTGTGGTTTCTTCCAATAGTATGGATAAAGCATGCTTGTGGCATTTTCGTCTTGGACATGTAAACAAGAAACATATATCCCAACTCCAAAAGGATGGAGTGTTGGAGTCATTCGACCTTAGGGACGATGACGTGTGCGAGTCTTGTTTACTTGGAAAGATGACCAAGTTACCCTTCACTGGCACTTGTGCGAGGGGTGAGGGTTTATTGGATCTCATACATACAGATGTATGTGGTCCCTTTAGATCCACCACAAGGGATGCGAATCGCTTCTATGTGACTTTCACAGACGATTATGGCAGATATGGGTATATCTACTTAATCAAGCACAAGTCAGAAACCTTTGAAAAGTTCAAAGAGTTTAAACAAGAAGTGGAGAATCAGTTGGGCAGGAAAATCAAGATGCTTCGATCAGATCGAGGTGGAGAGTACCTAAGTCTTGAATTCCATGACTATCTCAAGGAATGCGGAATAGTTTCGCAATTGACGCCACCTAGGACACCATAGTTGAATGGTGTGGCTGAGAGGCGTAATCAAACCTTACTAGACATAGTTCGTTCCATGATGAGTCGTGCTTCACTACCTATCTCATTCTGGGGGTATGCCTTAGAGACTGCCGCCCATATCCTTAACTTAGTCCCTACGAAGAAGGTTGCCAAAACACCTCACGAAATGTGGACAGGGAAGGCTCCCTCGTTGGCACATATCAAGGTTTGGGGTTGCGAGGTTTTCGTAAGACGAGAGACTCACGACAAGCTCGAACCTCGTAGTGAGCGATGTATTTTCATCGGCTACCCACAGAAATCCTTTGGATATCTCTTCTACAGACCGAGTGATAATGTTGTCTTCGTTGCGAGGAGATGGGTTTTCCGAGAGCGAGAACTCATAAGCCAAGGAGACAGTGGGAGGCAAATCGATCTTGAAGAGCTTCAAGAGTCGAGCGATGAAGGAACCTCTAACACTGGTGCTCAACCCGAGGAGGAAACTTCGGTTGAACCGATTGACGAGTCCTTACCTCTTAGACGTTCCGAAAGGGTTAGTGTTCCACCCCAGTTTTATGGTTTTCATATTACTACAGAAGGGGAGACGTTCATTAGTGATAGTACATTAGTGAATCTGGACGAACCTAACAACTATAAGGAAGCCATGGCAGGCCCGGAGTCTGCGAAATGGAAAGAGGCTATGAACAGCGAGATTCAGTCCATGTATGACAACCAAGTTTGGAATTTGGTTGACAATGTACCAGGTCGTAAGACGGTCGGGTGCAAGTGGATCTTCAAGAAGAAGACTGACGTGGATGGGAATGTGCACACTTATAAGGCACGATTGGTTGCGAAGGGTTTCACTCAAACTCCTGGAGTTGACTACGACGAAACCTTCTCACCAGTTGCGAAGATAAAGTCTATCAGGGTGATGCTGGCCATTGCTGCATTTCATGACTATGAAATATGGCAGATGGATGTCAAGACCGCTTTCCTTAATGGGAAGTTGGTTGAGGATGTTTACATGGCTCAGCCAGAGGGTTTTGTCAATGCGAAGCATCCCAATAGAGTGTGTAAGCTTGAGAAGTCCATTTATGGACTTAAGCAAGCGTCTCGCAGATGGAATCTTTGTTTTGATGAGAAGGTCAAAGAGTTTGGTTTTCTGTGAAGCGAAGATGAATCATGTGTATATGTCAAAGCCAGTGGGAGTATAGTAAGCTTCCTCATATTGTGTGTCGACGACATACTACTCATAGGAAACGACGTCCCGACACTGCAGGAGGTTAAGTCCTGGCTCGGGAAGTGCTTCGCTACGAAGGACCTCAGAGAGGCTTCCTATATTTTGGGAATAAGGATAGTGAGAAACAGAAGTAAGAGACTAATAGGACTTAATCAGAATACTTACTTGGACAAAGTACTAAAACGTTTTAGTATGGAGAATTCAAAGAAAGGGGAGTTACCAATCCAAAGTAATGCCAAGTTGAGTAAGACTCAAAGTACGAGTATTGAAGTCGAGATAGCAGAGATGAGCCGAGTACCTTACGCTTCTGCAGTTGGCTCAATCATGTATGCTATGACTTGTACTCGCCCTGATGTGGCCTTCGCTTTGAGCATGGTCAGCAGATATCAAGGGAACCCTGGCAGAGCGCATTGGATCGCAGTCAAGAATATTCTTAAGTACCTTCGGAGGACCAAGGAATGGTTTCTAGTCTTCGGTGGGAGTGATGACTTAAAGGTGCGAGGGTACAGTGACGCCAGTTTTCAGACCGACAGGGACAACTACCGTTCGCAGTCGGGCTGGGTCTTTACCCTTATTGGAGGAGTAGTGACTTGGAAAAGTTCCAAACAGGAGACCGTAGTTGATTCAACGTGCGAATCAGAGTATATAGCGGCGAGCGAAGCGTCAAAGGAGGCAATATGGTTGAAGAACTTCATTGGAGACCTTGGAGTTGTGCCGGCCATACAAGAGCCTATGGAAATTTTCTGTGATAATGAAGGAGCGGTTGCCTTGACCAAGGAACCAAGGGATCACGGTAGATCTCGGCATATCGACAGAAAATATCACTTTATTCGACATCGGGTGGAAGAAGGACTCCTCGTAGTGAAGTGGGTATCGTCAGAGGATAACCCAGCAGATCCGCTTACGAAGGGACTGAGCAGGGTTAAGCACTTGCAGCACGCTAGGAGCATTGGGCTGAAGGACGATATTAGTTTAGATTAGATAGTTTAGAAACGTGTAATAGATAAGTTGTAATTAACATTTGATGATTAAATAAAAGAGTATTATTTATTAGTAATGTTACTGTCTTATGTTAATCATTTACCTATTGTTTCATTTTGCATGTTTTGACTTCCTGAATAGTTGAATTATTTAATAATGATCGAATTATTCGAACAATCCACAGTCGTTCATATGTTGGAAGTAGATATGAATGAAGACTGTCATGAATTGGTGTGTAGAATGTCTAAAATGTATTAGACATGGCAAAGGTTTGCTACAACGTTCATGAGTGCTTATGAACTTGATTTGAGCATTGGAATAAACCAGTGTTGTAAAAATCGGCCTAGGCGGCCGATTAATCGGCGCCTAGGCGCTAGGCGGACTGCAACCGACTACGTTTATGTGTAATCGCTCAAGGTAATCGGGGCTGGTCAACGCCGGTCAAACTCGGAGCTAATCGGGTCTAATCGGTGCTAATCGGATCTAGGCGGTTTAATTGGTCAACGGATTTTCAAAAAAAATTAGGGGCAAAATTGTCAAAACTAAAAAGTTTTGCTAGGGTTCGTTCTCACTTCTCATTCTATCGCCCCCCTGTAAAAACGTTTTCTATGGTTTCTCACTTTTTCTCTCGACTCAAAACCGAAATCGGAGAACTTGAAGCTCACCCTCGTCCTCACCATCACCTCTTGAAGCTGGAATCCATGAAATCCGAGCGCACCCTTCCGTTTCTCCTCCGCCTTCGTCGCTGTTAGAGCCTCATTTTTCTTCCGACAGCAACATCGGTCTTTATCATCTACACGGTTAGTTCTTCAAACTTCGACTTTACTGATTAACCTCTATTAATCTCGTGAAGAACTGCAGGACTTGTCCTCAACTGATTTGTGAAGAACCGAAGGACTCGCCCTCGCCATCGCCGGAATCTGTGAACTTCGCCCTCGCCATCGCCAGAATCTGTGAACTCTGCCTAATCTACACAGGTCAGTTGTCGTCGATTTAGTTCTATTATACTGTTAATCAACTGATTTGTGCTGTCAAATTCCGATTTAGTCTATTGTCGTCGATTTAAGTTGTTAATCAACCGATTTGTGAGGAACTGGTGATGAAGTATATACTCGAACCTGTTGCTTCACATTTAAGACGCAAGTCTGTTCACAAATCAACCGATTTTTTCTGTTGGAAGATTGAGTTTACCTGTTGCTTCACATAGAGCTGAGAATTAGTTTACAGAACAGTTATTACGAAAGGAATGAAAACCCAGATTTGTTTTTCAACTTTGGGAATCAAATTGTATTTCTTGACTGAATCATTTGGTCTTCCTATAGAAGCTCAAATAGTCAATCATCTCTTCCTGATCAAGATCAAGCAGGTCTTTCATAGTTCCAAACAGTTACAAATTCATGGAAATCAAGATTTAATGCTATTTCAATGAGGTTAGGATTTGCTAAAAATGGCATGATTTTGGACAAAGTCACTAGTTCCTTCATAGTTCAAAACTAATATCTTCAACTCGGTTAACCAATCAAAGATTTCATTGGTTGCCTGCAAAAGTGAGTAGTTACATTTTCATTCATTCATGTTGTAATATTTTCTTTTGTTCGTACTTTTGTAATGATTTTTTGTAGGTTGTCATGTACCCGTATCCAGATATGTCGTGTAGAGGGAGCAAATTACCATTTGGTCCTTAATAAACAGTGGGGGTGGGAGGGGTGGAGATGGATTAAACACATGGTTTAATATTTCACAACTTTATTTTTCTATCTGCTTGTGAAAAAAACCTTCATATAGAAACATAGATTTGGTATGGACAGCATACGTTATTAGTTATTACTGGATTGTTTGGAGGATTTGTGTTGAATTATTTGGTATACCATTATTATGGAGAGAGCTTGATATTTGGTTAATCACAAGAATGACCATAGTGCTCGATCTCATTCCTGATTGAAGAACAGTCTCATTCTAAACTGATTATGCTTATTTTGGATGATAAATGGTTGTGCTTGGTAAACTTATTAAGTTATTATTGAACTTTTATGCTTATTTACTTATATTCTTAGTATTAAAGTTAGATTTATAAAATTTTGAATTATTTTTTTAATAATTAATGGTCCCCGATTAATCCCTCGATTAATCCCTGTCTAACCGATTAATCCCTAGACCCCAGTCCACCACCTAGCTAACGTCTAGCGTTTTCTGCAACCTTGGAATAAACCCACGCTTGCTGGAATCGCCTCATGGAATTCATCACGAGCGATCGCAAGAGGGTAATATCATATGGTCTTAAAACCTAGATATATGGTTTGTTGTTTGCTAATTGGTTGTGCATTGATAATGCGCAAACGCATCAGTAACTTGATGTTATAAAACACATTGTTGTGTATGATTTCATTAGTGGATCATAAATGCATATAAGTCGAAGTTTATCTGTTCCTTTTATCCTAAGAGGATAAAAACGATATCAGGGCCCCTCGATGATTTGATTTGACTTATGTGTCGGGCCTGGTCAGGACTGAATTGATGTGTTCAATTAAGTTCTATGTCAAATGAATCTGAGATTGAGAAACTAACTGATGGACAATAAGTATGACTATGTTCCATGTAATTGTCCACATGATATCTAGAACAGAGGATTATACGATCCCTTATCTAAAGGACAGGTTACTGATAAGATCAGAGTTCGACAGCATCTTTGAGAGCTACGATTGCTAATCGGATTGTGCTTGCATTTCTAGTTACTAGACTTATCCACGTGGGAGACTGTTGGATTAGTGTCTAAGCCAGTAACTATATTTGGTAAGTACTTGACCCGGTTGTGCATGGTCCTTTTGGGTTGCCTTCACCATAACAACTTGACAGGGTGATTTATGAAGAGAGAGAAGATATTATGATTTATTAATATATTATGAGAATAATATATTAAAGGAATAATCATATCATTTGATTAATATTAGTCATAGATTAATTAGGAATTAATTTGGTGACTAAAAGAGATTAATTAAATAAAGGGGACTAGAACTGTCAATTGTGTGATAGTTGCTTTTGGGCTATGGATCCTTATAGATAATAGGGTGGACGAAATCAAGGTGTATGGGCTCCTTGAATTCGTCCAAGCCTCAATCTAGAAGGATCTTTGGATTGCTTAGGGCCTAAGTTATTCAATTAGGGTTTCAGGATGTAACCCTAGCAGCTCAAGTATTTAAAGACCCCAAGGGCTACAGAAATCGGCTACCAGAAACCCTAAGGAGTTCCAAGAGCCGATTTTGTGCCTACATCCTCTCTCCAAATCATCCTCTTGCTAGTTGGTGTTTGTAAGCCATTAGAGGAGTGACAATTGTGACTCTAAGCTCCAAGAACAAGAAGATTCAAGCAAGCAACAAGAGGTAATCATCTAGATCTGATTTGTCTCATCAAAGTTGAATTATACTCATTAGATCTAGGTTTGCAAGACTTGGATAAATTGCATGTTCAATTAGAGAAACCTAGATCCAAGCATTAGGGTTTGCATGTGCACATAGGAAAGTTCTTATGGCTCAAACCCATCAGAGGCTGCATATATAGTGCAGTCAGGAAACCCTAGATAAGCCCTAATCAAAGATTATCTCAAACCGGATAATTATCCACTTTCCTGTTTATCCACCAAAGATTATTCTAAATCCCCTTAGGCATGAAGAAACCGTCCAAGCCTAATGGAGGGTTCTAAATTGCCTCTTGTTTAACTATTGAACAATTGCACTTTAGCCCTTGAACTATCTAACTGCTAAAACTAATATCATCCTTCAGACCAATGCTCCTAGCATGTTGAATGTGCTTGACCCTACTTAGCCCCTTCGTGAGGGGATCTGCTGGATTCTCTTCTGATGGTACCCTCTTCATAATGATGTGACCTTCTTCTACTCTACGTTTGATGAAATTGTATTTTCTGTTAGTATGCCTTGATCTGCCATGATCTCTTGATTCCTTTGTTAAGGAAACCGCTGCTTCAGTATCACAGAAAATTTCCATTGGCTCCTTGATGACTGGAACAATTGCAAGGTCTCCGATTAAGTTCTTTAACCAAATCTCCTCCTTTGATGCTTCTCTCGCCGCTATGTACTCTGATTCACAGGTAGAATCAGCCACTGTCTCCTGTTTGGAACTTTTCCAGGTTATCGCTCCTCCATTAAGGGTAAACACCCAACCATATTGAGAACGGAAGTTGTCTCTATCTGTTTGAAAGCATGCATCATTATACCCTATTACTCTCAAGTTATCACTGCCACCAAGCACAAGGACACAGTCCTTAGTTTTTCGCATATACTTAAGAATATTCTTAACTGATATCCAGTGAGGTCTATCTAGATTTCCCCGATAACGACTGATCATGCTCAAAGCAAAAGACACATCAGGGCGAGTACATGTCATATAATACATGATAGATTCAACGACAAAAGCTTATGGAACTCTACTCATTTCTACTATATCTGCATTGGTACTCGGACTCCGAGTCTTACTCAGTTTGGTATTACTCTGGATAGACAGTTCTCCCTTCTTGGAATTCTCCATACTAAAAGTCTTTAGTACCTTTTCCAAATATGTACTTTGACTAAGTCCAATTAGTCTTTTACTCCTGTCTCTCAAAAATCTTATCCCCAAAATATAAGCAGCCTCTCCCAGATCCCTCATAGTGAAACACTTTCCAAGCCAAGACTTAACCTCTTGCAGAGTCGGAATGTCGTATCCTATGTGAAGTATGTCATCAACATACAAAACCAGGAAGGTTATTATACTCCCACTAGATTTGACATATATACAAGATTCATCTTTACTTTTGGAGAAACCAAAGTCTTTGACCTTCTTGTCAAATCAAAGATTCCATCTGCGAGAACCTTGTTTCATTCCATAGATTGATTTTTCAAGCTTACACACTCTATTCAGATACTTTGCATCCACAAAACCCTCTGGCTGACTCATGTAAACATCCTCAGCCAACTTCCCATTAAGGAAAGCGGTTTTGACATCCATCTGCCAAATTTCATAGTCATGAAACGCAGCTATGGCTAGCATTACCCTAATAGATTTAATCTTAGCTACTGGTGAAAAGGTCTCATCATAGTCAACCCCTGGGGTTTGAGTAAAGCCCTTCGCAACCAGTCGAGATTTGAAAGTGTGTACCTTTCCATCCATGTTGGTATTCTTCTTGAAGATCCATTTGCACCCAACTGTCTTACGACCTGGTACATTATCAACCAAATTCCAAACTTGGTTGTCATACATGGACTTGATCTCGCTTTCCATTGCATCTTGCCATTTTGTAGCCTCAGGGCCTGCCATTGCTTCCTTGTAGTTAGAAGGTTCATCCAAATTTACCAATATACTATAACTGATAAACGTATCACCTTCTGTATTAATATGGAAACCATACAACTCTGGTATATTCTAACTCTAGTGGAACGTCTAAGAGGCAATGACTCGTCAATTGGTTCAACTGGAACTTCTTCCTCAGGTTGAGCTCTAGCGTTTTTAGAAGTTCCTTCATCGTTTGACTCTTGAATCTCTTCAAGATCAATAGTACTCCCACTGTCCTCTTTGCATATGAGCTCTCTCTCACGAAAGACTCCCCTTCATGCTACGAAGACCACGTTCTCACTAGGTTTGTAGAACAAGTATCCAAAGGAATTCTGTGGGTAGCCAATGAAAATACATCCCTCACTTCGAGGTTCAAGCTTGTCGTGCGTCTCTTATCTAACGAAAGGTTCATAACCCCAAACCTTGATATGTGTTAACGAGGGAACCTTCGCTGTATACATATTGTGATGTATTTTGGCAACCTTCTTAGTTGGGACAAGATTAAGAATGTAGGCGGAAGTCTCTAAGGCATACCCCCAGAAAGAGATTGGAAGTGAAGCTCGACTCATCATGGAACGGACCATGTCCAACAAGGTTTGATTACGCTTCTCAGTCACGCCATTAATTTGTGGTGTCCCAGTAGGTGTTAATTGTGAAACTATTCCATATTCCTTGAGGTAGTCGTGGAAATCGATACTAAGATACTCACCGACTCTATCGGATCTAAGCATCTTTATCTTCCTGCCCAATTGATTCTCGACTTCTTGTTTAAAATCTTTGATTTTTTCAAAAGTTTCTGAATTATGCTTGATTAAGTAAATATATCCATATCTGCTATAATCATCAGTAAAAGTCACATATAATCGATTTGCATCCCTTGTGATGGATCTGAAGGGCCCACACACATCTGTGTGTATGAGATCTAATAATCCTTCACCTCTTTCAAAAGAACCAGTGAACGGTGATTTTGTTATCCTTGCTCGCAAACAAGACTAGCATGTATCATCTGACCTTAAGTCAAATGATTCCAATACTCCATCCTTTTGGATTTGGGCTATGCGTTTCTTATTAATGTGTCCAAGACGACAATGCCACAAGCACACTTTTTCTATACCATTAGACGAATCAATTTGAAAAACACTATTACCTGAATTGTCTACAATCATCACAGTTTCATACACTCCATCACAAGGTAAAGCTTCAAAATAAAAGATACCATTTTTATAAGCATAAATAGAACCATTCTCATCATTAACAGAATATCTAAAACCTTGTTTGAACAAAGCATGAAATGAAATGATGTTTCATGTCATCTCTGACGAGTAGCAACAATTTATTAAATCCAAACCTAACCCACTAGTAAGAACTAAACTATAAACTCCAATCTGTGTAACATGTGAAGATCGCCTATTGCCCATGATCAAGTTCATCCTTCCATGTTCCACATCCCCGCTTCTTCTTAGCCCCTTCAAATCATAACAAATGTGAAAACCACATCCTGTATCAAGGACCCAAGAAGGAGAATATGACGAGTTATTAGTTAAGATAGTGTAAATACCTACCGAGGTTGGCTTCACTTTGCCATCCTTTATATCTTGCAAGTATTTCGGGCAGCTTCATTTCTAATTCCCTTTGTCGTGACATTAGAAACAAGTGGCCTATTTAATATCAGAGGTAGGAGGAGCTTCAGAATTGGCCTTTCCTTTGGGTCCATTTCTTGACGACCCAGCTTGGGACTTTCCCTTCCAATTCTACTTTGGAGGAAATTTCCTCTTTTTTCCATTTTGTTGCTCAATGGCCAAGACTGGAGCAACAGTAGGAGTAGAGGCAATACTTTTTCCCTTCATTCCTACTTCAGCTGTTCACGGGAGATTCTGGAGTTGAGCCAATTTAGTCTCTTGGTTGTTCAAATGATAAGTTATTATAAACTGATCATAACAATTAGGCAATGAGTGCAAGACTATATCAATAGTCAATTCCTCATCAAAGTTCACATTTAGCTTCAACAAGCGATCCACATATCGTTGCATCCTCTGCACATGTCTACTAACAGAATCACTATCTTTCATCTTGCTAGTGATGAGAGACTTTACTACTTCGTACTTTTCTTGACGAGCTCGTTGATGGTACTTTTCCATCAAGTCCTTGTTCATCTCGTACAACCAGTAATCCTTATAGAAACTTTGTAGCTTAGGAGTCATAGTCGCCACCATGACGCAAACAACTTTTGTTGTATCGTTGTATTGCTTCTTATACTCAGCTAGTTCTCCAGGAGTAGCTTTTGTTTCATCAATTTCAAAGAGTTCCTTTTCTAGGACATACTCCTTGTCTTTAAAGCGAAGATCTATCTTTATGTTGTGCATCCAATCGTTGTAATTGGTGCCATTTAATGTCACCCTCGAGCAGATATTGAGCAACAAAAAGTTGTTGTTGTGGTTGTTGGAGGAGGAGGAACCAGAAGTATCGGTTGGAGTAGACATCTATAAAAGAAGGATAGATTTTAGTTAGATAAGAATAATCCACAATATAACACCCAAAATGAAATATCAAGGCTAGGACCCAACTAGATAATTCACAACTTAGAAAAGGGATGCCGCAATCTAATTGTAAATTATATAAGGTAGGTAAATGACAATTTACCAATTTCACCAGAAGAAAACGAAATTTGAACGAATTAAGTTTTAATTGAAATTCCTAGATCATTTGAGATTCATTGAACTTTGCAATGGCATGTTTAATCTCGATTACGCTCTTCCATTTATGACTGGGATACCGAGGATCACAAACAAGATGTTAATAACCATGCAAATTAGCTTGGTACTCTCGATGTCATTTATCATCTCATTTTAATGTGTCGGTTAGCCACACGCGCTCCATTAATCAATGATAATTTAACTCTTTATTCGTCCCTATTAGTGTGTCGGTTAACCACACACGCTCCACTAACGACTCATAAAGAGCAATATGCAATTTCATGAGTTAGCATACAAATTCACTTTTTTTTTCCTAAAGTAACTAAGATTGGGAATTTTATAAAAAAATATGTTTAATTACTTTATGATTCATTACACTTATTAATGAGTATTAAGTTGTCCTATCAAACCCGTTTGGCTAACGACCTCCACCAATCAAGGAAGCGGTGGGTGAGAGTAGACACCCAGTCAATCGCCATTTTATAGGCAATTTCCTTATACCCCCTTAAAGATCGGCTTCGTGAATGAGACGTACTAGTGGTTCGACTGACTTAGTCTTATACATATAGTAATATTAGGTTTTTAATATTACATATAGTATAAGGGTGTATTTTTAAAACTTTTCAAAAATACTAGGTTAAATTTTAAATTTCGAAAATTAGTAAATTAATTTTTTAAATTTAAAATTTAAGACAATCATGAATTCAAGATGAGGATATCAAATTACTTAGAAAAATATTCAGTTTTATACAATAAAAACATTATTAAAGGTAATTATCCTAATCAATTCATGAGATAATCAATAAAACTGAATTTTATGGATCTGACAGCCCATCATGTCGTGGAAAACAATTAACAAGTCGTGGTTACCACTTCGTGGTGAAAGCCACCACACCGTGGTGGTGGAACATAATGACAATTCTGTTTTGCTTCTCCTTGTTCAAGTTCAACGATTTTATCAATTCAATAGAAACTAAACGTACGCTCTGATACGACTGATGAGAATTATGCAAAACATATAAATCCTATGTGTGCATGCAACCCTAATAATAGATCTATGTTTTCTCTAATTGAACATACGAGTTGAACAACAAAATAAAAACGCTAGAACACTAGCATATTTTCTAAAAATACAAATAGGGTTAGAAGAATCATACCTTGATTGTCATTTAGTAATAACAATGTAAAATCCTTGTATGGTTGAAGCCTTGAGAGCAAGCGTCACAAATGTCACGCCTCTAGTGGTTCACATCCAACACTAGCAATAGGAAGATGACTGAGAAGGAGGAGAGAGGGTAGAAAATTCGGCTAGGTCTTTCAAGAAGCAAGTCGCCAAAAATTCTAAGGTTAAGGCTGCAAATATAGTGCAGTCAGGAAACCCTAGATAAACCTTAATCTAAGATTATCTTAAACCGGATAATTATCCACTTTCCTGTTTATCCACCAAAGATTATTGTAGATCCCCTTAGGCATGAAGAAACCGTCCAAGCCTAATGGAGGGTTCTAGATTGCCTCTTGTTCAACTATTGAATAGTTGCACTTCAGCCCCTGCACTTTTAATTAATTCTTTTAATCCCAAAATTAATTCCAATTAATTTCTGATTAAATATTAATTAAATATTACTATTTCTAATTAATATATTATTCTCATAATATATTAACAAATTATTTATTTCAATTTATTAATCAAATGATAAATCAACCTCTTTCTCCAAAATCATCATGTCTAGTTGGTAGTTTTGAGGGCAACCCAAAAGGACTGTGCTACTATCAATTTAAGTATATACCAATTATAGTTATGGATTTAGACACCTAATCCAACATTATGTGCCTCCACCAACACAGTTAGTCTAATTGCACCAAACTCTGGTACCCAAACCCGACCGCACCGGGTCAATAATCCCCGACTATTGGTAAAAAACCTGTCTATCTCGACCCTGGTTCTCTCCTGCTTCTAATTTTCCTTCTTGACTCCCTTGGCCTGGGCCTCTCTAATCAGATCTAAAAGCGACGAATCAATAGATATCCTCATGCATAAGCTCCAAACAGAAGAACTAGCTGACTTGCGACTCAAAGCTTCAGCGACCACATTCGCTTTCCCCGGGTGATAAAGAATCTCGCAGTCATAATCCTTGACCATGCTAAGCCATCTACGTTGTCTCATATTATGATTCGGCTGTTCCATGAGACACCTCAGACTCGTGTGATCTGTGTAGATGGTACATCGAACCCCATAAAGGTAATGTTGCCAAATCTTGATGGCAAACACCACCGCCCCTAGCTCCAGATCATATGAATAGGATAATGAACCTCATGCAGATGCAGCTGCCTATAAGCATACATAATAACCCTCCATCGATGCATGAGTATTGCCCCCAAACCGGTGATAGAAGCATCACAATAAACGACAAAATCCTCCAAACCCTCAGGAAGGGTCAACATCGGGGCCTCACATAATTGTTTTCTCAGTGTTTCGAATGCAGCCAGGCCCCCAACGAAAGTCCACGCCCTTCCTCGTGAAACAAGTGCGGGGTACAACAACCTTGGAGAGATTCTGAATAAATCTTTGATAATACCCTACTAAACCCAGAAAACTCTTGATCTACGAGGTTAACGAGGTGTCCCAAGAAATGAACTCACACTTCGACAATTTGGAATAAAGCCTCTCCCTCCTCAAAATCCCAACAGCTCTCGAAGGTGCTACTCATGCTGCTCTCTAGTCTTGGAATAAACCAAGATGTCATCAATGAAAACAATAACTGATCGATCAAGAATCGGCTTGCACACTTGATTCATGAAATCCATAAATGTTGCATGCATGTTGGTCAGCTCAAACCAGAATTGACACTTCGAGAACTTGGCATAAAGCCTCTCCCTCCTAAAAAATCCCAACAGCTCTCGAAGGTGCTCCTCATGCTGCTCCCTAGTCTTAGAATAAACCAAGATGCCATCAATGAAAACAATAACTGATCGATCAAGCATCGGCCTGCACACTTTATTCATCAAATCCATAAATGTCGTATGCACGTTGGTCAGCTCAAACAGCATCACCATGAACTCGTAATGGCCATAAATAGTTCGGGACGATGTCTTCTCCACGTCCTCCTCTCTAACCCTCATATGATGATACCCTGACCTCAAATCGATCTTTGAGAACCAAGATGCACCCTGCAGCTGATCGAAGAAATCATCAATCCGTGGAAGTGGATAGCGGTTCTTCATCATCAACTTGTTCGACTCCCAATAATCGATACACATGTTGTGAGATCCATCATTCTCTTTCACAAATAAGATTAGTGCTCCCCAAGGAGAAATTCTTGGTATAATAAAATGCTTGCCCAATAGCTCCAGAAGCTGAGAGGACAACTCCTACATCTCTGGTGGTGCTAATCGGTACAACGCCTTAGCAATTGGCGCTGCACCAGGGATCGGATCGATCCTGAACTCCACTTGACTCGCATGAGGCATGCCGGGTAATTCCTCCGGGAATACATATAGGAACTCTTTGACTACAGGCACATCCGAAATCAAAACTACCTTCTCTACCTGAGTATCGACCACATACGCTAGGTAACTCACACACCCATGCTACAGATACTGCCAAGCCCTGGCAACAGAACAAAAGGCTGATCCAAATCTGGTTACCTCTCCATAAATAACAAGTTCTCCCTCACTTGGGGTTCGAACTACCACCTGCTGACCCTCACAAATCAATCACCGCACCCAACCTGCTCAACCAGTCCATCCCTACTATCAGGCACACATCCCTCATAGGGATAGGGATCAAATCGATAGGGTAAGACACGCTGAAAATCTCCAAAGTACAACCTCAAAAAATGATTGATGCAGAAACCCCATGCTCGTTGGCAATGGAAACGTGCAACGAGCACTCCATCTCTGCAAGAGCCATATCAAAACTCCAACTGAAGGTCTAAGACACAAAGGACCGACTTGCACCGGAGTCAAAAAGCATAAGAGTAGGCAAGGAGCTCACTAAGAAGGTACCTAACAGAAATACAATCATAAGCATACAAATAAATATCTCGACCAAATAATAAATTGAGACATACAGTAACGACGTCTGGTGCCTCTGTGGCCTCCTCTGCCGTGAGCTATAAAGCTCGAACTTGAGCCCTCGAGGGCTCCACCTTGCCCTGGAATCCATCCATGATCCTCAAAGTAGCCGGGGTTGGTGCCTACACTGGTCTGGCGGCTAGCAATGGACAACTGGCCTTCACATGGCCAACCTGCTTACAGTGGTAGCAAATCCTGGTTCTCGCTAATGGGGCTTGTTGATGATAATCCCGAGTAATGTGGCCCTCTCTGCTACATTGGTGGCACCCATAATAAGATCGACAAGCACCCTCATGAACCTTGCCGCACTTGCCACAAGTGCGGACACTAAGTCCCCCAGATCATGAATCAATGTACTTGAACCGCTTCGCTGCATGCTGTGACTAAACGGGAGCTTGCCTCTGCTCACCCGTCTGAGTCTCAATCTCAATGTCTCGTTTCCGCACGGTATCCTAAAGCTCGGAGAGGGTACTCTAGCGTTGGGTAGACACAAATCACCTAATGTCGGTCTTGAGCATGCTCAAGTATCATGTCATCTGGGCATGATCCAAAGCAACAAACATGGGACAGAATAAAGCCCTATCAGTGAACATCTTGGTGATCTCTATCACCATCTTTGATGTCTGTCTCAAATCCAGGTACTCCTGAGCCAATCTCTCCCTCTCCACCTGGGGAACATACCTCGTGCGAAACAGCTCCGAGAACTGCTCCCAAGTAACACCAGCCCTCTGCTTAGGAGTATAAGAACCGGTCACCAGGTTCCACTAGTCCTTTGCACCCAGGCGAAGAAGGTTCAGGGCGCACCTGACCTTCCAGTCCTCTGGACAGGAACAATTGAAGAAACAACCCTCTATGTCAAAAATCCATCTCATGGACACGATCGGGTCCTTGACCCCGTCGAACTCCAGAGGCTTCGTGTTACTGGAGTCCCGATACTAGAATGATCCTCTCCCTTGAACCCCCGCGGCAGCAACAACTGCGGTAGCTGCAACTACAATAGCCTCAACCACAACGGCATACCGCTCATCAAACAGCTCAATCATAGCGGTCTTGATAGACTTAAAAACCTCGGGGATGGCACCCCGGACAACAACAACCACCTCAATAGCGATCAACTCACGAATCTCATCATCTGACAAACTTGACCTCTCTGGGCTACCAACTCCTGAACCAAATCCTCTCGTGTACACCATACTAAAAATGAACCAAAAATATATCAACAATGCCACAATTTATAATCTTACATCCATCATTAAGAGACTAAACCCTCGGGTTTTGTGACTTCCTTGCTACGCGTACGGGTCCTGTGCTTCCAATAGTACGGGCCCATACTACCTTCCACACCGAACTGTATTTGTCTCAATGGATCATCACAAACTACCGAAAAACAAATCCAACAACTAGGATACGCATACATCCTATACTCACTCTCTCAAGAGTAGCTGACTATCCCTCAACTGGTGTGCTACACATACCCTCACTCATGAGACTTCCACCAACCCTGTAGCCGCTCGTGTATGCTAATCATACATAACACTAGATCTCATAGAAAGTTGAATACTTGATTCTACCCTAAGCCCACAACAAAACAAGGAACATGAAATAAGGCTTAATCAAACATTCTCATGCTATAGAATCTTAGTTATGTACAACTATGATGCACACACTAGGCAACTACAGTAATGATGTCATATCCATGTGACGTATAAGAGATTCTCCTAGGCTATCAGGCATCATAACCCAAGCAATTCTAACATGCAATTCCTGAAGATCCCTAGCCTATAAACTAGCATGCAGTTCTATCATAATCATAAGCAAATAACAATATAGGTATCTTGGGGGTATACTTTCTTGCTTCGGCTGATCATACACATCTCCTCTTTCTTTGGTTACCCTTGAAAACCATTTTGAAAATAATTTGAGAGCTATTTTGAAATATTTTTGAAAACTTTTACATATCCTTAGTTTGAATCTGGATTCACACGAATGCTCATCTAATTCTCTCAAACCAGGGCTTTGATACCAAGTTGTAACATCCCAAAAATCACGGTAATTTTTTTATTTTTCAATTAAAATAAAACCATTGTTTCATTTAAAACCCAAATCATAAGAAACCCAGTTTCAAATATAAATATCCTAGAATCAATGTATCATAAAATCTCCAAAACAAGTCACCAAATGATGTGTACGATCACGCCTTTGATTTTACTCAATCATCAGAAGTACCTGAAATATAACACATAAACTGTAAACCAAAGCTTAGAGAGTCTCCCCAAAATATCCCACGTAACAGATCATATACAAACATGCATGCTGGGTCCACAATCATCGGACTGGATTACCCTCAGGTCCACAACCACCAGACTGGATTACCCTCAGGTCCACAACCATCGGGATCGATTACCTCCAGCCCATAGTCATCGGACTGGATTGCCTTTGCCCAATCAGTCATCGAACTTGTATGCCCCGGTATGTTGGCTTCACACATAACAGTGAAGCCTTAATCCAAACTGCACTATGTTGATATATGCAACAGATAAAACATATAATAGTACAGATGATCATATAGATCTACAAATCACTATATCATAGCAACATCCTACATATAAGGATACATAACCTATTGGGCCGGTATTGGTGCCTTCAACTCATGAGAACAGTGAAGAAGACGCACCTCACGGTTAGAAAAGATAGTTAGACAAAATACTTGTAACATCCTAAAAATAAGACCGAAAATTTTCAGTTGTAGATTAATAAAAATGTTATCCAAAACATCATCATGAAACCAATATGGAACCAAGTGTATCAATACATCATAAGATATCATAGTAAATCACAAAATGCAAAATAAGGTGGTGTGTGCTCTGCAATCATCCCGGGCTCTTCCCTTTCGAACCAGAAGTACCTGAAACATAAACTGAAAACCGTAAGCACAAATCTTAGTGAGTTCCCAAAAATACCACATACCATACATAATAATCACATATTGGGCCCCGCCCTTCATTGGGCCTCGCCCAACATCGGGTCCCGCCCGACATCGGTCCCCGCCCGGCATCGAGCCCCGCTCGACATACAGATCTGTCAGTTATCAGGCCCCGCCCGGTATACATATAAACATATAAATGTATTATGATACGAACACATGCGATAATCACAAAGACAATAGCATATAATACAGTCATTGAGCCCCGCCCGACATCAGGCCTTGCCCGGTAAGCATACCAACACATAACACATGCAAGAGTCACACAAACATCTAGCATCCTAACATAATAAATCATGGGACGGCATTGGTGCCTTCGAACCACTAAACACAGTGAAGAAACTTACCTCAAACTGCTGAATCACTCATATAAGTCTTTGTTTGCTGGTCCGACCATCCCCGCGTTATCAATACCAATAACATCCAATTAATAATTGGATGCCAATCCAGAACCACAAGTCTAATATATTGGGCCTATAACCAGGGAAAAATACCATATTACCCTTTACCTAACTTGGCCCAAGGCCAAGGCCCACAACGACTATGAAGGCCTAAATTCTACTTGGCAACCCAAGGCCAAATTGTGGCCCAATCTTCCAAATTGGGCCCAAATTCATCATGAGCCTAAAATCTAAGGAATCACAACATGATAGTCTAATGTCAAACGCATAAGTCTGATGATCCAATAAGGCCCAAACAATGGAAACCCAAACATTGGCCCATTACCGAAAACGTCAAGTCCAAGGCTTATCTACTGAGTACGCGGGGCATACTCAGCTCGTACGCTTAACATACTCCTTCTGGGGCTAGTACGCGCAACATACCAGCTGGGTATGCCCAACGTACTCCCCAGTGTGACATCCTTCTCCATTAAGCATTTAATTGGTTAAGCCTTTCCTCCAAACTCACAGATCTGATCCCTAGAGGCCACTAATCACGTAAAGTTGGCAACTTTACATACATGCATGGCTTAATGGGGCCCAATAGCTCAAAAAGTGCTTAACAAATGTCTTAATACATGAATGGGTCAAAATACTCCATAAAGTTGGCATTTTTATGAACTTCGGGACTGAATGGAGCTAAGATTTAGCATCCATTGTCTCTGGAGTAGATCAAAAGCTCTCCTTTAATACAAAGGACTCAAAAGATGCACAAATGTTCCATGAACTAGATCTAGCATAGGAGAGCACAAAGGTGTAAGGTTTTTACCTCAAAAAGCTTGCAAATGTGGAAGTGATCCTGTTGTTGGATTAGGTGTCTAAGCCCATAACTATAATTGATATGAACTTGACCCGAGAGTAGCATGGTCCATTTGGGTTGCCTTCACTAGAGCAATTTGATAGGGTGGACTTTTGAGAAGAGGTTATTTATGATTTATTAATATATTATAAGTTCTAATATATTAATATGAAATCATGTTATTTAATTAGTATTGATCAAGAATTAATTTGGAATTAATTTAGTGATCAAAAGAGACTAATTAAATTAATGGGGACTAATTGTGTAAATTAGTTATATATATATATATATATATATATATATATATATATATATATATATATATATATTGTTTTGGCTTATGATACATGATGGACTAAGTTTATGAAAGAATCCATAAAGAGTTAGTCCACATGGATCATGGATCATGGAGAATAAGCCCAAGGGTATGGATTAGGGTTTAACCATGACTCTTAGAATCCTATACTATATATATGACACCCCATAGCTAAAATCGGTGGCCACAAGTGTTCTAAGAGTTCATAAGAGCCTATTTTGAAGCATAAGAAACCTCTATCTCAAGTCCTCCTTTGTTCATGGTGTTTGTGAACCATTTGAGGCATCACACTTGATGTGCTAAGTTCTTAAAGGCCAAATACATCAAGCTACAATAAGAGGTAATTCTATAACTCATTTTTATGTTGTTTATGTCAATTGTATGCTTGTTGTAGGCTTAATGCTTTGGAAACAAGCCATGCATGTATAATTAGAGAAAACATAGATCCAACGCATTTAGGGTTGTATGTGCACCATAGGATGTTGTAGTATACAAAACCCAACAGTGGTATCAGAGCCTAGGATTGTTTTCTATTATATTTGATGCATGGCTTATTTTTCCATAGCTGAAAAACTGTTATGACGGCACCTACTCGATGAGTACATTATTGGACTCGACGAGTAGTTTGTTTTTTGCCTTGAACTCGACAAGTCCATAGTTGGGTTCGACGAGTTGAATGATCAGACAGCAGTTTTTCAGGTTTTTTGGCCTGTTTTGGATTAGGATCATTACCACAAAATGTTTTAGTTCATAAAATTTGATTTTTTTGGTATGGTAATGATTATACTCATCCAATCAAAAGATAATTGTCAAAATTTCAAGATTTGTATTAGTTTAAATGATAGACTAATTTCTTGTAAATTGTTGATATGAATTTTCTTGACTTATGAGTTTAACTAGATCATAAATAAATTATATGATATTTTTTATTTGTTAAAATATTGATCTAAATGTTCTTTAAAGTCCTCCATAACTTGTCCTCAAGTTATGGAACATGAAAAGTTTTTCCATAAAAACCACATTGAACTCATAAGTTATGGAAATTAAAGGTTTTTCAAGAGTTACAAAATTTGCCCTCAAGTTTTGGTATTTGAAAAGTCTCAACTTAAGAAACTCTTGTAATTAAAAGGTGTAACTCTTGGGTCCATAAATTAAAAAAATTAATTAAATAGTTTTTAATTTTGAATTTTTATATGTAGAATCTTGAAGTATTTGAGTAGTTCAAATTGCACCTTATGGACTTTATTAAATTAATTAAAGTGTTTAATTAAAAGGGATTAATAATTCCATAATGACATGGTTTAAGTTTAATTAAATTAAGAGTATAGTTTATTAATAGATTAAACCATCTAGTATTTTAAAAGTTTAAAATACACCCTTATAGTATTCTCATATTAAAAGTTTAATAATAATATATATGTATAAGACAAGTCAGTCTTACCGTTAGTAGGCCTCATTCACGAAGTCGGTCTATAAGGGGGTATAAGGTTACTGCCTATTAAATGGCAGTTTAATGGGTGTTCACTCTCACCCACCGCTTCTTTGACTGGTAGAGGGTCGTTAGCTGAACAGGTAGGATAGGACATTAATTCTCATTAAAAGTATAATGAAAATATCAAGTAACTAAACACTTATAAATTCCCAATATTAGTTACTTAGGAAAAATGTGAATTTGATACTAACCCATGAAATTGCACTTTGCACCTTGCCAAGTCGTTAGTGGAGCGTGCGTGGTTAACCGACACACTAACTTGGACTAACAATGATGGCAAAGGGTAGCTTGATGTTTGTCATAGATCAATGGAGCGTGTGTGGTTAACCGGCACATTGATTAGGTGATAAATGACATCGAGAGTACCAAACTAATTTGCATGGTTATTCATACCTTGTTTATGATCCTCGACATCGCAGTCACAAACTTCAAGGGCATAATCGAGATTAAACATGCCATTGAAAAGTTCAATTAATCTCAAAGGATCTAGGAATTTCAATTCATTTAAAAACTAAAATTCATTATCGTTTTTCATGGTGGAAATTGGTAAATCGTCATTTACCTACCTTCAAATATTTTTCAATTGGATTACGACATCCCTCTTCCGAATTGTAAAATATTGTGTTGGGTTCTAGCCTTAATATTTCATTTGGGTGTTATATTAAGGACTTAAATTAACTAAAATTGAATTTCTCCCTTGTAGATGTCTAGTTCAGACTACTATGATATTCCCAAATCCTTTCTTTATAAAGATGATATTCCACAACACGATCAAGGTGAAAGATTAATCCCTTCTTCGTGTTGTAGTGGTACTTCACTTCCTCCACCTCCTCCAATAATTATCCCTAACCCACAAGTTCAAAGACTTGAAAAGTTCAAGGTCACTAAAGCTCAAGCCCTATTGGCTAGAAAACACCGAGATGGAAGGTCTGTGTGTGCACATGTCTTGGAGATGAAGTCACACATTGACATGCTGGGAATGTTGGGCGTCGTTGTTTCAAGGAAGTTGGAAGTTGACTTGGTTCTTCAATCACTTCCTAAGTCATATATCGGGTTCTTTAAGGACTACTATATGGAAGATCACGACATGACCCTTATTGATCTAACATATTTGTTTGTTGCTGCTGAATCAACAATGATTTGGCACACTGGTAATGCAAATTTGATTGGAAGATCTACTCCCCAAACTTCCATGGACATTGACAATGGTAACATTGGAAGTCTAGAAAAGCTTTCTCTTCCCAATGGAAAGGGATCGGCCATGGTCAAGTCATTTGACCAAATGGTAAAGAGAAAGGCTAAGTCTGAGATAGTACCGTGTACCATTCCCAAAGAGTCCATATGTTTATATTGCCAAAAGAAGGGACATTGGTTGCGAAGCTTCCGTATCTACCTGAAGGACCACAAAGATGGTAAAGTCAGAGTGTATGACTTTGCTTCAAGTAAGTCAACTATCTAACTCTATTAAGTTCCTATTTGGAGATTATTAATACATGATGTAACATAATTACATTTTGATGTTTTGTAGGATCTAAGGAATGAAAGGAAACTTAAAGGAAGAGTGAGCTGATTCTGATCGCGAAGAGATGGATTTCAATCGTATTGTTCGGTGATCAGAATTTTGAGCTGCTGCTTAGGAGTTATGATAGATTGCTTAGAAATATTTAGTGACATAGTTTTCATTTGTAATTGCATTGTAAGGAAAAGTTTTTCCGCATTTTATAAATAAATAAAAATTTTGATTTTATTTTGTTATATATTTCTTTGCCATAGCATTTGTGAAAATTGATGTTTCTATTTTTAGCAATATGGATTTGATTCTTTTGTTTGTGGTAGTGTCTAAATTTACCAAATAAGGAAAGATTTTCATCACCCAAGTTTCAGCTGGATAGGAACTTGGAATCATGCAACTTGTATTGTATGATGAATGAGAACCTTCGTCTTTGGGAAATTAAGAATAATTACTTGTTCACATGTATATGTGAGTCAAGTGAAGGACTAGGGGATCGGATACACTTGGTTGTGCACTAGTCAGGTCCACGACAAAGAACGATAAGACTATTCGTTATGATTTACTAAAGTTTAGTAAATATGGTTATGCTTACAAGATTAAGTGTAATTCTGAATCATTGGAAAAGTTTCAATGTATGACAGAACGAATAAGAAGAATCAAATTAGGCAGAAATGTGAAAGTTTCTCCAATCTGAGAAGAAGGGAGAGTACTTGAGTATCGTGTTTTATGATTATCTTAGTGATTATGAAACCATATCACAATTGATCCTCTAAGTGCATTTGTATGGCTAAGAAGAGGAATCGTGAATTGTTGAAATGGTTAAATCAATAAGATAAGTCAAACTTCGTTCCAAAATCAGGTCTTAGAGTCATACTCCAAGATTGTGCTTTGAGTGACATAATCTTAAGAAAGGTTTATAACACTCATCAAATGTAGAGTAAAATGTTTCTTACTCTTGTACATTTGAAATTGGTAAGTTGTGATGTCTTGGATAGGACAAAGACCAACTAAGACCAATTGTGTAAAGTGTTTATCTTGATAAGAAACCACACTAACTCTTGAATATTTGTTTGTCAAGTAATGTTCCTTGATAAAGTGAATCTTATATGTCACGAGGTTAGTAGGTAGGCCCATTCCAGTTTAAGTTGACTATGCATGTGAGTTCTATGAGTGCTCAATTGTTTGCATAACAACTTGGAAGCAATGGTAGGCCCTTGTGCTGCCAGGTGGCAAGAAATTAAGATTGAACAAGTTCAGTCCATATGAGTTTGTATTTGACACTAACCTTGTCTTATGATTACGGTTATGAAAAATTCACATGGATAGGAACACATACACCATAAAATCTAAGTGTCATAAGGTTTCTCTCCGCTTCATGAAAATGATTGTGATGAAACGCTTTCACTAAGTAGATTTTAAGGAGATAACAATTGTGATATTTGCATTCTCAAATTCGATTATGATTACAACATCCCTCTTCATAGTTCGAATTCTGAGAAATGGCGAAAGTTCTAAACAGTTGAGACTTATTGTTGTAAGTTCTAAAATTGTTTAGACACAAATGTGAGCTATCTTAGGAAAGGTGTACGAGTTTGAGAAGCTTAGATAAAGGCTTATCAAAGCATCTCGTTTCAGAAATCTGAAATTTGGTAAGAAAGTCAATAAGTATTGATTTCTAGAAGTCCAGCTGATTTCTGGGTACATGTCAAAGCTAGTGGGAGCATAAGTGTTATGCTAGTAAGATAATAATTATTATGCTAGTGGGAGCATAATTATTATGGTAAGTGTTGCAAATTAGCAATGTTAATTATAGAAAACAAAAGTTTCAATTCGCTAAGTTGCAGGGTTTGAAAAGTTGTTTTGCTATAATTAAGGGAGAGGAATTTATACTTCATTTCAATTCTAAAAGCTTAGATTGTGAGATTTTAATCAAATTTAGTAAAAGGACATATATGAATGTTATGTTGAAAAAATTCAACATAAGGAAATTCTATATATGGAAATGTTATAGCAAGAGACTGGTAAAGTATCATGTCGTTATTATGAATCGTATCCCACATGCTTCGAATATAGGATCAATTGCATGTGCTATAATATTCTCTTGTTCTAATTTTCCACATGCCTAGGGCATTAAGAGGAAAATGGACTAGAACGAGATATGAATAAAATGGTTAAGCAATTGTCGAGGACAATCTGAGGTTTACCAAAGATTGGTTGCTCATGGACAGTTGGAAGTAAAGTGTAAATTTTGGAAGGACCACATTGACATACTCTGAGAATAGGTAACTCTTCTTCAGAAGTGATAGTCAAAATGGGAATATGGAAATGTTACCATAAGTGGAAGTTAATAATAAAATCTGTGTAAGATTAGAAACCTTAATGCAAGAAGGATGTTAAAAGGAATGTACTTTGAATATGAGACTCCGCTTCCATGGAATTGGTCTAGTAACCAATGTCCAAAGGGAATACTTTGTAATATCATTGGCATAGTCTTTATGACCTTTGTGCATTGACATTACAAAAGGATTATTGCATTTAAGATTCGAATCTAACAAATTATAGTAAATGGCAAGAATTTGGCATTCTTACATTTACAATAAGGATTTGGAATTGTGAAATGAGCATCATTGAAATGTTGTCCATTGATCTATTTCACAAAGAGAGGACCATAGGTAAACATAGTGTGCATGCTTGGAGCATGACATAACTATTGTTTTAATCCAAGTATTAAGTTGATTAATCGAAACATTTACAATGAATAATGTGTAATCAATATGGTGATTAAATAAAAGGTGTTTTATTTATATTCATAAGTTCTGAGACCATATTGGATTCGATTATTCTTGTGTTTCACTTTGCATGTTTTGACTTCCCGAATAATAACATTACTCAAACTATCCACAGTCGACATACTTTAGAAGTAGGTATTGGGGCAAGACTGTCATGAATTTGACTGTAGATTGTCTAGGTGTTTTAGACATAACACAAGTTTGCTGTAGTGTTCATGAGTACTTCTGGAATAAGATTCGAGTATTGGATTAAACCCACGCTCATCTGAATCACTTCATGGATTTTATCACGAGTGATTGTGAGAGGATAATATCTTATATTCTTGAAACCAAGACATGTGAGTTGTAGTTTACAAGTCGGTTGCACATTGACGTATGTAAACGCACCAGTAACTTGGTGTTATAAAACATATTGTTGTGTGTGATTTGATGAGTAAGTACAAGCGATCATTTGAGTTGAATTTTATCCATTCCTTTTACCCAATGTGGGATAAAAGCGATATATGTGGGCCCCTCGATGATTTAGTGATGACACCCGAAGCGCTTGGCCAAGCCTGGACTGATTTGATTTGTTTAATTAGTCAATTGTCATAAATCGGAAATCGGGAAACAACATATGGACAGAAAGAATGATTATAATCCATGTCTCAGTCCATATGATATCTTGTAGAATGGAGGAATATATGATCCCTTATATAATGGACGCGTCATTGACTAGGTCAGAGTTCGACAACGTCTTTTAAGAGCTACGATTGGTAGTCGGGATTTTGGAGTCATAGTTGCAATAATAGTTATTAGACTTATCCAAGTGGGAGACTGTTGGATTAGGTATCTTAGCCCATAATTATAATTGGTATGAACTTGACCCGAGAGTAGCATGGTCCATTTGGGTTGCCTTCACCAGAGCAATTTGATAGGGTGGAGTTTTGAGAAGAGGTTATTTATGATTTATTAATATATTATAAGTTCTAATATATTAATATGAAATCATGTTATTTAAATAGTATTGATCAAGAATTAATTTGGAATTAATTTAGTGATCAAAAGAGACTAATTAAATCAATGGGGACTAATTGTGTAAATTAGTTATATACATATTGTTTGGGCTTATGATACATGATGGACTAAGTTTATGAAAGAATCCATAAAGAGTTAGTCCATATGGATCATGGATCATGGAGAATAAGCCCAAGGGTATGGATTAGGGTTTAACCATGACTCTTAGAATCCTATATATATATATATATATATATATATATATATATATATATAACACCCAATAGCTAAAATCGGTGGCCACAAGTGTTCTAAGAGTTCATAAGAGCCGATTTTGAAGCATAAGAAACCTCTCTCTCAAGTCCTCCTTTGATCATGGTGTTTGTGAACCATTTGAGGCATCACACTTGAGGTGCTAAGTTCTTAAAGGCCAAATACATCAACCTACAATAAGAGGTAATTCTATAACTCATTTTTATGTTGTTTATGTCAATTGTATGCTAGTTGTAGGCTTAATGCTTTGGTAATAAGACATGCATGTATAATTAGAGAAAACATAGATCCAAAGCATTTACTGTTGTATGTGCACCATAGGATGTTGTAGTATACAAAACCCAACACCTGTTGTAACATCCCGACTCCCAGGTATTACATTTATTTATTTATTTATTTTTGGGATTTAATGAGTGACTCGACGAGTTGTGTGTCCGAATCGTCGAGTAGAGTTGGATTGGTCACGTTGGTTTAATGATCGAGTCGACGAGTCAGAGAGACGACTCATCGAGTTGGCGCTGTGTGAGGAAGCCCTAAATCCCCGGGTTTGTGACCTATTTAAGGAGCCTTAAGACCTCATTTCCGCCTCACCGACCACCTTACATCCTTGAGAGAAACCCTAATCTTGTGATTATTAGTGCACTTTTGAAGGAGAATAGGAGATCATCAAAGCTTGGATCAAGAGGAGGCTTTGGATCTGGTGGTTCATCTGGGTTTTGCTTCAGTTGGAGGTATAAAGATGTTAACTTGAGCATTTCCTTATGAGATCTTGGTTTAGGGAGTTTTCGAGGGTTTTCTCCCATCCTTTTTGTGTCATTTGAGTCCTTTAAGCATGATTTGAGGTTGAAAGCTCAGATCTAGATTGTAGGAAGTCTTGTGAGTCCAAAGACCCGAACTTTATTGAGCTAGAGATAAGGTCTTGTGTATCTAAACCTTGTTGGAGCTTGAATTGGCATTGTGGAGCAAATATGCCATGCATGAATGAAAAGATCGAAGCTTTACGTGACATTTGGGCCCTAAGAGACTAGATCTAGAGTGTGGAGTGGTGGATCTGACTTAAAACATCTGAATGAGAATACAGACTGAATGGACTCTCCAAGTCAATAAGATGACTCGACGAGTCGGCTAGGGTTTTCCCTGATGAGTCTGGACATGGGTAACTCGGCGAGTCGACGAGATAACTCGACAAGTTAAGTTGGGTTTTCACGACACCTCAGAGGAAACAAGGGGACTCGACGAGTGATATAGATGCACTCGGCAAGTCAGGTCAACATGGACAGTTGACTCCAGTGTTGACTTTTGTTGACTTTAGGGTTTGGTCAAGGCAGGGATTATGGGGACCATGGAGGGGTAAAATGGTCTTTTACCCATTCCAAGAGTTTGAGAGAGAGAATAACATAGTTTATTTGGAGTTGTGATTTAAATGTTAATTAGAGATATTTATCTTATGTGTTATGCGAAGGCTAGTTCGAGATTCGTGTACGAGATTATTTACTTGCTTGCTTACGAGGTGAGTCTTCTCACTATACTTACCTAGAGTGGTAACCTTTGTATGACCATAGGGTATTATGTGCTTATATTGAGTATTGTGATATCCTGCATTATTTCTTTGTGATTTATGTTATGTATTATTCTGAGCTTACCGAGTTAGGACCGGAGGGTCCATCCGAGTTATGGGAATTGAGGGTCCCACTGAGACACATTGACCGGAGTGTATTATTTGAGTTATAGCCATGAGAGGGTAATGAGATATGTGTGGTATTTTGGGGAACTCACTAAGCTTCGTGCTTACAGTGTTATGTGATATGTGTTTCAAGTGTTTCTCAGGATCGCGGGAAGGCGCCGTCTTGATTGTACACACACTTGAGATGGAGTTTATATTTTGTGGATCTTGGATTATGTTTAAACAATTAATGAACATGTGTTTTTTATAACTCGATGAATGGGATTTTTATGGTTGTGTTAATGAAATTGATGTGATTTAAAATGAAAAATTTGTTTGGAAATTTACGGTGTTACAAGTTGGTATCAGAGCCTTGGTTAGAGGGATTCGGATATACCTTCGGGTGTGTTTGGACTCAAACTGAGGATTTGAGAAAAAATTTAAAAATGGATGATTTTTCTAAAATGAGAAAGAGTATTCAAGAGAAAAACGAGTTGGAGCAGTGTGTACAATAAGCCAGAGCCCGAACGGTGATTTCCCAAAATACCCTTATTTATTTGTGTTATGAGATATTTATGAGATGTTAGGGATGCATGCTAGAGGATAGGCTAGGTATTTCATATTTAGGGCTAGAGTTTCCTGATTCATGATGCCTTAGCCTAGGGTATGCTACTGAGTGATCTTATCTGTTATTTGCTCTGTGTGAACTGAGTAGGAGAGACATGGGAGGAATCTTTTAGAGAGAGTTGAGTGATATAGGAGAGATACCTAGATAAGCATAGAGGAATCTACCGAGAGAGTAGTTGATATCCATGAGGGATAGAGTACTGTGAATTAGGATCCTAGGAGGAGGACTTGGGATGACTACAGATTGGTGTGGAAGGTAGTATTGGGCTCGTACTACTGAAAGCACCAAATATGTATGCAACCCAAGTAAGAATCCTTAGGATACTAAGGAGCGTGTAGGAGCGGGAATTCGAGTGTGAGTATGCTCGAATGAGTTTTTGATTATTTTAGTGTTGTGTTTCAGAGACATTATGGTGGGTACACGCCACAACCCCAAGGGCACCAGTGGTACGAGTGATGAGGAGATCCGCAAGATCATCCATGCTGAGGTGGGCGCAGCTATCCGAGAGGCGATACCGGAGATGTTTGGGTCTATTAAGACCACGTTGATTGAGACTTTAGATGAGCGCTATGCGGCTGTTACTGAGGTTGCTGCTGCCGCAGCCACCGCAGCCCTAGCTGCTTTGAGACCATAGGGAGGTGACTCGTTTTTGTTCCGGGAGTTCAGCAACACGAAGCCACCATAGTTTGATGGGACACAGGATTTGATTGTTGCTATGAGATGGATCTCTGCTATTTAGGGATGTTTTTACACGTGTTCATGCCCTGAGCACTTGAGAGTTCGGTTTGCACTGAACCAGCTTCGCTTGGGAGCGAAGGACTGGTGGAAGTTTGTGACTGTCAGCTTTACTCCTGCAGAGCATGCTGCAGTGACATGGGAGAGGTTTACACAATTGTTCCGAGATAAGTATGTTCCCTAGGTGGAGAGGGAACGGTTAGCCCATGAGTTTTTGTCTCTGAAGCAGAAGACAGAGACCGTGACTGAGATTTCAAGGATGTTCCATGAGAGGGCGTTGTTTTACGCTGAGCACGTGTCTACCGAGCAGGCACGTGTAAGCCGATATCTGATCATACTGAGGAGGGATATACAAGAGTTTGTGGTGAACTCGTCATACCGGACATTGGCTGAGCTTCAGGCCAATGCCAGGCGCAGGGAGATTGAGCTAGAGTTACAAGCTAGGGAGGAGGGGGAGTCTCAGGGTAGAGACCGGAGACCAGTGCAGTCACAGCCGGCGACAAAGCGGGTAAAGCCCGCTGATATGAGGGTTGGGGGCCAGAAGGGCCGCACTTGCAGAAAGTGCGGCAAGAGTCATGAGGGATCGTGTCGGGAAGGGATTTGCTACAAATATGGCAAGGAGGGGCACATGGCGAGGGATTGCCCCAAGGGGTTTGCAGTTTGCTTTCACTGCAACCAGACCGGCCATCGAAAGGCCGAGTGCCCTCAGCTCATTCAGGGATTAGCCCAAGGTTCAGCTCCTACTGCTTTGCGAGCTACTGACAGTCGACCAGCGAAGGTCGAGGCGCTGAAGGCTCGTTGGAGAGCCTTTCAGCTGACAGTGGAGGAGGTCCGCGCAGCACCTGATGTCGTGGATGGTACACATTTCCTTATTCCTGTTATTTTGATATTTGATTTGCTTATACCTTGTTGCATATAGGTACTTTTCTTGTGAGTTTTGTGCCTGCTTTGGTGTTATTTGACTCAGGTGCCAGTCGATCCTTCGTGTCTTTAGATTTTAGTCATCACATCAGTATCCGACGTGAGGCATTGAGTCAACCTCTGAGGGTTTCTATAGCCGAAGAGCATGCGGTTTTCGCTACTGATGTATTCCGAGGATGTGTGTTAAAGATTTTTGGTGTCGAGTTCCCGATAGATCTGGTGCCGATAGCGATGGGTGATGTATGTGTCATCGTGGGCATGGATTGGTTGAGCCGTTTTGGAGTTGTGATCGACTGCGAGCGTCAGTTGGTGTGCCTCCCGAGAGGCAAGTAGAGTTTCAGATTGATTTGGTTCCGGGCGCGGCACTTATTGCCAAGGCACCTTATCGCCTTGCGCCACTAGAGATGCAGGAGTTATCGTTACAGCTCCAGGAGCTGTTGGGGAAAGGTTTCATCAGACCGAGTAGCTCACTGTGAGGAGCACCGATCCTTTTTTTCAAGAAAAAGGATGGTTCACACCGGATGTGTATTGATTACCGGGAGTTGAACAAGCTGACGGTCAAGAACCGTTATCTACTTCTGAGGATCGACGATTTGTTCGATCAGTTGCAGGGGGCGTCTTCGTTTTCCAAGATTGATTTGAGATTTGGATATCATCAGATGATATTTTGCAAGGAGGATATCCAGAAGACGGCTTTTAGGACTCGTTATGGGCACTACGAGTTTGTGGTGATGCCTTTCGGGCTCACCAACGCACCGGCAGCGTTCATGGACCTCATGAACCGGGTGTGCAGGCCCATGTTGGATCGATCGGTTATCATGTTCATCAACGATATTCTGGTGTACTCGAGGTCTAGAGAGAAGCACGAAGAGCATCTTAGATAGATTCTTGGAGTATTGAGGTCGGAGAGGCTTTATGCCAAATTCTCCAAGTATGATTTCTGGTTACGAGAGGTCCAGTTCGTGGGACATCTCGTTAATCAGAATGGGATAGTGGTCGATCCGGCCAAGATTGAGGCAGTTATGAGATGGGAGGTGCCGAGATCCCCGTCCGAGATCAGGAGTTTTTTGGGTTTGGCCGGTTACTATCGGAGATTTATCAGACTCTTCTCCAAGATTGTTGTTCCTCTCACCAGATTGACCCGGAAGGGTGTTACTTTTATTTGGGGGCCTCATTTGAGACTCTTCGCCAGAGATTGCGCGAAGCCCCGGTGTTAGCCATTCCCGAGGGAGTGGAGGATTTCATAGTTTACTGTGATGCCTCTATATCAGGGATGGGAGCGGTGTTGATGCAGAGGGGACACGTGATTGCATATGCATCGAGGCAGTTGAAGTCTCATGAGACGAGGTATCCCACCCACGATTTGGAGCTGGGGGCGGTGGTGTTCGCCCTCAAGATCTGGCGTCACTATCTGTATGGAGTCCGGTGTACCATATACATGGACCACAAGAGTCTGAAGTACCTCATGGATCAGCCCAACCTATATATGAGACAGAGGAGGTGGTTGGATGTTGTGAAAGACTACGACTGCGAGATCTTATATCACCCGGGAAAGGCTAATGTGGTAGCCAATGCCTTGAGCCGCAGAGCAGAGAGCGCTCCGATCCGAGATGTATGTATGAGGATGACAGTGATGACTCCAATCTTAGATACTATTCGAGAGGCCCAGGTGGAGGTCGTGAGACCGGAGAACCGCAAGAGGGGGAGGGTGATTGGGCAGGTTTCAGAGTTTGAGACGGATACTCGGGGGCTTATGACTTTCCATGGACGGATTTGGGTGCCGTATACGGGTGGAGTTTGGCGTATACTGATAGAGGAGGCACATAGATCGAGATTCTCGATCCATCCAGAAGCCACTAAGATGTATTTGGATCTGAAGAGAGATTACTGGTGGTCCTGTATGAAGAGGGACGTGGCATGAGTGGTTGAGAGGTGCTTGACCTGTCGTCCGGTTAAGGCGGAGCACTAGCGTCCACATGGCCTGTTACAGCCTCTAGAGATTCCCCAGTGGAAGTGGGAACATATTTCGATGGATTTTATCACCAAGCTACCGAGGATCACGCGTGGGGTTGATGCGATATGGGTGATTGTAGACCGGTTGACGAAGAGTGCTCACTTGCTCGCCATCAGTAAGAGTTTTTCTGCAGAGAAACTAGCTGAGATTTATGTGAGAGAGGTGGTAATACGGCATGGAGTGACGAACTCGATAGTTTCAGATCGAGACGTGCGTTTTACTTCCAGTTTCTGGAAGAAATTTCATGAGGAGTTGGGTACCTGGTTGCACTTCAGAGTGATCGCCAGAGTGGGTAAGGTAGCTTACCGGCTGGAGTTACCTACATAGTTGAGCCAGATTCATAACACCTTCCACGTGTCTCATTTGAGGAAGTGTGTAGCCGATGAGATGGCGGTGGTACCATTAGAGGACATTCAGGTGGATGCAAGCCTGAATTATATTGAGAGGCCGATAGCGATCTTAGACCGGAAAGTGAAGGTTCTGAGGAACAAAGAGGTGCCCCTGGTTCAGGTCCAGTGGCAACATCGGAAGGGGTCCGAGTGGACTTGGGAGCCGGAGTCCGAGATGCGCGAGCAGTATCTAGAGTTATTTCTGGAGCCTGACTTCGAGGGCGAAGTCTGATTCTAGTGGGGGAGAATTGTAACATCCCGACTCCCAGGTATTACATTTATTTATTTATTTATTTTTGGGATTTAATGAGTGACTCAACGAGTTGTGCATCCGACTCGTAGATTAGAGTTGGATCGGTCACGTGGGTTTAATAACTGACTCGACGAGTCAGAGAGCCGACTCGCCGAGTTGGCGCTGTATGAGGAAACCCTAAATCCTCGAGTTTGTGACCTATTTAAGGGGCCTTAAGCCATCATTTCCACCTCACCAGCCACCTTACATCCTTGAGAGAAACCCTAATCGTCCACTTGAGTTAGAGAGCGAGTGAAAGAACCTCTTTCTAAACTTTCGTATTTCTGAAAGACCCAAACTTTCATACTTCACAATATTGTTACTCCAAAACATGCTACATGCATATTTATAAATAATATTTTACATTGATAGTGTGATTACAAAAGACTGGATACAAACCGACTATTTAGACTATTACTAAGTGTTATATATTACATAACTACCCAGGATATTATAGTTTTATACATACGTAAACCCAAGTACAAAAGTAATAGTATAAACTATTCTAAATCTTCCAACAGTATATGACTATACTGGATTCTCATTACCTACAATTGTTAAACACTCAGAGGGGTAAGCGGTGATGCTTAGTGAGTTCAATAATAAATACAATATAACGGTATGCCATATATATATACTTCAATATGGCAGAAACAAAGGGAATAAGGAACAACAAAGGCATATGTGAATCATGAGACAGACTTTCCATAACAATCAATGAGACATAACAATTTCAATACTTGATATACATCAATAACGCTTCGGCCCAAATGGCACAAAAAACATACAATTTCTGATTTAAACATTTTGGTAGATTTCAGGCTTTTAGCCCTATCTAACCTTCTGCCAATGCCATAGGGGTATAAGTCATTCTCTTGCGAGACATGCTCTACACGGCCAGAGGCTACATGCCAATACCAATGTGAATCTAAGTCCTTTCATTGATCACATGGCCAAATGTACAACTTTTCTATCAAAATAGCAGAAATAATAACACAAGATGATAACACGGAAAAGCACATAGCACATATAACACATAACATACAATTGTTCATATATATTGAACTCACCGTGAAATAACCAGAGGAATAAATGATAATTTGGGCAGCACTTCGCCTCTAAAAATGACTTTCTGTGACGAAACATACGATTTTAGTTGAAAACCAGGCCTTACGCGGGCATAGTTTCGACTGGAAAGATTATTTTCTCGGGAACTTCGGGGCATCGGGATTTGCTTCGGATGTTAGGGATGATAACGAGGCTTCGGGGGGTTTAAAATTAGCTAGAGAAGAAGTAGAGAGTGAGAGGAAGTAGAGTTTGTAAACAAAACCTGAAGGTCTGGCTTTCTATTTATAGGCTGAAAGTTCGACATTCACGTCGTGAACCATGTTTGTTCACGTCGTGACTTTGATCCTTGTCGTCTCCTAGGCTTGCTGTGTGTCTTCTAGGCTCGAAAGGTGTCATTCTACTAGTTCACGTCGTGAATTCTATGTTCACGTCGTGAACGCAGTCAGGTCTCGAAGTTTGTGCTCCGAACTTCAAAAATCCATATCTTTCGCATACGAGCTCCGTTTTTACCGTTCTTTATATCCACGCATAGGTGAAATTATGCTCTACAACTTTCGTTTAGACTCCTTTGCCTAAACGTTTCTAACGAGATTCCTTACAACTTTCAATAACATTATTTTTACTTATTTCTAACTTTATATTTTCGTTAATTTCGATATTTGACTATTGATTGTAATCCCATAAGACTTCCAATACTTTCCAAATGATTCTAGACATAGTTTTACATCAAATCTCGTTAAAACTATTTTGTTAGAACTCAACACTTAATATCATATAATATTTCATTATATTATTCACTATTAAAATTATATAACACGATAACTGAACGTGTATGTTACAGTGAGAGAGAAGCTAATCTTGTGATTATTAGTGCACTTTTGAAGGAGAAGAGGAGATCATCAAAGCTTGGATCAAGAGGAGGCTTTGGATTTAGAGGTTCATCGGGTTTTTGCTTCAGTTGGAGGTATAAAGATGTTAACTTGATCATTTCCTTATGAGATATTGGTTTAGGGAGTTTTCTAGGGTTTTCTCCCATCTTTTTTGTGTCATCTGAGTCCTTTGAGCATGATTTGAGGTTGAAACCTCAGATCTGGATTGTAGGAGGTCTTGTGAGTCCAAAGACCCGAACTTTATTGAGCTAGAGATAAGGTCTTGTGCATCTAACCCTTGTGGGAGCTTGAACTGGCATTATGGAGCAAATATGCCATGCATGAACGTAAAGATCGAAGCTTTACGTGACATTCGGGTCCTAGGAGACTAGATCTAGAGTTTGGAGTGGTGGATCTGACTTAAAATGTCTGAATGAGAATATAGACTGAATGGACTGCCCGAGTCAATGAGCTGACTCGACGAGTCGGCTAGGGTTTTCCCTGATGATTCTGGACATGGGTAACTCGACGAGTCAACGAGATAACTCGACAAGTTAAGTTGGGTTTTCGCGACACCTCATAGGAAACAAGTGGACTCGACGAATCACATAGATGCACTCGGCGAGTCAGGTCAACATGGACAGTTGACTCTAGTGTTTATTTCTGTTGACTTTAGGGTTTGGTCAAGGCAGGGATTATGGGGACCATGGAGGGGTAAAATGGTCTTTTACCCATTCCAATAGTTTGAGAGAGAGAATAACATAGTTTATTTAGAGTCGTGATTTAAATGTTAATTAGAGATAATTATCTTATGTGTTAGGCGAAGGCTAGTTCGAGATTCTTGTACGAGATTATTTACTTGCTTGCTTACGAGGTGAGTCTTCTCATGGTAACCTTTATGTGACCGGAGGGTCTTATGTGCTTATTGTTGGGTACAAAGTTATCCATGTATGAGTTTGTAAATGGTTTGACTTTTGTAGACCCATTTGCATGTGGTAAATTAGCCTTGTGACATGAGAGATAGAGAGAGACAGAGAGAGACATGTAAACACCTCTATATAAGGTGGGTTCATTCCACATGTAGAGGTGTGCTTGAGAGATGTAACATTGAGAGTGTTAGTGTGTTAATTATGTAGATTTAGATCTAGATCCTTTTTTGTAACACCTTTCATAATCATATGTGTCTCTTATACACTGAAATCACCGTGTTATTTGTGTGTTCTTTAATTCGCATGTCAAACCAATGTTCATAATTCACATCATTTGGTATCAGAGCAGGAATCATACTGCAATGATCTGATTTTCATTCTGTATCAATCGTATTTTGAGTCTCATCTTGGATTAAAAAAATTCCGCACCTTTGATACTGAAAATCATCCTTGATCTTTAGTTGTGATTCGATTCTGCAACTAGTTTGTTTAATCGAGTGTTCTTCTTGTTCTTTCTGTTCAATTCACCCATTAATTCTCAAATTTTCTAAAGTTCTTCTGAAAATTCATCCGTACATCCATGGCAAATTTTAACATGAACACGATGACATTGTATTCTCATCTCCTTGGAAGTCTACGAAGATTCTGATGTTGATTCCAGAGTATTACGATCAGTGGGTTGATCGAATGGAGGATTACTTGAATGGCATAGATGAAGATCTATGGAAATGCATTACTAATGATGTAATTCCACCTTCTTATGTTGAAAGCATGGGTACTTCTTCATCAACTCCAAGTGTAACTGAACAAAATTATAGGTTGAAGAATTATGAGAAGAAATGCATGAGAGAGCTTTGCGGTGCTCTTCCTCCTATGGTGTATAATCATGTTCGCACTTGCAAAACTTCAAAAGAGCTCTGGAATACGTTGAAGGAAAAGTACCAGGGGAGTGAGAAGACCAAAATCAGCTCTGTCAAACAATGTCTGATTGAATTAAGAGAATTCAAGCAGTAAGATGGAGAAACGATTGAAACGTATTACGATCGTCTGAACAAGCTTATCTACAAGTACACAAGGTATGGAACCATTTGGAGTGTTAGACTAGAGAGAAAAAATTTGTACAAACCCATTTGTATATCCTTTCTAGATCTAATATGAGCTTACACATATTTATTTACTCCTTGTGTTCTTGAGTTTGTATGATGGTTCATTAGATATTTTCTTATTCCGCACATGCCATCATAATCACAACTGAAGATCAAGGATGATTTTCAGTATCAAAGGTGCGGAAATTTTTGAATCCAAGATGAGACTCAAAATACAATTGATACAGAATGAAAATCAGATCATTGCAGTATGATTCCTGCTCTGATACCAAATGATGTGAATTATGAACATTGGTTTGACATGCGGAATTAAAGAACACACAAAGAACACGGTGATTTCAGTGTATAAGAGATGCATTCGATTATGAAAGGTGTTACAAAAAAGGATCTAAATCTAAATCTACATAATTAACACACACTAACACTCTCAATGTTACATCTCCCAAGCACACCTCTACATATGGAATGAACCCACCTTATATAGAGGTGTTTATATGTCTCTCTCTCTGTCTCTCTCTATCTCTCATGTCACAAGGATAATTTACCACATGCAAGTGGGTCTATAAAAGTCAAACCATTTACAAAGTCATACATGGATAACTTTGTACCCAACATTCTCCCCCTCAAAGTTAGGAATGGACGACCCGCTTCAAATCTTCCAAAATCAAGCAACTACGCAAACCGAGCCTCAAACGTGACACATGTAAAGATGAACATCAAATCTTCAATTCTTCCATGATTCTTCAATTTGGGTTCTAGAATGTGAGACCATACGAACCGAGCATCAACGGATAATTAGGAGTTTCTGAGTCTCCAAATAATCACCCTAAAGTTGAGCATAAAATCACACTCTAAAAATCTTCAATAAGTCCAAACCCATCATGAACCGAAATCACTTCCGAATTTCCAATCGAATCATTTCATAAACTTCAAATACTGAGGTCACTTCGGTCTTCAAGTCGGCGTAATATGAAAAATTCAACTTTCGAATTTCCATATAAATTTCTCCCCCTTTTTATAATCGAAAATTGATTATAAAACCAAAAAGGAATGAGAAAGTGCTCAATTCTGAATTTTTCTATCCAAAACTCCCCCTTAACACATGGCGTAAACATTTTGCTTCAATCCAGAAAATCCATAAAATCTTCAATTTTTAGCTTCGTTCACGGATCGCCTTTGACAAAATTTCTCAAAATTGGGTAGAAATTGTCAATTTCAAAATTATGCAGTGACCCGGTGCGCCCAAAACAGCCAAAAATGTGAAACTCTCCCCCATTTGCGAAACTGGGTAGAAAGCGTCAATTCACATTAACTGCAGGGGCCTGATTCGAAAATTATTCCATTTCTCAGAATTTCAGCCCAATGTCGAAGGTGGGTAAATTCTGCCAAATCTTCGAAACTTCAGGAACAATTTCGAAACAACTGCACAATTCTTCAAACTTTCGAAAATTTAGTCCTCATTTCGGAAGTGGGTATAAATTGTCAAACATTCGAAACTTAAAGGATTAGATTCGAAATTTTCTATAATCTTCTTCATTCGTTACCAGTCGACTCAAAACCTTCCCGATAAAAATCTTCCACAGTAACCCAAAATCTTCGTTAGTCAATACCCGATTCTCATAACCAAAACTTTCGAAACCAACATCAACCCTTCGAAATCAAGTTCACAACAATCGACATCAAAGCCATTCAAGAGTCCTTGACAACGAAGCGCATACTACCTTACGACCATCGACAACGAATCCCGACTCCAATCAATCGACATTGAAATCTCGATTCCAAGCCTTCGACTATCGATATCAAGACATTCGTTCTCATACCAACATTTGACTCCAATAAACGCCTTCGTTCCAGTCGACAATCGATATTGATTGCAATTCAGTATCCATTACAAATTGAGCTAAAGTACTCGATTTTGATACCATTCGATATCACTCAGTTTATCCTTCCCATTGACATCAAACACTCGTTATTGATACCTTCCCAATCCTACAGTCCAAGACCAGAACTTTGCTATCGCCTTTGATTTCCATTCGTTATCAGGTCATCGATCTCAGTTTTGACCACCAAACAAAAAGACGACTGTGACCCCAAAAGCGAATTCACTTTTTCAACAACGAATTGGCCAGGATTCTTTCGACATCAAGCTGAGCAATACAAATCGAAAATTATTTCGACATCAATTACTCAAAAACTTCCTGTTGACCACGAATTTCAACCCATCGTTCTCAAGTCGTGCAGTGTTCGACATCAAAATTCAATTCCAACCCAATTAGACCTTTGATACCAAAATCGGTTTCACTACTTCGATATCTCACCATACAAAGCTTCAATAGTCACGAGTTTCAATTCAATTTCAATAAAAACCAAAATTTTTTATTACCAATTCTCTTTTAGATCAAACACAATATTTTCACCAAACGTTTCTTCATATTCGTTTGTTCTTGACCAATTTCCGTTGACTTTTCTTTGAAACATTCAAATACGTCACAGATATCCAAAATCGAACTTGTATGAATGTTTGAATCTCATCAACAAATCCCAATAAACTTTTTCCGATCAAACCCAAGAACATATAGAACTTTGTTCAGAATAAGGAAAAACGATCGAGCAAAAGATAAAACTGAATTAAGACTTGAATGATATCGATCAACTCATTTTAATTATGAATCGAGAACAGGGAGCAAGTAAAATCAATACCGACATGTTGCTAATCATACTAAATCAATCAAAAGAGTCGATTATCAAGAACTTTTGAAAAACACGAGACCAATTGTAGTGTACCAATTATCAAGTGGATGGTGATGTTACTGTGTACCCTGAAGAACTCAAGATGCTCATCGTTGCTTTGAAAGATTCTGTTTTAGCGACTGCGATGTTCAGTTCGTTTGAAGTACCAATGTCCTGGTTGTCCATGGCTGGTTCTACTGCCTCATACAGCAAGTCGATGGATACTGTGACCTTCAATTTGATCAATGATAAGAAGTTTCGTCTTACCAAGAAGTTGTTTGTCAAGATCCTTGAAATCCCTAATTCTCCACCTTTCTACAAAGTCACTAGTGAACAAGTGTTACACATGTTCAATGAGATGGGTTATCAACCTACTCTCTTGAAGATCAGTGAATTCAAGAAATCCGGTCTTCCCAGTTTATGGAATTTTCTTTTTGGGATTTACCTTCGATGCCTCACAGGTTGGAGTGTTGGATTAGACAAAGGACGCATGGAGGTGTATGCTATGGTTGCAGGCATTTACTATGATCTACCTGTTGACTATGCGACTCAGATGTGGAAAGAATTTTTGAAGAGTATTGAAAACACAAATGAAGTAGATGGGGTTTCATGTGCAAGGTATTGGAGTCTAATTCTTCAATATGCTTATGAAAAGGAAAGTATTTTGGTGCCTGCTGATGAGCCTAAAGCATAATTCTTGAAGTATCATTATCTAAGACGATTGAAGATGATGTGAGTATTTTTCCTACAGTTGCTAGGATTCCTGATGGGATGCTCAAGAAGGTTGATCCTTCGAATCCAGTATTGGAGGCTTATTTGCTCACTATAAACACAAATGATGGTACTGGTGTGTTGTTGGCAAAACGTGATGAAGGTTCTTCGAAGAAATCTCGAAAACAAAAGACAACTGCTGCTGTTCCTAAAGAAAAGGTTGATCAATCACCAAAGAAGAAGGTTGGAGTAGTGATTAAAGTTTCGAAACAGTCAGAGAAAAATGTTGAGCCTGAAACTACTGCACCATCAAAGGAAATTGCTCCTTCGAAAACTGGTTTATTCAAGCGTCTTAAAAAGAAAGCTCATAGATCACGAAAGTCTCCTGAAAGATCTTCTATCTTTTCTCCTTCTATGGTTCGAAAGCCACATGTTGCACAAAAAGGTCTTGTTATTCGTGAAGTTCTTGTTCCTGTTTCTCCATCCTCAAAGAAGAGACGGGCTGAGGATGTTTCTAAGCATATTTACAAGAAAAGTAAGAAGAGAAAGTTGATTCTTCGTGAAGATTCTATGGAAGAGGAAGAAGTTCCTGAAACACCAATGGGTGATGTTTCATCTAAGAAGAAATCTCCTGTCAAGTCGAATACCGAGGAGATAGGAATTTCCAGTAGCTCTGTGAAAACTTCTCTAGTGGACACATCTACTATTCTTGGTGAATCTATCAAGTTGTCAACTCCTGAGAAGATTTTGGCCACAACACCCGAGGTTTCGTTACCTGAATCATCTATTGAAGAGGTTCGAACCTCATGCATTTTTACACACGTATCTAATACGGATGTAAATGTCAATATGGGTGAAGGAGTCTCGAACAACGAAAATCTAGTTTCTACTCAAGATATTTTCAAAATTGCAGTCATCACCACCAATACTTCTTTACCACCATTTGTCACCACTATTCCCACCACCACACATTCACCTACTTTTGATTTCGTCATAAATCAACCCATTACTTCTCTATTTTCGTCTCAATCTATTCAAAATGTGTTGGCTCCATTGTCTCAGTTTGTCACTCTCTTACCAACGAATGCCCCGCCTGTTATCACAGGGGTGCAAGGGGGAGAAAAGAAAGGTGTTGGTAAAGGAGAAAATGTTTCTGAGAAAACGAATGAAGAAACAAAGGTTGTTGGAAAAGTTTTCAAAACTCAATTTTGTAACATCCTGAGTTCGGGTATGTTAATTTAATTATTTATTTATTGTTTTATTGAGGAACTCGACGAGTTGATGCCTCAACTCGTCGAGTAGAGTCTAATCTATTGGCGCATTTTCGCGAACGAACTCGACGAGTCGGGACCTGACTCGCCGAGTCGGTGCTGATTAGGAAAACCCTAATCCCCGGGTTTGGGAGCCTATTTAAAGACCTTTATGGCCTTCATTTGCGGCCAACTTGTTCCAGAGAAACCCTAGAGAGCTGAGATAGTGAGTTTGAGGGCAAGAGGAGGCTATTTCTTCATCTTTTTGTGTGGTTTTGCTTGAAGGAAGATAGGATCACAAATCTAGAGTGTGAAGGGGACTGGATCTGAGCTAATCATCTCGTGATATCATCTTTGGAGGTATAAACCTTTCCATTTCGTGTTATATTGATGGACTTCTTGATTTTAGGGTTTTTACCCTCATTTTATGAAAGATCTAGTGAGTACGAGGTCCTCTTTGGGGTTATGACATCAGATCTGGACCATGAGAGGTCCCTAGAGTCATTACCTTCTAGCTTTTTGCAAGCAAATAAGCAATTGGAGACTAGGTTGCCATTTCTAGTGTTATTTCTCCATTTGAGGCTTGAATTGGGTTGCATGCACGTAAAGGTTGCACCTTTACGTGACTTTTGAGTGTTTAAGGGTTAGATCTATGATTTGGCTAAGCAGATCTGACCACAGGAGGTTGTATGAGCAAGTCCATGGAGGAAACTCACCGAGTCCATATGTAGACTCGACGAGTCGGACCGGGTCGCCCCGGGGTCTGACTCTAGTGGTGATCTGGTGAGTTGAGGGGTGACTCAGTGAGTCGAGTGAGGCTTAGAAAGGGAGGAGTCTGTGGGGTCGATGGGACTCGCCGAGTCGTCGTATGCACTCGGCGAGTCTGGTCAAAATGGACAGTCGACTTTTGGGTTGACTTTTGGGTTGACTTTTAGGGTTTGTCAACAAAAGGGCCTTGGGCCTGTAGAGGGGTAGAATGGTCTTTTACCCTTCTAGGGATTTGCATGAGAGAATATCCAAATTGTGAAGAGACATTTATTTAGTGAAATTTATTATTGTGACTAGGTGGAGGCTAGGGCAGTATTCTGATATCGAGATTTTACCGAGATTCCCGAGGTAAGCCTTCTCACTCTACTTTACCTAGAGTGGTAATCAGAGCTATGTGACAGTGTATCTTGTATGCTATTTATGTGTTGTGATTCTATGTGATATGTGATATGCATGATTCAGAGTTTACAGAGTTAGGACCAGTGGGTCCACAGAGTTATGGGACCAAGAGGGTCCCACAGAGATATTCGACCAGAGGGTCATCAGAGTTACAGCCTTGAGTGGCTGATATGTGTTTATGTGGTATTTTGGGGAAATCACTAAGCATTTATGCTTACAGAGTTTTGTGTATGTGTTTCAGGTACCAGTGATGATCGCGGGAAGGCGCCGGCATGATCTGTACACACTCATGGAGCTTTTGTTTATATGATTCTAGGATATGTTTTTCTATGATGACAGTGGATACATTATGTTTATTATTATTTTATGAATGAAAGTATGTTTTAAAATTGTGAAAAATTATTCTAAAATTTGGGTGTTACAAGTTGGTATCAGAGCTTTGGTTTGAGGGATTCGGGTGCACCTTCGGGCGTCTCTGAACTCAAACTGAGGATTTGAGGGATTTTCAAAATAAAATTCACAAAATTTTTCTCAAGAGTAAAAAGTTTTGAAAGAGAAGAGCAGAGCAGTATGTACGATCAGCCAGCGCCCGAACGGTGATTTCCCAAAATACCCTTACATTATGAGTTATGAGATATGTTATGATATAATATGCATGCTAGAGTAGGCTAGGTATTCTTATTAGGACTAGAGTGGCCTGATTTGTGATGCCTTAGCCTAGGGATTTTGCTGCTAGGAGATGCTTGAGAGTGAATTGATAGCAGCGAGGAGCTTATGAGAGATCTGCTAGAGAGTAAACTATGTATAGAGAGAGTAGAGTACTTGGGACTTGGGATCCTAGGAGGAGGACTTGGGGTGAATATTGATGCGGTGTGGACGGTAGTATTGGGCCCGTACTACCGAAGGCACCGGATCAGTGCGCAGCCCAAGTAAGAATCCTTAGGGTACCAGGGATCAAGTAGGAATGGGATATCGAGTGTGTGTACACTCGAGCGAGTCTCTGATATCTTGTGTTGTATTTCAGAGAGACATCATGTTTGGGACACGCCACAGGCCAGGGACTAGCGAGGGGGTGTGAGCGATGAGACTTTTGATGAGCGGTATGCTGCTCTTACTGATGCTGTTGTTGCTGCAGCCACTGCAGCCGTTGCTGCTGCCAGGCCGCATGGGGGTGACGCGTTGCTGTACCGGGAGTTCAGCAACACGAAGCCACCAGAGTTTGATGGGACTTAGGATCCGATAGCCACGATGAGTTGGATCTCTGATATTGAGGGGTGCTTCTACACATGTTCATGTCCGGAGCATCTGAGGGTACGGTTCGCTTTGAACCAGCTTCGCTTGGTAGCGAAGGACTGGTGGAAGTTTGTGACGGCACACTTCACTTCTGCAGAGCTCGCTGCGGTGACCTGGGAGAGGTTCACCACTATGTTTCGAGATGAGTACGTTCCCCCGGTGGAAAGGGAACGTTTGGCCTAGGAGTTTCTAACCCTCAAGCAGGGTACCGAGTCTGTTACAGTGATCACCAGGATGTTTCATGACAGGGCGATGTTCTGCCCTGAGCACGTGTCTTCCGAGCAGGCACGCATGAGCAGATATTTGAGTATTTTGAGGAGAGATATCCGCGAGTTCGTGGCGAACTCGACATACCGGACATTTGTCGAGCTTCATGCAAATGCCCGGAAGAGAGAAATTGAGCTAGAGACTCAGGCCAGGGAGGAGGCGGAGTCTCAGGGGAGGGATCGGCGACCGGCACAGTCCCAACCGGCTGCCAAGCGGGCTAAGCCCGCCGATTCGAGATCAGGGAACCAGAAGGGCCGCACTTGTGGCAAGTGCGGCAAGAGTCATGAGGGGGTATGCAGAGCAGGGTCTTACTATAAGTGTGGCAAGGAGGGGCACATGGCCAAGGATTGCCCCAAGGGGTTTGCAGATTGTTTTCACTGCAACCAGACCGGACACCGGAAGGCCGAGTGTCCGCAGTTACGAGGGTCAGCTCAGGGAGCTTCTCAGGGATCTGTCCCTGCTGCTGTTCGAGCTACGGAGAGTCGGCCGGTGAAGGTCGAGGCGCCGAAGGCTCGTGGGAGAGCCTTCCAGTTGACAGCGGAGGAGGTCCGCGCATCACCCGATGTTGTGGCTGGTATGTATTCTTTCATCTGTTTATTTTGAGTTTGTGGTGTTATGCTTATATTGTGATATGCGTAGGTACATTTGTTATGTGTTCTGTACCTGCTTTGGTGTTATTTGACTCGGGTGCGAGTCAGTCTTTTGTGTCGTTAGCCTTTAGTCAGCACATCAGTATTCGTCGAGAGGCGTTAAGTCGACCTTTGCGCGTTTCCATAGCTGACGAGAGAGCAGTGTATGCCATTGATGTGATTCGAGGATGTGTACTGGAGATCTTCGGCGTTGAGTTTCCGATTGATTTGGTCCCGATTGCTATGGGAGATGTCTGTGTCATCGTGGGCATGGACTGGTTGAGCAGATTTGGAGTGGTTATCGACTGCGAGCGACAGCTGGTGACCATACGAGACCCTAGTGGGGGAGTTCTTACGGTTTATGGCGAGGGTACCCGTTCTGGGTCAGCATTTTGTTCAGTCGCGAGAGCGAGGCAGAGTCTACAACAGGGCTGTAGTGGGTTTGTGGCTTATGTGGTGGATACGAGGGTAGGTGCAGAGAGACCGAGGTCGGTCGATAAGGTCCCGATAGTGCGTGAGTTCCCGGATGTTTTCCCCGAGGAGTTGTCGGGTGTGCCTCCCGAGAGGTAGGTGGAGTTCCGTATCGATTTGGTTCCGGGGGCAGCGCCTATTGCCAAGGCGCCCTACCGCCTTGCACTTCTAGAGATGCAGGAGTTATCCTCGCAGCTTCAGGAGCTGCTGGGAAAGGGGTTTATACGGCCGAGTAGCTCACCGTGGGGAGCGCCGATCCTTTTTGTCAAGAAAAAGGATGGTTCACACCGGATGTGCATTGATTACCGGGAGTTGAACAAGCTGACGGTCAAGAACCGTTACCCCTTACCGAGGATCGACGGTTTGTTCGATCAGTTGCAGGGAGCGTCTTGGTTCTCCAAGATTGATTTGAGGCCTGGATATCATCAGATGAGGGTGCGTGATGAGGATATCCAGAAGACAACGTTCAGAACTCGTTACGGGCATTACGAGTTCGTGGTGATGCCTTTCGGGCTCACCAATGCACCGGCGGCGTTCATGGATCTCATGAACAAGGTGTGCAGGCCGATGTTGGATCGTTCAGTGATCGTGTTCATTGATGATATATTGTTGTATTCGAGGTCCAGAGAGCAGCATGAGGAGCATTTAAGGGAGATCCTCGGAGTTCTGAGATCGGAGAGGCTTTACGCCAAATTCTCCAAGGCAATTTCTGGTTACGAGAGGTCCAGTTTTTAGGACACCTCGTCAACCAGAATGGGATATTAGTCGATCCGGCCAAGATTGAGGCGGTGATGAGTTGGGAGGTGCCGAGATCCCCTTCGGAGATCAGGAGTTTCCTGGGGTTGGCTGGTTATTATCAGAGATTCATCCAGGATTTCTCCAGGATTGCTGTTCCTCTCACCAGACTAACCCGGAACGGCGTGACTTTCAGTTGGGGCCCGGAGCAGCAGGCCTCATTCGAGACACTTCGCCAGAGATTGTGCGAAACCCCAGTGTTGGCCCTTCCGGAGGGAATGGAGGACTTTGTGGTATATTGTGACGCGTTGATATCGGGACTAGGTGCGGTGCTGACGCAGAGAGGGCATGTGATAGCATACGCATCGAGGCAGCTGAAGCCTCATGAGACGAGGTATCCTACTCACGATCTGGAGTTGGGGACTGTGGTGTTCGCCCTCAAGATCTGGCGTCACTATTTGTATGGGGTTCGGTGTACCATATACACGGACCACAAGAGCTTGAAGTATCTGATGGATCAGCCCAACCTGAACATGCGTCAGAGGAGATGGATGGACGTGGTAAAGGATTATGAGTGTGAGATCCCGTACCACCCGGGCAAGGCTAACGTGGTGGCCGATGCCTTGAGTCGCAGGGCAGAGAGTGCCCCTTTGCGAGATGTTTGTCTGAGGTTGACAGTGATGACTCCGGTGTTGGACACCATTCGGGAGGCCCAGGTAGAGGCCATGAGACCGGAGAACCGCAAGCGAGAGCGGGTGATTGGACAGATATATGAGTTCATTGCAGATAGCCGGGGGCTTATGACCTTCCAGGGCCAGATTAGGGTGCCATTTGAGGGCGGAGCACGTGCCATTTTGATGGAGGAGGCGCACAGGTCGAGGTTTTCGATCCATCCCGGGATCACCAAGATGTATTTGGACTTGAAAAGAGACTATTGGTGGCCCTGTATGAAGCGGGATGTGACGTGGTTTGTAGAGAGGTGCTTTACCTGTCGCAGGGTTAAGGCTGAGCACCAGTGTCCACATGGCAAGTTGCAGCCGCTTGAGGTTCCCTAGTGGAAGTGGGAACATATTTCCATGGATTTTGTCACCAAATTGCCGAGGACTGCGGGAGGCGTCGATGTAATTTGGGTGATCGTCGACCGGCTGACAAAGAGCGCTCATTTTCTTGCTATCAGCGAGAGCTCTTCCGCGGAGAGGCTTGCAGAGGTGTATGTGAGGGAGGTGGTATCGCGGCATGGTGTACCGATCTCGATTGTGTGAGATCGAGATGTGCATTTCACTTCCAGATTCTGGAAGAAGTTCCATGAGGAGTTGGGTACTAGACTGCATTTCAGTACCGCTTACCACCTACAGACGGATGGACAGAGTGAGCGGACGATTCAGACGCTCGAGGGCATGCTTCGGGCATGTGTGTTGGACTTCGGAGGGAGTTGGGACACGTATCTGACTTTGGCTGAGTTTTCCTATAACAACAGCCACCATTCGAGCATTGGTATGCCTCCCTTCGAGTTGTTGTATGGGAGGAAGTGTCGAACTCCCATCTTTGAGGAGAGGTAGGACAACGAGTGATGGGCAGCACGGAAATAGTGCTTCAGACGACTGAGCAGATATAGCAGGTCAGGCAGAGGTTGCTGACGGCTCAGAGTCGTCAGAAGAGCTGCGCGGATAGGCGTCGCTCAGAGCTCTAGTTCCAGGTTGGTGATTTCGTTCTCCTGAAGGTGTCACCTTGGAAAGGTGTGATCCGGTTCAGGAAGAGAGGTAAGTTGGGGCCTCGGTATATTGTTCCATTCAGGGTAATCGCGAGAGTAGGCAGGGTAGCGTATCGTTTGGATTTACCTGCGGAGTTGAGTCAGATTCATGATACCTTCCACGTGTCTCAGTTGAGGAAGTGTATTGTCGATGAATCGGTGGTGGTACCGTTAGAGGATATTCAGGTGGATGCGAGCCTGAATTATGTTGAAAGGCCAATTGCGATTCGGGATCGGAGAATCAAGGTTTTGAGAAAAAAGGAGGTGTCCTTGGTGCAGGTTCAGTGGCAGCATCGGAAGGGGTCCGAGCTGACATGGGAACCAGAGATTGAGATGCGTGAGCAGTATCCAGAGTTATTTGCAGAGCGAGACTTCGAGGGCGAAGTCTGATTCTAGTGGGGGAGAATCATAACATCCTGAGTTCGGGTATGTTAATTTAATTATTTATTTATTGTTTTATTGAGGAACTCGACGAGTTGATGCCTCAACTCGTCGAGTAGAGTCTGATCTATTGGCGCATTTTTGCGAACGGACTCGACGAGTCGGGACCTGACTCGCCGAGTTGGTGCTGATTAGGAAAACCCTAATCCCCGAGTTTGGGAGCCTATTTAAAGACCTTTATGGCCTTCATTTGCGGCCACCTTGTTCCAGAGAAACCCTAGAGAGCTGAGATAGTGAGTTTGAGGGCAAGAGGAGGCTATTCCTTCATCTTTTTTTGTGGTTTTGCTTGAAGGAAGATAGGAGCACAAATCTAGAGTGTGAAGGGGACTGGATCTGAGCTAATCATCTCGTGATATCATCTTCGGAGGTATAAACCTTTCCATTTCGTGTTATATTGATGGACTTCTTGATTTTAGGGTTTTTACCCTCATTTTATGAAAGATCTAGTGAGTACGAGGTCCTCTTTGGGGTTATGACATCAGATCTGGACCATGAGAGGTCCCTAGAGTCATTACCTTCTAGCTTTTTGCAAGAAAATAAGCAATTGGAGACTAGGTTGCCATTTTTAGTGTTATTTCTCCATTTGAGGCTTGAATTGGGTTGCATGCACGTAAAGGTTGCACCTTTACGTGACTTTTGAGTGTTTAAGGGTTAGATCTATGATTTGGCTAAGCAGATCTGACCTCAGGAGGTTGTATGAGCAAGTCCATGGAGGAAACTCGCCGAGTCCATATGTAGACTCGACGAGTCGGACCGGGTCGCCCCGGGGTCTGACTCCAGTGGTGATCCGGTGAGTTGAGGGGTGACTAAGTGAGTCGAGTGAGGCTTAGAAAGGGAGGAGTCTGTGGGGACGATGGGACTCGCCGAGTCGTCGTATGCACTCGGCGAGTCTGGTCAAAATGGACAGTTGACTTTTGGGTTGACTTTTAGGGTTTGTCAACAAAAGGGCCTTGGGCCTGTAGAGGGGTCGAATGGTCTTTTACCCTTCTAGGGATTTGCATGAGAGAATATCCAAATTGTGAAGAGACATTTATTGAGTGAAATTTATTATTGTGACTAGGTGGAGGCTAGGGCAGTATTCTGATATTGAGATTTTACCGAGATTCCCGAGGTGAGTCTTCTCACTATACTTTACCTAGAGTGGTAATCAGAGCTATGTGACAGTGTATCTTGTATGCTATTTATGTGTTGTGATTCTATGTGATATGTGATATGCATGATTCAGAGTTTACAGAGTTAGGACCAGTGGGTCCACAGAGTTATGGGACCAAGAGGGTCCCACAGAGATATTCGACCAGAGGGTCATCAGAGTTACGGCCTTGAGTGGCTGATATGTGTTTATGTGGTATTTTGGGGAACTCACTAAGCATTTATGCTTACAGAGTTTTGTGTATGTGTTTCAGGTACCAGTGATGATCGCGGGCAGGCGCCGGCATGATCTGTACACACTCATGGAGCTTTTGATTATATGATTCTGGGATATGTTTTTCTATGATGACAGTAGATACATTATGTTTATTATTATTGTATGAATGAAAGTATGTTTTAAAATTGTGAAAAATTATTCGAAAATTTGGGTGTTACAAATTTCCTACAACAAAACCAATATTCTCGAAGGCTGAACCGGTGATGGCAACGACAGTTACTACAAGGCCAATTTCTAAAGGCATTGTAATTGAGTCTACTGGTGGAGGGAGTTCTTCGAAACCCAAAAAAAATGAAACAGATAAAGGAAGAGGAAAAGGGGTTGTTATAGAAAAGTCTAAGGAAGAAAGAAAAGCTGAAATTGAAGCAGAGATGAAGAAGCAACGTCAAATTCAGAGTATTTTGATGCTTCGTAAAAATGATCCTCCTACAATGGACAAAAGTGATCCAAAGAAGTTACACAGTTATGAAAATATTGAAGCAAGAGTGTCATATAATGAAATGTATGAATTCGAGGAGAAGCCAAGAAAGAGTTATGAAATAGAGAACATATATATGAATCAACTTGATTTCCCAATCAATGAAATGATGTTCATCACAGCACAATACAAAATTATTGAGAAATTCAAGAATGAAGATGACTTTCTACATATCAAGCTGATGTTTCATGCTGTGTTGGGAAAGGATCAGGAAGAGGTTTGGTCCCTTATCAAGATTGTGCGTGTGATAAGCGTGACTAAGGATGTGTTGTTTGAAAACATGATTCAGAATTTTGGATTTCATGTTGTAAGGGCAAACAATGTGGTTTGTGATTTTTCAGTTGCTGACTTTCCATTGATGAGCTTGAATGATCTTATTCAAGTTGCATTGATTCTCAAAGATATGGACACTTCGAAACTTCAAGGGACAGGCAAAGAGAGTTTGAGACTTGGTCTAGGTCACATCCAAATATTTATAGATAATTACTATGATTGTCTAGCATTAACTGATATTGAGTTGTGTACGGCAATGGGAAACGAAATAAAAGTAGCTCAAGAAACTGTGAAGAGTCAAGAATAACTGAAGAAGTTTACTGATGGGGAAATTTGTTTAAAGCCAACGGGATTTGTTTTTTTGGGAAAAGACAAGAAAGGAAAAGCTATGAGGTTCTTATTTCAAGCTTCGGAAGTAGAACGGTATACAACTGCTGAATATACGAACTTTATTGTTCGTATAAATAATTTTAAGAAAAACAACGAAGGAGATAAGGCTGAGCTGAAGAAGGTTATGAGCTGGTATACAGAGATTCGAAGATCAATGCATATGGCTGCTCAAATTCTCACAAGCTGAGTTCGACACTGATTACAAAGGGGGAGAATGTTAGTGTAAAATATGTTGTAATGTGTCGAAGTTATTTGAGTCAGTTTCGAAAGTCATTTTATCTATTTACTAAGGCATAATAGTTTCGAAAGTTATTGGGAGTATTCTATATAGGCAGGTCTCTGGTGGAATCAGTTCAAGGATGATTTGATGTGGGCAGTCTGTCAGGGAGACAGACCATCTCGAGACTTTAGGTTTCAGATGGAGCGGATGTGATCATGTTGCAAGGAAATCGTTCATCTTCGGATTCTAGAACCCTGCGATAGTTGGTTTTGATTGTCTTGGGAAGACTGGGGTATTCCCGGGTTTGTGGTCGTGATGCCCAAGTAGCCTGGTATGTCGGGGATGGTGATGCATGACTTCGAGGACGAAGTTTAGTTTAAATGGGGGAGAGTTGTAACACCCTGTTTGAAAGTACTCGGTTGGGATCTAGGAAACCAAAGGGTAGGGGAGATTCAGTCTTTTATGGGTCCCGGGTTTCATACGGAAGGTTTTGGACTTGGAGGTGTCGATGGGAGCATAGGGCTTCCCGCCACCTTTTCGTGGATATAAAGTTCGTCGGAAACGGACTTAGAATGAAGGATTGATGACTCTTTGAAATTATTGGCGAAAATGGCCCTAATGGAAATAAATGTCAAGGAAGGACCATGCATGTAAAGTGGAAGGCGCGTGGGTACGCCCAGCGTATAAAAGGAAATGGCCGCGGGTGTTTTTGGCGTACGCCCAGCATATGTCCAGTGTCCAGAAACCCTAATTGTAGGGCCAACCACTATATATAGAACTTAATGACTCAAACCCTATCCTCCTTATCTGTCCCCCAAACTCAGAGATACCCTAGAACGCCTCATCCCCTTATTCTTGTGTGGTTTTAACCTTAAGAAGCTCATTTTGGTGGTGTAAGCTTGGAAGAGGAAAAGAAGAAGTTGGCAAGGAAGAACTTGGGAAGTTGGAGCTCATAGATCTGGGATAGCATCATCCTTTGGGACTCTTTGGAGGTATAAAGTTCATAACTTTACCTAAGAATGCTTAGATCTAGTGTAGTTTGGTTTTCGAGTCATTTTGGTCCCAAGAATGGACCTTTATGGTGAAATCTCGTTTGTGAGCATAGGGTTGCCACCCTCAGAGCTAAAAGGGTCCCATAAGCAGTAAGGTCTCCATCTTGAACGTCTTAATGGGTTCATACAAGAGATCTAGCCCTTTTCATGAAAGTAGATCAACGTTTTTGGAGTTTGGGCTTGTTTGGGCCAAGTAAAGTCACAAAGTCAGTGACTTTATGGATTAAGACATGGAAAAGGACCATGAACTGTGATTGTAGCTTCTGAAGTGAAGTATTAAGCACTTAATGAGAAATGGACTTAACAGGGGGTTTACCCTGAGCGTACGTGAAGGTACGCCCAGCGTACGCACCACTTAGTCAGTACGCTTAGCGTACGTGGATGTACGCCCCACGTTCTCTGTCAGTTGGGCCTTGTGCTATTGGGCCACGGTTTAGGCCATGCTTTGGGTATTTGGGCTTTAGTGGGCCATCAGAAGTTAGATGTTTTGGGCCATTGATGGTTTTATGGACATTAGAGTGTTGGGCTTTTCTTTTGTGTTTGGGCCTTAGTTTTGGATCATACTAGGCCAGGGGTAAAATGGTCATTTGACCCCATGCATGGATTAAGGATTTTGGTATGGGACCCAATCACTAATTGGGTATATTGTTTGGTAGTGATAGCTCGGGAAGCTGGCAGAGTAGCAACTAAGGAATTCATGCGGGAAGCTTCTGCAGTGCGAGGTGAGTCTTCTTACCATACCAATGGGTCTAAGGCACCAAGTCCGGCCCATTTTATGTTATGTGGTGCACTAGCTGTAGTAGAGATATGTGGTATGATAGTTAGCTTTATGCTAAGTGGTATGCTAGTGATTTTATGATAGTTGGTATGCTTGTTGTGTAGAGGTATGTGGCATAGTTATGCAGTAATACGTGGTAGAGATAGCTTTTACAGCTAATGGTAGAGATAGCCTTTGTGGCTAACGGTAGAGATAGCCTATATGGCTAATGGTAGAGATAGCCTTTGGGGCTAACGGTAGAGATAGCCTTTGTAGCTAATGGTAGATATAGCTTTATAGCTAATTGATATGTGATATGTCGTAGAGGTAGCTAATTGATTTGTATTATGTGGTAGAAGAAGCTTTTATAGCTATATGATATGTGGTATGCGGTAGAGATAGCTTTATAGCTAATTGATATGCGATATGTGGTAGAGATAGCTTGTATAGCTAATATGATATGTGATATGTGTTATGTGAATTGTGTGTGGGGTATTCTCTGTGGGACTCACTAATCTTTGTGCTTACGGTTTACAGTTTTGGTTTCAGGTATCATCGGTTTGGAAAAGATGAGCTGGGATTGATCGCAGTGCACGCACCTATGATTTCCGCAATGATTGATTTTGGGATAAACTCTGATAAATGATTTACTTAACGATGATGTGGAATGTTGAATTAAATGGTATCAATGTTTTAGTTACATTAAAGATGAAATTTTTAACCTTGATTTTTGGGTCGTTACAAAAACCAAGGATGTATATGGTTACGCCTTCGCCTTGCCACGGTCCATTGAAGTACCTCAAACCATAAACCAAAACTGTAAGCACGAAGCTTAGTGAGTTCCCCCAAAATACCAACACACGAACAATTAACATATTCAAATAACAGCATGCACTGGGTCCATAACTAAAAGACTGGATTACCCTTGAGCCCAAAGTATGAGTCTGGCTTGGCTATCGGGCCTACAACTCATATCTGGCTTGCTCCTGAGCCCACATCATAAGTTTGACTTGCCCTCGGGGCCTGTGACAACCGTCTAATTATGGTCAAGTCAAAGTCAGCAAAAGTCAACCGGTCAAACCGATAAACCCATTTAGTGCTTGTATGATAGGGTATATTCTATGCTTTCTTATGTACAACTTTCTATCATAATATAAAGAATCACTCGGAAGTTTCAAATGTTCAAAAAAAATCTAAACCCTAATCAAGGCGAGTGATGTAACGACTCGATAAAACACTATTATGTACCCTTCGTGGGCGTATAACACTCATAACGAGTCATAGTGTGGTCTACAAACCTTGCACTACGGGGCCAAACACTATTAAAGGCCACCGGCAAAGTCTCTCTCAATCTCTCTCACTCTATCTCTCTCTCTCCCAAATCTCTCCCAAATCTCTACCAAATCTCTCTCAATTTTTTTCATAAACACCAGTGCCATCCCGACCCTCCAATTAGTTTACAATCACTCGAAACGGGAAGATAATATGAAAAACAGCACTTTGGATGCGAACCTTCTCGGATGCGAACCTTCTGATGCGAATCTCTTGGATGCGAACCTCTTGGATGCGAACCTTCTCGGATGCGAACCTCTTGGATGCGAACCTTCTGATGCGAACTTCTTGGATGCGAACCTTCTTGGATGCAAACCTCTTGGATGCGAACCTCTTGGATGTGAACCTTCTCGGATGCGAACCTCTTGGATGCGAACCTTCTCGGATGCGAACCTTCTGATGCGAACCTCTTGGATGCGAACCTATTAGATGCGAACCTTCTCGGATGTGAACCTCCTGATGCGAACATTCTCTGATGCTGGCCTCCTGATGCGAACCTTCTGATGCGAACCTCCTGATGCGAACCCTCTCAGCAACGAACACTCTCAGCAGCGAACCCTCTTGCTTCTCATGTCCGATTTTTGACCACTTTCGCATTTTAAGCCCGTTTTTGATTATTTTGACGGGGGATTTCACTCAAACTCGTATTTTGATATATTAGACCCCATAAACTCATATTTTATTCCTATTTTGGGGCAAATTCTTATTATGGATCATATCTTTTGTACAAGATATTATCTATGGGTTGTTGACTTTTCCAAGAAGTTATGACACCTAACCATCCCCATATCCACTTTATGTCACTATTCACACCTTACCTAGTCAAATCATTGTCCTCTTATGAACTATCCAACACTCCACCAGATTTCTTTCATCAAATCAACATAAAACTCTACATTATATCCATTTCCCAAAAGTCTCTTTTACTTTATCCAAAAATCAAACACACACTCTCTCTTTCTCTCTCTTCCTTTTTCTTCCCTCTGGAACTCAAAATTCCAGCAAGTCACGAGTTCTTCCCTCACTCTTGGTAAGTTTTTCATTATTACTCTTAAATATTCTTCATTCCTTCACTCAAATCATGTATTTCTTACACAAATATCGTCATATTTGTTCTTAGGACCTTCAAATCCTTAAGCATTCTCCAAGTGTTTTTGATTTGGAAACTCCTCTTCTTCAACCATCCATCTCAGGAAATCACTCAAGGTGAGTTCTACCCCTATCTTTTCATTTTTTTTTCTTCAAGTTTTAAGGGGGAGAATGCAAGTTACAACACCATAATATATTCTAACTTATCCAACAGCTTTCAACAGAAAAGTTATGATTCATTCACGAACTGTTTTGACCATCTTAAACATAATATTTTTCAAAACCGTTCAATATGCAAATAGTTCCGGTTTATACCTTTCAAATGACTACTTGAACCCGTTCATACGATTTTTCTACAAGTTATGGCGATTTTTACAAAACTGCCTATCATTTCAGAAAAGATTTCGAACCAGTCTGTGAAGATGGACATTTTCACACTGGTTAGAGACCACTAAAAATCATAATAGAAATTATGAACAAACTCGACATATTTTCCGAACTTCCAGAGTTTACAGATTTAGTTTTCGACTCTCGGTGATTTTTCTGTGATTTTTATAAAAACAGTGACAGAAAGGTTTAAAACTAGTAAAAACAGTTTACAAATTTATTAACACTTTGTAACATGTTGAGCAAAGTGTATAACAATAATAGCTACATTTTGATTGTGTTTCCTGTTAAGTTTACTTTCATGAAACATAAATAGTCATTCATCATAATGGTTTTTTATTCACTTCAAACATATTTGATAAACTATAATAGATAGAGTTTATGGTACACTAATACTACAAACATACTAAGGAAGGATTCATTTACACTACAAAAAGGGTTTACCATTCATACTACACGTAAACTCGTTAATTCAGGTGGGAAGGCACTACTTCGTTGTACTCTTAGAGTACTGGTTAAAAATCCTGTAGTTATAACCAGAGTCTCTTGTAGGGAGAGCGTGATACTTGTATATAGATCTATATTGGGATTGACAACCCACACATTAGCTGCATGCAACAGCTAGAACGACAGGTCTGGGGTGACAAATGTCATAACATTCCGACACCTGAAGAACGTCGTCTCAGGTCACTATGTCAATAGTATGGTTATAATAACTCACATAGGGAAATAACAACACGCATAGTTTACGAGGATCTCTACATTCAAAATGGGTTTTATTTTTTATAAAACTATTTACACTATTATAAGTATGGTAAAATACTTGTACGTTTTGGTCTTTGGGTCTTAAGACTGCAACTCATTTTATAAGGAAAATATTGGATTTTTCTTGTGCATACATTACATTTACAATGAAAGGTTTTCAACTCTATATACAAAAGCTTATGCACTCACCAACGTAATCATCGACACTCTTTCAAACTTTACTTGTATTCTCAGGTAATCAATAAAAACAGGTGACTACCAGTTTTTGAGGATGGAACGCTTCGGCGTTAGACAAAAACATTTTATCATTATATTGTAATCGATTTTGAAACATGTACTCTTATAAAACCATGTAACTTTCTTGATTATATTTATGATGGGTGTGGTTACTTTCTTCACTATTATACTCGTTGTTATGATTCTATACATGAAGTCCTCCACCCCCGGACGTTTCCGCCATCCTTGGTTTGGGGGTGTGACAGATTGGTATCAGAGCATTGTTTATAGTGAACTAAGTATATTGAACAACATAAGGTATGCCAACTATAAACGCTTTGGGACTAAAACTCTCTGATCTAAATTTTTTTATATATACAACTATACTTTTAGAAATAAATTGTTTTTCTCATTAAAAGTATAAGTACATGCATACATGCTAGTATAGTGTCGTAACAAGTAAAAATACAAAGTAAAAGAGGATGAGTTGTACGCTACGAGTATGCCGTGGGATATGTAATCAAGTCTGTGATGAATATAGCCTGATCAACTATATTTGTATGAGAAGTGACTCGCATATGTTGGGGGATAGTCGTAGTGGACGACAAGTCTAACAACCTAACATCACCCGTACAAGAAATGCACTAAGAACCGAACATAACATTTAAAATACTATAAGGGTATTTTATGTTGCTATAGCGCAATATTCTTAGATTCGTTATATGCCTCTTACCCCTCTGATTCTCGCACAGACTTCATGGCAGGTTTCCACTTACCCGGAGACCCCTACTTTCCGAACCAGGGAAACGGTGGTTGGATAGAAGAGGAACCAGAGGAAGATCCCAATGAAGACCCCGAAGAAGTCGAAGAGGAAGAACCCGAAGAAGAAGAATTTGAAGAAGAAGAACTGGAGGAAGAAGAAGACAAAAAGGAGTCGGAGGAGGAGGAGGGGCCAGAGGTCATCAACCCTCCATACATAGCCAGGGTTCCCGTGGAACCGTTTTGGCTACAACTGACTTGAGCCTCGTTGGGCATCAGAAATCGAGAGGTGGAGTCTTCATTAGCGACAACGATCACCATTTGGTGATCAACGATGTTACTATGACCTCAACCATGGAGGACAGGCTGACAAAGCCCTCCTAGTCGTGATCCAGCAAATCACAAACCTCGGAGATCAAAATAGGGAAACGGCGAATCGATTTTGGGAGCTCAGCGCTGTTGTGGAAGCCACCGACGCACGTACTCGAGACCTGGAAAGAGACTACTATCCCATGGACCAACTCATCGAGGACCTTACCGCCGCTCGGGCCGAGGTAAGGGAGTATCAGGAGAGGCACTCCGCTCTCGAGGAGAGAGTGGTCGTTGCCAAGCGTCGGTTAGCAGAACTACAGGGCGCCTCGACCTCGTCGCAAGGACCGCATGGGACTGATCGTCGTGAGTAGGGTTCATACTACTCACAAATCTTTATAGATTAGGTTCATGAGTATGCGTTGGTGCTACTATTCTCTATGTGTAGGTTCAATCCTGCGATTAAGTTTACACTAGTCAAAGGATTGTTTTGCTGTCAAAAATTTTCATTATTTTGATGTGATGTAGACCTGCTTCAAGGTCGAATTTTCCAAACTCTATGTACTAAATCATATCAATGAAATTGGAATGCATATTATATTTCATTGGGAGTATTACCACTAAATTTAGAACAATGTGTATCGTTACTCATGGTGAATCTACGATTACTTTGTGTATGTAGTAATGTTGTATGTAATTAAGATTTCATCGATTTAGAAATGGTGGTTCAGCTTTAGGTCCTGTTCCTTCTTTGGTTGTGGGCTTAGGGCAGACCCATTAGATTCAACGATCTATTCAATCTTAGTTATACACAACTAGCATACACCAAGCAATCGTAAAAGGACCTAGTATGGAGCAAGTCACGAGATTTCACTAAGGCGTTACTATTAAATTCATAAGTTCAATCATATTGACTTCTATTATGAATTGTTTGCAAATACTTTAAAGTCGGACATAATACAAATAACCTAGTTCAATAACAAATGACTTATCACTACTATTAAAGGCTTACCATCACTTCGTCTTTAAAAACTTGTGGCAGAATTATGCCACCACAGAGAAATCCCAGGCGTTCCAACAACGTGCCACCACCACCTCCACAGTTTGACTCCGCCATGTTCCAAGCTGCCGTAACAGCAGTGGTGGTAGCCGCTATGTCACACATCGGTATAAATGGCGCAGGTGGATCGGGAAATGGTACTACAAACTCTCACCAGGGAGACAGTTAGGGACGCTCGAAGGAATGTTCCTACAAAGATTTTACAAATGGCAAGCCCAAATCCTTCAATGGAAGCGGGGCGTCATCACTCTTATGCAATGGTTCGAGAAGACTGAATCAGTCTTCGAGATTTGTGCATGCCCTGAAGCGAGCAAAGTCAAATTTGTAGCTTGCACTTTCACTGACCGAGCCCTGACCTAGTGGAATGGTCATGTGAAGTCATTAACTCTCCTAGTGGTGAATGCAATGAGCTGGGAGGATTTGAAGGCCCTAATGCTAGCGGAATATTTCCCTAGGGCGAGGTATAGAAGTTGGAGCAGGAACTCTAGGGCCTCAAAATGACCGGTTCCGACATCGCATCTTATACAGCCAGGTTCATCGATTTGGCCATACTATGTCCCGGGATGGTCACCCCGGAGAGTAAAAAGGTGGAAAAGTACATCCGGGGACTGACCCCCCGGATTCAAGGGAGCTTGTTAGCCTCAAAACCAACTACCTTTGACAGTGCCAAACAGTTGGCACAACAACTCATTGACCATAAGGCCAGCCATAGCACTGTAGCGGCCACCTCCGAACAAGCAAAAGGGGGAAACAACAAAAGGAAGTTCTGGAACAACAAGAAGAACCAGCCAGCCCAGGATCCCGCCAAGAAACAACAAGTAGTGGTGGTCCACGCTGCTACCACCCCTGCCGCTCCAGTACCCATGAGGCAGTATGCTGGAAACCTTCCCAAATGTAACAAGTGCAACTTTCACCATGCCGGCTCTTGTCGCGAAATGCACTGCAACAACTGCAACAAGAAAGGGCATACCACTCGTTTCTGCAGGGCGCCAGCCCAACAAGCCACCCCGGCCGCCAACGTTGGGGCAAGTCGAGCCTGCTACGGCTATGGGGAGACAGGGCACTTCAAAAGAGACTGCCCAAAGGTAAGAAACGCAAATGTCGGCAGTGTTGGAAGGGTCTTGGAAGTAGGACACGAATAAGCGATGGAAGATCCCACGGTGGTTACCGGTACGTTTCTCCTCAATAACTCATATGCATGCATATTATTTGATAGTGGAGAGGAGAGGAGTTTCGTTAGCCACCAATTCAAAGAATTACTAAAACAAAATCCCCAATCACTAAAAGATGCATACGTCGTAGAAATGGAAAATGGACAGGTAGAGAGCGCTAGTGATTTATACACAGGGTGTACCCTCACTCTAGACAACCATTCATTCAAAATCGATCTAATGCCTGTCACAATAAAAAGCTTTGACATCATCGTTGGCATGGACTGGTTAAGTTCAAATCGTGCCGACATTCTGTGTTACGAAAGGGCCGTTCGCCTTAATCTGCCAAGTGGCGAAACTCTCGTCGTCTATGGTGACAAACCTAGTACAAACCTACAAATCATCTCTTGCGTCAAAGCCCAAAAGTATCTCCGCAAGGAATACCATACCTTCTTAGCCCACGTAGTGGATAAGAAGCAAGAGGTGAAAGACATCAAGGATATTCCGGAGGTCTACAATTTCGCTGACGTGTTCCCAAAAGACCTTCCCAGAGTTCCTCCCGTACGACAAGTCGAATTCCGAATTGACCTAGTCCCCGGGGCTACCCCCATAGCCAGAGCGCCATACCGCCTAGCATCAGCCGATATGCAGGAATTGTCCAGTCAACTAAACGAACTGCTAAGCAAAGGGTTCATCAGACCGAGCTTCTCGCCTTGGGGAGCACCGATCCTGTTCGTAAAGAAGAAGGATGGATCGTTCCGCATGTGCATCGACTATCACGAGTTGAACAAGCTTACCATCAAAAACCGATATCCTCTACCCCGAATCGACGACCTATTCGACCAAATCCAAGGAGAAACTTACTTCTCAAAGATCCATCTGAGGTCAGGATACCATTAACTACGGGTCCAACAGGAGGATATTCATAAAACGACGTTTAGAACCCGGTACGGTCACTACGAGTTTGTAGTGATGCCCTTCAGATTAGAAAACGCACCTGCGATATTCATGGATCTAATGAACCAGGTGTGTCGGCCTTATTTAGACAAGTTCGTAATTGTCTTCATAGACGACATTATGGTCTATTCAAGGAGTACGGAAGAGAACAGCCAACACCTACGACAAGTATTGGAAACTTTAAGGGCGGATAAATTATATGCAAAATTCTCAAAGTGCAAATTTTGGATCCGAGAGGTGGGTTTCCTCGGTCATGTGGTTAGCAAGGAAGGGATACATGTGGATCCTTCCAAAATCAAGGCGATCGAGAACTGGACAGCACCAAGGTGTTGGGTTTTGAGCATTCTAACACTCCTAAGTGTACATGCAACCCTAAATACCTTGGATCTATGTTTTCTCTATTATACATGCAAATATGAACTTTCCAAGGTATTCATCCTAACTAGCATAATAACATTGATTCATATGAATATATCAAGTTAGAATTACATACCTCTTTGAAGTAGAATGACTTCATGAAGCTTGAGTGCCTAGTGCCCCAAGTGTGACACCTCAAATGGTTCACACAACACCAAATACACTTGGAATAACTTGAGAGAACATACACACTTCATGAAAATCGGCTAGCCCTCATGTTCATTCTCTAGTGGCCGATTTTGTCAACAATAGGATGCTTATATAGTTAGTGACAATTAGGGTAAACCCTAATTGTCATGGCTTTCCATTTCCTTGGATCCATGGGTTCAAACATACCATGGAGCATCTTATGGGTTTTAGCCCAACTTGACAATCCATGGAGCATTAGCCCACTATACAAGTATGGGTGATTTACACAATCAACCAATATATTTAATTAGTCTTCTTTTGATCACTTAATTAGTTCTATATTAATTCTTGATCAATACTAATTAAATAATCTTATTAATATATTATAACTTATAATATATTAACAAACCTTAAGTGTTATTTCTCTCATTATAGTCTATCCAAATGCATGATGCCATGCAACCCAAATGGACCATGCCGGGTCGGGTCAAGTCTTACCAATTATAGTTATGGACTTAGACATTAATCCAACAGTCTCCCACTTGGATAAGTCTAAAACTATTATTGCGTATGACTTCAAGAACCGACTGGCAATCGTAGCTCTCAAAAGCTTCCATCGAACTCTGACCTTGCCGATGATCTCTGACCTTTGTCAATGACTTTTCCATTAGATAAGTGATCATATATTCCTCCATTCTAGATATCATATGGACCGAGACATGGATTATCAATCATTCTCTCTGTCCATTTGTTGTTTCCTGATTTCCGATTTATGATGACTGACTGATTGAACAAATCAAATCAGTCCTGGCTTGGCCAAGCACTCACATGTGTCAACACTAAATCATCGAGGGGCCCACGGATATCACTTTTATCCCGAAGGTAAAAGGAATGGATAAACTTCGACTCATATGGCTTGTTCTACTACTTGTTGAATCATACACAAAGGCACGTTTTATAACATCGAGTTACCAATGCGTTTTCATGCAATCAATGTATAACCAACTCATAGTAACAACTCATATCTCTAGGTTTGAAGAATATAATATATTATCGTCTCATGATCACTCGTGATAAAATCCATGAAGTGATTCAAATGAGCGTGGGTTGAATCCAATACTCAGAACTTATGAGCACTCATGAGTGTTGTAGCACCACTTTGTCCAACATCTTAGACCTCTACAAGCCAACCCATGGCAGTCTTGATTCATATCTACTTCCAACATATGACCGACTGTGGATGGTTTTGAATAACTTAGTCATTCCGGAATAATAACCTAGTTATTATGGAAGTCAAAACATGCAACGTGAAACACAAGAATAAATGAATCTAATATGGTATCAAAACCTATGAATATAAATAAAACACTTTCTATTTATCACCATACTGATTACTCATTATTCATTGTTTCGGTTTTATCAACTTTATACCTGAATTAAAAACACTAGTTGTCCCATGCTCCAAGCATGTACACTATGTTTTCTAAACAATAGCTTTGCCATACACCAAGTATGAACTCTATGTTTGTCTATGATCCTTTTCTTTGTGAACTAGATCAATTGAACATAATTTCAATGATTCTCTTTTCACACTCCCAAATCCTTGTCTTAAATGTAAGAATTCCAAATTCCTATCATTTATCGAAATTTGTTTAGATTTTAAACTTATATGCACTGACCCTCCTGTAATGAATATGTACAAAGTCACAAAGACTTGTCAACAGTCATTATAAGGTATTCCAATGGAGTTCAACTCCATGGAAACTAAGTCTCAAATTCAAAGTACATTGCTTTGAACATGCTTATTGCATTAAGTTATCTAATCTTACACAGATAATTTCCACCTATGGAGACAACTCCATATTCTCAATTTGACTATCACTTCTGAACAAGAGATGCCTCTTTTCAGAATATGTCAATATGGTCCTTCCAAAATTAGCACTATACTTCCAACTGTCCCTGAGAAACCAATCTTTGGTAAACCGTAGATTGTCCTCGACAATTGCTTAATCCTTTTAGTCATATCCAATTTTAAACCTTTTCCCTTCTTAATGCCCCAGGCATTTGGAAAATTTTAGAAAGGATGAATATTATAGCACATGCAGTCGATCCTATATCCGAAGCATATAGGACACGATTCATGATGTCTCACATAAAGACATGATTCTAGACCAGTCTTTTGCTACAATATTTTATTTGCCATGTTTTCAAAATTTGACTATGAAGAGGGATGCCGTAATCATAATCGAATTTTGAGAACGCAATATATAGAATTTCCTTAAGTTGAACCAATCCAACACGAAATTCATATATATATTCTTGACTAAAGATGATTAAGGTCTCAATCTAAGCCTTTAGAACTGAAATGAAGTATATCCTCTCCCTTAATTATAGCAAAACAACTTTTTCAACCCTTACAGCCTCACAAATTGAAACTTTTGTTTTCTATAATTAACATTGCTAACTTGCAACACTAACAATAATTATCATGCTCCCACTAACATGATCATTATTAGCTTAACACTTATGCTCCCACTAGCTTTGACACGTAGTCAGAAATCAGCTGGACTTCTAGAAGTCAATACTTTACAGACTTTCTTACCAAAGTTCAGATTTCTGAGACGAGATTGCCTTCATAAGACTTTATCAAAATCATACACCTTTCCTTAGATAGCATGCATGCGTGTCTAAAAAATTTCAGAACTATGAAAAGGGATGTCGTAATCATAGTCTTAATTGTTTAGACCTTTTGCCATCTGCTTCAAATCTACTTGGTGGAAGTGTTTCCTCACCATCATTTTCATGAATCGGAGAGAAACCTTATGACCCTTAGATTTTATCGTGTATGTGTTCTTATCCATGTGAATCTGTCAAAACCATAATCACAAGACAAGGTTAGTGACAAATCCAAACTCATACGGACTGAACTAAATCTTAATTTCTTGCCACCTGGCAGCACAAGGGCATGCCATTGCTTCCAAGTTGTTATGCAACCAATTGAGAACTCTAAGAACTCATATGCAAAACCAACTTTAACTGGAATGGGCACAGAAATAGAAGTATGTCAACACGATAGGTTATAAACCTCAAGTCGTGTGCTAGTGAAGAACCTCAGGTTTTACTCTTGATTAGTTCTTGAGACTTTCAAGACCTTTAAGACTCCCACTGTCCTCTTGACATATAAGACTCTCTTGTCAAATATTCAAGGGATAGTGCGGATTCTTTATCAAGACAAACACTTCACACAATTGGCCTTAGTTGGTCTTTGTTTAATCCAAAACATCACAACTTACCAACTTCAAATGTACAAGAGTAGGACACTTTTACTCTTACATTTGACAAGTGTTATAAACCTTTCTTTAAGATATGTCACTCAACTTATAGTCTTGGAGTATGACTCTAAGACTTTTTTTGAAACGAAGTATGAATCATCTTCTTGATTTAACCATTTCAACAATTCATGACTCCTCTTCTTAGTCATAAGAATGCACTAAGATGTCCTTAGAAGACCAATTGTGATGTGGTTCTTTAATCATTAAGATGATCACAAAACATGATACTAAAGTACTCTCCCATCTTTTCAGATTTGAGAAACTTTAATCTTTCTGCCTAATTTGATTCTTCTCATTCGTTCTGCCATACATCGAGACTTTTCCAATGCTTCAGAATTATACTTAAACTTATAAGTATAACCATATTTACTAAACTTTAGTAAATCATGACGAATAGTCTTATCGATCTTTGTGGTGGACTTAACCAGTGCACAAGAATGTATACTCGATCCCTTTAGTCCTTTACTTGACTCACATATACATGTGAACAAGGAATTAGTCTTAATTTTCGAAAGCTGAAAGTTCTCATTCATCATACTATACAACTTGCATGATTCCAAGTTTCGGTCCAATTGAAACTTGGGTGATGAGAAACTTTCCTTATTTGGTAAATTTAAACACTACCACAAATGAAAGAATCAAATCCATTTTCCAATACTGCTATCAATGGAAACATGTAAACAACAATTTTTCACAAATGCCATTATAAGGATACTTAAAATAAATAAATCAAAACTGTTTTTTTTTATTTTAAAACTTCCGGAAAAACTTATCCTTACAATGCAAATGCATATGAAAAACTTGTTGTTATCTATTCCTAAGCAATATATCATAACTCCTAAGCAACAGCTCAAAATTCTGATCACCGAACCATGCGATCGAAAACCATCTTCGCGATCAGAATCAGCATATACTTCCTTTAAGTTTCTTCACTTTTCTTTGATTCTTAAAATATCAACATGTGACCAAGTCACATCATGTAATAAGAATCTCAGAATAGAAACTTAACAGAGTTAGATAGTGAACTTTACCTGAAGCAGAGTCAAACTTCTTGACTTGATCAACCTTATGATCTTTCAGGTAAATAGGCAGCTTCGCAATCAATGCCCCTTCCTTTGGCAAGAGAAACATATGGACTCAATGGGAATGGTACATGGGACTATCGCAGACTTAGCCTTTCTCTTTACCATTTGGTCAACCTAGTTGACTATGGTCAAACCCTTTCTTTGGGATGAGAAGGCTTTTCTAGATATCCAATGTTACCATTGTCAATGTCCATTGGGAAGTTGATCTCCTAATCAATTTGCTTTACTAGTCCTCAAATCATTGTTAACCAAGCAAATAGATAGATCATTAAGGGTCATGTCATAGTCTGTTTCATAGTAGTCCCAAAGGAACTCACTAAGTGACTTAGAAAGTGATTGAACATCCAACCTTCTTAAGACTTTGACACCCAACTCTCCCGGCTTGTCAATATGTGACTTCATCTCCAAGATGCGATCACACATAGACCTTGCTTGCCAATAGGGATTGAGTGACCTTTGAACTTGTGGGTTAGGGAGAATAATTGGAGGAGGTGGAGGAAGTAAAGTTCCAAGAGATTTGGGAAGATCATAGATGTCTGCGCTAGACATCTTTTGGGAGATATTCAAGATAGTTGATTTAAAGTCCTTAATATAACACCCAACATGAAATATTAAGTCTAGGATCCAACAACCTATTTATAACTGGAAGAGGGATGTCGTAATCCGAGTTATAAAATAGTTGAAGGTAGGTAAATGACGATTTACCAATTTCCACCATGAAAAACAAAATATAATTAAGTTTTAATTGGATTTGAAACTCCTAGATCTTTTGAGATTCATTGAACTTTTCAATGGCATGTTTCAATCTCGAGTGTGCCCTTCAGGTTTTGTGACTGGGATGCCGAGGATCACAAAACTAGGTGTGAAGTAACCATGCAAATATACTTGGTACCCTTAATATTTACCCCTCAATCGATGTGCCGGTTAACCACACGAGCTCCACCAATACTATGATAAATATTAAGTTACCCTTTGCCTACCTTGTTAAATCCAGGTTAGTGTGCCGGTTAACCACACACGCTCCACTAACGGTTTAAGCAAAGTGCAAAGTGTAATTTCATGGATTAGCACCTTATTCACATTTTCCTAAGTAACTAAGATTTGGAATTAATAAAAGGTTTAGTTACTTAGTATTTATCATTAATACTTTTAATGAAGGGAGAATTATAGTCTTTGTCCTACCTGTTCGGCTAACGACCCTCCACCAGTCAAGGAAGCAGTGGGTGAGAGTGGACACCCATTAAGCTGCCATTTTATAGGCAACAACCTTATACCCCCCTTATAAACCGGCTTCGTGAATGAGGCCTACTAATGGTAAGACTGACTTGCTCTTATACATATATATTTATTATTAACTTATAATATTATAAAGTATAAGGGTTGAATTTTAACTTTTAAAACTCTAAGGGCTTAACTTGGAATTAAAGTATTCTTGCGGGAAACTTTACAAATTCCAAAACTTGAGGGCAAGTTTTGAAACTATTCAAAACTAATTAATTCCATAACTTATGAGTTTAAAGTCGTTTTAAATAAGAAAACTCTTCAAGTTCCATAACTTGAGGACAAGTTATGGAAGACTTTAAACTATCAAAGAATGTAACTCTTCTTCTTTTGTAACTTATGGAACTAATTAAGGTTACACATTTTTTATTATTTAATGAAGTGACTCTTGAACCTCCATAACTTGAGGACAAGTTATGGAGTCATAAAACCATTTAATGAGGACAAGACTCTTCATTTTGTAACCATTGCCAACTTTTATGAGTTTTAAGAAACTTTAATGTGATTTTTCATGTAACTTGAGGACAATTTACACAAACACATTTTAGAATCCACTCTTAGATTAAAATGGATCAAAGACACATATTCAATCAACCTTTTCTATTAATCTAAGCAACTCATATGAACAAGATAATTGGAATCAAACTTTTTCATGTAATTAGCACAACACTTAAACTAATACAAAACATGAATCTATTGACAATTATCTTTGAAATTGGATTAGCATGAACATTACTACATCAAAAACAAGTTTATAATGTCAAACACAGCTTAGGGTAATGTTCCTAGTCCAATTCCAGCCAAAACAGTCGAATATATGCTGTCAGGGGGTCCAACTCGTCGAGTGCATGAACCAACTCGGCGGTTTGGATGCATTTTGCCTTGGACTCGTCGAGTCCCTTCATGGACTCGGCGAGTCTGCTGTTCAGACAGCAACAAAATTCGATTTTTCAGCTATTTTTGCAAGTATAACAAGAAAACAAGCCTAGGCTCTGATACCACTGTTGGGTTTTGAGCATTCTAACACTCCTAAGTGTACATGCAACCCTAAATACCTTGGATCTATGTTTTCTCTATTATACATGCAAATATGAACTTTCCAAGGTATTCATCCTAACTAGCATAATAACATTGATTCATATGAATATATCAAGTTAGAATTACATACCTCTTTGATGTAGAATGACTTCATGAAGCTTGAGTGCCTAGTGCCCCAAGTGTGACACCTCAAATGGTTCACACAACACCAAATACACTTGGAATAACTTGAGAGAACATACACACTTCATGAAAATCGGCTAGCCCTCATGTTCATTCTCTAGTGGCCAATTTTGTCAACAATAAGATGCTTATATAGTTAGTGACAATTAGCGTAAACCCTAATTGTCATGGCTTTCCATTTCCTTGGATCCATGGGTTCAAACATACCATGGAGCATCCATGGAGCATCTTATGGGTTTTAGCCCAACTTGACAATCCATGGAGCATTAGCCCACTATACAAGTATGGGTGATTTACACAATCAACCATATATTTAATTAGTCTTCTTTTGATCACTTAATTAATTCTAGATTAATTCTTGATCAATACTAATTAAATAATCTTATTAATATATTATAACCTATAATATATTAACAAACCTTAAGTGCTATTTCTCTCATTATAGTCTATCCAAATGCATGATGCCATGAAACCCAAATGGACCATGCCAGGTCGGGTCAAGTCTTACCAATTATAGTTATGGACTTAGACATTAATCCAACACAAGGACGCCTACCGAAATCCGTCAATTCTTAGGCCTCGCTGGCTACTACAGGAGGTTCATCCAAAACTTCTCCAAGATCGCCAAACCACTTACCACCCTGACTCAAAAGGGTGTAACTTTCCACTAGGGGAAAAGCAAGAAGTCGCGTTTCAAACGCTAAATCAGGACCTGTGCAGCGCTCCAATTTTATCCCTACCGGATGGAACCGAGGACTTTATAGTCTATTGTGACGCGTCGAACCAGGGTCTTGGATATGTATTAATGCAACAAGGAAAGGTCATTGCCTACTACTCGAGACAACTAAAAATGCATGAGGTCAACTACGCCACACATGACCTCGAACTGGGAGCAGTAGTATTTGCCCTAAAGATCTGGATGCACTACCTCTATGGAACAAAATGTAATATCTTCACCAATCATAAAAGCCTTCAGCACATCCTCAATCAAAAGGAGCTCAATATGAGGCATAGGCGATGGATAGAACTACTGAACGACTACGGATGCGAGATTCGTTATCACCCAGGCAAAGCCAATGTGGTAGCTAACGCTCTCAGCTGAAAGGAATACTTGGGCTACCGAGTAAAGTCATTAACCATGACAATCCATTCACACCTGTCCACACAAATCAAATAGGCTCAGCAGGAAGCCCTAAAACCAGAGAACGTGACAGGTGAAGCCTTAAGAGGGATGGATAAGAACCTAGAAATCAAGAGTGATGGAATTCGCTATCTCATGAATCAGATCTGGACATCCAAGTATGGTGGATTCAGAGACGTCGTCATGAACGAAGCACACAAAACTCGATACTCTGTTCATCCCGGTTCAGACAAGATGTATCTAGATCTCAAGAAACTTTATTGGTGGCCGAACATGAAAGCCGAAATTGCTACCTTTGTGAGCAAGTGCCTGACTTGCGCCAAGGTCAAAATGGAATACCAAAGGTCATCAGGTCTGTTGCAACAACCAGAAATACCCGAGTGGAAGTGGGAGCAGATCGCAATGGATTTCATAACCAAGATGCCCAAGACAACGGGTAGTCTCGATACCATTTGGGTGATCGTTGACAGGCTGACCAAATCCGCACACTTCCTACCAATAAAGGAAACCGACAAAATGGAAAAGCTGACAAGGACATACATTATGGAAATCGTGCGGCTGCATGGAGTACCAAAATCCATTATCTTAGACAGGGATAGTCAATTTACCTCGCGGTTCTGGCAGTCACTCCAGAAATCCTTGGGAACTAGGTTGGACATGAGTACAGCCTATCACCCACAAACTGACGGGCAGAGTGAGAGGACTATACAAACATTAGAAGACATGCTAAGGGCTTGTGTGATAGATTTTGGTAAAGCCTGGGATACCCATTTACCACTTATCGAATTCTCATACAATAACATTTATCACACTAGCATCAAGGTTTCCCCATTCAAAGCCCTCTATGGCCGCAAGTGCAGATCACCGTTGTGTTGGGCTGAAGTGGGTGACACACAACTAGCAAAGGAACAAGTCCCTAACAGCACCCTCACTGGCCCGGAGATCATAAGAGAATCTACCGAGAAGATTTTCCAAATCAGAGAACGACTAAAGGCTTCTAGATACAGGCAGAAGAGTTATGCGGATAACCGACGAAAGCCTTTGGAATTCTAGGTTGGAGATCGAGTGTTGTTAAAGGTCTCACCCTGGAAAGGCTTGATACGTTTTGGTAAACGTGGGAAATTGAATCCGAGATATATAGGGTCGTTCGATATCCTCGTTAGGATTGGCCCGGTAGCATACAAGCTTCGATTACCGCAATAACTCAAAAATGTACATCCTACCTTCCATGTGTCCAACTTAAAGAAGTGCTTGTCAGAAGAGACTCTTGTTATCCCTCTTGAAGAAATTGAAATCAACGAGAGTCTCCACTTCGTGGAAGAACCGGTAGAAATCATGTACCGGGAGATTAAAAGAACAAAACAAAGTCGCATTCCCATTGTGAAGGTCCGATGGAATGCTAAATGGGGACCCGAGTTCACCTAGAAACGCTAAGACCAGATGAAACAAAAATACCCGCATCTCTTCACCAACCCTTGAAGTCCCAGTCGAAACGCTAATTTCGGGACGAAATTCCTTCTAATGGGGGGATGATGTGACAACCGTCAATTCAAAGTCAGCAAAAGTCAACTGGTCAAACCGATAAACTCATTTAGTGCTTGTATGATAGGGTATATTATATGCTTTCTTATGTACAACTTTCTATCATAATACAAAGAATCACTCGGAAGTTTCAAATGTTAAAAAAAAATCTAAACCCTAATCAAGGCGAGTGATGTAACGACTCGATAAAACACTATTACGTACCCTTCGGGGGGGGGGGGGGTATAACACTCATAACGAGTCATAGTGGGGTCTACCAACCTTGCACTACGGGGCCAAACACTATTAAAGGCCACCGACAAAGTCTCTCTCAATCTCTCTCACTCTATCTCTCTCTCCCAAATCTCTACCAAATCTCTCTCAAAATCTCTCTCAACTTTTTTCATAAACATTAGTGCCATCCCGACCCTCCAATTAGTTGAAAATCACTCGAAACGGGAAGATAATATGAAAAACAGCACTTTGGATGCGAACCTTCTGATGCGAACCTCTTGACTGCGAACCTCTTGGATGCGAACCTTCTCGGATGCGAACCTCTTGGATGCGAACCTCTTGGATGCAAACCTTCTCGGATGCGAACCTCTTGGATGCGAACCTTCTGATGCGAACCTCTTGGATGCGAACCTTCTCGGATGCAAACCTCTGGGATGCGAACCTCTTGGATGCGAACCTTCTCGGATGCGAACCTCTTGGATGCAAACCTCTTGGATGCGAACCTCTTGGATGCGAACCTTCTCGGATGCGAACCTTCTAATGCGAACCTCTTGGATGCAAACCTCTTGGATGCGAACCTTCTCGGATGCGAACCTCCTGATGCGAACCTTCTCGGATGCGAACCTCCTGATGCGAACCTTCTCTGATGCGAACCTCCTGATGCGAACCTTCTAATGGGAACCTCCTAATGTGAACCCTCTCAGCAACGAACCCTCTCAGCAGCGAACCCTCTCAGAAGCGAACCCTGCCGCTTCTCATGTCTGGTTTTTTACCACTTTCGCATTTTAAGCCCGTTTTTGATGATTTTGACGGGGGATTTTCACCCAAACTCGTATTTTGACATATTAGACCCCATAAACTCATATTTTATTCCTATTTTGGGGCAAATTCTTATTATGGATCATATCTTTCTTACAAGATATTATCTATGGGTTGTTGACTTTTCCAAGAAGTTATGACACCAAGCCATCCCCATATCCATTTTATGTCACTATTCACACCTTACCTAGTCAAATCATTGTCCTCTTATGAACTACCCAACACTCCACCAGATTTCTTTCATCAAATCAACATAAAACTCTATATTCTATCCATTTCCCAAAAGTCTCTTTTACTTTATCCAAAAATCAAACACACACACTCTCTCTCTCTTCCTTTTTCTTCTCTCTGGAACTCAAACTTCCAGCAAGTCACGAGTTCTTCCCTCACTCTTGGTAAGTTTTTCTTTATTACTCTTAAATATTCTTCATTCATTCACTCAAATCATGGATTTCTTACACAAATATCGTCATATTTGTTCTTAGGACCTTCAAATCCTTAAGCATTCTCCAAGTGTTCTTGATTTGGAAACCCCTCTTCTTCAACCATCCATCTTAGGAAATCACTCAAGGTGAGTTCATACCCCTATCTTTTCATGTTTTCTTCAAGTTTTAAGGGGGAGAATACATGTTACAACACCAAAATATTTTCTAACTTATCCAACAGCTTTCAACAGAAAAGTTATGGTCCATTCACGAGGCCATCTTAAACATAATATTTTTGAAAACCGTTAAATATGAAAATATTTCCGGTTTATACCTTTCAAATGACTACTTTCACCCATGCATACGACTTTTCTACAATTTATGGCGATTTTTACAAAACTGCCTATCATTTCAGAAAAGATTTCGGACCAGTCTGTGAAGATGGACATTTTCACACCGGTTAGAGACCACTACAAATCATAATAAAAATTATGAACAAACTAGACACATATTCTGAACATCCAGAGTTTACAGATTTAGTTTTCGACTCTCGGTGATTTTTCTGTGATTTTTATAAAAACAGTGACAGAAAGGTTAAAAACTAGTAAAAACAGTTTACAAATTTGTTAACACTTTGTAACATGTTGAGCAAAGTGTATAACAATAATAGCTACATTTTTATTGTGTTTCCTGTTAACTTTACTTTCATGAAGCAGAAATAGTCATTCATCATAATGGTTTTTTATTCACTGCAAACATATTTGATAAACTATAATAGTTATAATTTATGGTACACTAATACTACAAACATACTAAGGAAGGATTCATTTACACTACAAAAAGGGTTTATCATTCATACTACACGTAAACTCGTTAATTCAGGTTGTGAGGCACTACTTCGTTGTACTCTTAGAGTACTGGTTAAAAATCCTGTAGTTATAACCAGAGTCTCTTGTAGGGAGAGCGTGATACTTGTATATAGATCTATATTGGGATTGACAACCCACACCTTAGCTGCATGCAACATTTAGACCGGCAGGTATGGGGTGACAAATGTCATAACATTCCGACGCCTGAAGAACGTCGTCTTAGGTCACTATGTCAATAGTATGGTTATAATAACTCACATAGGGAAATAACAACATACATAGTTTACGGGGATCTCTACATTCAAAATGGGTTTTATTTTTATAAAACTGTTTACACTGTTATAAGTATGGTAAAATACTTATACGTTTTGGTATTTGGGTCTTAAGACTGCAACTCATTTTATAAGGAAAAATATTGGATTTTTCTTGTGCATACACTACATTTACAAAGAAAGGTTTTCAACTCTATATACAAAAGCTTATGCACTCACCAACGTAATCGTCGACACTCTTTCAAAATTTACTTGTATTCTCAGGTAATCAATAAAAACAGGTGACTACCAGCTTTTGAGGATGGAACACTTCGGCGTTAGACAAAAACATTTTATCATTATATTGTAATCGATTTTGAAACATGTACTCTTATAAAACCATGTAACTTTCTTGATTATATTTATGATGGTTGTAGTTACTTTCTTCACTATTATACTCGTTGTTATGATACTATACATGAAGTCCTCCACCCCCGGACGTTTCCACCATCCTTGGTTTGGGGGTGTGACAAGGCCCACAGCTTATGTTTGGCTTTCTTATTAACCCGATCAGATATCAGACTGAAATACACTCAAGCCCTCAGTACGAGTCTGGCATACCACCCGGTCCTAAGGTCATATCTGGAATGCACATGAGCCCTCGGTATGAGTCTAGCATGCCCCACCCGACCCTCAGCTCATAACTAGAGTGCTCCAGGGTTTTTTGGCTACAGCACGAAGCAGTACAACCTCAACCCAACACAATATGTCTCAAGCCCTCATTACGAGCATGGCATGCCAACCATCTCTCAGCTCGTATTTGGAATGCTTTGGAGCCCTCAGTATGATTCAGGCATGCCAACCAGCTCTCTGGAATGGTTATGGTTTGTTGGCTATAGCACAAAGCAGTACAACCTCAACCCACCACAATATGTCTCATATAACAGATAACAAGCATATACAACATGTCATGCAGATAGAATCGCAGGTAGTCCTACATATCTACCGGACTAAGCATATCGGCAACTAGCATATAATCATGCAGATCTATTCCATACTCAGCATATCAATGTATAGCAGGATATGAATCCAATAGGCCGGCCTTGGTGCCTTCAAACCATAAGTACAATGGGGAAGACTCGCCTCGCAGACTGAACAGAACTGATAAGGACCGACTCTGAATCTCAGCTCTCTAACCGATACCTGTTTCCACCAAGTGACCAATTCCGTCAAAATCCCAAAATACCCAAAATACCCTCAAGTTACAACTTGGTCAAAGTCAACGATCAAGTTCAACAGTCCAACGTCATGCTCCGCTTGGCCACGTCGTGTTCCGCGAGCATCCAGACAGTCGGGAAAACCTCAGCCAACATGTAACGCTCAGTCCAGGTATTATTTATATTTTGGTCCCTTATATGTTGAATTATTTCTTTTGGACCTTGTAATTAGCAAGTTTGAAGGAAGGGGGGACTAATTCTGCCAATTCTGGATTTTGGAGGCGGAACCCGAATGTGGGGCGTTCCCTGGAGGAACGCGTTGTGTCACATGCAGAATGCAAAACCCTAAGTTTAGGTTTTGATCCCTATATAAAGAACATTATGCCCTAAATTCCATCCCCCATCCCACCTTCAAGCTACTCCCACGAAACCCTAATCCATATTTTGTGTGTTCTTGTTCTTGGAAGGCCTTTTGAGAGCATTTTAGTGTTTTGGATCCATTCTCCAAGGAAGTAAAGGTCAAGACAAGGTGGTGGTCCAAAGGAGAAGTTGTAGATCTGGGATTTTTGCTTCATTTCAGACCTTTTCAAGGTATAAAGTCTTGAACTTGATCCATGAGTGCTTAGATCTCTTATGTTGAGTTTTTGGACCTTTTTGGTCCCATGAATGGAGCTTTAAGGTTCCAAATCCGTTTCTAGGCTTAGGGTTGCCACCCTTGGTGCTATTTGAGTCCCTAAGATAGAAAAGTTACCAACTTGAGGGTCTTGATGAGCCCATGCATGAGATTAAGCCCCTTTTATGGAAGTTGATTGCTATTTCTTGAGATTGGGACTTTTGGGGGCATGCAAAGTCACCAAGTTCGTGACTTTATGATACTAGAGGTCCTAGATGGCTTGGATCTACGTTTAGATAGCATGGCTTTAAGCATTAAGGGCTCGCGATCTGAATTGATGAGGAACGTCCAACGTTCCACAAGGGAACGCCATGCGTTCGCTACATTAGTGGGCTTCTTTGGGCCATTTCCTTGGACTTTACTACTATGGGCCTTAATGGATCATCCTTTTGGGCTTTTATTGGACTATATCTTATGTTGGGTCTAAGGTAAGGTCCATTAGAGGGGTTGGGCCCAATTTAGAAAATTAGGCCAATGGTGGGCCATTAGCGGGCTTGGGAAGTCTACATAGTATTAGGCCTTTCATGTTATGGTATTGGGCATTAGACATGGACCAAATTAGATTAGGGGTAAAATGGTCATTTTATCCTAAGAAGGATTATTGGATTTTGGCTAAGTCTTAATTTGGTAATGATAGCTCGGGGAGTCGTCGGGGCAGCCGTTAGAGATTCCTCACCATGAGATTCTGCATTCAACTTTGTGAGGTGAGTTTTCCCCCTGGGTTGAACGGGTCAAAGGAACCAATGTCAGCCCGTGTATGCTATGTGTGCTGGTTAGTAGCTAAGTGTGGGAAGGGCTCGTATCTTAGCATTATTTGAGTATGTATATGGAATGAATTGGTAGATTGGGTTATACTTGTTGTCTGTGTGATACTTTTATGTGTTCTTAGTTAGCTGAGTGTGGGTGGGGCTCGGATCTCACTATTAGCTGAGGGTGGGCGGGGCCCATATCTCTTATATAGCCGAGTGTGGGCGGGGCCCGTATCTCCTAGATATTTGAGTGTGGGCGAGCCCCGTATCTCACTAAGCATGAGCGGGGCCTGTTATCCTAGAGTGGGCGAGGCTCGTATCTCTTTAAGTGTGGGCGGGGCCCGTATATCCTAGTTGTATGTTATGTGTATAGTATGTGGTAGTTTGGGGAGACTCACTAAGCTTCGTGCTTACAGTTTTCAGTTTTGTTTCAGGTACTTCTGGTAGCAAAGGGAAAAGCTTGGGATGACTGCAGTGCACACACCATTATGTTAGCCAGGGATGATTACTCTGATGTTTTGAATTGGAAACTCTGATAATGATGTTTTGAGATAGCTTGACCTATGTCTGATGTTTTGAATTGGAAACTCTGATAATGATGTTTTGAGATAGCTTGACTTATGTTTCGATGAAATGTTTTTATAACTATGGTTTTATTTAATGATTTAAAACGAAATTTTTGGTGATGATTTATGGGATATTTCACAACACGCCGTGTTCGCCTGAGTTCCAAAAACTTAATACATTAAGTCGCTTTCTTTGATTCCAAGAGCTCCAAAGCTCAGATCTAGTCCAAAATGTGATCCAGAAGGATAAAGTTTCCAACTTTATCCATTGGAACTACCCAAAAGGTCCAAAAACCTAATCCATAAAGCTTAATAATGTAAGAGCTTAACCAATAAGCACTTAATCCTTAAAGTCCGAAGTTCATCCTTTCCAGAAGCGATTGAAACACCAAAACCATCCAAAAGGTTGGTGCTTTTTAGACATACATGTCCAATGCATGTCTTGGACCCATATTAAGTCAACATGAGGACACTACTAGGTCACCTTGACATGGCATCAAAACTTGATTATAGACCAGATCCAAGACACTACTAGGTCACCTTGACCTGGAGATTCATAAATTTGCAAACTTTATGAGATCTAAACGCTCCAACATTCAAGAACAAGAGGCAAAAGGGACAAAACCCAAGATCTAACAACTTTGAATGATAAAAATCGAGTCTTGGACACTTAAAAGGTCCAGAGTAGTGCCAAACTGAAGAACAGGGGCTTACTTGTTGTATATTTGCTTCTTTCTTCCACCTTCTTCCTTCTTTAGCTTCAAAAACAATAAACTGGCTTCAAAAATGGGAGGGAAAGATGATTAGGGTTTCTTTAAGGGCTTGAGGGGCTGATGTGGGATGAGGGTGAACAAACCCTAACCTCCACATTCCTTTAAATAGGGAGCAAAACCCAGAAGATCAGGGTTTCATTCCAGCCATCAACACGTCGTGTTCCAAGAGGTAACACGCTGTGTTGCCCAAAATGAAACGTGTGCATCTTCTTATCTGGACATGTTGTGTTGGTGCCTCTAACAGGTCGTGTTCAATCCTCAAAAGGTGATTTAAACCCAAAGTTGCTCCTCAAATTTCCGAGTGTTACAGATCCTAGATCTACAAGCTCAATCAACTTCTCCAAGGGATTCTCTTCTTCTACTTCACCTTAAGACACCAAAAATCTCTTTATCAAACTCACAAACTCGCTAACACACTTAGAGTTTCGTTCTCTAGGACAAGGAGGATGGAAGTTGGCTAAACATGTCCAAATGAGGCTATCATGAGGTTTAAATAGGGTGTAAACCCTAAAAATTAGGGTTTGCCTCAGACTCACGTACACTATGCGTACTCCACGTACACCACGCATATGTGGTTAAGTCTCTTGACCAAGATCTGGCTAGTACGCTAAGTGTACCCAATGAGTAAGCCCGACATACTAACCAAGGGACCAATTTTGAAAGAAATTTGCATTAAGGACCAAAAGGGGAAACTTACCAAAACTTGAATGTTACAATACTGCTTCAAATACTGCCTCTACCGATCACCTATACAAATAACAGGGCCTTAAACTCCAACTACTACTCAAAATACCCAAAATGCCCTTAGGTAAAACCCTAGGTCAAATGTCAAATTCAGATTGTCAAGAAGTCAAGGGATATCAAAGCAGACTAAGTATGCCTCGTGTACTCACTTACTACGTTGGGCGTAGTCGCAACCCTTCTAAACCATGGGTCCTCAGCCCACTACGTGCAGTGTACCTCTTTGGTATGCCTAGCGTACTCCATCTAGGTCTAATCCTTCTCATTAAGTTCTTATTCCTTAAATGCTTTTTATCCAAACTCAGATCTAGACCCAAAACATCGTTCTAAATCATAAACTTTCCACCTTTAAGACTTTTCATGTCTACAAATGGTCCAAAAGCTAAAACCTAAAGTTATTATTCCATTAAGACATCATAACTCTTCCATGGAAGGGATATAAGGACCAAAATCACATTTTTATGCTTCTCAGCACCTAAAAACATCTTAAAGGACAACTCTTATGGTTAGAGTAAACCATACTCATGAAAACCAAGCTTAAGGGACCAAAAATGAACACAAACTCTAGGATAGCAAGATCCAAGCAAATAACTCATCAAGTTTCAAACTTTATACCTTCAAATGATGCTAGAGGATGAGATGCTTCTAGATCTAGGTTGTCTTGAGCTTCCAAGATGATTCAACTTTCTTCTCCTTCCTTTAAGAACACCAAAAATACACTCTCAAGCTCAAAAAGGGCTCACATAAGGATTAGGGTTTGCAAGGGACGATTTGGGAGATGGAGGTTGATGAGGAAAAAGGTCTTGAGGGGTTAAGGAGGTTTAATTAGTTCTCAAACCCTAAAAATTACGGTTTGCACTTTTTCCATGTACACCTCGCATACCAAAGAGTACGCCCAACATACGCGTAAAATCACCCGTCCCTCATAAGGGAGCCATTGGACCATTTTTGCACAAAATTTCAACTTAGGGTCAAAAATAGAAATTTACCTAAAAAATGAGTGTTACACTAGTTGTCAAAGCGAGAAATTGAATTTTTGTAAGGGAATAAAACCAACTCTACCTCTAGCATCTGCACGTTTTTGGAAATATGCATGACATCATTGACTATATGTTGAAACAAATGTTTTAGCATACAGAACTGCTGATGAAAATTATATCCTTGAAAATCCACATGTTCATCAAAATAATATTTCATGAGGCATTGGTAAGTAGCTTCACGATTTCTTTGTATGTACCTTCTTTTTCTCCGCCGAGCATTTTTGACATTTCGTCGACGTAATTTTTCTATGTGCTGTTCAACCACTTGAATGACCTATGTGGCCGATTCAAACATCGCATTAAAAAAACCCGACGATGAAATATATATATATATATATATATATATATATATATATATATATATATATATATATATATATATATATATATATATATAACATCCCAAAATTCAAAACCAAAATTTTCATTTTTAATTAAGTTATTATAAAACCAACTGTATAAAAACATCCCTAATAACGTCACATGTCAAGACCAAAGTGTCAATACTCAAAACATGTTATCATAAAATAATACCAGAGTGTAATCCCAAAGATCTCATGTGCGGAAAACATAGTGTGATGCGCTGCGATCAAACCGGATCCTTTCCTTTGAAAACGAGTACCTGAAACCAAAACTGTAACCGTAAGCACGAAGCTTAGTGAGTTCCCCCATCATACCACATACCATACAATACACATACTGTCAGGCATATCCGAGTGCCCGACCTACCCCTTCGATCCTACCGACCGGATACTGCCGAGCATATCTGGGTGTTGGCCTCCCCTTCGGTCTATTTCAACCGGATAACTGCCTAGCATATCTGGGTGCTGGCCTCCCCTTCGGTCTATTTCAACCGGATAACTGCCTAGCATATTTGGGTGCTGGCCTCCCCTTCGGTCTATTTCAACCCGATAATGGGGACTATTTCACCCCTACCACTACCACATAAGTACTAGCATATAAACATATACATATACTGCCTAGCATATCTGGGTGTTGGCCTACCCCTTCGGCCCTATCGACCGGATGCGGGTCTATTCCCCACTGTCACTATCACATAACATCATACCATGCTAGCACATAAAACATATCATAACATGCTAGACAATTATCACAAAGACAATCATCCAATCAATTAACTCCTACTAGTGGGCCGACATTGTGGCCTTAGACCCACTTCTATTGGAAGGTAACTCACCTCACACTGCTGAAGTCCCGCAGACCCAACCCCAGCTGCTGGATGACAGGTTCCCGAAATGTCAACATCAAAATAACACCCAATTAATAATTGGGTTCCAATACATAACCATAAGTCCATGCTTGGGGGTAAAAGACTACTCTACCCCTAACTTTGCTTGATTCAAGCCCAAGGCCCAAACCGAAGGCCCAAAAGTCCAACTTTGGCTCAACGCCCAACATATGGCCCAATTTCATATAACCATTAAGGCCCAAACTATGGCCCATCCATGGCCCAATTTTCCAAATTGGGCCCAAATCCCTCACATGGGCCTTACCCTAAAGCCCATTAAATTATTCTAGTCCATTGGCTTGTTCTTGGATGGCCCATTAATAACCCAATTACCAAAGCCCAATAGAAAGGCCCAACTCAAGGCCCAATTAAAAATTTGGGTTTCTTACATGAAATGATGATTAGGGTTAAGTGTTCCTACTTAACCTATTAAGGACTTAATCCACCAAGTCCAATATTCTTTAGGTTGATTGCAAATGATTATTAATTAATATATTAAGTTTAGTGAATAATTCAAGTGCGGGACCCGATCAAATTCCCAAAATTAGGTTTCACATAAAATAACAACTAGGGTTAAGTGTTTCTCACTTAACCCATTAGGGACTTAATCGATTAAGTCCATCACTCTTCTAAATAAATCATATGCTGTGATTGGGCTTTATACACAATTCCCATTCCAATGGCCCAAATTTGGGTCCCGATAAATCCAAGGCCCATAAATCCAATATTAGGGTTTTCTAAACCCTAATTAGGGTTTCCAACCCCATCTTAGCCCAATAGGCCCAGTAGCTAGGTTTTTTGATCAATTAAGGTTCATTAGGCCCATTAGTCACATATTTGGGCTTTTATGTCAATTAGGGCTTCATTGGGCCCATTAGGGTTTATTAGGCCCATTAGGGTTTTAGTCCCTTTGTCCAAACATCCCAAACGAGTCACAATACAAGCGAGGCACACCGCCACCCGACACGGCGGCCGGTGGCGGCCGCCACCACCTTACGGTGGTGGTTTTGAGTTTATTTCCATTATTCCATTTTTTGTTACAATTTACAATACCAATCTCCAAAATAAACACACACACTAATGCTAAATACACACTCACACAACCACCCTTGTGGTGGCCGGTAGTGGTAAGTGGTGGCAGCCACCACCTCACGATGGTGGTGGTGGCTTTTACGGCCAACTAAACACCCACACAACACCCTCTCACTGCAGAAATGAACACAAACGCACCAAAACACACACATGGCGGCACATGGTGGCAGCGGCAGCATCAGTGACGGATTGCGGTGACAGCCGCCACCGTGAGGTGGTGGCGGCGGTTCTCTTGATTCCTAGTCAAGCATCCACACGCACACACACGCAAACACGATCTGAAACAGACTCCCATACGTGAAACGACCCACACAGCCCCACCATGAACAGATGCGAGTCGACAGTCCACACCGAACAAAGAAACGAAACCGCAACCATCCTTTTTCGGCAACAAGCAACGACCGGGGGCGACAACAACATGACAGCAGCGGCGTAGGCTGAGGCAGCAACAGAAGAGACATGAAGAGAGAGCGTGCGACCCACCCACGAACCGCAATAGCACCGAAGAACCACATTTTCCTGATCTCGTCGTGCCTTTTCGTCTTCGCTGGCGTCGGAACAAGGCGGCTGCTCCAATGATCCTTTAGTGGTGGCGAGGAGGTGACGGCTAGGGGTGGAGAAGATAAGGTGGCGGATGAGTTGTTATTAGGGTTAGGGTTAGGAACACTTCAAGTATATATGGAGGCTGCGTAGTAGGGTGACGGGTTCTAACCCATGTCCCATACAACTACATACAGTTTTGACACTTCTAGCCCCTCCCATCCATAATCTTTTCAAAAGAAGTCTACAAATTACCATTTAAACCTTGCCCCTTGAATTCCTTTACAAAATAAGTCTCGAATTTACACTTTAACCCACGAATAATCCAAATATTAACTTTTGGCTCCCAAAACCAACGTCCTACTAAATATTATGGATTTTAAGACCATGATTCATTCATTAATCTTTATGTATTTATTTACATAATAAACGGGGTGTTACAACTCTCCCTCACTTAAATTAGATTTCGTCCTCGAAATCATTCCTTACCATCCCTTACACGCCAACCACTCAAGTATCATGGCCACAATCCTGGGCACACCCTGGCCTCCCCACGGTAACCGTGACCAATCTTCGCAAAGCCCTAAAATCTGCTGTCTTGAGATGGCCTGATTCCCTCAGAGCCCACTCATACTGAATCCTTATCTTTGAATCCAGTCCGTTTATCCCTCAACGGACTACTCAACTTATAATAGCTCGAGGTTCCCACTATAAAACCGGATCACAAACCTAATTATCCCTGCAGATCACTTACAATCAACCAGTTTCTTCATCCACACCTGCAAACCTGAAACACTAATACTGCTCGAGATCCCAAAACTGCCCGAAACACCGAACTGCCTGAAGCAGTATGTTGTTACATGACTGCTTTCCCAAATTCTACCGAGACCTCCCTAGTCTCAATTCGTCTACCCGTCATCTGATATACCGGGTTCTGGCCCGGCTGCGGAGCCAAAGGACTCCCGCTTAGTCGCCTCACACGACTTCTAAACGAAATCCTTCTCTGGAACTAGTTGCCACTAGTTGTCATGCCATTGAGGCTCTAATAACATTCTGATCTAACTTATCAGATCCATACGTCGAATCGTATCGTCACCAAAATCCAAGACTAAAAGTGATTGCTACCTGACCAATGGTAGACTTATATCACAAACGGCCTCATACGGTCCATTGCTTCCCTGATCTCATAACTGTAGTGGCGTTCCCACAGTCTTATCACTGGCTCAACCAGGTCTAATCCCTCTGGGGAAATCCATAAACCAATCTGTGGATTTGCTACGCCCTCATTGCTACACTCGAACTGGTGGGTACTACTATTCCTTCCGCGTTCTAACAACACGCTCATGCCATCTACCAACCTAGTGAATGCTACGGCTACACCCGCGGTCTCATGGCACTCTATCACTATCTGCCAACCTTATGAATGCTACGGCTACACCCGCAAACTTACAACATTCTATCACTATCTGACCGCTAGTGAATGCTACGGCTACCCCCGCAGTCTTACAACACTTTCCATGCTAACTGACTGCTAGTGAATGCTACGGCTACCCCCCGTAGTCTTACAACACTTTCCATACTACATGATCGCTAGTGAATGCTACGGCTACCCTCGTAGTCTTACAACACTTTCCATTCCGGTCGAACACGCACTTGAACTAACATACAACTGAACTTGAGTCCTAACTGGAGCTCTAACCTGGTTCCCAAAACCTGTTGTCTGAGAGTCTCGAAGGCTGCCTGCTGCTCAGGCCCCCAATGAAAGGCCACCGACTTCTTGGTCAGTCGGGTCAAAGGAACCAAAATCTCGGAGAAGTCCCGTATAAATCTCCGGTAATAACCTGCTAGACCCAGGAAACTCCGAATCTCAGTTGGAGACCTCAGAATCTCCCAGTGCATCACGACCTCTATCTTGGCCGGATCGACCAGAATACCCTTCTGGTTGACAAGGTGCCCAAGAGATTGCACCTCGCGCAACCAGAACTCATATTTGGAGAACTTTACAAAAAGTCTCTCCCCCACTTAGATTCGACTAAGTCTTCACGGTACGTGAGAATTGAAGGATTCCCAATCCTTCTTGCTTTCCAATAATCCGCTGATGACTATCTGTGCTTACCAATTCTAGCGATCAATTACCACTCAAACCTTAAGATCGCCCATCCTCTAAAATCCTGAAGAGTACTCTTGAAATCTGGTCCAGTCTGACACCTCAGTCCACCTCTCATGCTGACTACTAGAGGTCTAAATCTTCACCCTGGCTGACGAATCCTCGTTCCCACTTCTAATCTTGCAGCACCACTGAACTCTATCCGAACACAACCCATGTGAGAATTACAATTCTCTTGAACATTCAATGACCGAACACCCATGCATCTAACACTCGCAACTGACTCTACTATCTTCATGCTACCAGTCCTGTCCTAGCAACGCTAGTGCCTTGAACTCCAAAGTTCATCCCTAGACAATTGTTGACCACACCTGAACCATGATAGAACCACTGAACGCCGAATTCACGGAAGAACTATCGCTCTAACCCTGACCAAGTATCCTCTAAATAATACTCCTGCACAGATCCCGACAAAGATCCGGAATGATAACGGTCCACGTGGAACCCACTTCGCAAGATGTGTCCCTCTGTGGGTTCATCAATGACTTTTCGGCATGCAGGATGGCATATATGATCCTTGATAACCCAAACACTAGCAGGAAACCGACCCGAGATCTGACTTATCCAAACTCACTCATAATTCCAAAGCGATACATATTCCCAACATCCATCTAGTAGAGTAGAAGATGACATACCCGCAACATCTGGAGGAATCCTGATCACCTTTTGTTGGCATGACCAACCCCGCTACCCTTGTAACAACCTAAACCCTTGGAATGTCAAACTCCCTTGTGTACTTTCTCGCACGTGTTTCACTGACTCCAGCCCTGCTGACCTTTCATCCGATGATCAGAAGTATTGGGTGTCTCTCCGGGACCCTCTACTATATGCACCTGGCACGACCCTCTCTTCTCAAAGTGCTCCACATCGATCTTACATCCTCGGACTTTGGAAGTCATCTCCTTCAGGGTTTGACACTCTGTCATGCTCACTAGCTCGCTCGCCAATAGCTGAGCTGCAACAACTGGAACATCCTCTATCCCCAAATCGGGTCACAAACTCCTCCCGAAAGCTCCTCAGATTCTCCAAGACTCTCACCGATTCGAGTATGGATCCTGTGCTTTCAGTAGTACGGGCCCAATACTACCTTCCACACCTATCCATACTTTCCTCAGCAATCCTCCTGAATCCTCCAAGTCACTTCCTCAAACTGATACACCCAGTCTCACTAAACCTCACTACTAACCCACTGAAACATATCCTAGGCTTTCCTAGGTTCCCGAACCCACCCAGTCCTCAATTGCTAAAAGATTCCCAGTAATGTCAACTAGCTAGCTCATGAATATAGCCACATGCAACAGAGATCAGATAATCCTTCAAGTAAAAGATCCATCCCTAGAACAGTTGGACTCAAACAAGAGTTGCCCTCTATCACTCTGAGATTATCCAGCCTGTGCCACATGTGACTTAGCATATTCACTTAATAGCTAGCTCACATTACTAAGAGTCCCACAAAGCACAAAGCAAGAAGCATTCAGACAATTGAAAATCTATCCATCATATTCCAATCAAATCATTCTATCATCTAATCATGCAATTCAAAGGCTCATACAATCAGGCATAACCTAAACAGGTTATCCTATCACTTACTGATCAGTACTAGCATGCAAGTCTACAAGCACATACAATAGGCATATAAGGCATCCTCCTAGATCCTCATCCCTAATCTAGCATGTATTTCTCATAATCATATCATAACATATCATAACATGTATGGGTATCTTGGGGAAAACTTACTTGAGCTCGGCTGATTGCACGCATCACACACCTTGTTCTTTTCAAAGTTCTTTTCTTTTTTCAAACCTCTTTTATAAAAATGATTTTACTTTTGAAAATTCTCATACCAAGTCCTTAGTTTGAGTTCAGACACACCCGAGAGTGTGCCTGAATCCCTCAAACCAAGGCTCTGATACCAACTTGTAACATCCCAAAAATAAAAACCAAAAATTTCATTTTTAATTAAGTTATTATAAAACCAACAGTATAAAAACATGCCTAATAACGTCACATCTCAAGACCAAAGTGTCAATACTCAAAACATGTTATCATAAAATAATGTCAGAGTGTAATCCCAAAGATCTCATGTGCGGAAAACATAGTGTGATACGTTGCGATCAAGTCGGCTCCTTTCCTTTGAAAACGAGTACCTGAAACCAAAACTGTAAACCGTAAGCACAAAGCTTAGTGAGTTCCCCCATCATACCACATACCATACAATACAAATACTGTCAGGCATATCCGGGTGCCCGAGCTACCCCTTCGGTCCTACCGACCGGATACTGCCGAGCATATCTGGGTGTTGGCCTCCCCTTCGGTCTATTTCAACCGGATAACTGCCTAGCATATCTGGGTGCTGGCCTCCCCTTCAGTTGATTTCAACAGGACAACTGCCTAGCATATCTGGGTGCTGGCCTCCCCTTCGGTCTATTTCAACCGGATAACGGGGACTATTTCACCCCTACCACTACCACATAAGTACTAGCATATAAACATATACATATACTGCCTAACATATCTGGGTGCTGGCCTACCCCTTCGGCCCTATCGACCGGATGCGGGACTATTCCCTACTGTCACTATCACATAACATCATACCATGCTAGCAGATAAAACATAACATAACATGCCAGACAATTATCACAAAGACAATCATCCAATCAATCAACTCCTACTAATGGGCCGACATTATGGCCTTAGACCCACTTCTATTGGACGGTAACTCACCTCACACTGCTGAAGTCCCGCAAACCCAACCCCAGCTGTTGGATGACAGGTTACCGAACTGTCAACAACAAAATAACACTCAATTAATAATTGGGTTCCAATACATAACCATAAGTCCATGCTTGGGGGTAAAAGACTACTCTACCCCTAACATGGCTTGATTCAAGCCCAAGGCCCAAACCAAAGGCCCAAAAGTCCAACTATGGCTCAAGGCCCAACATATGGTCCAATTTCATATAACCATTAACGCCCAAACTATGGCCCATCTATGGCCCAATTTTCCAAATTGGGCCCAAATCCCTCACATGGGCCTTAACCTAAAGCCTATTAAATTATTCTAGTCCATTTTCTTGTTCTTGGATGGCCCATTAATAACCCAATTACCAAAGCCCAATAGAAAGGTCAACTCAAGGCCCAATTAAAAAGTAGGGTTTCTCACATGAAATGATGATTAGCGTTAAGTGTTCTTAGTTAACCCATTAAGTACTTAATCCATCAAGTCCAATATTGCTTTAGGTTGATTGCAAATGATTATTAATTAATATATAAAGTTTAGTGAATAATTCAAGTGCGGGACCTGATCAAATTCCCAAAATTAGGGTTTCACATAAAATAACAACTAGGGTTAAGTGTTTCTCACTTAACCCAATAAGGACTTAATCCATTAAGTCCATCACTCTTCTAAATAAATCATATGGTGTGATTGGGCTTTATACACAATTCCCATTCCAATGGCCCAAATGTGGGTCCCGATAAGTCCAAGGCCCATAAATCCAATATTAGGGTTTTCTAAACCCTAATTAGGGTTTCCAACCCCATCTTAGCCCAATAGGCCCAGTAGCTAGGTCTTTTGATCAATTAAGTTTCATTAGGCCCATTAGTCACATGTTTGGGCTTTTATGTCAATTAGGGCTTCATTGGACCCATTAGGGTTTATTAGGCCCATTAGGGTTTTAGTCCCTTTGTCCAAACATCCCAAACGAGTCACAATACAAACAAGGCACACCGCCACCCGACACGGCGGCCGGTGGCGGCAGCCACCACCTCACGGTGGTGGTTTTGAGTTTCTTTCCATTATTCCATTTTTTGTTACAATTTACAATTCCAATCTCCAAAATAAACATACACACTAATGCTAAATACACACTCACACAGCCACCCTTGTGGTGGCCGGTGGTGGTAAGTGGTGGCAGCCACCACCTCACGGTGGTTGTGGTGGCTTTTCCAGCCAACTAAACACCCACACAACACCTTATCACCGCAGAAATGAACACAAACGCACCAAAACATACACACATGGCGACACATGGTGGCAGCGGCGGCATCAGTGACGGATTACGGTGACAGCCGCCACCGTGAGGTGGTGGCGGCGGTTCTCTTGATTCCCAGTCGAGCATCACGAACACACATGCAAACACGATCTGAAACACACTCCCATACGTAAAACGACCCACACAGCCCCACCATGAACATATGCGAGTCGGCAATCCACACCGAACAAAGAAACGAAACCGCAACCATCTTTTCTCGGCGACGAGCAACGGTCGGGGGCGCTAGCAACATGACGACAGCGGCGTAGGCTGAGGCAGCAACGGAAGAGACATGAAGAGAGAGCATGCGTCCCACCCACGAACATCAATAGCACCCACGAACCATGTTTTCCCAATCTCGTCGTGCCTCTTCGTCTTTGTCGACGTCGGAACAAGGCGGCTGCTCTGATGATCCTTCAGTAGTGGCGAGGAGGTGACGGCTGGGGGTGGAGAAGATAAGGTGGCGGCTGAGTTGTTATTAGGGTTAGGGTTAGGAACACTTCATGTATATATGGAGGCTGCGTAGTAGGGTGACGGGTTCTAACACATATCCCATACAACTACATACGGTTTTGACACTTCTAGCCCCTCACATCCACAATCTTTTCAAAAGAAGTCTACAAATTACCATTTAAACCCTGCCCCTTGAATTCCTGTACAAAATAAGTCTCGAATTTATACTTTAACCCACGAATAATCCAAATAATAACTTTTGGCTCCCAAAACCACGCCCTACTAAATATTATGGATTTTAAGGACATGATTCATTCATAATCTTTATCTATTTATTTACATAATAAACGGGGTGTTACAATATATATATATTGAGTCGTTAGCTCATTGGATGAAGATGGAGCATTCAACTTGGTAAACATCTGCCAAGTACCGTCGCCGAACCGAGGTAACTGCATGGTATTTTACGAGTCCACCTTGGATGTGCCGAGGGTCAACGAGTCCAACTCCCTGGAGCCTTAGAGTTTAGGATATAAGTTGTATTGCATTAATATATATATATATATATATATATATATATATATATATATATAAGTTAGACTAATCTTATAAACATTAATTTCTTCACCAATATATGCTTTCCATGAATATGCCACAGCTTACTGGATGCTTGCCACATATCTTCCACCACCTGTGCCATTCAATTTCATTAAGAATATCGACGTCGTCTCTTCTCCATACCTATTCTCCACCTCCTTATTCCTCCATCCATTCTACCTCTGATTCATCACTCACGACCACCACTTAAACCTAAACAAATTATCTACCTATCTCATCTCTTTCCTTTTCTTTGTATTCTGTCGATACCAAAAATCCTTTTGTTTGCCTGTATCAATTTTGATAGAATTACTTTAGGCTCCTAGTTCTTTTTTTATGGTGAAATTATTCTTCGCCACTAGTGGCAGTAAAGTTCTTGGTAACTAGCAAGGGGGAAGGAAGATATCTACTCCTTTCATTCATTTAGTGCCTGTAGTGAGGCACGACCCTTACTGACTATAGATTACAACTTCAACATTTTCTACACCCAATGTACTCTTTGTGTCCATGTTGTCTACCAGTCGACATCATCATTATCATATAAACCATCGCTTCCTAAAATCCTTTTTGGGGCCTATTTGGGGTGTTATGGATTTCTGGTGACGCCGATAAAAAAAACGCCATTCTGCACCGTCTTCTCATTTAAATTACAAAATGAAAGTATTTAATTTTCGATATTCATTTGTATTGTATTACGTATTATTTGAAAAGCATAATTGCTATAGTTCTTGTATTGATGGGATATGGAATATATGAATCATGTGCTGGTGAATTATCCTTATGCCCTCACGGTTTCGAAGGACATCTTCACGTGGTTCAGTATAAATTGGTTAGACTTTTAGAACATTGAAGAGATGATTCACTTTGCAACAAATTGGGGAAGGTGTCCAAAGAAAAAAGAGAGGCTCACGACTATCTGTTATGGGATGTTATGGAATCTATGGAGAGCACGTGTAACGTCCGGTTCCCATGTAAATTCCTTAAAATTATAAGTGTTTATTTATTTTTCATGGTGGCCTATTACGCGGGGCGTAATCAAGGTATGCGGGGCGTACCTTGTCGAAACTTGGACACGCGGTTTTCCCCCTGGTACGCTAGGCATACCAATAGTATGTAGGGCGTATTCGAGTCAGGGGGAAAACCCTAAAATTTAAGGTTTGGACCCTATTCAAGCACCTTATAACCTCAATACCTTTTCTATAATCAGCCTCCTTCGTCCCAAAGTAGTTCCCATGAAACCCTATCCCTTTTTTATAGAGTATTGAGCCTTTTGTGTGTTTTTGTTTGTTTATGGTACATCTTGAAGAAAGAAGAACCCTTTGGAGAAGCACTTGTTGATTTGAAGCTTGTGGATCCAGAATCTATTCGCCTTGATCATCCTCTTGGAGGTATAAAGTCTCAACCTTGTTGATTCATCTCTTAGATCTAGTTAGTTAGGGTTTTTGGAATATTTTGGTCCTTTGAGTTGATTCATGTGAGTATAAGCTACTCAAGAAGCTTAGGATAGTAGATCTTGATGTTTTTGAGGTGCCTAATGCATAAAAATGGCATCTTGATGGCTTTAACTTAACCATGCAAAAGTTGATGTTCATATTATGGAGTTAGAAGGTTAAAAATTAGTTTTGGGCCTATTTGATCCATACAAAGGCATCAAGTTGATGACTTTATCATTTAAGACGTTTCCCAAGAGCAAGATCTGTGATTTGGACGTTTGGACTTAAGGCATTAAGTGCTTAAAGTGATTTTTGGCCATCAGGGGAGTACGTGGGGCGTAAATATGAGTACGCCTAGCGTAGTGTGTACAACCCCATTTTCCCCTTGTTGTTAGAGCTTGTACGTGAAGCATATCAGGGTGGTACACTTAGTGTACTCACCAAAGGACCTTTGGGTCATTATTTGGGCCTTGGGGGTTAGTTTGGGCCATTTTGGGCCTTGGGGTTGGTTTGCGCCATTATGGGTCATGACTTGTTGGGCATAGGCTAGGAAAGGTAAAAGGGTCTTTTACCCTTTGTGAAAGGGATTATGATTTGGGATTTTAGTTGTGGTTTATTACCCTAAATAATGATTAGGATTGGTTTGAATGTGTTTAGCATGAAGATTCGTTATAGTAGCAGCTTGCGTGTGATTTCTTATCATTAGATTGAGGTGAGTCTTCTCATAGTGTTTTGGCGGGTCGAAGGCACCAATAGCGGCCCCTTGATTATTGTTATTAGAATGCTAACTGTATGTGTGACTCTTGCATGTATTTTATGTGTTTATATGTATACTGGGTGGGGCCCGATGCCAGGCGAGGCCTGATGAGTGTGTTGGGCGGGGCCCATCGCATGTTATAGATAAATTTGTACTGGGTGGGGCCCAATGTCAGGCAAGGCCCATTGTATGTATGGTATGTGGTATTTTGGGGAAACTCTCTAAGCTTTGTGCTTACAGTTTAAATTTATGTTTTAGGTACTTTCAGTTCGAAGGGGAAGGGGTTGTCCTAATCGCAGCGGATCTACCCATGCTTAACATATTTATGATTTTGGGATTGTACTCTGATAACTATTTTCATATGGGCATACCTTTTTATGGTTGATATGAATATTTAATGGATTTTAGTTGACTTAAAAATAAAAAAATTTATTCATGATTTTTGGGAAGTTATAGCATGCAATGACCATTTATTCCTAGCGAGATTCATGAACCCTATAGGTGTAGTAGATAACATCAATGTGATGGTTTTTACATTAATGAAATGTAGAGGTAGAGGTATACCATGTAACCGAGAAGAATTCACTTCCTATCCTTTAAAAAAAATTAACCTATATGCTCGTTTGGTTCTTGCATCCATTTAGTTGTTTGCTATTTGGGTGAGTTTTAATGATATTGGCCGTTCCCAAAACAATTTATGGACTTGGAGATGTTAGAGGTCGTTTATTATAACGCATGTGAATTAGCACACGTTTGCCCAAGTTTTATGAAAAAATGACCAATATTGTCACAAATTCATATTCACTAAAACTCACAACCCATAATATGACTAACTCTTCATGAAATTAGATATTTTGTATGATTTCGATGTCCCCTAAAACAAATTTCTCGTGCTTGAGTTTTTAATTAAGGCCTTAGTCCTGAAATCTATGATTAATTCCTTACAATTACGTACAATAGAGCACATGATATTTATTTTTGAACACATGTCTAATGGTCATGTCTATTTAATTGGTCCGTTGGATATTGTGATTATATTCTCAATATCCCTAAGACTAGTGGGTGTGATGTCACACTTGCCACAGTACGCATAGGCACCACGTCACACTTGTCACACTTTAGCCAAAATTTACTATTTGCTAGGCGCGAGTTGTCACACTTGCCATGATACCTTATATATATATATATATATATATATATATATATATATATATATATATATATATATATATATATATATATATATATATATACACACACACACACAAAATAAATATTTCAAACATAACATTTTTAAAAACTAAAAATTCATTAAACTTAAAATAAAAACATAAAAATTCAAAAGAACAACAAACAAAAAAAAAATAGAATTTAAAATTAAAAACATACAAACTAAAATTATCAAACCTAGATAGACCTAAAGAACATCTTCATCAGAAAATTGGCCTTCCAAATCGTCGACCAGTTCTATGTTAAGATCGATGTGGTTGATGTTCCAAATATGTTCCTTCATGTCCCTACGAAGAACATGATGCGTCTCAACATCATGAACTAATGCCCTCCTCGACATGTACTCCGCGCCTCCAACCTTAAAAGATTGTGTCGGTGGAACTATCTCGTTTTCATTATACTCACATATTACATTTCCTTCGTCTTCGAGAATCATATTATGCAATATGATACAAGTATACATTACCTCGCTCATTTTCTTCTCCTCCATATATGGCGCAAGATATTTAAGAATATGCCAACGTTTTTTCAAAGCTCCAAATGCTCGTTCAACATCCTTTCTTGCTCGCTCTTGAGCTCTCTTAAACTTCAACCTTTTTCGATCATTTGGACAAGACAATGACTTCACAAAAAAGCACGCGCCGGATAGATCCCATCCACAAGATAATACCCGTTCCTATACGATGTTCCAGCTACTTGAAAAGAGGAGTCGGGTGTAGTCCCGTTGTACATGTCGTCAAGTAACGGAGACATGTTAAGAACATTGATGTCATTAAGGGAGCCAACTAAACCAAAGAATGCATGCCATATTCATGTATCCTATGAGGCCACCGCTTCAAGTATAACGGTTGGATAACCATGATCGCCTCGGGTGTATCGCCCTTTATGGACATTCGGATAACAACCCCATGCCTAGTGGAGGCAATCTAGGCTTCCTAACATTCCAGGAAAGCCATGTACGTTTGAGTGACGAGCATACAATTATTGAATGTCACTACAAGTGGGTTTGTGTAGATATCGTGGACCATATAATCTCATGACATACTTGCAAAATTTGTGAAGGCTAGTTCGTGCAACACATCCAGACATCCTAAGGTTCTCCTCTAGTGCATCGGGGCAAGTGACATACGATAATTGATGAAGTGCAGCGGTGCATTTTTGTATAGAAGTAAAACCAATTGTACCTCTAGCATCTCGACATTGTTGAAAAAATGGACACATTGTCGTGACGTCGTTGACTATATGCAAAAACAAAGATTTATGCATACGGAACCGGCGACGAAAATAATATCCTATAAAGTTGGCGTCATCCACAAAGTAATCTTGCATGAGTCGATCATTAGCCGCCTCACGAAATCTCTGTATGTATCTTCTCTTCTTCCGGCGTGCATTCTCCGCATTTTCTTCTTGTAGTTGCTCGATCATCTGCTCCGTCTCTTAAATAACCTCTATAGTCGTTTCAAGCAAGACATCAAACATGCCCGATGAAGATGACAAAGACGACATTTTGAGAGAGTGTATATGAGTTGTAAGTTGATGTTGATGAGTTAAAATGGTTAAGGTTGTAGTATTTATAGGAGTTTTTTTTAAGAAAATAAAATTAAATGGAAATACTCGTTGCCAGTTACTCCACTTTCCCATTGGTCAACACGACTCGGCAGAAATTAACCGAGAAACCGAGCCGAGCTCGGCCCGGTGTGCGTCAAGGTTGCCGAGCCCACACCCACCAGCCTAATGTATTTTTTTAGGCTTTATAAAAACCGTAACTGAGATTCCCCACTCTTTGTTTTGCGCACTCAATAGGAAATGGACAAGATTTGGCTGTTTTAACTTTTAATCCATGAAAACAAATAAGTATATGGCTCAAAGTATTTCTTTGTTACAGGACGCCATCTGTTATGATCACCAGCCGTAAGCAGTTTAGGAAAATCCAAACCTACTAAAAATATCAATAACCACTTAATGAAAATGAAACCGCAAACTAATGGCATGTTTAAAATAAATCTTATACCACACAACCGACGATAACAATAAAGACCTCAAATATATCGTAATTATCAATCTTGATATATTTTGGATGTATTTTGTTTATTTTAGGCATTGATTTTTCTAGGATAAACAGATAATTATGGGGGTTTTAATTAGGGTCTTATTTGATCAATGTATTCGGTTTCGATTTTATTATCCTCCCTAATAAATAAAGAACGTTTTTGCCACATGTCAATCTCTAATAAGTTTTGACACCTGTCATTTTATGATATTTTTTAAATAAACAATATCCACCTGTCAATTTATGGTTTTTTCTAATTTTTAAAATTAAAAAGCACATAATACTTATAGTTATACATGTAAAGTATCAAATGTAAGATATAAATTGATATGTGGATATTATTTATTTAAAAATTAAAAATTATCACAAAATGACAAGTGTCAAAACTCATTAGAGAATGACATGTGACAAAAAAATTCTTTCTTTATTAGGGAGGATTTTGAGCCGATATATCTTTGTCTAGTTGTAGATTTCATGTTGGACTTTTTTAATGTAATCCAAAAGATAAATCAAACCAAAATTAAAGACAAGTTTGGGTCTTGAAATAATTATCTATAAAAATAAAATTTAGACAAATATTTATCAGATGTTTTATTCGGTTTATGTTAACTGAATAAGAGAAAAATTAATCAATCCCAAAGTGAATATCGTTCGGTTAACCAAACTAAATTATTCGAAAAGAAAATATCCTAAGGCTTATTCATATCAGGTGGGCTATTCAGTTATAATATTTTTATGAAACAATTGGGTTTAATTCCACGTGTCATCGCAAAAATCTCTTTAACTATATTTCCAATTGTTTCAAACATGATATATTATATATTCTCCTAAATCATCTTGTATACGATAAATGGTTGATTCATCAAGCGATGGTCAATTAGTCTTCAAGATAGTCGCAGCAAAACAAGTCTCATTTTTGAGGTTTGGGAGAATTTTTAGCTCGTCAAGGATAGAGATGGCAATCAGTATACATAATTTTATATTTGTTTGTAATCGTTGACAACAAACGATAATACAAAGCATTCAAGAAATTTTGAATGTAAGTATTTACTTTTGTGTTTAATTAATTTTAATGCAATATGAATACATTTTGATATTTTTCATGTAATTACGGTAAACATACGGAAGAAAAATACTTGTACGTTAAAACTGATATAGCTCATTTATTTGTGGATCGGTGCATTTAATCGACTCGAATATATGGTTAACGCCAAAAAAAAAAAAAAAAAAAAAAAAAAAAAAACGTAATGCAAACGCTTGAACAAGCCCGAGGTTTTTCCTAGGCGTAGGTAAGGTGACTAAGCGCAGCCATAGCCCAATTGGCTTATTACAGCCCAAATTCGACAGCATGTTGGAATATCTGGGGCTTTGTCGGGTGGCTGAGGTTCAGCTCTACACAGTTTTTTCCAAAGAAAACGAAAGCCCAGAGATGCTCTTTTAACGTTTTTTTTTTCTCTTATTAAAGTTTATGTTATTAAAGTTTCGTAAAAAAAGTTTAATGTCTAATTGTTTTAAGTAAAGTTACAGGCACGACTTTAGAAGTTTATAAAAACTAATATTACTGATACGCATTAATTATTGGTATAGTTTGAATAATTTTACGAGGCAATTTACTTTCTGAAAATATTAAAATGGGTATCTTCTCTGTGGTTGTCAAAAAATACCACTACAAAATTATAGACCTACAATTCATGTTTGCATGTTGAGTATACATGTCAAACAAACTTACATGATACGAATTTGTGAAACATGAACACGAATTGTAAAACGTGTTTTGAGTATCAAACACGAACATGATATGTAATTAATTTGTGACACGTGACACGTGACACTACACTCATATACACGTTTTTAACCATGTTATTCGAAACATAGATTTACACGAATTTAAACAAGCAATGTCTAATACCATTGTTTAAGGTAGGAAAACAAGCATTTAATTCATGTGTATACATGCATGTACATGTCGTGTATCACATGTCTATACATGTCATGCATCACACAAATTTAATTTATGTCTTATACGTGTTTAAATATGTAAATTTATATTTGGCACATATAAGACACGAAACATGAATTTAGAATTTTTGTTTACATGAATAGACACGATAAACGAATTTCTAAAACCCATACATACATGTAGGGGTGTAAGTGAGCCGAGCTACTCGTGAGCTACTCGGGATCGACTCGTTAAAAGCTCGACTCGAGATCGAATTAAACGAGCCCGAGCCAAGCTCGAGCCTAAATATGAGGCTCATTTATTAAACGAGCTCGAGCCGAGCTTCAATTAGTGGGCTCGCGAGCCTAAACGAGCTTAAGCTAGCCTATATATATATATATATATATATATATATATATATATATATATATATATATATATATATATATATATATATATATATATATATATATATAGACACACACGCGCACACACACACACACAGATATATATATATATATATATATATATATATATATATATATATATATATATATATATAGGCTCGTTTAAGCTCGTTTAGGCTCGCGAGCTCACCAAATTGTTCACGAGCCGAGCCCGAGCTTCATTTTAAGGCTTGAATCGAGCTCGAGCTTATTCAAAATTAAACGAGCCGAGCTCGAGCTTGATCAGGCTCGGGCTCGGCTCGGCTCGTTTACACCCCTACATACATGTTCCTTATGTCTAACATAAGTTAGAAAATAATGATAATCTCTCTATCTCTCTCTCTCTCTCTCTCTCTCTAAAAAGCAGGATATCAGACACATCAATTGATGCCTGTAACCACCTTGTTTGTAACATCCCGAAAAACAAGGGTAAAAATTTTATTTTTATTATAATCAAAACATTACTGTAACTTTATCCAAACACTAGTAAGCATTTCAAAATAAACAATTATCAGAGTTCATTCCCAAAATCACATATTGCGGAAAATACGGGTGTATGCGATGCGATCAAGCCGGACCCTTCCCTTTCGAGCCGGAAGTACCTGAAACCATAAACCACAAACTGTAAGCACAAAGCTTAGTTAGTTCCCCAAATACCACATACCAAACATATTAAATGAGCCATACATATCATACATATCCAATCAATCAATAAAGTGCTATGTGCCAACCATAGTCTTGCCATTATGCCACGAGCCGCCTCGTGGTCTTCCTTGCCAGGCCGGGGGCCAAAACCCTGTGTCTTACAGACAAGTGCCAGGAGCCACCTCATAGTCTTCCATGCAAGCATCACAAAGACAACTAGCATACAAACTACAACTACTTAACTAATAATTGCCAGAGTTCAGACTATGGCCTTGCATACAGTTTGCCAGGAGCCGCCTCCTGGTCTTTCATACATAATGCCAAGGGTTACCCCCAGATCTTCCTATAATATGTAAACCAAATGGGTCGGCATTGGTGCCTTCGACCCATAGAATAGTGAGAAGACTCACCTCGAATACAAAAGCTCACTGAAAGAAATCCCCGGTTGCTACCCTGACGACTCCCCTAGCTATCAGTACCAAAATAACACCCAATTAGAAATTGGGTTCCATTCTAAGGCCCACAATCTAACCTTAGGGTAAAATGACCATTTTACCCCTGACCCACATGTATTCAGGTTAGATACAAAATATTTAGTTTCATTATCAAGACAAGAATAGTTAATAGAGTTTTCAACCCCATATTTATATTTACCTTCAATAACATAGTCATTGAATTTAATTGGCATTTTAGGTTTCCTAAGAGGTCTAGAGAATGAAGAGGAAGACTTGAAGTGGGAGAAGACAAATGAATATTTTCCTTAGTCTGATCAGATATACTGTGAACATCCTCACCAAACCAAGGTACAAATGTATCATCTAAACTATTATCTGAAGTAATATCATTATTAGAATGGACAAACATCTGCACCATCAGTTTGATGGGTCACTCCCAAGTCACCTGAACCTTGGTCATTAATCACAGAATCAAATAAATCAGACTCATCATTGGAAAAGGGGTCCAAATACATGAATGAGCGTTAACCATTTTGGGACAAAACCTTTTAAGAAGCAGGAGAGGGCTCCATCTTAAAAGGAAAAACATTTTCATAAAAATTTACATACATGGAAAAGAAAATAAGACTAGTATCAAGACTCAAAAGTTTATAACCCTTTTTTTTCATTTGAATAACCAATCAAAACACATTTCTTAGATCTAGGTGAAAATTTATCACTAATGTTTAACCTTGTTGCAAAACATAAGCATCCAAAAACTCTCAGATTGTCAAACTTAGGTGAGTGTTTGTAAATTTCTCAAAGGGAGATAACCTATTTAAGAAAAGATGTAGGAATGCAATTTATTAAGAACACAGAAGTCAAAACAACATCTCCCCAAAGTTTAACAGGCAATCCAGATCCAAAAAGTAAAGATCTAGATATATTTAAAATATGTCTATGTTTCCTCTCCACAAGAACATTCTGTTGTGGAGTGTAAACACAAGAGATTTGATGAAGAATCCCCTTTAATTCAAACAAAATTTTCATTCTCTGATTTATAAATTATGTTCCATTATCACATCTAACAACTTTATTTTAACAGAAAATTGATTTTCAACAAGATTTAAGAAATATGAAACACAGGAGAAAACTTCATCCTTAGACTTCAAAACATAAACCCATGTTCCTCTAGTAAAGTCATCAATAATAGTTAAGAAAGATTTAAAACTTCCAATAGATGGAACTTTGTGTTGGGTTTTAAGCACTATAACATCCATATGGTGCGCATACAACCCTAATGCTTTGGATCTAAGTTTTCTCAAGTTATACATGCAATTTTCATTATTCCAAAGCATATACCCTAGCTAGCATGCAATTGGATATATACTACATAAAATATAGATAGATGAATACCTTTTTATTGTAGCTTGTAGTCCTTGGCCTTTCAAGAGCATAGCACCTCAAATGTGATGCCTCCAATGTGTCACAAACACCATGAACAAATGGAGGATAATGAGAGAGAGAGGCTAGGAGCACACAAAATCGGCTAGGGTTCTTCTTGGAACTCTTAGCAGCCATTTTGGAGTGTTAGGGGTTACATATATAGTGTGGAATTCCTAAGGTTTCAACTTGTAAACCCTAATTCACTTCCTTGGGCTTTTAACCCAATAATCCATATGATAAACCCTTTGGACTAACTCTTCATGGACTCCCACATAGAATTAGTCCATCCTAATCAATATGGATCATTAGCCCAAACTATATGTATTACTGATTTACCTAATCAGTCCCCGCTAATTTAATTAGTCTCTTTTGATCACTAAATTAATTCCAAATTAATTCATGATCAATGTCAATTAAATATGATTTCTCAATTAATATATTATACTTATAATATATTAATAAATCACAAATAACCTCTTTCTCAAATATCCATCCTATCAAATTTTTCTGGTCAAGGCAACCCAAAAGGACCATGCTACTATTAGGTCAAGTACATACCAATTATAGTTATGGGCTTAGACACCTAATCCAACAGTCTCCCACTTGGATAAGTCTAATAACTATAATTGCAAGCACGACTTCAAAATCCGATTAGCAATCGTAGCTCTCAAAAGCCGCTGTCGAACTCTGATCTTATCAGTAACGTGTCCTTTAGATAAGGGATCATATATTCCTCCATTCTACAAGATATCGTATGGACATGAGACATGGATTATAATCATTCTTTATGTCCAAGTTCTGTTTCCCGATTTCCGATTTATGACGACCGACTAACTGAACAAATCAAATCAGTCCAGGCTTGGCCAAGCGCTTAGGGTTGTCATCACTAAATCATCAAGGGGGTCACAGATATCGCTTTTATCCCTCTTAGGGTAAAAGGAACGGATAAAATTTGACTCATATTCTTGCTCTATTTACTCATCAAATCACACACAACAATATGTTTTATAACACCAAGTTACTGGTGAGTTTACATATCATCAATGTGCAACCGACTTGTAAACTGCAACTCATATGTATCTGTTTCAAGAATATAAGATATTATCGTCTCACTAATCACTCGTGATAAAATCCATGAAGCGATTCACGTGAGCATGTGTTTAATCCAATACTCAAATCTTATTACAGGAGTACTCATGAACACTGCAGCAAACTTTTGCTATGTCTAAGCACTTAGACAATCTACAGACGGATTCATGACAGTCTTACCTCATTACTTACTTCAAAGTATGATTGACTATGGATTTTTGAATAATCTTATTATTCGGGAAGTCCAAAACATGTGAAGTGAAACACAAGAATAATCTAATCCAATATGGTCTCAAAACTTTTGAGTATAAATAAAACACTTATTATTTAATCACCATATTGATTACACATTATTCATTGTATAATGTTTCGATTAATCAACTTAAATACTTGAATTAAAACAATAGTTATCCCATGCTCCAAGCATGCACAATATGTTTATCTAGGGTCGTTCCTTTGGGAAATAGATCATTGAACACATTTCCAATGATGCTCATTTCACAATTCTAAATCTTTATCACAAGTGTAAGATTCCAAACTATCATGCAATGTATCATTTTGTAATTTCGAGGTTCCAAAGTCACAGAGACTTTGCCAACGACATTACAAAGCATTCCATTGGAGATTGTTATAAGACAATTCAATAGACGCGAAGTCTCACATTCAAAGTACATTCCTTTGAATCATCCTTCTTGCATAAAAGTTTCTAACTTACACATAGATTCTTAATATCCATCTCCCGTTATGGAAATATTTCCATATTTGCCATATGACAACTCATTATTAATAGAATCATATCTATTAGTAATAATGTCAATATGGTCCATCCATTACTATACTTCCAACTTCCCATAAGCAACCAATCCTTAGTGAAACATCCCAAAAATACAGACCAAAAATTTCTTTTTAAAATCATTTACTAAGAACCATAATCCATCAATATCATAATAAAATCACAAATCATATTTCTCAAAACAACATATCAAATACTGTATCAAGATCATGTGAGAAAATATCAGATTCTAAACAATCCCAGGCTAAAACTGTGGTGTGTGTCATACGATCATCCCGAGCCCTTCCCCTTGCTAGTGGAAGTACCTGAAACCAAAACTGAAAACCATAAGCACGAAGTTTAGTCAGCTCCCTAAACTACCACATACCATACATATAACATATAACATAACTTTGGGACTCCGCCCAGCTGCATCGGGACGAACCCGACATCGGCTTACCCGGCATTGGGCTTACCCAGGCATCAGACCGCGTCTGGCATCAGACCTCATCTGGCATCGGGCGTGCCTCGACATCGGGCTTGCCCCGACATACATACAACATATCATATAACATAACATATAACATAAACATATAAACATTCACCGGGCTTGCCCCGGCATCGGACCGAAGCCCGGAATGCATGACACATAACATATAAGCTAACATACATCGGGCTTGCCCCGACATCGGACCGAAGCCCGGAATACATAACACATAACATATAAGCTAACATACATCGGGCTTGCCCCGACATCGGACCGAAGCCCGGAACACATAACACATAACATATAAGCTAACATACATCGGGCTTGCCCCAGCATCGGACCGAAGCCCGGAACACATAACACATAACATGCAAGAATCACAAAGACATCAAGCATACATAAACGCTTCTCGGGACCGCCCCGACATCGGATCGTAGTCTGGAACTACTAACATCTAAACGGGCCGACATTATGGCCGTAAACCCCTTCCTATTGGAGAAAACTTACCTTACAAAGCTGTCTGCAGAATCTCGTGGTGAGGAATATCTAATAGCTGCTCCAACGACTTCCCGACTATCAGTATCACAATAATACTTAGTCAAAAATCTGATAATCCTTCTCAGGGTAAAATGACCATTTTACCCTTGGTCAAAGTCAACATCCTGGTCAAAGTCAAAGTCAAGGTCAACTCCCAGTCAACCCCAACTCGTCGAGTTATCTCCCAACTCGGTGAGTTCATGTACTACTCAGACTCGTGGTCAACTGAGTTAACTCGTCGAGTCATTTCCCAGACTCGTCGAGTTCTTCCTGCCATAAAATCGGGACAAAACGTATTAACTCGTTGAGTCCCTCCTTGGACTCGTCGAGTTCTTCATTTTTCGAGTCCTAATCTTTCCCAACTCACTGAGTCATCTCCTAGACTCAACGATTTCACTCAAACCAGAAAACGGTTAGGGGTCCCCGACTCGACTCGCCGAGTCACAAGAACAACTTGTCGAGTCTTCCATATGCCAAATCCATACAGTCGATTCCAATCAATTCGAATGCTTCCAACTCATAGATCTGGAATCCTTAGACTAGCATTACACGTAAAGTTGCTAACTTTACGCGCATGCATGGTGTTATGAAGCTAAAACACCCACCACAAGCTAAAATGGAGGTCTAAGTAATGGAATAGGGCCATAGCTGAATAAAGGTGGCAACTTTGAGCTTCTAAAGCTCAAGAGTGCCCAGATCTGAAGTCCTTACATCCCCAAGAGTTCAAATCTCGGAATGACCTTGGAAATGGCCCAAAAGTGACAATATACAAGCTCAAATGAAGATCTAAGTGAATAGAAGCCAAGGTATAAGCTTTATACCTCTATCAAGACAGAAATGAGTCCATAACTCTGGATCTTCAGCCTTCCTTCTGCAACTCCAAGTCCTTGCTTCCTTCTTCTAGCTTTAAATAAAAAAAATGGCAAGAAATAGCTCAAGATCACTCAAGGTTGATTAGGGTTTCAAGATTAGGGTTTGGAGGTGATGGAGGCTGGGGTGGAGGCCATATATGATGCTTAAATAGGGTGCAAGCCCTAAAGATTAGGGTTTCATCCAGACTGTCCTACTCATCAAGTCAAGACTCCGACTCGTCGAGTAGTTCACTTAAAACACGCGCATATTCCGCCTTCTACTCGACGAGTTAGGGCCACCAACTTGTCGAGTAGCCCTTCCAAAATGAATAAATAATTAAGTTAAATGCATATCAGGAACCAGGCGTTACACTCAGCGAACCTTAGATCGTCCTTGACAGTTGTTTAACCACTTTAGTCATATCCAGTTCTAGTCCTTTTTCCCTCTTAATTCCCTAGGCATTTGGAAAATTAGAACACGTGAATATTATAGCACATGCAATCGATCCTATACTCGAAGCATATGGGAAACTATTCAGAATGTCTTACATAAAGACATGATAATTGACCAGTCCCTTGCTATAATATTTCCATATAGAATTTTCAATGTTGAAACATTTCAACATGATATTCATATATACTCATGACTAAGTTTGATTAATACTTCAATGTTGAAACATTTTCGATACAAGATGCTTCGATAAGCCTTTATCTAATCTCAGAAACCTTTTATAAGAAAGCTCATATGTGTGTCTAAACTTTTTCAGAACTTACAGCAATAAGTTCTGAATGTTCGACTATTTGCCATTTCTCACAATTCGAACTATGAAGAGGGATGCCGTAATCATAATCGAATTTGAGAACGCAATTAACACAATTGCTATCTTCTCAAAATCTATTTAGTGAAAGTGTTTCCTCACAATCATTTTCATGAATTGGAGAGAAACTTTATGTCACTTAGATTTTATGGTGTATGTGTACCTATCCATATGAATTTGTTATTTCCAACCATTATCATAAGACAATCTCTATGACAAATTCAAACTCATATGGACTGAACTTGTTCAATCTTAATTTCTTGCCATTTATTAGCCCAAGAGCCTACCATTGCTTCCAGGTCGTTCAACAGCTCACCCATACAGATCAATGTACTTTCATTGACCAAGGTGCTTTGCCTTATGCAATCATATGAGAACTCATAGAACTCACATGCATAATCAAATTAATTGGAACATGCACAGAAACAATAATATGTCAACACGATAGGTTGCAAACCTCAAGTCGTGTGCTAGTGATAAACAATAGGCTTATTCTTGATTAGTTCTTGAAGCTTTTCAAGATCTTTTAAGACTCCCACTAACCTCTTGACATATGAGATTCTCTTGTCAAGAAATATTCTTTGACAAACAAATATTCAAGAGTTAGTGCAGATTCTTATCAAGAATGACACTTCATATAATTGGTCTTAGTTGGTCTTTGTTTTATCCAAAACATCACAACTACCAATTTGAAATGCGCAAGAGTAATAAAACATTTTCTACTCCACATTTCATGATGTGTTATAAACCTACTTATAGCATGTCACTCAAGGTACAATCTTGGAGTATGACTCTAAGACTTGATTTTTGGAATGAAATATGACTCACCTTCTTGATTTAACCATTTCAATAACTTCCGCTTCCTCTTCTTAGTTATACAACTGTACTAAAGTGTCCTAAGAGGATCAATTGTGATATGGTTTCATAATCATTAAGATAATCATAAAACACGATACTAAAGTACTCTCTTGTCCTTTCAGATTGGAGAAACTTTTATCTTTCTGCCTAATTGATTCTTCTTATCCGTTCTGCTATACATTGAAACCCTTTTCAATGATTCAGAATTACACTTAATCTTGTAAGCATAACCATGTTTACTAAACTTTTAGTAAATCATGACGAATAGTCTGATCGTTCTTTGTGGTGGACCTGGACTAGTGCACAACAATTTGTACTAGATCCCCTAGTCCTTCACTTGACTCACATATACATATGAACAAGGAATTAGTCTTAATTTCCTAAAGATGAAAGTTCTCATTCATCATACAATACAAGTTGCATGATTCCAAGTTTCTGTCCAATTGAAACTTGGGTGATGAGAATCTTTCCTTATTTGGCAAACTTTGACACTACCACAAAAGAAAAAAATCAAATCCATTTTCCAATATTGCTAAAAATACGAACATCAATTTTCACAAATACCATTGCAAGGAAAGTATATAAACAAGATAAAACAAAATTTTCTTTAGTTATAAAAATTGCGGAAAATCTTGTCCTTACAACGCAATTACAAATGACAACTCTGTTACTAAATATTTCTAAGCAATCTATCATAAATCCTAAGTAGCAGCTCAAAACTCCGATCATCAAACCAAGCGGTCAAAATCCATCTTTTCGCGATCAGACTCATCATGCTCTTCCTTTAAGTTTCCTTTCTGTTCTTCGATCCTACAAAACATCAAAATGCAATCTTATCACATCATGTATTAAGAATCTACAAATAGGAACTTAATAGAGTTAGATAGTGGACTTTCCTGAAGTAGAGTCATACATTTTGACTTTACTATCCTTGCGATCTTTCAGGTAGATATGGCAGCTTCGTATCCAATGGCCCTTCTATGGGCAGTAGAAACATATAGACTCTTTCGGAATGGTACACGGGACAATTTCATACTTAGCCTTTTTCTTTACCATTTGATCAAACGGTTTGACTTTGGCCAATCCCTTTCTATTGGGAAGAGAAGACTTTTCTGGACTTCCAATGTTTCCATTGTCAATATCCATGGAAGTTTGGGAAGTAGATCTTTCAACCAAATTTGCTTGACCAGTGCGCCAAATCATTTCTGATTCAGCAGCAATGAGCAAATAGGTAAGATCGATAAGGGTCATGTTGTGATCTGTCATATTGTAATCTTTAATGAACTCACTATATGACTCGGGAAGTGACTGAAGAACCCATTCAATATCCAGCTTCCTTGGGAAGACGACACCTAACATTCCCAGCCTGTCAATATGCAACTTCATCTTCAATACGTGAGCACATACATATTTTCCATCTTCGTGTTTGCTTGCCAATAGGGTTTGAGTGACCTTGAACTTTTCAAGTCGACGAACATGTGGGTCAGGGAGAATTATTGGAGGAGGTGGAGGAAGTGAAGCATGATCTCCATTTCCATGATCCAATCGTGGAACATCATCTTCATGAGGAAAGCTTTTTCCAAAATATTTAACAACACTATAATTACAGGAAGACTTTCCTTAAGGAGTACTATTGACATAGTAAAGTCCCCCTCCCTCATTACCAGTCACCGTGGACTATGAGTCTTGCACCATACATTTATATTCATCAAAAAGGACTTTACATTTACTATACTTACATAATTTGTGAACAGATAGAAGATTCATATTAAAGTGAGGGACAACAAAGACATCAAACAAAGTAAGTTTGTTTAACAGACTCATATTCCCTATTTTATGAATTTTGGCAGTGGATCTATTAGGGTGGTCTACTCTAAGATTAATATTAGACACATTAACAAGATCTTTTAAGTTGGACTTAGAGGAGGTCATATGTTGATTGGCCCCTGAGTCCACAGCCAATTTGTTCGACTTACAAGAATTATTAAACAAAGAATTACATGAAGTACCTGCCATATTTGCACTGCAGTTACTTCATCCATTGACTGTTTGTCACCAATAAGCTGAAAAAGCTTGGAGAACTGTTCTTATGTGAGGGATCAAAGATCAGACTTATTTACACTAGAAGAACACATATCAGAAGTAACGGTAGTAGCATTGTTCCCAGAGAAGGACCTATCAGAACTATTGAAACTAGAAGAATTAGTATTATTGTGGTTATTAAAAGATCTATTAGTCCCATTTCTAGGTTTAAAGTCTTTAAGATAACCAATGAGTTTATACCATTTTTCAATAGTATGACCTTTAATTACACAGTGTTTACATTGAAAATTTTGATTTGGTCCTTTGTTTCTTCTATTGTCATTAAATTTACTGTTAAAGACATTAGTATTTTGAGATTTACTAGAAATATTAGACATGGAACCATTTTTCTGAAAAGATTCTTCTCTTGAGATAATAACAAAAATAGTTCTCACATTAGGAAGAGGATTCAGTTAAAAGAATATGACTCTTGACCTGATTGTAACAGTCATCAAGGCCACTTAGAAATTGCATAAGTTTCATAAGTTTTGAATGATCATTAAGTTTGGTAGAGGCAATACAAGTACATTCAGTTAAATTGGTTAATCCATCAAATTCCTTCCATAATGAATGAAGTTTATTATAGTAATCTGATACGGATATACCACTTTGAGTTAACGAGTTAATTTTTTGATGAATATTAAAGACAAATGACCCATCAGATTTCAAATAAGTTTCATTCAATTTATTCCAAATGTCAACAAACCTTTCAGAACCAGCATGTCCTGTATAAATGGTTTCAGAAATGGATCCAAGAAGCCAAGAACACATGACAACATTGGCTCTTTCCCATTTAAGAGAGTTTATAGGATCATTATCAGTTTTAGTGACAGTTCCTTCAACAAAACCTAGTTTGTTTTTAGCTTTTAAAGCTCTAGTCATAGAGCTTTTCAGATCCTAATGTTTTCAGTTCCAAGAAATTTAAATGAACTAATAGTTCCTGTAACAGTATCAGTTGGATGAATATACAAAGGATCATCAACATCTGGTGCTTCAGTGGACTTAGTCCCTAAACCACCAGGAGTTTCACCAATAGTCATGGTGAATCAACAAGAACAAGAAAGAGTACACACAATACAAAACAAACAGAGAGGAACCTGAGTTACTAGAGATCAGAATATTCAACAAATAAGATGGTGAACTAAGATCAATAAACCGACATTAATAAAAAAGAGAGTAAGCAGAATATCCTTACAGAAGATCTAATCATAGAGATCCAGGATGAAGATCCTGAACAAATAGAATGAAGAAGACTTACAGTGGAAAGTAATTGGGTATTCTAAAATAGCAATGAAGATCTATAACCTTCAAAAACATGTACCCGCAATCAAGATCATATTTTCGATCAAAATTTTGATCACAGTTATATTCCGTTCTCTTTAGAGTTATTTTAGAACTTCGAGGTTCCGTTCCCTAAAAGAGTTAATTGGAATCAACGTGGTTTGTCATAAGACAATATATCATTGAAATATTCAACGAAACTACCGAGACAAACAATATGTAAAGAGAAACAATAACTTACAGTAACCGAAATATTACAGAGAACATGAACACAAAAAACAACTGAAAACTCTTGATGGACACCGATGGAGTCAGATATAGAGTTTTCTTTAGAATCAAAGTCTTGGATCAACATAATAGGTGTCAAAATAAGATTCAGACAAAGAGAGAACAAAAAACGCAGAGAAAGGGAAAATAAACCCTAACCTTTAAATTCATAATCATTTGAACGGGAAACAGAAGAGGAGAAATTGGAGCAAATGTAACATTCGATCCAAGTATGAATCAACTTTCTTGTATTTATTTTATAAGGGTGGCCATGACGTGGTGGAGCATCACTATGATGTGGCAGAACATTTTGGGTCGCGAGATTTAAATGACACGCCACGACACGTCGTTGGGGCACCACGATGTGGCAGGTGTTTTAGTGAAAACCCTAATTTTGGGATTTGGACCCTATATAAGGAACATTAAGGCTATGGTTTCAGCCTCCATCTTCCTCCCAACCTTAGAAACCCTAATCCTAGTCTCCATTGAAGTTGTGAGCTCATTCTTGGTGCTTTTTGGTGATTTTTAGAAGGATAAGCAGCTCTTGGTGAGGTGGTTGCTTGGCAAGCATCATTTCTTCTGCTACCATATCTCTTGGACCTTGGTTAGTGTCCAAGACTCAACCTTTTCTTGTTATTTGGCTAGATCTGTTGTTTCTGTCCCATGTTTTCATGTTTTGTTTGACTTAAGTAATGGAAAAGGCATGTATTAGACATGCAAGTCCATAAACCCACGATTTTTATGGTCTCTTTGGAGTGTGAAATCTTTCTTGAAACTTTGGAGGTGCAACTCTAAGGATTTGGTGCTTAATGAGGATCTTGATGCATTAAGTTACCATTAGTGGTTAGGGTTGGGGCTTTGGATTATGGAGGGGTTTTAGGGATAAAGTTGGAAACTTTACCCATCAAGACTATGGCAAGGACCAGGTATGAGCCTTGGAGCTCTTGTAGTTAAAGGAAATGACTTAATGGTTTCAGTTGTCCAGACTCGTCTCGATAGTGTTGTTGAGGTCGCCACGACGTGGTGACTTGGTCAAGACCCGTCTATTTGTCGGTATGTGGCCACGACATGGCGACTAGCTAGGTTGACTTTTGACTTTGACCAGGATTTGACTAATTTGACTTAGGGGTATTTTGAGCTGTAGTCTGAGTTTTGGACACTTTTATTTGTAAAGGTGACCAGTTGGTATTCTAAGCAGCGTGTTGTTGCCTGTATTTCGTCTGTCTGTGAGGTGAGTCTCCTCACTGAATCCATGGGTCGAAGGCACCAATGCCAGCCTATTATCTTGTTATATAGAATGCTAGCTGTTATGTGAATGTTGTATGTAACATCCATAAAATTCAAGTCAATTTAAAACTTTTTAAGTCATTCAAAAACCAATAATTATTACAAACATGTTTTCAAAATGGTTTAATGTCAGAGTTTCCCAGAATCAAATCATAGAAACAGAAGGAGGTGCACGATCACGCCTTCGCCTTCCCGCGATCATCAGAAGTACCTGAAACAATAATTGATAAATGTAAGCTCGAAGGCTTAGTGAGTTACCCCCAAAATACCAACGCCATACGATCATAATCATATAATATAAACAAACAAAGCACGCATAATGAGCCATCAGTCTGACTGGACCGCCTTACAGGCCATCAGTCTATCTGGACTGCTCTCCGAGCCATCGGTATGTCTGGACCGCCTCTCAGGGCCTTCAGCCTATCCGGACCGCTCGCCGGGCCTTCGGCCTGACTAGTGTGCTCTCACCGGGTCTGCAGTCTATCCGGTCCGCCTTGGGTATCTTGGCCTACAACACAAAGCATGACCTGCCTCAACCCAATCCCCCAAACCAACCAACATGTGCACCTAAATATCATACGCTAGCATGCAAGTACAAATAGTCATACATATCTAACAGATCACTAACATGACAACCATCCTATAACTAGGATACTGAGCCAACCGATCAATAACATAGCAACCATCCTATAACCATGATACCAATCTAACCGATCTCTAACATAACAACCATCCTATAACCAGGATACCGATCTAACCGATCTCTAACATAGCAACCATCCTATAACCAGGATATCGATCTAACAGATCACTAACATATCAACCATCCTAAAACCAGGATGCAAATCATAAAGGGTCGGCCTTGGTGTTGTAGACCCTGTTGATATAGTGAGAAGAACTCACCTGACACTGTTGAAGTCCAGCGGATAAAACTCCAGCTGCTGGTTGACAGATTCCCGAACTGTCAACATCAAAACGACACCCAATTAATAAATGGGTTGCAATATATAACCACAAGTCCATGCTTGGGGTAAAAGACTACTTTACCCCCAACCTAGCTTGATTCAAGTCCAAGGTCCAACTCACACTCCAAGGCCTAAAAGTCAAGTAATGGGCCAAAGCCCAACATATGGCTCAATTTACCAAATTGGGCCAGACCTCTACATGGTCTTACCTTAAGGCCCATCCATTTATTCTAGTCCAAAATCTTGGTACTCCAATGGTCCAATATCTCATAATCATCAAGACCCAATTATGGCCAACCTATGTCCCAATTTTCCAAATTGGGCCCAAGCCTTTCCAATAGGCCTTATCCTAAAGCCCATTTAAACATTCTAATTCATATGCTTGTTCTTGAATGACCCATCCATAATCCATTCACCAAAGCCCAAAAGAAAGGCCCAACTCAAGGCCCAAGTGAAATTAGGGTTTTCACATGAATTGACGATTAGGGTTAAGTGTTCCTACTTAACCCATTAAGGACTTAATCCATTAAGTCCGATATTGCCTTTGGTTAATTGCAAATGATTATTAATTAATATTTTAAGTCTAGTAAATAATTCCAGTGCGGGTCTTGATAAATCCCCAAAATTAGGGTTTCATGACATTAGGGTTTTCCAAACCCTAATTAGGGTTTCCAACCCAAATACTAGCCAATTAGTCAAATGGTTAGGCTTTTAGGTCAATTAGAGCTTCATTGGGCCCATTAAGGTTAAACAAGTCGGGCACCACCCACTACCACCTTGGGTAGTGGTGGTCAATGACGACTCACGGTGGCGGCCACCACCGTGTAGTGGTGGTTATGACTTTTAGCTAAAAAATATCCAAGCATCCCAAAATGACAATCATACACGCAAAAGCACACAGCCACCCAAGGTGGCTGCTGGTGGCGGCAGAATGGCGGCACGATGTGGCAACCACCACCTCACGGTGGTGACGGGTTGTTTTCTTTGATTATTCCGGCCATACAATACATTTTACAACAATATCCAAATACACACACACATAAAATAACACACACACACACACACACAACCGCTCTGTGGCGGCAGGCGGTGGTCGGAGGTGCTAGCCACCACCTCACAGTGGTGGTGGTGGCTCACTTTTGATTCCATATTACACAACACACACACACACTTAACGCAATACAACACCAGTACACCACACACCCGACTTATGAGACACGAACACAACCTCCATTCACGGCGACATGCGGCGGAATAGCAGCGGCTAACGACGGCAGCCACCATGGCCGGCTGCCATGGTGGTTTGTCTCGGGTTTTTCTGTCCAGCGAGCACCCTTATTACAATCAACAACCCAAGACACCCACATGCTTGTGACACCCGGGCTGAAACACACACAGCCTCCCTTAGGGTGGCAGATGTTGACCGATAGTAGAAGACAGATTGCACAGGCAGCGGGCATAACAAAACAAACTATACCCAACCTAGACAAATTATAACACCATAAATAATAAATAATAAAGATTGAATTAAAATATAATTCATTTTAGTTTGAAAATGAGAATATATATTTATTCAACACCATATTATATATATATATATATATATATATATATATATATATATATATATATATATATATATATATATATATATATATATATATAAAAGTTAGTAGGCTTGATAGATGAATGATGAAACAAATATGTTTTTGTTAGGAAAAGATACATTTCAAGTGGATGAAATCATTTTCAATCGAATAAGTATCACTAAATGGGTTTGTTTGATGAATAATAATAGGAAAAAAAAACAAGTTACTAGTTCTAAGGGATAAATAAGGAGACAAAATAGAAACAAATTAATTTGGTAAGTGATAAAAAAGGACCAAAGGGCTTTTAGTCGACCGCTATCCGATAAGAGGCAGACATATAAACCCCTATCTCTGGACAAATAAACCTCTATTTATATCTCTTCGTATTTTCGTAAATTTCAATTAAGAGCAAAAATGTAAAAAAAGTTTTATTCTAAATAGAAGCATCAAATTAATAAGTGGAAATATAGCTGCTATGAAAATATGGTTTACATAAATTAGGAATTAAAATACAATAACGATTTAAATGCTCTGACTTGAATAACTCGAATACTATATTTCCAAGTTGCGTTAAACATTTGGTTATTAAATATTGACTAATGATTTCAACAATCTACATTCTTTTGGTCAAACTTGCTATTTCTTTGGTTTAAAATTTGAAATCTCCATTGTTTTGAAATTAAAAACATCAAAACCGAGTATATATGTATTTAAAAAAAATTTAAAATTTTTTAGCAAAAAATAAAAAATAAATAATAAAAATAATAAAAACAAAAAAAAATGAAAATAAATAACAAAACCCAATTAAATAACGTTCCATGGACGTTCGTTGCACGTAAATCGTTGAGTTTGTATTAGTTACCACGGACGTGGGTTGAATGCGAATGCACCTAGACGAAGTATTTGGGTTTGACGTATATCCTAACCATTTTTTGAGTATCACCGAAACCGAACCCTAGTATATAAAACCTTGTTTTATTATATATTTGGACATTACTCAGACTAATAGTTTGTAAAAGAATTGGATCTACGAAATATGAATGATGGATTTGAAAATATAAAAGGAAAAGCAAAAGAATAAGTCAATATTCAATGAAACATAAAAGATAAGTTCAGAAAAAAATAACCAGCTGGTCTTGTCTACTAACCGAAACATAACATAGTTGTAGATATTCTCACGATTGATTGTTTATCTATAAACATAATTTACAATACCCAACCAATTAAGCTGGTTCTGATGATAAGAATCATCTTAGAATCAACAAAAGAAAAAGAACAAATAAGCAAAAGATAGAGCTTTAAGCTTCTAAATAACTAGATTTCAAGGGGTTTTCGTGCATATCTCTATGGCCTTCCGTTGTGTTCAAAAGGCCTAATCACAGAAGCTAGTTCATGTCCAATCTTCCGCAAGTGATCACTGGTAGAACCCTTGTGTGATCCATACTCAATCATGGGTGCTTTATTGACATCTAGGAAATGCAAGATTATGACTGTAGCTACTGAACCAACAAACATAGGAATTGGACCAAAAATCCATAGGAGCAAAGTGATTGCAAAGTAGAGTGCACGCAATCCCACTGTCCAAAAATTGTTTCCTCTTATCACCGACTTTTGGATGCAAAGAACAGGAACAGAACCTGTTGGCATGCTTATGAGGAAACTAGCATGCACAAAATGTCTTGTAGTTTGTACAAAACAAGCAAACGCAAGTAGGAAGCATGATAAAATGCCGATGTATTTGATTGAGCTGGTGGATTTACTTGTGTCACCTAAGATAAAAGTGCTTGTAAGAAAGTTACTAGATGAGTTTCCTAGTAAAGCTCCGATAAGAGAACATAGAACTAGAGAAATGGAACACAGGGAAGTTGAAGCGGATAAGTGGCTATTAAGAACAGCTACTGAAAACCCTCTATCTTTGGTGTCAATCTGCATCATTTCAAGAAAAGTTTTAAAGAAAATATAGAAAGAAGACAATTTTGTTATGAAATACAAGTGGTTGAAGTTATACCAGAAGCATTTTTTCAACCCATGCCTTTTTGTTATGATTCTCGTATCCGATCGCTGTGGTTTCTGGATGCTTGAGATATCTATATAGAAGAAAGAGATGATAGACGCACATGATCAAGAACCCAGATGGGACTAGGATTAAATCCAAGTCCTCTTCCTTCCACGCCCACCCCATCTTACTTTTTTCTCTTCTCAACTGAGTTTCTTTTTGGTATCCGACGGGAAGGAAGTCAACATAGCATGGTTTTGAGGTATTTAATGGGAGGGGTGGATCTGACTTTGTCACTGAGTTATGGTAGGAAATGAGATGCTATACACAACTTGCAAATGAATATTCTTCCTCCAGGCTATTTTACATCAATATTATATCTTTCTTTTGTTTGCTAGTGTACAGCGCTTTGGATTACGTTGTTTTTTTTTTTTTTTTTTTTTTTTTTTTTTTTTTTTTTTGAAAACGGCTTGATTAAAAATGTAAGAAAGAAAATAGAGCTAGCCAGGGGCTAGCAAAAGAAAAACAAAACATGGCTAGCGATTATTACCTTTAAGAGAAGCTCCACTAGGGAAATGCAGCCATAAATTTGTTGAAAGACATGTTAACACAGTTAAAAAAAATCATAAAATAGGGACGCATTTTATCTTTTAAAAAAAGGAGATTATTCCTCGTTCTTTAGATCTCCAAATAATTATTCCCACTTGAGCTTCCACGACCAATATAGAAAATCGATCAAACTTCTGGTTGTCAATTAGCTTGTACATATAGTATATGTTGTGAACAAAGGTGACATTTATTAGGGCAACAAGGGTTATGGTGGAAATCTAGATACCAATTGGATTGCGTAACGTCGTTTTTCGAACTGATATTTCTATCATATGTTCGGGTTATAAGAAATCCAGTCTAGGATAATTGAAAGGGACACTCACGAATCTAGACAAAAAACGTAAGCCAAATTGCCAAAGAATTATGAAATTATTTAAAAGAATGAGAGTTGAGAAGACATCTATATGGCTCAATGGAGGAGCTGTATTTTATACTTGACAATTAGGATTTGTGTCTTTTAAATTAGTTAAGTAAATCACGAAACTAATGACATAATTAATGGTTTTCAAAACTGAGGATCTATGTCAATCATACCAATATCACTCACTAGAATTCGAAATTTCCGTATTTGATACTAATTCAAATGCCTGAAGATCTTTTGGGGTGCAACCTCTTGACCCGTCTCACATATTAGTTCCAATTACATAAAATGTCTGGTGACGCTAAAATCACCAATAACATTTATGTTCCATTATTTTTCAAAGTTGCTCCACACATATTTACACAGCCCAAAATCGAAGAAAATATGGTTTAAACTCTCACTGGTATTTAGCACATATGTAATACCCGTGTTTTAAATTGGTTAAGCTCGCAATTATCAAGGGCCGAATATGAAATTTTGGAAGAGACCATGTGCCACGACGTGACGCTAGGATACCACGTCGTGGAAATGATTAATCGGATCGCGTATTTTTTTGGACCACCGCGACGTGGCCAAGGAAGGCCATGGTGTGGCAGCTATTCGGGCCCAAGCCCATGACTCTTTTAGGGTTCCATTCGTATTTAAACCCCTTTAATCCAATTTTAGGGTTCCTTATAAGCATCCATCACCCTTAAGTTTCAGAAACCCTAACCCTAATTCCCCCTTAAGAGTTGTGAGTTCATTTTGGTGACTTTGGTTGCTTGTGAAGAAAGAAGAGGCCTTAGAAAGGATTGTGGATACTCTTGGCTTAAGTGAAGATCTGTTTTGGGCATCTCTTGACCTTTGTAAGTGTCCAAGCTCCTTGTTTTATGTCATTTGCTGGTTAGATCTTGAATATTATCCCATGTTCATCATGTTTGATGAGGTTTGGAGAGAAGGAACTCATAAAGTTGGCAACAATATGACTTTCCTGAGTACCAAGAGTATTATATGTGGTGGATCTAGTCTTTGATAGTAGTTCTTGCGATTTGCTTAAGTTTTGGTCTTTAGAGCTCATTTTTGACCTAAAATGGATCTTAGACATGTATTGGACATACATGTCTATAAAACTTCCACATTTATGATAGAGCTAGTATTATAAACCCTTATAGAGTAGTTGGGTTAAGCACTTTTCGAATTAAGGGCTTAACAATTAAGATATTATGGTTGTTCCATGTAGATTTCTTCCACATGGTCACCATGCAAGAATGCAGATGTAGGTATTCTACAACAATACTAAGAACAAATCTGATTACAGTCATATTCAAAACTATCAATAATATTTAGTTATAGTCAATTACCATCATATATTGAAATCCTTTTACTAATTTGGCCTTGTTTGTATTGATCCTATCAGTTTTATCTTTGACTATGAATTCCCACTTTTTTCTGGTGCTTTTTTATAGGTACTAACTCGACTACAGACCAATGAATGGAATCTTTCATAGATTTTGTATCAAGGGAGATCAACTTATCATCCATGTTGTTCTTCCAATATATCGAATATTTCATCCTCATGATCTTTAGATAAAATTTGGTTCCACGTTGTCGATGAACAATAAGTAATTTTCTGATGGAGAATATATAAGTTGAGGTCTTTTCTATAATAGATCTTTTAGTAATGGAGGTTTTGGTCTCTACTTCATCTGTAGCTTCAGTTTCTGAACTCTCATTATCCTTTTTTCTCCCACTCTCTCAAGATACTTCAAGCTTATTTGATTTACCACTACTTCATGAACTTTCATCTATCTCTAGAGTACTGACAGGTCATGCAATTTCCTTCTCTAATAATCCTTAAACACAACAATGATATTTTCTATGTGGTTTCTTCTTTCCTTCATATTTGCTCCAATCTTGTATTTATAGAGGGAATTCTCAGTGAATGTGATCTCCCTGCTTCTAATGACTCTTTTACTCTATTGACCTCGGAAACAATATTGCATATCATCCAACTTTCTAAAGCTACATTTTTTTTAGCATTTTCTTCATGTTTGTCTCCGCCAACATCCTTAATATTCATAAAATATATACTACTGAACTGTTTCAAGTGCGTAATAGATACCTCCCGACCTTGCCATCTATCTTCCGTACTCTTGAACTCTATGGGGATTGAAGGTATCATGAACTTTTAGTCGCCTTTAGTATTATGTTCATTCTGTCACCTACTTTATTCCATTGAGGTGTTCCTTGAACTATTTTCAACATTTTGATCTCATTTTTAGCACAATAATAAACAAACTCCATGTTTTTGTATCCTCTTCTATTATTTTTATTCATTATTGATCTTCATATATGTATAATTTTTCATAGCAACGTTCTACTTCTTAAAGATGGTAAAAACTTTAGATTTATATTTGAGAAAATAAACCCAAAACTTACTCACATAATGATCGATGAAACTAATTTAATACTAAGAGTCTCATATTTAAAATGGATGTAAAGCCACACACACAAAAATGAACCAGCTTCAGTTTCCCAATCTTGGGTGGGTTTCCCATCTCACAAAGGTAACTTTATTTTTTTGTAGAGAAAACATGGCTCACAAAGGCAACCGTCATATTCTTCAAATATGAAACTTTTCCTTGTGAAGCTAACATATCCATCTCTTTCTCACTCATATGTCCAAGTATTTGGTGTCATAGAGTAAATGCCCTCGTATCTTTACCAACCTCACTTTTCCCATTTGTAAGATTTCAACCATATATAAAATTGTATATTTATGTCCATAAGAAACTTTACAGTTTGTTATTATTACTTTCCACCGATAATTTCCATAGTCAAAATGGTGGCCTTCGTCATCTAATTACCACATTAGTATCAACATCCTCTTCGAGTATGGAATGTACTTGACATTTTTCAATATCTAGTTCATACCCAAAGTAGTGTTCATGATGAAATCCACAATACCAATGATATTTAGGCTCCTATTGTCTGTTATCCTCACATTTTCATAATAATGCCTAAAATTTTACATCACTTACCCCACAATGGATGCCATGAAATGATGGAACTGAATCCACGATCTAGGATTCAATCAAACTTTCAACACAACATAGGAGCATCATTAAAATTTGCTACCACATTCATCTATTTCTTTCTTTTATTTGTTGATGGTTTTAGGCATTGATTTCCGAAGTGAACATTATCCTTTCAATTCCAACATGTAATATTTCCATGTTTTTCGACTGGCATCTCTTCCTTGATTTTCATCTTCCCCTAGCATTGCCTTGTATGTTGGAATTTTTTCCCATGTCTTCTATACTCAACAAATTTGAATCAATGCCTTCAAAAGTGAGCTTAGAAGTTCTTAATCAACTTCTAACCACTATAATTGTTCCAGACCAACTTTAGGGAAAAGATGATCATAACAAAAATGTATGTACTTCATCTTCAAATTTAATATCGATACATATAAATATATATATATATATATATATATATATATATATATATATATATATATATGTGTGTGTGTGTGTGTGTGTGTGTGTGTGTATCAATCTATATATTACCGAATTAAACTCATTGACGTCATCTGTCACTAAGCTACCTTCCTCTATATCCATAATTACCAACTGTCGAGTTAAGAAAACCTTATTAGGCACCAAGGGTTTCTCCTACATGTTAGATGTAACGCCTGCAGATTTGGACTACTCAATTTAGTGAAAATAAGCGTTAAAAATGACTTATTAATAGAAGATTATTTAGGATAAATAACCATAACCAAGTTGTATTATATGCGATAAGGATTCCGTACACATAAAGAACACTGTAATTTGACTTTGTATGAAGAAGTTATGCTTCTTCGAAGTTTCGTAATTAAACCAACACGACTCTGCGTATCGTAAAAAATGAATTTTTGATATATTAATTTTTAGCCTAAGAGATCTAAATGAAAGTTGTAGTAGTCATTAAATCGAGAGTGTGGATATAGAGAATGTCCAAATCTAACTTAGTGAGAGGAAGTTATGATTTTTTGAAGTTTCAGCACGACAATGCGGGCACAAAAATCGAAATTCAAATCGGTTGATTGTTAGCCGAAACAATCTAAATGGGAATTGAAAATCTCGTAAATATGAACCTATCAATAAAAATGCAGTTGAGAAGGGAGTTCGTATGAAGAAGATATGAATTTCATATGGACTTTAACGATTTAAACCGGTCTAAATATGAAACTTTGTTTGAGCAAGAGTTAGATGTCGAGGCCTTAATGAAAGTTGTAGATCTCGTCGAGGGAATTCTTGGGATACAAAAAAAGTCCAAAACAGAGCTCATATGAAAAAGTTATGGTTGTCCGAAGATTTCAAGAAAATACATGTAATGATGACGTGGCAGCATCGGAGTGTGCCACGTGGCAAGCCGACCTCTCACCCCTCTAAGAGATGCGACGACGAGGCTCTAAAAATTTTCAACACGTGGCGCATTTTAGAAGGGGTCTGAGTGGGTTAATCCAGACGCGAAACGCGACAAGCACCAGACCTTAGGCGGCACGCATGGCCATTTTTAGTCGTATGAATAGCTGTTAGTAGTTCATTCCCTCCCCACATCTCCCAAATATTCTCTTTCCAACCTCCATTCATAGAACTCGAATTTATCTTAGTGGTTTGGGTATTTTAGCCAGCTTAGAAGTCCCTAGGAGCCCGACACCTAGTAGCTATCAGGCTGGAGTCTTGACAGAGTAATTTTCTGGTTTCTGTTAAAACCTCTGTAAGTTAAGCTACACTCTTTTGCATTCATTGCAACATATATTTATACTCATAATTCGTTATTATGAACCTATAAATAAGATTTATCAGTAATTCCAAGTCAAAATACTAATTGATATACTTACGGGAACAGTGTCTAGAATGGTCACGTTGACTTGGTTGTTGGATTTCAGAAAGGCTATATGTCGAAATGGTCCTGCCTCCCAATTGTCTTGCCTGGTTGATCCTTACATCATAGATCTTGATGTAGAAATTAAGATTAGTGAGGAATCTAGACTATAATTGTTATAGTCACCATAATTATGAAACTAGACCAAGGCTTAGTAATTTATACGTCTAGGTCTTTTCAAATTAAGTAGCAAAGCGCGGCCAAAACCGTCAGTCATTCACTTTTATCAAGTGAGTGCATAGTCACTTTCATGAACATGATTTTAATACAAGTATTAACTAGAATATTTAATATACGTTAAAGATTCTATATGTGAGATATTTGCTATTTCCTAGAATACGTGTTAAGAACATATAAGATAATATTTGATATGCGAACCAAGTATGGCTCTATATGAGTTAAGTTATTATTTCATGATAATAATAATAAAAGTATCATTAGAGAGAAGGATAGAGGTTTATTAATACCTAAATACGATGTACACAACGAAGTAGGATAGTGTTGTCTAAACAAATCCGGTATTTGGAGTTGAGCATTATAGTCTTACCACGAGATAATATAATACTTGGAAAAGAGGCTTAAGTTTAATTAAGTTAGAGAATGGGTAGCAACTTCTTAATAGTACATGTGAGATATGAACGGAGAGTAGAATTCTGATGTCCCTGATCCGAGAGAATGGATTAGGCAAAGTATACGTCCCTGATCCGAGAGTAAGGATCGGGCATAGTTATTTGTCACTAATCCGAGAGTATGGATTCGACATAGCCATTATTTCCTTATCCGAGAGTATGGACTTGACATAATAATTCATTCCTTATCCGAGAGTATAGATTATGTAAAGCCATTAGTTTCTAAATCCGAGAGTATGGATCATATCGTTGAATAGGATTAAAGTGTGAAGATCGACGAGATAGGGTAGATTGCTTATATGAGATGTACAATGCAAATTTTAATATATATATATATATATATATATATATATATATATTTATATATATATATATATATATATATGTGTGTGTGTGTGTGTGTGTGTGTTATAACATTGTGGAATTGAAATCCCTATTTAATCACTAGGTTTCCCAACCTGACCCACTCAATTTCTTTGTATCACAGGTAGCGGTACAAAGGTACATGCACAATGAGAGATTCAAGGATATGTAGAATTTTAGTCTACGACACTATAAGGCTCGTTTATGTTTATGTTTTGTATCAGTTATGACATCCCAAGCTTTTTATAAACTAATTTCTTCGGAAATACTTTTATGGGACAAATTTCACATTTATAAATAATTTTTGGGGATGTCACAGTTGGTATCAGATCATTTGTTTAAGCGAACTAGGAATTTAGAGGATTTATAGACTTAAACCTAGAATGCTAAGAGATAACCGTGAGATGTGTGTCTATTATAATTTAGGTAATACACCTGAATTGACACAAGCACTAGTTCCCTTTAGGACAAGATGTCTAATTTGTTTTACGTGTATAATGACTTATGTGTGCTATATCAATAAGATGCCCTATGTTGCCTTAGGTTACCTATCTAATTGTTTTATTAGGTTTAAGATTTTTTGCCGACCTAGAATTAGGAAATTTTATGTGTTTAGGTTTCTAAACATTTAATTACGTTATTTGAATTGGCATATAAATTTTCAGAGTGATAATGAGAGTTGTATATTGAAACATTCTCTATCTATATTCTCGTCTTTGTACACTAAATGTCTTTTTGTTGTCCAGAACCTCATGGTGAGAACTCGTAGTGGATTAGGAAATGGTAACGGGAATCAACAGCTTGAGCCCCCAGTAATCGAGTGTGCACCTGGAGTAGTACCGATAGCTGAACCTGTCACAATGGCAATGATTAGGGATCTGTTAGCCGAATAGAAGGAAGAAATGAGACAACTCATTCAAGAAAATGGAAGAGAGCCTACTTTGCCTGTCATACAGCTTGATCTCAATAAGGAGTAATCTTAGGAAGGATTCTACGGTAGGAAAGTGAGTCGTATGGAGCCCTAAATAGTTAGGAGGAACAAACCTGATGTGGAGATTGATGAAAGTACAAGGATTTTATGGCACCCAAACCACTAAGTCTTTTTGGTAGTCCGACACCATTAGAAATTATAGAGTGGATCTCTGAGATGGAGATGGTATTTGAGAGTTGCGACTGCATCAACGGACATAAGATTGTCCTTGTAGTCCGACAACTAAAGACTGGGGTATTAAGTTAATGGAAGTTATTGGATGACACTATGGCAAAGGGAGAAGCCATTAAGATGTCATGGGAAAGCTTCCTTGAGGATTTAAAAATGCAATATTGCACTCAACAAGATCTTATGGAGATCAGCAATGAATTCAAGAACCTGAAGAAAAGGGAAGATGGGTGGCAACGAGTATGATGCAGCCTTCACTGAAAAGATGAAGCTAGTCCATCACCTAGTTCCTACCGAACTTTCCAAAGTAAATAAGTTCACTATGGGACTAACATCAAATTATGGGCCAACAGTAAAGCTAGCAACCACTTTGAAAGCAGCCATCTGGGCAGCTAGGAATGTGGAGACCCAGATGAAGGAGAAGGATCTGAAAAGAGCTAAGACTGGAGATAAAATGAAGTTGGAAGGAACTTCGAGGTCCTAAAAGAAGAATAAGTTCTTGAAGTCTAACCCCTACAGCAAGAAGTATGTGGATAGTGATGAAGCAAGATGGTGTGAGAAGTGTAGGAAGAAGCACTTTGGGAGATGCACCGAATATGTGGCATGCTTCAAGTGTGGGAAGACTGGTCATTGTGTCAACTAATGCAAGGCCAAGCAGGAGGTCTACTTCGAGTGTGGAGAAGCAGGGCATTTCCACAAGGACTGCCCAAAGAAAAGAGGAGTGGAAAGGCCAAATATTTCGCGGAAGCCAATGGAAAGGGCGTATAATACGATCCTTGACGAAACAATAATAGGTCGGGAATAGAGAGCGGCTTATCTAGAGTTTAGGATATGAGGAAGAAAATGAGTAGTATTAGAATGAGTTACCTAATGTTTTAGGCATGTAACATAAATAAATCTTGTAACCATTTTCGAATATAATGCAATTTCGTAAATTATGTTATGTGATTTTTATGTGATTTCCTTTTGTAATAACTTAGTGGAATGCGAGGCAATTCTTGGGATGAGGATGAATAGGTGTGAAAGGTAGTAGAGGCCTATACTACCGGAAGCACATGCCTTGCACTTGAATCAGGGAAATTCAAAAGGTTACAAATTCTCTCAGTAGTGAGCTATATTGTTCATTTCCATCTTTACCTTTGTTTCAGTAATGACCAAAGAAGATGGTTTATGTTCTAACCTCTGTAATCATCATAAGTCGAGTCCGACTAAGTTATACTCGTAAAGTAATAGACTTGGTTCTGATAACCATGTTCGACGTAGTGTCCTAATTTAGTCAAAGATCGAATAACGAAAGGATCAAGGCAATCGACAGATAGATTGCAAATCGTCATTAGAGCTTAGCAGCCAGAAGCTAGATATTGCTACCTGCTAGAATGAGATTATATCACGTTATAACATGAGGGAAGATATCATCCATACTGGATTCTGACTCAAAGAGACCTGAGTCAAGCCATTTCATGATACGATGGAAGGTCAGTAGAGCATGACCATTCAGTCTGTTACGGTAGTCAAAGAAAAGATCTTATTATTAGGGTAAGTCTGCTCAAGAAGGAGCAAGATTATTAGATATAGATCAAATTTAATGGAGAACGGATGCAAGATTAAGAACCGCCAGTAGTTAAAAAGTCCAAGAGTTGGAGACTCATTTGAAAGGACATAAGAGTCACGGTTATTACCTAGGATGGAAAGGTAACGTGTGGAGTCATTATACAAGCCTTGTTTTGTTGATGATTCTAGGACATAAACATCATAACGGGGAGATCACTCTAACGTATGCAGATTCGAGCTAGTCAATTTAGAGAAAATAAGCATTAAAAATAACTTTTTAATAGAATATTATTTATGATAAATAACCAAGTTGAAATACGACTTCGTATGAAGAAGTTATGCTTCTTCAAAGTTTCGCGATTAAACCAGCACAGCTTTGCATAACGTAAAAAAATGAACTTTTAATATGTTACTTTTTAGCCTAAGATATCTAAACAAAAGTCGTAGTAGTCATTAAACCGAGAGCGTGCATGTAGAGAGTCCAAATTTGACTTCGTGAGAGGAAATTATGATTTTCGAAGTTTCAGCGCAGCACTGCAGGCATAGAAATCGAAATTCAAATCGGTTGATTGTTATCTGAAAAATTCTAAACAAGAATTGAAGATCTCGTAAATATGAACCCATTGATAAAAAATAGTTGAGAATGGAGATCGTATGAAGAAGATATGAATTTTTCATGGACTTTAACAATTTAAACCGGTCTAATATGACTTTTTGTTAGAGCAAGAATTAGATGTTAAGACTTCAATGAAATTTATAGAGCTCGTCGAGGGGATTTCGGGGATATAAAAAACGTTGAACACGGATCTCATATGCGATAGTTATGGTTGTCCAAAGATTTTAGGAAAATACATGTGTTAATGACGTGGTAGCACCGGAGTGCGCCACGTGGAAAATCGACATCTCACCCCTCCAAGAGACGCAACGACGTGGCTACACAAAATTTAAACACATGGCACCACCATATGGTGATACGTGGTGCCTTCTAGAAGGGGTTGAGTGGCTTAGTCCGGACGCCCATGGCCATTTTCATCCCCATAAATAGTTGCGGCGCCCATGGCCATTTTCATCCCTATAAATATTCTCTCTCGAACCTCCATTCATAGAACTCAGATTTCTCTTAGTAGACAGGGTATTTTGGCCATCTTAGAAGTCCCTAGGAGCCCGACATCTAGTAGCTATCAGGCCGAAGTCTTGCCAGAGCAACTTACTGGTTTCCGTTAAAACCTCTTTAAGTTAAGCTACACTCTATTGCTTTCAGTGTAATTTATATTTATAGTCATAACTCGTTAGTATGAACCTACAAATAGAAATTATCAGTAATTCTAAGTCTAAATATTGATTGATCTACTTACACAAAAGGTATATAGGATGGTCATGTTGGCTTGGTTGTTGGATTTTAGAGAGACTATACGCTGAAATGGACATGCCTCCTAACTGTCCTGTCTAGTTGATCCTTACCTAATAGATCTTGATGTAGACATTGGGATTTGTGAGGAATCTAGACTATAATTATTACAGTCACCAGGATTATGAAACTAGACTAAGGCTTAGTACTTTATGCGTCTAGGTCTTTTCAAAGTACGAAGCGAAGCGCTGTCAAAACTGTCATTCATCCACTTTTATCAAGTGAGTGCATAGTCCCTTTCATAAACATGATTTTAATACAACTATTAATTAACTTATTAAATATGTGTTAATGAGTTTATGTGTGAGATATTTTCTATTTCCTAGAATATGTGTTAAGAACATATCGGATATTATACGATATGCGAACCAGGTATACTTCTATACGAGTTAAGTTATTATTTCATGATAATAATAATAAAAGTATCATTAGAGAGAAGAATGGAGGTTTATTAATACATAAATACGTTTTACACACCGAAGTAGGATAGGGTTGTGTAAACTGATCCGGTATTTGGAGTTGAGCATTATAGTCTTACCAAGAGATCATATAATACTTGTAAAAGAGGCTTAAGTTTAACTAAGTTAGACAATGGGTAGCAAATTATTAAGAGTACATGTGCAATATGAACAGAGAGTAGAATTATGATATCCTTGATCCGAGAGCATGGATTAGGCATAGTCATTGATCCCTGGTTCGAGAGTAAGGATCGTGCATAGTCATTTGTCATTGATCCAAGAGTATGGATTCGACATAGCCATTATTTCCTGATCCAAGAGTATGGATTAGACATAATAATTATTTCCTGATCCAAGAGTATGGATTAGATATACTCATTTATTCTTGATCTAAGAGTATAGATTACGTAAAGCCATTCGTTTTTGAATCTGAGAGTATGGATTATATCGTCGAATAAGATTAAAGTGTCTAGATTGACGAGATGGGGTAGACTGCTTATATGAGATGTATATTGCATGTTTTAATATATATATATATATATATATATATATATATATATATGCTATAACATCATGGAATTGATATCCTTATGTGCTCACCAGGTTACCGAACCTGACACACACAACTTATTTGTATCACATGTAGCGGTCCAAAGGTAGATTCAAGAGATTCAAGGAGATGCAGATTATTAGTCTACGACACTATAAGTTCCGTTTATGCTTATGTTTTATATCAGTTATGACATCCCATGCTTTTTATGGGAAAAATTCTGCATTTACAAATAAACTTTGTTTAAAATTAGCGTAAATAAAAAGTTTTAAAATGGCCTTAAATTTAGGGATGTCACATTAGATATCCCCTTGATGACCCAAGCATCAATCTCTCTTTTAAAATTTTGTAAACAACGTTCTTTATCAAGGAAAAACTGACCACACAAAGAGAATGTCAATCCAATAGATACCGGTGATCTTGCTTTATCACTTTAGGTTTCTTTCCCGGCAAGGGTTGGTATAATTTCTTGGGATATAGATAATCTTCGATCTACATCTTCTAAAACGAAAATTGTGACCTTTGAAATATTGATATTAAGTTTCCATCCTATAACATCGGTTATTTGGATAAAAAAATTTGACAAACACACAAAACACAATCAAATGAAAATAAAAGTTGTGAAGAAAATAAAGAACACATGGATTTTAACATGGTTCACTTCATTAGAGATATCAAGCTACATATACAGACAAAACTAGAGAGATATTTTATTAATAACATTCACACACACACATTTTCTACTTAGGATTACATTTATATAAATGGGATGAATTTATATAGACGAGTTAACCTAAATTTTGTTGTGGGATGGGGCTTAGAAATGTCTTCGACTCAACAGATCAAACTCGAACACCACATTTACTCTATGATGGGCACTGCAACTGCAATTTTGTTATAGTGAACACCGTATTTCCCCTCTAGGCTATCCTGTAGCTATACTCTGCAACCACCATGTACTCACCTTGTAGTCACCTTGCGTTCACTCCACAACTACGGTCCTACTCCATAAATTCAGATTTTGATGTTGAAACGGATATATGAACTCATGTCCATGAAAATTTTCTTTCAGGGGTGCTACCTAGACCCACAAGTGGTAGCTTTAGCATGCTTGGTCTTCATAGCTGTAATGAGGTCAAAAGTAGGATGAGGCTCAACACCTCAAAACTTTTTACGTTCAAGACCTTGAAAACACCAAATGATTTTGGTCTATTGAATTTGGATATTTTTGCTTAAACAAAAGGGAAATCTGCAAAAATAAATAAATAAATAAAGTCCCTCTATTGACAAAAAACCACCCCTGTTTTGTTTTGTTTTGTTTTATTTTTGTTTTTTTGTTTTTGCCAATTTAGCCATTGAAACCGGTAAACAATTGCAAAATAACTTATGTAACTGGTTAGTGCCGGTTTTGAAGGGTTTTGAGCATTCTAACACTCCTAAGGTGTGCATGCAACCCTAGAAACCGTGGATCATGTTTTCTCTATTATACATGCAAACTTTCTTTTTTCCAAGGTTTCATTCTAACTAGCATACCATGAAGTATATGTAATACAAAAAAGTAGTAGAATGACATGTATTTTCTTGTAGCTTGATTCCTTAAGCCTTTAAGAGCCTAGCACCCCAAGTGTGATGCCTTAAATGCTTCACACAACACCACCAACAATTGGAATAACTTGAGAGAAGTATACTTGCACTCAAAATCGGCTAGCCCTCTTTCCTTTCACTTAGGTGCCAATTTTGGTAGCTATGGGGTCCTTTATATAGTGTGACACAACTAGGGTTACACCATGCAAACCCTAATGTGCATGATTTTCCACATTCCTTATGCTCCATTGGTTTTAACCTCCATGGAGTACCCATGGGTCACCACATGGGTTTAGCCCAACATAAAGGATTATGGATCATAAGCCCACTATATAAGAATGAATGATTTACACAATCAATCCCCATTTATTTAATTAGTCTCTTTGATCACAAAATTAATTCCAAACTAATTCTTGATCAATACTAATTAAATAATATGATTTCATAATAATATATTAGAACTTATAATATATTAATAAATCATAAATATCCTCTTCTCAAAAGTCCATCCTTCAGATTGTTCCGGTGCCATGCAACCCAAATGGACCATGCTACTCTCGGGTCAAGTACATACCAATTATAGTTATGGGCTTAGACACTAAATCCAACAGTCTCCCACTTGGATAAGTCTAATAACTATAACTGCAAGTACGACTTAAAACACCGACTAGCAATTGTAGCTCTTAAAAGCCTCTGTCGAAACGAGACGCTCCATTTTAGATAAGTGATCATATAATCCTCTGTTCAAGATATCAGCCGGACAAATACATGGAACAACGTCAAACTTATTGTCCAGCAGTTTGTTTCCCGATTTCCGATTTGTTTGACATAGAACTTAATCGAACACATCAATTTAGTTCTGACCGGGCCCGACACATAAGTCTAAACAAAATCATCGAGGGGCCCAAGATATCACTTTTAATCCTCCAAGGACTAAAAAGAACAGATAAACTTCGACAGTATATGCGTGTACTAACTATTCATTGAATTATACACAACAACACGCTTTATAACATCGAGTTACCGATGCGTTTTCGTACTATCAATGTACAACCAACTCACACTCAACAACTCATATATCTAGGTTTGAAGACTTATATGATATTATCGTTTCACGATCACTCGAGATAAATTCCATGAAGTGATACAAATGAGCGCGGGTTGAATCCAATACTCAGACCTTATGAGCACTCATGAATCTTGCAGCAAACTTTGCTATGTCTATTACTATTCAGACAAATCTACAAACCAAATTCATGACAGTCTTGATTAAATACCTACTTCCAACGTATGATCGACTGTGGATAGTTTGAATAATATAATTATTCTGGAAGTCAAAACATGCAAAATGAAATAATAGTAAATGAGTGACACAAGACAGTACCATACTATTAAATAAAAACACCGTTTATTTAAGCATCAAATGTCAATTACATTTCAACTATTACAAGTTTCGAAAGCTATCTAATCATTAAAACTAATATCATCCTTCAGCCCAATGCGCCTCGCATGCTGTAAATGCTTAACCCTACTTAGTCCCTTCGTGAGGGGATCTGCTGGGTTCTCATCTGATGATACCCTCTTTGCCACGAGGAGTCATTCTTCTATTCGATGTCTAATGAAGTGGAATTTTCTGTCGATGTGCCTGGATCTGCCGTGATCCCTTGGTTCCTTGGCTAAGGCAACTGCACTCTCGCTGTCACCGAAAATCTCCATAGGCTCCTTTATAGCTGGTACAACTCCAAGGTCTCCAATGAAGTTCTTCAGCCATATTGCCTCCTTCGCCGCCTCGCTTTCTGCTATGTACTCTAATTCGCAATTTGAATCAACTACTGTCTCCTTCTTGTAACTTTTCCAAGTTATTGCTCCTCCATTCAGGGTAAAGACCCAGCCCGACTGAGAGCGGAAATTATCCCTGTCGGTCTGCAAGCTAGTGTCGCTATACCCCACCACTCTCAAGTCATCACTCCCACCGAGGGTAAGGACCCAGTCCTTAGTCCTCCGCAGGTACTTAAGAATGTTCTTTACTGCAGTCCAGTGAGCCTTGCCCGGATTCCCCTGATATCTGCTGACCATGCTCAAAGCAAAGGCCACATCAGGGCGAGTACAAGTCATAGCATACATGATCGAGCCAACAACGGAATCATATGGTATTCGACTCATCTCAACTATCTCTGCCTCTGTACTCGGACTCTAAGCTTTACTCAGTTTGGCATTGCTCTGCATTGGTAAGTCACCTTTCTTGGAATCCTAGATGCTGAATCTTTTCAACATCTTATGCAAGTAGGTACTTTTACTAAGTCCGATTAGTCTCTTACTCCTGTCTCTCAATATCCTTATCCCAAGAATATAGGCAGCTTCTCCAAGGTCCTTCATAGCGAAACACTTCCCAAGCCAGGACTTAACCTCATGCAAGGTTGGGATGTCATTTCCTATGAGTAGTATGTCATCCACATACAATACCAAAAAGCTAACTATGCTCCCACTAGCTTTGACATATACACAGGAGTCATCCTCGCTTCTCGGAAAGCCAAACTCTTTGACTTTCTCATCGAAACAAAGATTCCATCTTCGAGATGCTTGTTTCAATCCATAAATGGACTTCTCAGGATTACAGACTCTATTAGGGTACTTTGCATCGACAAAACCCTCTGGCTGACTCATGTAACATCCTCAACCAACTTTGCATTAAGGAAAGCGGTTTTGACATCCATTTGCCATATTTCATAATCATAAAATGCAGCTATGGCTAGCATAACCCTAATAGACTTAATCTTTGCTACTGGCGAGAAGGTCTCATCATAATCAACTCCCAGAGTTTGAGTAATGCCCTTCGCAACCAGTTGCGCCTTATAAGTGTGTACTTTCCCATCCATGTCGGTCTTTTTCTTGAAGATCCATTTGCACCGACTGTCTTATGACCCGGTACATTGTCAACTAAATTCCAAACTTGATTGTCATACATGGACTGAATATCGCTGTCCATAGCCTCTTTCCATTTGGCAGACTCAGGACCCGTCATGGCTTCCTTGTAGTTATTAGTGTAACAACGTAAATTTCCAAAACAATTTTTCATTTTTAAAACGTACTTTTATTCATAAAGTACTATCAAAACATGATGTAACCAATGGTATCATAACAAAACATATCCGAGAATCTCAAGACATAAACTTCATGAGTGTGTACGGATCATGTCGGCGCCTTCCCGCGATCCTCGCTAGTACCTGAAACACATAACACAACAACTGTAAGCATAAACGCTTAGTGAGTTCCCCAAAATACCACATACGCACATACGCCACTCAAGGCTATAAGACCTTCCGGTCACTGTGTCTCAGAGGAATTCCGTCCCACAACCCTGGTAGACCTTCCGATCCTACCCGTAATGACCTTCCGGTCCATATCATCTTGACCTTCCGGTCTATATCATAATGACCTTCCGGTCCTTAGCATTCATAACATACGTAACACATCCATATCATATAACAGCATACAACACATACATCTCATAGCATATAAGACCTTCCGGTCACACATAGGTACCACTCTAGGTACAGTATAGTGAGAAGACTCACCTCGAACGAAGTCGGATAAACTCTCGTGCTTGACGTCCCGACCTAGCCTCCTCCTATCATACGAATAACATTCCTGATCAATACCTTCTCGTAGCCTCATCCCTAAAGATTGGGTAGAAGGCCATTCTACCCCTCCCTGAATTCTCCTGAATCAGCTTGACCAAAACCCTAAGGTCAACTGAAGTCAACGGTCAAACTTTGACCCGACTCGTCGAGTGCACATGGGCGACTCGGCGAGTCCACGCGGGTCCTCTGAATCCTCTAGCCTCACTTGGCACGTCGAGTCATCCCTTCACTCGACGGGTTACACCTGTCACGAATCGTGGGGCAACCCCGACTCGACTCGTCGAGTCCACTTATGAACTCGGCAAGTAGTGTCCATGGCAACACTCAAATGACCTTCTGATGTAACAACGTAAATTTTCAAAACAAATTTTCATTTTTAAATCGTACTTTCAATCACACGATAATCATAAAACATAATGTATTCACTGTGTCATAACAAAAACATGTCCCAGAATCTCAAAACATAATCTCGATGAGTGTGTACGGATCATGCCGGCGCCTTCCCGCGATCATCACTAGTACCTGAAACACATAACATAACATCTGTAAGCATAAATGCTTAGTGAGTTCCCAAAGATACCACATACAACGCATACGCCTTTCCAGGCCATAACTCTGTAGGATCTTCCGATCCATATGTCTCAGGGGACTTCCGTCCCGAATCCCGGTAGACCTTCCGGTCCTACCCGTATCGACCTTCCGGTCCATAACCTCTTGACCTTCCGGTCCATGTCATCTTGACCTTCCGGTCCATATCATCTTGACCTTCCGGTCCATGCCATACATAACATACATAGCACATACATATCACATAACTGCATATAGCACATACATCTCCTAGCATACAAGACCTTCCGGTCACACATAGGTACCCTTCCAGGTACAGTATAGTGAGAAGACTCACCTCAATGAAGTCGGATAAACTCTCGTGCTCAACGTCCCGACCTAGCCTCCTCCTATTATTCAAATAACATTCCCGATCAATATTCTCTCATAACCTCATCTCTACAGATTGGGTAGAAGGCCATTCTACCCCTCTCTGAACTCTCTTGAATCAGTCTTGACCAGAACCCTAAAGTCAACGAAAGTCAACGGTCAAACTTTGACTCGACTCGTCGAGTGCACAAGGGCGACTCGGCGAGTCCATGCGGGTTCTCTGAATCCTTCTGGCCTCTCTTGTCTCTTCGAGTCATCGTCCCACTCGACGGGTTACACTTGTCACGAATCACGGGGCAACCCCGACTCGACTCGTCGAGTCCACTTATGGACTCGGCGAGTTGCTTCCATGTTCTTACTCAAATGACCTTCTAAGGTCAGATCTGCCTCCCTAACTATCAGATCTACCCTTCAAGTGTTCAAATGTCACGTAAAGGTGCGACCTTTACGTGCATGCAACCCACAACAAGTCACAAATGGAGAAATAACTCTAAAAATGGCAACCTAGTCCCCAATCTCTCGTTTGCTTTCATAAAGCTGAGGGATAATGACTCTATGGACCTCTAATGGTCCAGATCTGATGCTATTATCACAAAGGGGACCTCATACTCACTAGATCTCACATAAAATGGAGGTAAAAACCCTAAAATCATGAAATCTATCATATCAACATGAAATAGAAAGGATTATACCTCTAGAGATGAATTCTCCAGATGATTAGCCCAGATCCAAGCCCCCTTCACGCTCTAGATGGGTGTTTCCTTCTTCCTTCTAGAAAAACTACACCAAAAGTGATGTATTAGCCTCTGCTTGCTCTCAACTCTCTCACTTCTCTCTCTAGGGTTTCTTTGGGATGAAGTGGCCGCAAATGGGGGCTATAAAGGCCTTCAAATAGGGCACATACCCCGAGAGTTAGGGTTTCAAATTACAGCGCGGACTCGCCGAGTCCACGCATCGACTCGTCGAGTCCTTCATTAAATCGGACCAGAATTACGCGCTCCTACTCGGCAAGTCTGAGCGCCTACTCGACGAGTCCCTCCAATAAACTCAAAATAAATGAACTTTATAGCATACCTTGAAATCCGGATGTTACATCTGAGGTCAGATCTGCTTCTCTAACCTATAGATCTGACCTTTCCATACTCACTAATCACGTAAAGGTGAAACCTTTACACTCATGCAACACATATATGGTTCCTTTTGAAGAAATAGCCTAAAAAATGGCAACCTAAGTTCATTCCTTCCATAACACTTCATAAAGCAAGATGGATAATGCTCTCTGGACCTCTATGGGTCCAGATCTGAAGTCTAACACATAAAGGGACCATAAACTCATCAATTCAAGCCATAAAAGGGTATAGAAAACCCTAGATTCATAGATCTTAACCAAAATAGAAGGAGAGTTCGATTTGCTACCTCAATACTGCAGATCCAAGCTTGAAAACCATGGATTAGCAATCCCCTTGACCTCCTCTAGCTGGAAACACCTTCTCCTTTGCAAACCAACACCAAAAAGGAGTAAAATGGCTTGCTCTCACACACAACTCGCCCAAGCTCTCTAGGGTTTCTCTCTCTGGACTGGTAGCCGCAAATAACGGCTATAAGGACCCTTAAATAGGGCACATGCCCAAAGATTTAGGCTTTCTGTCCACAGCGCGGACTCGTTGAGTCCACCCATCGACTCGTCGAGTCCCTTCATTAATCCAGTCAGCAAATCGCGATCCTACTCGACGAGTCTAGGTGTCAACTCGTCGAGTCCCTCCTCATAACTCAAAATAAATGAATAACATAGAATACCTGGGAATCCGGATGTTACAATTAGTTTCATCAAAATTTACTAGTATGCTATCATTGATAAATGTATCACCTTCTGTAGTAACTCTACCGGAACGCCTCAGAGGTACAAACTTGTCGATTGGTTCAACAAGAGTTTCCTCCTCAGGTTGATCGCTAGTGTTTGAGGTTCCTTCACCGCTTGACTGTTGAAGTTCTTCAAGGTCAATTTGCCACCCACTGTCTCCTTGGCCTATGAGCTCTCTCTCGCGAAAGACTCCTCTCCTCACAACTAAGACAACATTGTCACTCGGTCTGTAGAAGAGATAACCAAAGGATTTCTGTGGGTAGCCGATGAAAATACACTGCTCACTCCGAGAATTATACTTGCACTCAAAATCGGCTAGCCCTCTTTCCATTCACTTAGGTGCCGATTTTGGTAGCTATGGGGTCCTTTATATAGTGTGACACAACTAGGGTTACACCATGCAAACCCTAATGTGCATGACTTTCCACATTCCTTATGCTCTATGGGTTTTAACCTCCATGGAGTACCCATGGGTCACCACATGGGTTTAGCCTAACATAAAGATTATGGATCATATGCCCACTATATAAGAAGTAATGATTTACACAATCAATCCCCATTTATTTAATTAGTCTATTTTGATCACAAAATTAATTCCAAACTAATTCTTGATCAATACTAATTCAATAATATGATTTCATATTAATATATTAGAACTTATAATATATTAATAAATCATAAATATCCTCTTTTCAAAAGGCCATACTTCAGATTGTTCCGGTGCCATGCAACCCAAATGGACCATGCTACTCTCGGGTCAAGTACATACCAATTATAGTTATCGGCTTAGACACTAAATCCAATAGGTTTAAGGGTTAAATTACAAAGAAATGACTTTTTCATAAATAAAGTTAAAGTTTAAGAACTTATCCGAAGATTTTCTATTTTATATATACTAAATCTATTTGAAAAAAACTTATATTTATTTATTAAAAAACAGAAAATTCTAACATCCGGACTTTGAGGTATATTTTAATTAAGTAAATTATGATTTTTGGGGTTGCCACGACGTGGTGATGGCACCAACACGACGTGGCCCAGGGGTTATAAACATGTGTCCTGTTTTGGTTCAAACGACCTAGTAGTGTTCTGGCCACGACGTGGTGACCATCAAATGTCAAAAACTCTAATTTTTCGGGTTTGAGCCCTATTTAAAGGAAAGTGAGGGCTAGGGTTTGCTCATCCCCAATTTCTGACACTCTTTAAAATCAGAAACCTAACACTACCATCTTTTTCTAACTCTTAGTCCATTTTGGTGCTCTTGCTAGTTTGATGAGGAGGAAGAAGAAGGTGATCTAGATTGTGGATTCATCAAGCAAGCCTCACCATTTTTCTCTTGTGTATTCTCTGGACCTTTGTAAGTGTCCAAGATCCAATCTTTATGTTACTTTCTTCTAGATCTAAGCCTTTTGTCCCTTAGTCTTCATGTTGTGGAAGTTTAGAAGGTTGGATTCCATAAAGTTGGCAACTATATGGATCCTTGTTGCTATTTTAGTATTATATGTTCCCGTTCTAGAGATCTTTCGAGTATTGGTCCCATACACAAGCTTTGAGTTCATATGTTTCCATGTTTTTGACCTAATATGGAAGGGACATTCATTGGTCATCCATTTCCATAAAGGTACAATTTTATGGCCCTTTAGATGTATGAAACCCTTCTAGAAGCTTTGGAGAAGTGGTTTTTGGTAATTAAGTGCTTAATGGGTGGGTGCATGCATTTAGTTGCCATTAAGGACTTAGGGTTTGAGATCATGACTTATTGGGATATCTTAATGGATAAAGTTGGAAACTTTATCCATAAATACATTGGGAAGGATTCGATATGAGAATTGGAGCTCCTAGATTTGGAAGAAAACAACTTAATTCATTAAGCTGTCCATTTCCCATGGTGTGGCCTTTAGGCTACCACGACGTGGTGACTGGGGAGATCTCGACTTTTTTGACCTTACACTGCCACGATGTGGTGACTTCCTGAAAGGAGTGATTAGGCTTTTGACTTGAACGTTGATTGTGGGGGTTGCCTTTCTGACTTACTTCACTTTTTGGTCAACTTATGGTCTGGACTTTAGGTTAAGGTTGAGTTTCATTTTGTCTTATAAGTGAGTCGTGGTGTCGATCTTGATCATGGAGGTGTTGTTATATTTCCTGTTAGTTTGTAAAGTGTGTTTTCTCACTATTCTTTTGGGTCTAAGGCACCAAGGCCAGTCCACCTGATTATGTTATATATCCTCGTATATAGGATGTGTTATGCAGTAATGGTATGTTAGGCAGGTAGAATTGTATAATGTTAGGTTTGGATGAGGCGGTCCAGCTGTGTTCTAAAGGCCAAGAGGCCCAGGCGGTCCAGTTGATATTGTAGGCCTTGCGGGGTGGGCTAATAGACAATAGGCTCGGGAGAGCGGTACAGACATAATGTAGGCCTTGCGAGGCGGTCCAGGCATGCTGAAGTCTCATGCTTGCATGCATTGTGTTGTATTTGTTGTGTGTGTGGTATCTTAGTGAATGAACTCACTATGCTTTGGCTTACAATTATGGATTTCAATGTTTCAGGTACTTCTATGGATCGAGGAAAAGTGAAGGAATAATCATGAACATCATCCCATGGACTTTTATATTTTGAGAGATGTATTGATACTCTGATTTTTCTTGATGTTTTGGAAAATAATGTTTGATTGACTTATGGTTTTATGAAAATGGTTTTGAAAATCAAAAAATTTACTATGATTTTTGGGACGTTACAAGTTGGTATCAGAGCCTTGGTTTAAGAGAATTGGATGAACACTTGTGTGATTCAAGACTCAAACTAAGGATCCGCAAAAGATTTTCAAACACTGTTTTCATATAACCAAAAAGGGAGGATGCGATGTGTACGATCAGTTGGAGCTCAAGAGAAAGTTCCCCTAGAACACCAGCACTTGAGTTATGTATATATTTGTGATCAGTTATATGATAGAATCACATGCTAGTATGTAGGCTAAGGTATCTTCAGAAATTATATGCTAGAACTTCCTGATTTATGATCCCTAATAGCCTAGGGGTTACTTTGCGGGGTTGACATTATAGTCGTGATAACTTAGTGAATGCATTATAGTAGTACATGATTGGAGTTTTAGAGCCTTAGAATGTTCGATTTAGGTTTACCTCTTGTTCCTTGTTTGGTTGTGGGCTTCGGGTAAGATCATCTATTCGATTGTCTATCAGATTCGTCGTTATCTATGATTACCATACGCTTGGCGATCAGAGTTATAAGGAAGGTTACATAGGGAAGAGGAGGTTTGATGGAGTCCTAGGGGGAGCTAGTGTAGGATTAGGTGTCTAAGTCCATAACTATAATTCATATGTACTTGAATTGACAGTGGCATGGTCATTTTGGGTTGCCTTCAAACGTGCAACTAAACAAAATGATTATTGAGGAAGAGAAAGAATTTATTAATTGATTAATAAATTAGAATAAATATTTTATTAATTTATTATGGAAATAATATATTAATTAGTAATCATATTGTTAATTAATATTTAATCAGAAATTAATTTGGAATTAATTTTGGGATTAAAGGAATTAATTAAAAGTGCAGGGACTAAACGTGCAATTGTTAAATAGTTGAGCAACAGGGTCCAGAACCTTCCTAGGGAATGGTATGGACGAAATTTATAATATATAAGATTATTCTAGAGTTTTTAGAATATCTTATCATATATGGATAATCAAAGGAGGTGGATAATTACCATATTTGAGATTAGGGTTATCCATAACATCCTTGGTGCACTATATAAAGGGTTCTAAACCTTTGGAATTTAGGCCACTCTTTAGAAGAAGAAGAAGGAACCGAAAAATTAATCTTCCTCCTCTCTCATATCATTCTATTGCATTGTGTGTTTGTGAACCATTAGATGTGTTACACTTGTGACACTAAGTTCTCAAGCTTCAAGATCTACAAGGGATTCATTGTTACTACAATATAAAAATCAAGGTATGTAATCTAACCTTAGTTTTATATGAATTTCAGAAATAACATACACTTCCTAGGGTTTCTCATCTTGTGTTCAAGTTTGCATGTTCAATTAGAGAAAACCTAGATCCAAAGCATTAGGGTTGCATGCACACTTAGGAATTGTTATTATGCTCATAACCATCAGTGGTATCAGAGACTAGGATTAGTTTTCTGTTGAATATGATATAATTGTGAATTGTTCAAAGGAGAAGGGAACAGAATCGTCATTCTATTTATCGAACTCAACGAGTTCATCTTGGATCTCGACGAGTTGACATCAACTCGACGAGTGCATTGCCCAACTCGACGAGTTGCACTGTCAGATCCTGAATTTTCGGTTTTGATAATTGTTTCATGGATTGATTAGGATAATTACCTTAAATTCGTTTTAATTGTTTAAAATGGGATATGTTAATCAGTAATTTTGTATCCTTATCATGAATTCATGACTGGGTTAAGTTTTTTAATAAAGATAAAATTAATTTGTTAATTTAATTGTTAAAAATTTAACCTAGTATTTTTGAAAAGTTTTAAAAATACACCCTTGGTTTTAAGATTTAAAATTTAAATTAAATAGTTTAATTTTGAAATTTTTAAATTTAAGAACACTAGTATTTTAAATGTTGAAAATACACCCTTATATATTGTAAAATTAAAAGTTAATATTTATATATATGTATAAGAAAAGTCAGTCTTACCGTTAGTTGGCCTTATTAACGAAGCTGGTCTATAAGAAAGTTTAAGGAAGTGGCCTATAAAATGACCGTCATTGGGTATCCACTCTTAACCACCACTCTCTTGACTAGTGGAGGTTAGTTAGCCGAACGGGTTTGATAGGATACTAAACTCTCATTAATAAGTATAATGATATATAAAGTAACTAAATGTTTTTATAAAATCCCACTCTTAGTTACTTTAGGAAAAATGTGAATTTGATGCTAACCCATGAAATTGCACATTACACCTTATTGGTCGTTACTAGAGCTTGTGTGGTTAACCGACACACTAATGTGGGACTAATATTGTTGGCAATGGGTGTATCGTAAATTATCATTGATTAATGGAGCGTGTGTGGTTAACCGGCACATTAATTAGACGGTAAATAACATCGAGAGTACCAAGATAATTTGCATGGTTCTTCACATCTCGTTTGTGATCCTCGGCATCCCAGTCACAAAGTGAGAGCATAATCGAGATTACACATGCCATTGAATAGTTCAATGAATCTCAAAAGATATAGGAGTTTCATAAGATTGAAATTGGTAAATGCTTTACCTACCTAAAATAGATTCAAATTTGATTACGGCATCCCTCTTCAGAATTCAAATAAAAAATATGGATCCTAGCCTAAATTTAAATTTTTTGGGTTAATAATTAAGGATTAAAAATCAACTAACTTGAATTCTCCTTTCTCCCTTTATGAATGTCAAGTTCAGACAACAATGGTTCTCCTCGTTCTTTTAGAAATGTTTCCCTTTTCCGAAGGTGATCTTCCACATGTTGAACAAAGTGAAAGAATGTTCCCTTTTTCAAGCAATGGTGGAACTGGAAATCATACTTCTCCAACTCTTCCTCCACCTGTTCCAATAATTCTCCCCGAACCACGTTTTCTTCAAACTGAAAAATAAGAAGTCACTCAAGCCCTACTGGCTAGTAAACATCAAGATGGAAAGTCTCTGTGTGCGCATGTTCTGAAAATGAAATCGCACATTGACAGATTGGGGATGTTGGGTGTCGTTTTCCCAAGGGAGCTAACCATTGATTTGGTTCTACTTTCGCTTCCTGACTCATATAGTCAGTTCATTAAAGACTTTTATGAGAGGGACCACGATGTGAACCTAATCGATCTGACATATATGTTGATTGTTACTGAAGCAGAAATGCTTAAGAGCACAAATCAAGCAAATTTGTTTGAAGGAGCTGTCTCCCAAGTTTCCATAGACGTTAAAAATGGCAACATAGGTAGTCCAGAAAAGATTTATCTTCCTAATGGAAAGGGATCGGCCAAGGTCAAACCGTTTGACCATATGGTAAAGAGAAAGGCTAATCCCAAGATAGTCACATGTGCTATTCCTGAAAAGTGTATGTTTCTATTGCTAATTGAAGGGGCATTGGATACGAAGCTTCCCATAGTACCTGAAAGATCTCAGAGATGGTAAAGTCAAGTCGTATGACTATACTCCAGGTACGTCCACTATCTAACTCTATTTCATTAAGTTCCTATTCATAGATTCTAGATACATGATGTGATAGTCACATTTTTGATGTTTTTGCAGGATCTAAGAGAAAGAAGGAAGCTTGAGAAGAGTAAGCTGAATCTGATCGTGAGAGATGGATTTCGATCGCGTGGTTCGATGATCAGATTTTGGAAGCTGTTGCATAGGAGTTACGATAGATTAATAGATTGCTTAGGAAATATGTAAAAACATAGTTTTCATATTTTTGCATTGTAAGGAAAAAAAAATTCCGCATATTATCAATAAAGTGAATTTTTGATTTATTTACTTTATATTTCCTTGCAATGGCATTTATGAAAATTGGTGGTTATATTTTATTATTAGCAATGTTAATGTGGACTTGATTCTTAGCTGTATCATTTGTGGAAATGTCATAATCAACCAAGTGAAAAGGAATTCTCATAACCCAAGTTTCAATTGGATAGAAACTTGGAGTCATACAATTCGAATTGTGTGATGTATGAGAATCTTGATCATTGGAAGATTATAATTGATTCGTTTATCACATGTTTATGTGAGTCAAAGTGAAGGACTACATGATCTTGTACACATTGATGTGGACTATTTAGATCCACCACAAAGGACGATAAGTCTATTCGTCGTGATTTACTGATGGTTCAGTAAATATGGTTACGTTTAAAAGATTAAGTGTAATTCCGATTCTTTGAAAAAGTTTCAAAGAGTGGCACAATGAATATGAAGAATCTATTAGGCAGAGAGATAAAGGTTTCTCCAATCTGAAAGAAAGGAGAGTACTTTAGTGTCATGTTTTATGATCATCTTAATGATTATGAAACTATGTCACAATTGATCCTCTAAGGACATCTTAGTGCATTTGTATGACTAAGAAGAGGAATCAAATATTGTTGAAATGGTTCAATCGAGAGATGAGTCATACTTCGTTTCCAATCAAGTTTTAGAGTCTTACTCTAGTAACTATAAATTGTATCTTGAAGCTTATTACGAACTAAGTAGGTTTATAACATCTCATGAAATGTGGAGTATAAACGTTTTCTTACTCTGGCACATTTGAAATTGGTAGTTGTGATGTTTTGGTTAAAATAAAGGATAAAATAAGACCAATTACATGAAGTGTTTTCTTGTCAAGAATCCACACTAACTTTTGAATATTTGTTTTGGTCGTCAAGGAATGCTCCTTGAGAGAGAAAATTATATGTCAAGAAGTCAGTGAGAGTCTTATTGATCTTCAAGAGTTTCAGGAGTCAGTCAAGAATAAACCTTTTAGTCATCACTAGCACACGACTTACGGTTGATAAGCTATCGTGTTAAGTTGACACATTCTTGTTTCTATGCATCTTCCTATTATCTTGGCAATGCTTATGAGTTCTATGGTTCTCATTTGACTACAAAAGGCAGAGCACGTGTTAGGTGCATTTCATGTACCCATTTTGTAGCTTTATTTCATAAAAGTACATTGCATATAGGCTTAAACTCATGCATTTTGCATGTTTTTCGGGATTTTTCATGAGGCAATTTCATTCACATACTTTTGTGATATTTTAGGGACTTTTGGAGGTAGGATATTGTTGGAGGAGGTAAATAAAAGTTGCGGACAAAATTTCAGGACTTGCGGAGCACCGAGGAGCAAGATATCAAAGAAATGAAGATTTTGGCTTTACAGAGATTTACACGGCCGTGTAAATGCAAGCCTTGCGTTTACACGGGCCGTGTAAACGTAGATTTCTGCACAGTATATTTTTGCGTTTACGCGGGCCGTGTAAATGCAAACCTTGCGTTTACACGGGCCGTGTAAACGTAGATTTCTGCACAGTATATTTTTGCGTTTACGCGGGCCGTGTAAATGACAGTGTTAATTTACGCGGGCCGTGTAAACGTAAATGCGGGTTTTAAAGCAGTTTTTCACCATTTTTAAGGGGGGAACCAATTTTTTTAAGAGGGGGTCGACTTTTGGAGTAGAGAAGGCGATTTTCAGAGCTTTTGGAAGTAGATTAACACTTGGGAACATTTGATTTCATTTTGTAAGAACTTTAATTTCATTTTCTAGATTTGTGATCTTGTTCTAGTCATGAGTGGCTAGAACCCTAGATTCTCCAACTTTATGTCTTGACTTCTAGTTGTGATTTCAATCATATGACTTGATGTTTTCTTTCAATTTTCTATCTAGTGAATTTGATTTTGTTTCAATCGAATGTTTGATTCTAATTATGATTCTTATTGGCCATTTGAATTAGGGTTAGATCATTCAAGTTATCTAATTGCAAAATCCGTAATTGTTTTGTAAATTGGACTAGGGAACAAGCACTAAACTGATTTCTATTGAATGAATTTAGTATAAATCTTATTCACACATTCTTATGCTCCCGAGCTTATGAGGAGTATTGAGTGTTGTTGGGAACATTCACATAAAGTTTAATGCAATCTTTCAACCTAATTCTAAGAGTTTGTTTAGATTAGATTGGTAAGGTTAGGATTAATCAAAGAGCTTGTTTTGGTTAATTATTGTGGTGAATGGGAAGTGTTAGAGCTTGTTAACACTTTTCAAGTACCAACTTAGATAGAATTAAACAAATATCTTGTCATCCATGGAATCACATTGCTAATTTGTCTTGCATAGAGTTGGAGTACTTACAAATCTTGAACTTATTTCACTTAATCAATCATTTACTTATTGCTTTATTCTATAGTTTAAATCATTGCTTATAAATTCCCCCCATTCTGTGACCATTTTTGTACCTTACGCAAAAAGGTATAAACACTTGTCCCGTGTCTCTGTGGATCGACCCTACTTACCTTGTACTACGTTTTTAGTGCATAGTAGTAGTGTTTAAGGAGTCATTTGTACCCTTTATTTGCTGGGTTTGACACGCCTAACAAATTGGCGCCGTTGCCGGGGACACGGTGTTACTAATTGTTTATGCCAAGCATTTTGTGAGTAGGTGTTTTTAAAAAAAAGAAAAAAAAGTCAGGTAGAAGATAAGTTTTCAATTGAAGGAAGTGGCGAGAAGGTTAATGTGTCGTAAAGGCCCACCTACTTAGAACAAAGCACATTCAGGGGCCAGGTCGAGCCAACGACTTAAAACAAGGGCAGCTAACCGGGAGGCAACCCGGAGTTTTTTTTTTCTTTCTTTTAAAACTTTTTAGTCTTTGGTAAATTTCAATTTTTTTTAATGTCCCAAATGGTTTTAAACTTATTTTTTATGCCTAGAAAATGAATCTCCGGCTCCAAAAATACTTCACGGATAGCTTGGGGAGGATGAAGAGGAGGTTCACACCACAATTGTGAGGCACCAAGAAAGATTTGGTAAATTCTTTCCATATCTTTAATCGTTCATATTTTACTTAAAATTCAATTGGTGTGCATTTGTGAATGTTTTAGACCCATTCCCAAATCAGCTACCATCCTCCACCATCCGACTCTTAATAGGCCGACTATGCCTCTCTCCAAGCATCGAGGACGATGCTATATTTTAAGCTTGGGGAGGGGCATCCATCCATGCATAAATTCCGTTGCATGTAGGTTGCATTAATTTTGTACATATTGCATTAATTTTTATTTTCTTGTTCATTTTTCTGCATAGAAATTTTTTCAAAAACCAAAAAGATTTTCTTTCTATTCTAATTTTTATTATTTTCTTTGCATTTTGTTTGCATCCAAATTTTTGCATTGCATTCTTTGAAAAAAAACAATTGATCCAATCCCAAGCAACTAAATCTTTTCGAAACAGTTGAGCTGGTAAATGAGTCATGTGCCTTGAGATTAGACTTTCTCTTTTTATTGAAAGTCTAAAAGCAAGTTAATCGCACACGAACACACCTCCCGAAGCTACTTGTGCAAAACAGAAAGTGAGAAGATTGTCAACATTTGAGCATAACAGCACGTATGAGTCGATTCTTTGGGACATATGACTGGTCTTATGAGTAGTAAGTGCTCAATTGAACTTAAAATGCCAAATAAAAAAAAAAGAATGCAAAATTTCAATGTCCCGAGCCTTCCAGCGCTCTAAAAAGTCATTTCTACTCATTCCCTTTTATATACCCTGCTTGGGGACATAGCTTTCAACTATACTTACGGGTCTTTGCATGTTAACCTTTAGTCCCCTGAAAAATATCTTAGAAGTCCTCACGGTAATAGACCGTGAGATGTCCCACAATAGAAAAGTCAAGGACGAAAATATAAAGAAATTGGCCAAATAAATAAATAAATTAATAAGAGTGTTATGTGTTAACTTAGTTATTTGTATTTGTGATACTTAAAAAAAAAAACTATTTATTAAGTTAATCTATGACCTTTGGGATTCGAACAAGTAAACTCTGAGGGGTGTTTTACATCTAATCGCCTAAAGCTAAATTGTTTGGGACTGATTGAGTTGAAAATTCGTTACATGGGTTCCATAGAAAGTCATGAACTTAATAATAGCAAATAAAGCTAATCTGTGGCCTTTGAGGTTCGGGCAAGTAAACCCAAGGGATCTCTTTAAATCTAGCACACTAAGGTCATTTGATTTGGATGTGTTGGTTGGAAGCCCGTTACACGGATTTCAAAGAAAGCCATGAGCTTTATTTGTAAAAAATATAATTAAGAAGTTTGTATATAATTGTGTTTATAGTTTAATTGAATATTGTGTTTAGGAAAAATACTTGGCTGTCAAAAGATTCCCTTGGACTTGGATTTGAACTTATGACATTGGACTGAATGTTAATTACTTTGACTGGTGTAAGTGGTTTGAAGTTTGTAACCAATCTGGATAAATATTAGGGAATTTTTAGAAAAGATTTTTCAGAAAAAGATTGTTGTTGATCAACAAATAGCTGGAATCGGGCATTGTTATATTTTATGAAACAAAGATGGTTGAGCATGTTTTGTGACATATAATTTCATGAGAGTAAGACCATAATTTGTTCCAAGAATTGACTTGATGATATTGAAAGGGAATTAGTGGTGTGATCTTTGATTCTGTTGAGTTGTATTAGGGAGTGGCCAAAGTCTTATTTCTATTATCATATAATATTTTGAGACTAAAGCCAAGTTGACTCAAGGCATGACAGGTACATTCTCAACTATGGTACAAAACAGGGTTAATTGGGTTGGATATATTTTTTCATATTTGTTTTGATTTCTTGCATCAAGTTTCAAAAAAAAAAAAGTTTAACTTTGATTTTCTTTTCTTCTCTTTTATTTTATTTTCTCCGGTTTAAATTTTCTTGTTCTTTCTTGAGGACAAGAAAGGTTTAAGCTTGGGGAGATTTGTTAGGTGCATTTCATGTACCCATTTTGTAGCTTTATTTCATAAAAGTACATTGCATATAGGCTTAAACTCATGCATTTTGCATGTTTTTCGAGATTTTTCATGAGACAATTTCATTCACATACTTTTGTGATATTTTAGGGACTTTTGGAGGTAGGATATTGTTGGAGGAGGTAAATAAAAGTTGCGAACAAAATTTCAGGACTTGCGGAGCACCGAGGAGCAAGATATCAAAGAAATGAAGATTTTGGCTTTACAGAGATTTACACGGCCGTGTAAATGCAAACCTTGCGTTTACACGGGCCGTGTAAACGTAGATTTCCGCACAGTATATTTTTGCGTTTACGCGGGCCGTGTAAATGACAGTGTTAATTTACGCGGGCCGTGTAAACGTAAATGCGGGGTTTAAAGCAGTTTTTCACCATTTTTAAGGGGGGGAACCAATTTTTTTAAGAGGGGGTCGACTTTTGGAGTAGAGAAGGCGATTTTCAGAGCTTTTGGAAGTAGATTAACACTTGGGAACATTTGATTTCATTTTGTAAGAACTTTAATTTCATTTTCTAGATTTGTGATCTTGTTCTAGTCATGAGTGGCTAGAACCCTAGATTCTCCAACTTTATGTCTTGACTTCTAGTTGTGATTTCAATCATATGACTTGATGTTTTCTTTCAATTTTCTATCTAGTGAATTTGATTTTGTTTCAATCGAATGTTTGATTCTAATTATGATTCTTATTGGCCATTTGAATTAGGGTTAGATCATTCAAGTTATCTAATTGCAAAATCCGTAATTGTTTTGTAAATTGGACTAGGGAACAAGCACTAAACTGATTTCTATTGAATGAATTTAGTGTAAATCTTATTCACACATTCTTATGCTCCCGAGCTTATGAGGAGTATTGAGTGTTGTTGGGAACATTCACATAAAGTTTAATGCAATCTTTCAACCTAATTCTAAGAGTTTGTTTAGATTAGATTGGTAAGGTTAGGATTAATCAAAGAGCTTGTTTTGGTTAATTATTGTGGTGAATGGGAAGTGTTAGAGCTTGTTAACACTTTCAAGTACCAACTTAGATAGAATTAAACAAATATCTTGTCATCCATGGAATCACATTGCTAGTTTCTCTTGCATAGAGTTGGAGTACTTACAAATCTTGAACTTATTTCACTTAATCAATCATTTACTTATTGCTTTATTCTATAGTTTAAATCATTGCTTATAAATTCCCCCCATTCTGTGACCATTTTTGTACCTTACGCAAAAAGGTATAAACACTTGTCCCGTGTCTCTGTGGATCGACCCTACTTACATTGTACAACGTTTTTAGTGCATAGTAGTAGTGTTTAAGGAGTCATTTGTACCCTTTATTTGTTGGGTTTGACACGCCTAACATCACGTTGGTTAGTGAAAGTACATTGATCAATATGTTGGGTTTTGAGCATTCTAACACTCCTATGGTGTACATGCAACCCTGGAAACCTTGGATCTATGTTTTCTCTAATATACATGCAAATTTGATTTTCCAAGGTTTACATCCTAACTAGCATGTTATGGGGAACTTGAAATACAAAACCAAGTAGAATAACATAACTTTTAGTAGCTTGGATTCCTTGATGACTTTGTGAGCCTAGCACCCCAAATGTGATGCCTCAAATGCTTCACACACCACCAAAATACTTGGAATAACCTTGAGAGAAGTTCACTAACACCTCAAAATCGGCTAGCCCTCTTTTTTTTGCTTGTACAAGTGCCGATTTTGCTAGTCTAGGGGTCTTTATATAGTTGTGGTACAAGTAGGGTTACACCATGTAAACCCTAATTGTCATGGCTTTCCATATTCCATGATCCATGGGTTTGTAACCTCCATGGACTATCCATGGAGCACCTTATGGGTTTTAACGCAATCCATACAAACCATGGATCATTAGCCCACTATACAAGAATAGATTATTTACACAATCAACCCCATATATTTAATTAGTCTCTTTTTGATCACTTAATTAATTCCAAATTAATTCTTTGATCAACACTAATTAAATAATATTATTAATATATTAGAACTTATAATATATTAATAAACCTTAAGTGTCCTTTCTCTCATTTTGGTCTATCCAAGTGTTGCAATGCCATGAAATCCAAATGGACCATGCCGGTTCGGGTCAAGTACATACCAAATATAGTTATGGACTTAGACACTATATCCAACAGTCTCCCACTTGGATAAGTCGAATAACTACAGTTGCAGATATGACTTCAGAATCCGATTAGCAATCGTAGCTCTTTCAAAGTCTCTTGGAACTAAGATGATGATGATGATACACCATTTAAGATAAGTGATCATATAATCCTCTGCTCTCAATATATCAGTCGGACAAATACATGGAACATGGTCTTACTTATTGTCCAACATTTGTTTCTCGATCTCTGATCCGTTTGCCATAGAACTAAATTGAACACATCAATTAGGTTCCTGACCGGGCCCGGTACATAGGTCAAAACAAAATCATCAAGGGGCCCAGATATCGCTTCTAATCCTAGAAGGAACAGATAAACTTCGAATCATATGCTTGTACTGACTACTTATTGAGTTATGCAAAAAAGCACGTTTTATAACATCGAGTTACCAATGCATTTTCGTACAATCAATGTATAACCAACTCATAGTCAACAACTCATATCTCTCGGTTTGAAGATTTATATGATATTACCGTCTCATGATCACTCGAGATAAATTCCATGAAGTGATACAAGTGAGCGTGGGTTGAGTCCAATACTCAGACCTTATGAGCACTCATGAATGTTGCAGCAACCATTGCTATGTCTAATACACCTTAGACAATCTACAAACCCAATTCATTACAGTCTTAATTCAATACCTACTTCCAAAGTATGACAGACTGTGGAGAGTTTGAATAATATAATTATTCTGGAAGTCAAAACATGCAAAATTGAAACAATAGTAAATGATTAACAAAATATAGTAACACTTTACTCATAAATAAACAACTTTTATTTAATCATCAAATGTCAATTACATTTTACAAGTTTCAAAAACTATCTAATTATTAAAACTAATATCATCCTTCAACCCGATGCGCCTTGCATGCTGTAAATGCTTAACCATACTCAGTCCCTTCGTGAGGGGATCTGCTGGGTTCTCATTTGATGATACCCTCTTAGCCACGAGGAGTCATTCTTCTATTCGATGTCTAATGAAATGGTATTTTCTGTCAATGTGTCTGGATCTCCCGTGATCCCGTGGTTCCTTAGCTAAAGCAACCGCACTTTCGTTGTCACATAAAATTTCCATTGGTTCTTTTATAGCTGGTACAACTCTAAGGTCTCGAATGAAGTTCTTTAGCCATATCGCCTCCTTTGCTGCCTCGCTTGCTGCTATATACTCTGATTCGCAAGTTGAATCAGCTACCGTCTCCTGCTTGGAACTTTTCCAAGTAATTTCTCCTCCATTCAGGATAAAGACCCAGCGTGACTGAGAACGGAAATTATCCCTATCAGTCTGAAAGCTAGCATCACTATATCCTACCACTCTCAAGTCATCACTGCCACCAAGGGTAAGGACCCAGTCCTTAGTCCTTCGCAGATACTTGAGAATGTTCTTTACCGTAGTCCAGTGAGCCTTGCCAGGGTTCACTTGATATCTACTGACCATGCTCAAAGAAAAGGCCACATCAGGGCGAGTACAAGTCATAGCATTCATGATTGAGCCCACAGCAGAAGCATATGGTACATGAATCATCTCAGCTATCTCAGCCTCTGTACTCGGATTCTGAGTCTTACTCAGTTTGGCGTTACTCTAGATCGGTAATTCCCCTTTCTTGGAATCCTGCATACTGAACCTCTTCAGTACCTTATCCAAGTAAGTACTCTGACTAAGTCCAATTAGTCTCTTACTCCTGTCTCTCAATATCCTTATCCCTAGGATATAGGCAGCTTCCCCAAGTCCTTCATAGCGAAACACTTCCCAAGCTAGGACTTAACCTCCTGCAAGGTTGGGATGTCATTTCCTATGAGTAGTATGTCATCCACATACAACACCAAAAAGCTAACTATACTCCCACTAGCCCTAACATATACACATGACTCATCCTCATTCCTCGAAAAGCCAAACTCTTTGACTTTCTCATCGAAACAAAGATTCCATCTGCGAGGTGCTTGTTTCAATCCATAGATGGATTTCTCAAGCTTACACACCTTATTAGGGTACTCTGTTCTGACAAAACCCTCTGGCTGACTCATGTAAACATCCTCAGCCAACTTTCCATTAAGGAAAGCGGTTTTGACATCCATTTGCCATATTTCATAGTCATGAAATGCAGCAATGGCTAACATAACCCTAATAGACTTAATCTTTGCTACTGGTGAAAAGGTCTCATCATAGTCAACTCCCGGAGTTTGAGAATAGCCCTTTGCGACCAGTCGCGCCTTATACATGTGTACATTACCATCCATGTCAGTCTTCTTCTTGAAGATCCATTTGCACCCGACTGTCTTACGACCTGGTACATTGTCAACCAAGTTCCAAACTTGATTGTCATACATGGTGTAGTTGTGATTAAGCGAGTATGAGAATCAAATCAAAGTAAAAGATGAACACAAGAAGTAAATAAGGTCTGGTTCAGCTCATATTACTTCCAATGAACACGAGTACAAAACGATAATAGAAATGGGAAAACTCTACTATCAACTCTATGTTCAGCTTGTATTTATAGGAGGCTGAAAGTACAAAAAATACTAAGGCTAGACTTTAAGCTTCGTTACAATGATGCCTTAGCAAATACATAAAAACATACGAAACAGATAAGTACACAGGCTTCGACATATTACAAGACATTTCGACTCTACAATCTCCCTCTTTGTAATAATGTCGAACTTCTCAATTCGTGAGAATCTGTGCAACAAAATGTATCATCCTTCGTATCTCCGAGTACCAAGTCATTATCTTCCTTAACTCCACATTGTCTCCATCATTGTTCTTCTTGTAATTATTCATACGAACAATGAAGTTCGTATATTGCGAAGTAGTATATCTTTCTATCTCCGAAGACTGGAAGAAAAACCTTTTAGCTTTGCCATTCTTGTCTTTCCTAACAAAGACCAATCCAAATGGCTTCAAACAAATCTCCCCATCAGCATATTTCTTCAGTTCTGCTTGAGTCTTCAACAGTTCCATAGCAACTTTCACTTCCTTCCCAAGAGTCGTTGACAATTCAACATCTGTCAAGGCTAGACAATCATAATAATTGTCTATGAAAATTTTGATATGACCAAGACCTAGTCTCAAAATTTCCTTATCAGTTCCTTGAAGTTGAGAAGCATCCATGTCTTTCAGAATTAATGCAACTTGAATAAGATCATTCAAGTTCATGAGAGGGAAGTCTGCTATCGTGAACTCACATGCGATATTGTTTTCTCTAACAACATGATAACGAAAATTCTGTATCATGTTATCGAACATTACATCTTTCGTGATACTCAACACTCTTTTGATCTTGATGAGTGACCACACTTCTTCTTGATCCTTTCCCAAAACAGCATGAAACCTAAGTTTCATATGAAGAAAGTCATCTTCATTCTTGAACTTCTCTATCACCTTATACTGAGCAGTGATGAACATCATTTCGTTAACAGGAAAGTCGTGTTGATTCATATCCGGATTTTCGAAAGAATAACTTCTTCGTGGTTTCTTCTCGAATGCATACATTTGTTTGTATGACACTCTGGCTTCAATGTTTTCGTAACTATGTAACTTCTTTGGATCTCCCTTCTCCATACCAGATGGATAATTTTCACGAAGCCTCATAATGCTTTGAATATGTCTTTGTTTCTCCATTTCAGCTTCTATCTCAGCCTTCTTCTCTTCTTTCGACTTTTAAATCACAATCCCCTTCCCTTTTCCATCACCTTCAGAAGTTTTTGGTTTAGAAGAACTTGAACTTCCTCCTCCAGTTGTTGGACCAATAACAATTCCCTTCAGAATGGGTCTTGTTGTTGTCTTGATTGCTTCTGTTGTATTCACCTTTGGAACTATAGGTATTGTGACTTGAGTAGATACAACTTTCGTTACTTCACCAGCAGTAGTAACAATCTTCTCAATCTTTTTCGGCTTATCAACCCCTTTTGCAATTTTCGAAGGTTTGACTTCTTGAGTTTTCTTTTTCTCCCCCTTGCACCCCTGTGACAACAAGTGGGGCGCCAGTGGGTAACATGTTTGCAAACTTCGAAATAGGAGCAACAGCCTTTTGAATGGCTTGATCTGTTGGATTTTGGGGTTCCTGTATCAAAAAGCGAAAGTTTGTGAAAACAAATTGATTATGTTTGAGGAAGATTTCGAAGGGATGGTCACGGATTGTGGTTATAGGAGTCGATATCTCAAAGTCGATGGCCTCAATTAACGAAGGTTTTTGGAGTAGATGTGAGCAGTATGTATTTTGATGTCGATTAACGAAGGGTGTGGATTCGCGCTTCGTTATCATGGATCATACACGATTCGTTAACAAAGCCCTCCGGATAAAAAGCGAAGCCTGTTGAGATTTCGTTACTGGATTAACAAATTGAAGAAGATATAAAAGTTTCGTTAAAATGGTGCTGTGGATTTTGTGATTGAAACTAAAGAACGGGAAGGAAGAAATATTCGTTAAAATGGCGTTGTCTCTGTAACGAATTGGGAAAAGGAAGAAACACATAAATTTTGAAATCAGTCCTTATACTTTTGAAAGTTTGACACATTTTACCCAATTTCGACATTTGGGGTAATTTTCGCAAGTTTGGAAGAAACAAGGCAGAATTTTCGAAATTAATGCTTGCACTTTCGAAAGTTTGACACCTTTTGTCACACCCCGCTAAAGCGGAAACACGAGGCGTGGCAGTATTAAGGGTTTCATAGCAAAAGTTAAAAGACAACACCAACCATAGTATTAAAAATCATTACAAATTTACAATGGGTTTGAACAACTTTTAAAAGAAATTACAATGAAAATTGAAATACAACACATGCAAATGCTCCTAAAAGTGATGTGTCCCTAAGTGCCACTTACTCGATGATTCCTGAAAAAGCATGTAAAACGAGCGTCAACTATAAAAATAGTTGGTGAGTACTCACAGATTAAAAATAATATTTGTTTCAAGAATCAAAATAAAAGTTTTGATAAAAGTTTCCATAAATAAAAGTATATTGCTAAAATGAGTTTTCAAGAATCGAAATAATATTCGTTGTTACAAGGAGCAAACAATTTCATTGCTAAAACAAGTATATAACTTTTCAGTAATAAAAGTTCGTTGCTAAAATGAGTTTACAAGTTTCGTTGCTAAAATGAGTATACAAGTTTCGTTGCTAAAATGAGTATACAAGTTTCATCGCTAAAATGCGATGTAAGATTCGTATGTGCATCAAGTTTCATACGAGTCAAAATAAATACAACGAACATAAAAAGTTTAGGACATGCTTTTCCACCCCAAAACATTTAAAAACCGAAAATAGGGGAGTGGTGAATACTCACAATGCATTGAGATGATGCAAATGATGCATTGATCTACGTTCCACTTGTACCACTACCGATTCCTACAATAATGGTATTCGCTAGTGAGTCTCTAATCGAAATCTAACACTAGTATACTTACTACTACAATAGAATTATGCCAATATTGTGTCAAAACTTAGTATTGCTAAGCTACAAACATTTTTCTGTGAAAATTAAGTTTCAATGACTCAATTGTTATAAAACAATTTAAGTGGAAAATTCTCACTATTGAAATGTTAAGATTTAACATTTTAAAAGGCGTTCCAATGATTAAATATTAAAAACTAAATCAATTTAGTTGTAAAATTTCCCAAACTTTGCATTTCAGTTTTTAATTGAAGTCAAAGACCTTAAGATAAATTTTTTTGAATTTTTGATTTGTCTAACTATTTTTCACCATTTTAGTTTCTTGAATAACCATAAAATCATGAAAAATACTAAACAGTTAATAAAAACTACCAAACTTCATATTTTGGTTCTAACTACGTTAAAAGACTTCCAGATAAATTTTCATGGATTATAGATGTGTATAACCATTTTTCTTATATTTAATTCTCTAAATAGATATAAATTCATGAAAAATAGCAATCAGTTAAGAAAATTCCCCAAGCTTTTTATAAAATTGCTATTACACATACTTAAACTGGGAAAGATTTAAAAATGGATTTATAAACTGTTTAGCCGAATTTTTTGATTTTTGTGCATTTATTCTAATAAAAATTGAAATAAATAAAAAACAGTTTCCAAAATTCTCCAAAATTTTTGTAACACTGGTATTACATATATAGAAGCTGTAAAAAATATAAAAGATATTTTTCAAGTAGTGTTGCTATTTTTGTAAACTTTATTTACAGTGTAAATAATCTGGGAAAAATACCAAAGGTGGTTTTTATATACTGAAATCTGATTTTGTGGATTTAAGTGTATTTAATTTTAGAAAATAGGAGAAAAATAGTATACTGAATAGAAAAATCATCAAAATTTTTATTTAGAGTTTTAATATATTTTAAGGTCTTCTGGTAAATTTTCATGAATTTTGGATGAGTAGAACTATTTTTGCTGTTTTTAGCCATTTATAAACACAAAAATCGGGGAAAAATAGGAATGCATTATGAAAAATTCTGAAAATATTTTTCTGAGTCTTAATGATAGGTTAGGAGCTGTGAAAATTATTTGATACCCTTTTCACATTCTCTAAAGTGGTTTTATGATTTATTGGAGCTAAAAAAAAAGAAAATTTAAAACCACATTAAACAGTAACAAAAATCGATGAACTTAATGAGAGGTCATTATTTAGCATAGGGGTCATCCACGAATTTACCTAGCATTTATATACCTCAGAAAGTATTCTATATGATTTATTGCCCTATTTTATTGTAATAATTATAATAATTCGAGAAAAATGACTTATTTTCTGATAATTTGTAAAACATCTCATTTTGTTGGTGGAATACAGGGAAAAATAGGATTTAATCAGAAAAGTTGTTTTACATATTTATTTGGGAATAAATCCTTTATAAACCTATTTGAATGCTTTTTAACAACAAACTTTGATCATCAAGCATCTAAGCTTGAAGATCATCACATGCATGTTGGTTTGAAGATCATTCATGAGTTTGAAATGTAAAAAAATCATTTTTGATAGAAAACTTTGGATGCATGTGGTGTTTTTCACACAAAACTTGTAGAAAAAATGCATTATGTTGATTTTGACTTAGGTTTTGGTCCTTGGATTTCACCATTTACAACATGCATGTTGTTTTTAGGTGAAATCCTACCACCATCATCATCAAAACCGTGAGTTTGAGCTAGTGTTCATGATTTTTCCATAGAATGGAGTAGAAGAAGGAGAAAGTGTAGGAAAAACCTTTAAAACTAGAAAGAAAAGTGAAGGAGAATAAAGGATTTTCGGGTTTACCTTTAAGAACACTCCTAGATGATGAACATTTCAAGTTTAAGGAGTGTTTTTGGGTCCTATTCTCTGGAAATTTCGTGGTTGATGGAGAGAGGAAGAGAAAATAGAGAGAAAATGAAGTGAAAGTGTGAGAGAGAAATGAGAGAGGAGGTGGAGTGTGAGAGAGAAAGTATGAGAGGAAAGTGAAGAGTGATTAGAATTTTTGGGAAGAGTTATCTTGGAAGAAGGAGCACGAAATTATGAAGGAGGAGAGAGGGTTTCCCTCTCTTCCATTTTTATAAATTTCAAACTCTTTATAAAAATATCAAATTTTTATAAAATATGTACCTTAATATAGATTTTACACATAAAATCTTGATTTTTGGTTTAGAAAATAATGTTAAATACTAATTACTTAAATTTTATTTCTCCTTGGTTATATTTTACTAATTTGAGTTATTTTAAATTGATATTATATAGTCCATACCAAATTTTATGGATTTTTAGGTGTTAAAGTTTATAAATTTGAGTTTTTAGGGTTTTTAGGGTCTTGAGATTTAATAAATATTTGGATATCAAAATAAATTGAATTATTTGAGATTTCAATTTATGTTAGAGTTTCATAACTCTTTTCTAGTTAAAAATAATGTTTGTAATTTATTTTTATCGATTTATTGACATTCTATGTAGTGGTTCCGAGATCCAAACCGAAATTGAGGAATCAAGTATACTAGTCATAGTTTTCAACTTTAACTTAAGTTCCTACGAGACTCGGACCTAATTTCTACTACTAGGTCAAGTGCATGATGTGTGTATATGATTCATGAAAAGGTGTTTGAGTTAAAGAGTGACCCGAATATGGATATTCACTATAGTTAAGTAGTTGTAGAATTCACATATCAATATGAAATCTAAGTACACTATCCATTGATTCTAATTGTTTCCAAGTTTCTAGTAGGTTATAACTTAGCTTCTAGTTACTAAGTCTAGTATTTGTTTTGCATATATGTGCAACTAAGTATAGTCAAATCTAGAACCGACTCGAATTTTGACGTTTGTCACAGTCTCCCCCGGTTGAAAGAATTTCGTCCCGAAATTCAATTCGTGACGTATTCTATTTGAACTCAGTCGTATACAATTGTATAGATTGAGAGATGGTGACTTGAGGAGCTCTTTGATTATTTTGGGTTAATTCCTCAAGGGAAGAGCCCAACTCTTTAGCTATAATCAAGTTAATGTTTCCCTAATTCGAGGTCTACAGTCTAGATTGCGAGAAACTAGGATCTTGTAAATCATGATCCAACCATGGCGACCTAGTTAAAAAGATTGTCCAGTTTGATATAATTTAACTTAAAAGAGTGTTATAAGTTTTGCTGAAGCACCAACTGCATTAAGTGTTAAGTCCGCATTGATACTTAAGTCGCGTTCTAAATCAGCACTAAGTGTACATTTGTCGCTTGATAAAGAAGAGATTAGGAACAATTTGTTCACTTTCGTGTGGGCTACTAAATATGGAAAAGATATATTCTAAAATAAGAAGGGGTTGCACGAATGAAAGAGAAGCGATCGAGTGTTCCGAAGCTATAATTTCTACTACGGTACTCTTACTATAGTTTAATTGAAGAATATAGTTAGAGAGTCGTTGTTTCTAATGAAGGCGGTGAAAGTTTATGATATTTTAAATCACATTATTTAGATAGCATTTTGAGTGTTTAGAAACGATAAGTAATCTCACTATTTTCAAATGTATAACAATTCCAAGAAAATGAAGATATATGTGTAGCGATCAAACGAAGTAGTAAAATAGTATAAAGATTAATTAAGGTTAAATGTTTAAGTCGTCATTAAAAGAATTTGTATATAAATATTGGTATTAAATTTTTGAGAAATTGTTCAATTGTTTAAGTCATGACAAATTCAAGTTTACCAGGAGTCAGAATACTTATGAAAACAAGTTTGAGAGTTTAGGAACTCATTGAAAATTGAAAAGTAGAATGCTATTTTAAGAAGTGAGTAAGAATATCGATCATCGAAAATAGTGCATTCTCAATTTAGTGATTGTATCAAAAACAATCATATGAAGGATAGATAATCGTAATATTTTATAGAAATATATATTTATGTTTTTAAGAAGAAGAAAATAAGAAAATTTATCCTTCACATATACTTTCCGGTTTTAGAAAAATGATAAGCATAAGGGTATTCATCTTGTGTATTAATTATAAGGAAAAATACAATGAAAATTGTATTTTAAATCAAGTTTCCGAATTTAGAACGAAATAGCAAATGTAAATACAAATTACTTACTTACTATAGATTTTATAATAAAAATAAAATGTATGTGATAAAAGGCGTAATTTAATATATCATAGTTGACTAAATCAAAATTATGCCTCACGACTATACATGTATTAATCGCTCAAAACGAAAGGGTAGACTTCTAGTCTGTATGGGTACGAACATGATACCAAGAGAAGCAAAATAGACATAAACAAAGTTAGACAATGTATTATGTTGTTATTATTATAGGCGTGCGAGATCTAAAATCAGAATGAGAGCGAGAAATCAAGTTCGGGGGAAAGAAAAAGGAAGATAGCGGCGGCAATGATTGCTATTGTTAAAATTATAAGAACAATACCTATAGGTAGATTTAAAACCAGGTCGAGATATATTTCAAACTTAAATATTTGATGTATGTTGATGATTAAATAGACATGTGGGAGTTTTAAAGTGTTTCCTAAATGTTTATGAGTTATCTATTAAGTTAAACTCCATTTGTGAATAAGAAGAAACACTAAAACTTGTAATTGAAAAATCTGATAGCTTTGACCTTTTAGACTGAAGTTCAACCGTAGTTAAAACAGATAAGGTAAAGAATCAATATATTTAGAAGAGTAATTATACATTGTTGAGAGTGAATCACTAGAAATTTAACATTGAACACTATGTTTTGCAATGCAGTAAAAATCTAGAAACTTTATAGATTATATAAATAATTTTGTAATAAAATATACAAATATGGTAATTTTAAAATGTAGGCATTAGTGATGTCTTGTAAACAAATTCTGAAGTGAAAGGTTGTAAAAATACCAAGTTGGGTTTCAAGAAAACACATTTAAGTAAAGTACAATGCCTAAATGAGAAAGTGGCCAAAAGAGCCAAAACAAAACTGGTTTGAAAGATCCGATGAAACTTATTCATATAATATGAACTTCAATGTCATATGTTTAAGTTTTATAGCATAGAGTTTAAGCAGTTTTATAAGAGAAAATGTCTCTAAGTTTTTCGAAAACGTGTCAAAATGGTAAGCAAGGTTTAAAATGGTTTATATGCCCTTAAAAGCACATCAATCCATTGAAATGGATTTGAAATGAAATTGAAATAGCAATATTAAAACCAATATGGGTTAAATTGAGTTTTGAAGAAAAGTGTTAAGTTAAAGCAAGTTGTCAAAAGATTTTTCGCGAGAATATGGCTTACATTGTTAGGAAAGGTCTAGTAAGTTATATGAAGTGGTTATAAAATATTTTATCGATGATAAGTAAAACCGATGAAGTGAAATAACTTTTCGATGGAAGATTAAGAAGTAAGGAATAAGTATGTTAGTGTGGCTAATCGTACCTAAATACTAAGGAGAGCACAAGGCGAGTCTAAGGCGAGTATCAGTGTCTTTTCCCCAAGATAAAGGACAAGAAAAATTGTTTGAAAAACATTTTATGGTGTCAATGAAGTTTACGACCTTTTATAGAGGTCAAAGGGATATCCTATGTTAAGTTTTAAGCTCAAGGTGGGAAACAACCTAGAGAAAAATCGTAGCATAGTAATAAGGTCTCACGTATGGGTTAAACCTCCGTGTCTCCTTGTGAGTCGAATCCAGAATGCCCGCCATTGGTATCCAAGTGATTACTTAGTGGCGACTTATCTACCTCCTTACGCGATGCTCCAATTTTCATCTTTGTCGGTATCAGAACGTTTTCCTAGTTGTAACTCTAGTATGAAGACGATGAAGAGGTATTGAGGTATAATTGGTATAGGTTTCGACTTAAGATTATTACTAGTGTATATCTAACTACTAATCTTACATCTAAAGTCAATAGCTACCGAGGAATACCCAATCTTAGTACTATGTGCATTGCTCCTAGAGTGGCTAGTGATATAACCTAAGTGGTTAACCTAGCACTTGATAAGGGACAAGAATATTTCTAAATAAAGGCATTGTTATAACAGTGCACTTAGTTTCTAAGTGTATCTAGATGAATGCTTGTAATATGTAATGCCCGTACGCACACCGAAAAATTTTGTTTTTCAAAAGTTTGAGTTGAAAATTGTTTTGAACATAATTCTACTATAACCGTTTCCAGCCTCACATTAACTTTCCTTAATTAAGCATAGTTGGCCAGGCTATACTTAATTAAAGTCCAATAATGCGTACTCGAATTAGTTATACCACTAGTATGTTCAGTATTTTTAAAACATTTTGAAATTTTTTGGCTATAGTTGTGGTTCTCCAAAGGAAAACCGGTATTCTCTATAACCTTCGGCTTTGATACCATTTTCTATCACACCCCGCTAAAGCGGAAACACGAGGCGTGGCAGTATAAAGGGTTTCATAGCAAAAGTTAAAAGACAACACCAACCATAGTATTAAAAATCATTACAAATTTACAATGGGTTTGAACAACTTTTAAAAGAAATTACAATGAAAATTGAAATTGAAATACAACACATGCGAATGCTCCTAAAAGTGATGTGTCCCTAAGTGCCACTTACTCGATGATTCCTGAAAAAACATGTAAAACGAGCGTCAACTATAAAAATAGTTGGTGAGTACTCACAGATTAAAAATAATATTGGTTTCAAGAATCGAAATAAAAGTTTTGATAAAAGTTTCCATAAATAAAAGTATATTGCTAAAATGAGTTTTCAAGAATCGAAATAATATTCGTTGTTACAAGGAGCAAACAATTTCATTGCTAAAACAAGTATATAACTTTTCAGTAATAAAAGTTTGTTGCTAAAATGAGTTTACAAGTTTCGTTGCTAAAATGAGTATACAAGTTTCGTTGCTAAAATGAGTATACAAGTTTCGTCGCTAAAATACGATGTAAGATTCGTATGTGCATCAAGTTTCATACGAGTCAAAATAAATACAACGAACATAAAAAGTTTAGGACATGCTTTTCCACCCCAAAACATTTAAAAACCGAAAATAGGGGAGTGGTGAATACTCACAATGCATTGAGATGATGCAAATGATGCCTTGATCTACGTTCCACTTGTACCATTACCGATTCCTACAATAATGGTATTCGCTAGTGAGTCTCTAATCGAAATCTAATACTAGTATATTTACTACTACAATAAAATTATGCCAATATTGTGTCAAAACTTAATATTGATAAGTTACAAATATTTTTCTGTGAAAATTAAGTTTCAATGAATCAATTGTTATAAAACAATTTAAGTGGAAAATTCTCATTATAGAAATGTTAAGATTTAACATTTTAAGAGGTATTCCAATGATTAAATATTAAAAACTAAATCAATTTAGTTGTAAACTTTCCCAAACTCTGCTTTCAGTTTTTAATTGAAGTCAAAGACCTTAAGATAATTTTTTTTGAATTTTTGATTTGTCTAACTATTTTTCACCATTTTAGTTTCTTGAATAACCATAAAATCATGAAAAATACTAAACAGTTAATAAAAAATACCAAACTTCAGATTTTGGTTCTAACTACATTAAAAGACTTCTAGATAAATTTTCATGGATTATAGATGTGTATAACCATTTTTCTTATATTTAATTCTCTAAATAGATATAAATTTGTGAAAAATAGCAATCAGTTAAGAAAATTCCCCAAGCTTTTTATAATAATGCCATTACACATACTTAAACTGGGAAAAATATAAAAATGGATTTATAAACTGTTTAGCCGAATTTTTTGATTTTTGTGCATTCATTCTAATAAAAATTGAAATAAATAGAAAACAGTTTCCAAAACTGTCCAAAATTTTTCAACACTGTTATTACATATACAGAAGCTGTGAAAAATATAAAAGATATTTTTCAATTAGTGTTGCTATTTTTCCTTGTTTAATCCTCTTAAATAATCACTAATTGAATAATAATTACTAAACAGTTAAATTAAATTACCAAAAATTTTGTATGCTTCATTTACAGTGTAAATAATCTGGGAAAAATACCAAAGGTGGTTTTTATATACTGAAATCCGATTTTGTGGATTTAAGTGTATTTAATTTTAGAAAATAGGAGAAAAATAGTATACTGAATAGAAAAATCATCAAAATTTTTATTTAGAGTTCTAATATATTTTAAGGTCTTATGGTAAATTTTCATGAATTATGGATGAGTAGAACTATTTTTGCTGTTTTTAGTCCATTATAAACACAAAAATCGAGGAAAAATAGGACTGCATTATGAAAAATTTTGAAAATCTTTTTATAAGTCTTAATGATAGGTTAGGAGCTGCGAAAATTAGTTGATACCCTTTTCACATTCTCTAAAGTGGTTTTATGATTTATTGGAGCTAAACAAAAAGAAAATTCAAAACCACATTAAACAGTAACAAAAATCGATGAAACTTAATGAGAAGTCATTATTTAGCATAGGGGTCATCCACGAATTTATCTAGCATTTATAGACCTCAGAAAGTGTTTTATATGATTTATTGCCCTATTTTATTGCAATAATTATAATAATTCGAGAAAAATGACTTATTTTCTGATAATTTGTAGAACATCTCATTTTGTTGGTAGAATACAGGGAAAAATCGGATTTGATCAGAAAAATTGTTTTAGATATTTATTTGGGAATAAATCCTTTATAAACCTATTTGAAAGCTTTTTAACAACAAACTTTGATCATCAAGCATCTAAGTTTGAAGATCATTACATGCATGTTGGTTTGAAGATCATTCATGAGTTTGAAATGTAAAAAAATCATTTTTGATAGAAAACTTTGGATGCATGTGGTGTTTTTCACACAAAACTTGTAGAAAAAATGCATTATGTTGATTTTGACTTAGGTTTTGGTCCTTGGATTTCACCATTTACAACATGCATGTTGTTTTTGGGTGAAATCCTACCACCATCATCATCAAAACCGTGAGTTTGAGCTAGTGTTCATGATTTTTCCATAGAATGGAGTAGAAGAATGAGAAAGTGTAGGAAAAACCTTTAAAACTAGAAAGAAAAGTGAAGGAGAATAAAGGATTTTTGGGTTTACCTTTAAGAACACTCCTAGATGATGAACATTTCAAGTTTAAGGAGTGTTTTTGGGTCCTATTCTCTGGAAATTTCGTGGTTGATGGAGAGAGAGGAAGAGAAAATAGAGAGAAAATGAAGTGAAAGTGTGAGAGAGAAATGAGAGAGGAGGTGGAGTGTGAGAGAGAAAGTATGAGAGGAAAGTGAAGAGTGATTAGAATTTTTAGGAAGAGTTATCTTGGAAGAAGGAGCACGAAATTATGAAGGAGGAGAGAGGGTTTCCCTCTCTTCCATTTTTATAAATTTCAAATTCTTTATAAAGATATCAAATTTTTATAAAATATGTACTTTAATATAGATTTTACACATAAAATCTTGATTTTTGGTTTAGAAAATAATGTTAAATACTAATTACTTAAATTTTATTTCTCCTTGGTTATATTTTACTAATTTGAGTTATTTTAAATTGATATTATATAGTCCATACCAAAGTTTATGGATTTTTAGGTGTTAAAGTATATAAATTTGAGTTTTTAGGGTTTTTAGGGTCTTGAGATTTAATAAATATTTGGATATCAAAATAAATTGAATTATTTGAGATTTCAATTTATGTTAGATTTTCATAACTCTTTTCTAGTTAAAATAATGTTTGTAATTTATTTTTATCGATTTATTGGCATTCTATGTAGTGGTTCCGAGATCCAAACCGAAATTGAGGAATCAAGTATACTAGTCATAATTTTCAACTTTAACTTAAGTTCCTACGAGACTCGGACCTAATTTCTACTACTAGGTAAAGTGCATGATGTGTGTATATGATTAATGAAAAGGTGTTTGAGTCAAAGAGTGACCCGAATATGGATATTCACTATAGTTAAGTAGTTGTAGAATTCACATATCAATATGAAATCTAAGTACACTATCCATTTATTCTAATTGTTTCCAAGTTTCTAGTAGGTTATAACTTAGCTTTTAGTTACTAAGTCTAGTATTTGTTTTGCCTATATGTGCAACTAAGTATAGTCAAATCTAGAACCGACTCGAATTTTGACGTTTGTCACACCTTTTGCCCACATTCGAATTTTGGACCTAATTTCGATAGTTTTGAAGAAGAATGCAGAATTTTCGAAATAAGTCCCTGAAGTTTCGAAAATTTGGCAGTTTTAGCCCAAATTCGAAAATGGACTGATTTTGCTGAGAAATTAAAGAAAATGCATTTCAGGCCCCTGCAGTTTATGCGAATTGACGCTTTCTACCCAGTTTCGAAAAAGGGGGAGAGTTTTGTATTTGTGGCTGTTTTGGGTGCACCGGGTCACTGCAAAATTTTGAAATTGACAATTTCTACCTATTTTTGAGAAATTTTGTCAAAGGCGGTCTGTGAACGAAGCTAAAAATTGAAGATTTTTTGGATTGAAGCAAAAAGTTTATGCCACATGTTAAGGGGGAGTTTTGACAAGAAAAATTCTGAATAGAGCACATTCTCTTTCCTTGATGGTTTTATAATCAAAATTTCGATTATAAAAAGGGGGAGAAATTTATATGGAAATTCGAAGTTGAAATTTTCATATTACACGAACTTGAAGACCGAAGTGACCTTGAATTTTTGAAGTTTATGAAATGATTCGATTGGAAGTTCGGAAGTGATTTCGGTTCAATATGGGTTTGGAATTATTGAAGATTTTTGGGGTGTGTTTTTATGCTCAACTTTAGGGTGATTATTTGGAGTTTGAGTAGCTCTTGATCATTCGTTGATGCTCGGTTCATATGGTCTCACCTCCTAGAACCCAAATTGAAGAATCATGGAAGAATTGAAGATTTGATGTTCATCTCAACATGTGTCATGCTTGAGGCTCGGATCGCGTAGTTGCTCGATTTTGGGAGATTTGAAGTGGGTCATTCATTCCTAACTTTGAGGGGGAGAATGTTGGGTGCAAAGTTATCCATGTATGACTTTGTAAATGGGTTGACTTTTGTAGACCCACTTGCTTGTGGTGCATTAGCCTTATGACATGAAATAGAGAGTGAGAGAGAGACATGTAAACACCTCTATATAAGGTGGGTTCATACCACTTATGGAGTTGTGCTTGAGAGATGTAAAATTGAGTGTGTAAGTGTGTGTTATTTATGTAGATTTAGATCTGGATCCCTTTTTGTAACACCATACATAATCAAATGAATCTCTTAAAAACCAAAATCACCATGTTCATTGTGTGTTCTTTAATTCCGCAAGCTAAACCAATGTTCATAATTCACTATACATGGACTGTATCTCGCTGTCCATAGCCTCTTTCCATTTAGCAGCCTCAGGGCCTGCCATGGCTTCCGTGTAGCTGTTAGGTTCATCCAGACTTACCAGTGTACTATCACTGATAAGTGTATCAACTTCCGCAGTAATATGGAAACCATAGTAATGCTCAAGTGCATTCCTAACTCTTGTGGAACGCCTCAGGGGTATGGGCTCGTCATTCGAATCAACAGGAGTTTCCTCCTCAGGTTGATTACTAGGGTTTGAGGTTCCTTCGCCACTTGACTCTTGAATTTCTTCAAGGTCAATTTTCCTCCCACTGTTTCCTTGGCTTATGAACTCTCTATCACGAAAGACTCCTCTTCTAGCTACAAAGACCACATTCTCACTAGGTCTGTAGAAAAGGTAACCAAAGGATCTTTGTGGGTAGCCGATGAAAATACACCTCTCACTTCGAGGTTCGAGCTTATCATGAGACTCACGCCTCACGAAGGCCTCGCAACCCCAAATCTTGATGTGGTACAAATTGGGAACTTTCCCAGTCCACATCTCATGAGGTGTTTTGGCAACCTTTTTAGTAGGGTCTAGATTCAGGATATAGGCGGCAGTCTCTAAGGCATACCCCCAGAATGAGATTGGTAACGAAGCTCGACTCATCATGGAACGAACCATGTCCAACAAGGTTCGATTACGCCTCTCAGCCACACCATTCAGCTGTGGTGTCCTAGGAGGTGTCAATTGCGAGACAATCCCACATTCCTTAAGATAGTCAAGGAACTCGATACTAAGATACTCTCCTCCCCGATCGGATCAGAGCATCTTGATGTTCCTGCCCAGTTGATTCTCAACTTCCTGCTTAAACTCTTTGAACTTTTCAAAGGTTTTTGACTTATGCTTGATTAAGTAGATATATCCACATCTACTATAATCATCAGTAAAAGTCACATAATAGCGATTAGCAGCCCTTGTGGCAATTTTGAAGGGTCCACACACATCAGTGTGTATGAGGTTCAACAAACCCTCACCCCTCTCACAAGTACCAGTGAAGGGTAACTTTGTCATTTTTCCAAGTAAACAAGACTCGCAACTATCATCTGACTTTAGGTCAAATGATTCCAAAACTCCAGCCTTTTGGAGTTGGCCCATGCGCTTCTTGTTAACATGTCTAAGACGACAATGCCACAAGTATGCTTTTTGTAAACTATTTGAAGAATCAATACACAACACATTATTTCCTAGATTATCTACAACATTCACAGCTTCATATACACCATCATAAGGTAATGCTTTAAAGTAAAATACATCATTGTAATAAACATTAATAGCACCATTATCATTATCAAATGAAAATGTAAAACCTTGTTTGTACAAGACATGAAAGGAAATAATATTTCTCGCCATTTCAGACGAGTAAAAACATTTATTAAAATCTAACATTAACCCATTATTAAGCAATAAAGAATAAACTTCTATCTTGGTAACATGTGATGCTTTCCATTTCCCCATGATTAAGTTTATCTTCCCATGCTCCACTTTCTCACTTCTTCTTAGGCCCTGCAAATCAGTACAAATGTGAATACCACAACCTGTATCAAGCACCCAAGAGTTAGTATGCAATGAGTTATTAGACAATATAGTGTAAGTACCTGCATGGGTGGGTTTAACTTTCCCATCCTTTACATTCTGCAAGTATTTGGGGCAGCTTCGCTTCTAGTGCCCCTTTTCCTGGCTGTAGAAGCATTGTGCTTCCTTTGGGTTTGAAGAAGGAGGAATCGAACCTTTCTTGGTTCCACTTGAAGAGGAGCCATCAAGAGAATTTCCCTTGGTACCCTTCGAAGGGGTCTTTCTCTTCTTCCCCTTTCCCTGACCAATTGCCAAGACAGGAGCAGTAGTAGGAGTAGGAGTAACAACTGCTTTACTTTTAAGGCCACTTTCAGCGGTCCTTAAAAATCCTTGAAGCTTACTTAGTGTGACTTCCTCCTTGTTCATATGATAAGTCATACGAAACTGATCATAACTTGGAGGTAAGGAATGGAGAATGATGTCAATCGCCATGTCCTTAGGGAAGTCCACATTAAGCTTCAATAACCGGTCCACGAACCTTTGCATTTTTTGCAAGTGACCGGTGAGGGATTCTACCTCTTTCATCCTAGCTGTTATCATGGAGGAAATGATTTCATACCTCTCCTGACGAGCACTCTGATGGTACCTATCCATCAGATCCTGGTGCATCTCAAAAGGGTAGAAATCTTCATAGGATTTCTGGAGTTCTGCTGTCATTGTGGCCAGCATGATGCAAGACACCTTAGTGGCATCTTTCTCATGGGTAGTGTACTGAACAATCTCCTCAGGAGTAGAAGTCAACTCATCGATAACCTTTATCTCCTTATCGAGGACATACTCTTTGCCCTCATAGCGAGTAATCATTCTGATGTTCCTAATCCATTCATTGAAATTGGAACCATCAAAAGTGACTTTCCCACACAAGTTCATTAGGGAAAAGGAGCCTGTAGGGTTTGAGCCAATATCAGTGTTGGAAGACATCTGAAAAGAAATAAAGACAAGTTTTATTAGATAAAGAGTCCTTAATAAGTCACCCAAATGAAATATTAAGGCTAGGACCCAACAAACTATTTATAGTTGGAAGAGGGATGCCGTAATCCAAGCTATAAAATATTTGAAGGTAGGTAAATGACGATTTACCAATTTCCACCACGAAAACGAAATAGATTATTAAGTTTTATTGGATTTGAAATTCCTAGATCTTTTTGAGATACATTGAACTTTCAATGGCATGTTTGAATCTCGATTGTGCCCTCTCAAGTTTGTGACTGGGATGCCGAGGATCACAAACAAGGTGTGAATAACCATGCAAGTTGACTTGGTACCCTTAACTTTTATCACGTAATCGATGTGTCGGTTAACCACACGCGCTCCACCGATCTATGATAAAATTAAGTTACCCTTTGCCACTCTTACTAGTCCTTGTTAGTGTGCCGGTTAACCACACGCACTCCACTAACGACTTGGTAAGGTACAAAGTGTAATTTCATGGGTTAGCACCTATTTCACATTTTCCTAAAGTAACTAAGACTGGGAATTATTAAAGTATAGTTAATTTATAATTTCATTATACTTTTAATGAGGATTTAAAGTCCTTGTCCTACCCGTTCGGCTAACGACCCTCCACCAGTCAAGGAAGCGGTGGGTGAGAGTGAACACCCATTAAGCTTCCATTTTATAGGCAACAACCTTATACCACCCTTATAGACTGGCTTTGTGAATGAGGCCTACTAACGGTAAGACTGACTTATTCTTATACATATCTATATATTTAAACTTTTAATATAATAATAGTATAAGGGTTGAATTTTAAAATTTTTAAAACTCTAAGGTTCAATTTGAAAATTAAAGTATTAGGATGTAAGACTTTACAAATTCCAAAACTTGACGGCAAGTATTGAAACTGTTCAAGACTTCATTTCATAACTTATGAGTTTAATGGTCCATTAAAATGAAGACTCTTCATTTTATGTAACCTCTTATTCTTTAATGCCACTTTTAAAGAAGTGACTTTTGGTTATCCATAACTTGAGGACAAGTTATGGACTCCATCATTAGCCATTAAGATCAAGAATCATACTTACAAGCAAGTTACACATAATTCATATGATCTTCTAAAACTCAAAAGAATAAACATTCATATCAAACAATTTCAAGAATCATATTAACACATATAAAACTTGAAATTTTGATATTAGCCATTGTAAATGGATTAGCATAAGCATTACACCATCTAAAACAAGTTTTAAAACACCAAAATAGTTTAGGGTAATGTTTCTAGTCCATTTCCAGCAACAAAACTCGAAAAACTGCATTCAGGGGCTCCTACTCGTCGAGTGCAAGAACCTACTCGACGAGTAGGATGAATTATTACATGGACTCGTCGAGTCCCCCCATGGAATCGGCGAGTTCATGCAGCAGATAGCAGTTTTTTGAGCTTTTTCAACAAGTTTGCATCAAGTATCAAGAAAACAAGCCTAGGCTCTGATACCACTGTTGGGTTTTGAGCATTCTAACACTCCTATGGTGTACATGCAACCCTAGAAACCTTGGATCTATGTTTTCTCTAATATACATGCAAATTTGATTTTCCAAGGTTTACATCCTAACTAGCATGTTATGGGGAACTTGAAATACAAAACCAAGTAGAATAACATACCTTTTAGTAGCTTGGATTCCTTGATGACTTTGTGAGCCTAGCACCCCAAATGTGATGCCTCAAATGCTTCACACAATACCAAAATACTTGGAATAACCTTGAGAGAAGTTCACTAACACCTCAAAATCGGCTAGCCCTCTTTTTTTGCTTGTACAAGTGCCGATTTTGCTAGTCTAGGGGTCTTTATATAGTTGTGGTACAAGTAGGGTTACACCATGTAAACCCTAATTGTCATGGCTTTCCATATTCCATGATCCATGGGTTTGTAACCTCCATGGACTATCCATGGAGCACCTTATGGGTTTTAACCCAATTCATACAAACCATGTATCATTAGCCCACTATACAAGAATAGATTATTTACACAATCAACCCCATATATTTAATTAGTCTCTTTTTGATCACTTAATTAATTCTTTGATCAACACTATTAAATAATATTATTAATATATTAGAACTTATAATATATTAATAAACCTTAAGTGTCCTTTCTCTCATTTTGGTCTATCCAAGTGTTGCAATGCCATGCAACCCAAATGGACCATGTTGGGTCGGGTCAAGTACATACCAAATATAGTTATGGACTTAGACACTATATCCAACACAATATGGGTGAACTGCTTAACAACTTGGAAGCATTGGTAGGCCCTTGTGCTACCAGAAGGAAAAAGATTAAGAACAAGCATGTTCAGTCCATGAAAGGAAAAACTAAAATCGATTTTGGTTTTGTCCTCAACCTTATCTTGTGAGTGTATGTTGGAATTGATAGATTTACATGGATAGGAACATATACACCATAAAATCTAGGTGGAAAAAGGTTTCGCTCTAATTCATGAAAATGATTTTTAGAAAACACTTTAGCTATTAGATTTTAAAGATTGATGAATATCATTATGGTTAGCAGTTGTGATAATTGCGTTCTCAAATTCGCATATGATTACGGCATCCCTTTTCATAGTTCGAATTGTGAGAAATGGCAAGAAATAGTTTGAACATCCAGGACTTATAGCTATGAGTTCTGAAAGATTTTAAACACACACACACACATGCTATCTAATGAAGGTGTATGAGCTTAAAGAGTCTCGCTGAAGACTTATTGAAGCATTACGTATCAGAAATATGCACCTTAGCAAGAAAGTCAAAAAGTATTGATTTCTGGAAGTCCAGTTAATTTTTGGGTACATGTCAAAGCTAGTGGGAGCATAATTGTTATGTAGATAGAAGCATAAGTGTTATGCTAGTAGGAGCATAATTGTTATGTAGACAAAAGCACAATTGTTATGCTAATGGGGGCATATATGTTGTGATAACAAGAGTATAATTGGTATGCTAAGTGTTGCATGTTAGAAATACTATTCATAGGAAACAAGGTTTTCAAATTCACAAAAATGCAAAGTTTGAGAATTATTTCGCTATGATAGGCTTTTGGGAGAGGGCACTCATACTTCATTTCAAATCTAAAAGTTTAGATTGAAAGTTTTAATGGAACATAGTCTTGGACATATATGAATATCATGTTGAAATGATTCAACATAGGAAATTCAATATATATATATATATATATATATATATATATATATATATATATATATATATATATATATATATATATATATATATGGAAATATTATAGCAAGAGTCTGAACAAATATCAGGTCTTTATATAAGACATTATGAATCAAGTCCCGTATGCTTCAGATATAGGATTACATATGTTATAATATTCGCTTGTTATGATTTTTCCGAATGCCTAGGGCATTGAGAGGGAAAAAGGACTAGAACAATATAAGACTGAAGTTGTTAAACAACTGTCAAGAACAGTCTGAGGTTTACCAAAAGATTGGTTGCTTTTGGACAGTTAGAAGTATAGTATTAATTTGGACGGACCATATTGACATAATTCTAAATGAAGGTGACACTTGTTCGGAATTGATTGTCATATGGCAATATGGACATTTTTCCATAATACGAGTTAGTTATTGAAATCTATATGCAAGTTAGAAACCTTAACGCAAGGAAGGTGTTCAAGGAGTTACCTTGAATTTGATACTTCATCACCGTGAAATTGTTTTAGTAATAAAGTTTCAATGGAGCATTTTGTGATATCGTTGGCTAAGTCTCGATGACTTTCACGCCACGTCGTCACAAAAGGATATTGCATACAAAGTTAGACTCTAACACATTTAGTGGTGACAATAATTTGGAATTCTTACACTTGTAATAAGGATTTTGAATTGTGAAATAAGCGTCGTTGGAATTATGTACAACTGATCTGTTCACAAAGAAAGGACCATAGAGAGACATAATATGCAAGTTTATAACATGGAATGACTGATGTTTAATTCAAGCGTTCAGTTGATTAATCGAAACATTATACAATTAATAAAGTCTAATTAATATGGTGATTAAATAATAAGTGTTGTATTTATATTCAATAGTTTTGAGACCATAGTTAATTTGGTTATTATTGTGTTTCACTTCGCATGTTTTACATCCCAAATAATTGGATTATTCAAAACTCCACAGTCGATCATACTTTTGGAAGTAAGTAGTGAATTAAGACTGTCATGAATTGAATTGCAGATTATCTATGGGGATTATACATAGAACGGTTTGCTGCAGTATTCATGAGTACTTTTGAAATGGGGATTTAAGTATAGGATAAACCCACGCTCAGAGAATTACTTCATGGATTTTATCACGACTAATTTTGAGACGATAATATCTTATATTCTTGAAACGGGGATATATGAGTTGTTGTTTGCAAGTCAGTTGTGCATTGATAATACGTAAACGCATTAGTAACTTGATGTTATAAACGTATTGTTGTGCATTATTTGATGAGTGAATAGCGCTCGGCCAAGTCAGGACTGAATTGATGTGTTCAATTAGTAGTCTGGTATCAGTCGTCATAAATCAGAATTCTGGAAACAAATTTTGGACAGAGAGATTGATTATAATCCATATCTTATGTCTATACGATATCTTGTAGAATGGAGGAATATTTGATCACTTATCTCAGGACACACAACTGACTAGGTTAGAGTTCGACAAAAGCTTTGAGAGCTACGATTGCTTGTCAGTTTTTGCAGTCATACTTCCAGCTATAGTTATTAGACTTATCCAAGTGGGAGACTGTTGGATTAGGTTTCAAAGTCCATAACGATAATTGGTATGTACTTGAATTGACAGCGACATGGTCCTTTTGGGTTGCCTTCACACGTGTTACTAGACAAGATGATTATTGAGGAAGAGGAAGAATGTATTAATTGATTAATAAATTGGAATAAATGATTTATTAATATGTTATGGAAATAATATATTAATTAGTAATCATACTGTTAATTAATATTTAATCAGAAATTAATTTGGAATTAATTTTAGGATTAAAGGAATTAATTGAAAGTGTGGGGACTAAAAGTGCAATTGTTCAATAGTTAAGCAAAAGGGTCCAGAACCTTCCTAGGGAAGGGTATGGATGAAATTTATAATATTTAAGATTATTCTATAGTTTCTAGAATATCTTATCATATATGGATAATCAAAGGAGGTAGATAATTACCATATTTGAGATTAGGGTTATCCATAGCATCCTTGGTGCTCTATATAAAGGGTTCTAAACCCTTGGAATTTTGGCCAATCTTTAGAAGAGGAAGAAACCTAAAATTTGATCTTCCTCATCCCTCATATCATTCTCATGTATTGTATGTTTGTGCGCCATTTCAGGTGTTACACTTGTGACACTAAGTTCTCAAGCTTTGAGATCTACAAGGGATTCATTGTTATTACAATATAACAATCAAGGTATGTAATCTAACCCTAGTTTTGTATGAATTTCGAAAATAGTAGACACACCAGGGCATCTCCTTTTGTGTTCAAGTTTGCATGTTCAATTAGAGAAAACCTATATCCAAAGCATTGGGGTTGCATGCACACTTAGGAATTGATGTTATGCTCATAACCCATCAGCTAGGAGTTTGTGGTCACTTTTTAGGAGTGGATAGGGAGTGTATACACACCTAGTTGTGGTGGGCCTAGTAGTATGAGGATCTTGTGACGCTCCTAAGTCAAATATGGGTAGGTTTGGAAGGTAGTATGGGCCCGTACTACTGAAAGCATAGGATCCATACATGTGTCAAGGAAATCATGAGTTCTGTATAGATTATGGTTGAGTGGTTTTGAGTTGTGCTGTCTATGATTCTGACTCATCCCCTGTTTATTTTCAGTATGGTGATGACGAGAGGTTTCAGTTTAGGCGTTGGGGATCCCGAGAGATTCGGATTGAGCGATGATGAGATTCGGGGGTTGATCTCTACTCAGGTCTTTGTGTCAGTCAGGGAGGTGATTCTAGAGTTATTCAGGTCTGTCAAGACCACCATGATCGAGCTGTTTGATGAGCGCTATGTCATCGTCGCTAAGACTATTGCTGCTGTAGCCACTGCAGCTGTTGTTATGGCTAGACATCGGGGAGGACGGTTGATGCAATACTGGAAGTTCAATAACATGAAGTCCCCAGAATTTGATGGCTTCAACGACCCAAATGTGGCTATGAGGTGGATCGTTGATGTTGAGGGTTGCTTCTTTACTTGTTTGTGCCCTGGGAATCTGAACGTCAAGTTTGCATTGAACGTTCTTCATTGGGGAGCAAAAGATTGGTGGCATTTAATGACTCAGGCCTATTCTCCTGCAGAGAAAGCCGTTGTGACATCAGAGCATTTTCTAGAGATATTTTGAGCTGGGTATGTTCTATTGGTGGAGAGGGAGAGGTTAGCGCAGGAGTAACTATCTCTGAAGCAGACGGCTTAATCGGTGACGAAGATCACCAAGATGTTTACTAAGAGAGCCCTTTTCTACCCTAAGTATGTTGCTTCGGAGCAGGTGCAGATCTCACACAACTTGAGCATGCTCAAGACTGGGACTCGGGAGTTTGTGTCGACCTAGTAGTATCCTACCCTCCCTGAGCTTCAGTCTGCTGCATAGAGGAGAGAGAATGAGATTATGAACCAGATGAGAGAGCATACCTAGACGACCCAGTTCAGACCTAGACGACAACCGAGCGGTTCAAACCCGTAGATTACTAATATGGAGAATAAAGAGGTCGCACTTGTGGTAAGTACGGGAAGGTACATGAGGGTGCGTGTTGATCAACTACTGGGTGCCACAAATATGGCAATGATGGTTATTATGTGAGGGAGTGTCGTCAGTAGCATCATGAACCGCCGTTGAGAACTCGTATCTATTATCATTATGATCAGGTTGGCCATGTGAAGGCCCACTGTCCATTAATTGTTGTTAGGCCCATGCAAGTACCGAACCCGACGACTCTTCGGATCACATATGGACGTCAGGGGAGGGTTGAGGCCCCAAAGGCCAGAGGGCCTGCTTTTCAATTGACTGTAGAGGAGGCTAGGGTGGCGCCTGACGTCGTTACTCATATGTATTGTTGGGTTTTGAGCATTACATCAACCCTATGGTACACATGCAAACCCTAAAGCTTTGGATCTAGGTTTTTCTAATTGTACAGGAAATAATCATCCGAAGCTTGTAAACCCTAAATCTAGCATACCAAAATCGAAATCAACATAAATAACAAGTAAGAATGTTACCTTTCAATTGAAGCTTGAAGATCCTTGCTTTGAGAGCTTAGTATCACAAATGTAATACCTCTAATCGATCACAAACACCACAAGCAATTGGAGAATGTTAGAGAGAGGAGGAGGAGGGATGATTTCGGCTCTACGGATCCTTCTAGGGTTTATTGTAGCCGAAAATGTGATGCCAAGGGGTCTTTATATAGGTGAGGGAATAGGGTTTCAGTTAAATACCTAATCTGGTTGCTTAAGCCCTAAGCAGCCCATAGAAACCTTCCAGAAACCTAAACTTGGACGAAATCCTTATGGGCTCCCATAAGATTTCGTCCACCTCTTACCCAAGAGGTCCTCATGTTGGAAACGGTATCTAATCCCATAACTATAATTGGTATGTACTTAACCCAATAGTAGCATGGTCCATTTGGGTTGCATTCATCAAAGCAATATGTTAGGAAGGATATTTGAGTAAGAGGTTAATTATGATTTATTAATATATTATAAGTATAATATATTAATTGAGGAATCATATTATTTAATTAGTATTGATCACGAATTAATTTAGTGATCAAAAGAGACTAATTAAATTGATACATATGGATTGGGCTAATGATCCATGATTGATTTGTGATGGGCTTATGTGTTAGTCCATGAAGTGGTTATCCAAATCAAATGGGTGGATCATAAGCTTATGGGTATGGATTAAGGTTACACATGACCCTTGATATTCTATATATATATATATATATATATATATATATATATATATATATATATATATATATACATATATATAGGTATTCGTAAGCTAAAATCGGTTACACCTTGCATTCCAAGAAGTAGAATCCGATTTCTAGTCTCCATAACCTCTCCATATCCATCCTAATTGTTCTTGGTGTTTTGTGATTCCATTTGAGGCATCACACTTGGGGTTCTAAGCTTTCTTCAGTCCAAGTTATTCAAGCGACTACACAAGGTAATATTTTAACTAGTTTGTTATTGATTTAAATATCACCTTGCATGCTAGTCTAGGCTTCATGCTTTGGAAAATGTTTATTGCATGTATAATTAGAGAAAACTTAGATCCAAAACATTAGGGTTGTATGTGCACCATAGGAATGTTAGAGTACATAAAACCCAACAGTGGTATCAGAGCCATGTGTGTTTTCTATTATATTGATGCAATTGTGTGATTTTCAAAAGCTGAAATATAGCAATTCTGTATTCTGCAAGGGCCTACTCAACGAGTCCATGTATGAACTCGACGAGTAGGTGCCTTATGGTGATGAACTCGTCGAGTTCATAAGTGCACTCGACGAGTTGGACAGTAAGTGGGCAGAATCTTCGAGTTTTTGGCCTGTTTTGGATTAGGAACATTACCACAAACTGTTTTGGTTCATAAAATTCGATTTTAATGATATGGTAGTGTCTATCCCCATCCAATAACATGATGTTTATCAAATTCTAAGATAACTACTTGTTTTGTGATATACTAGTTATTTGTAAAATTTGAAGTTATCATGTACTATGAATCAAATTAGGTTAAATTGGTAAATGATCTCCATATCATAATTGGATTAGTTAATTTGATCTATATGTGTTCTTGAAAAAGTTCCATAACTTGAGGACAAGTTATGGAATATGAAAAGTCCTTATTTATGAAACCATTAACTATTGTAACTTATAGAATTCTAAGAGTCTTGAAAGGTTTTATAACTTGTACACAAGTTTGGAATTGGAAAGGTCTCATTCATGGAACATCAAAGTTCATAAGTTATGAATGTCAAAAGCTTTTGACAAGTTACAAAACTTGCCCTCAAGTTTTGGAACTTGAATAGTTACATTTATGAAACTTTAATTCCAAACCCTAGAATTTTAAAAGTTTAAAATTCAACCCTTATACTATTATAATATTAAAGTTTAATACTTATATATATATATATATATATATATATATATATATATATATATATATATATATATATATATATATATATATATATATATGTATAAGATAAGTCAGTCTTACCATTAGTTGGCCTCATTCACGAAGCCGATCTATAAGGGGGGTATAAGGTTACTGCCTATAAAATGGTGGTTTAATGGGTGTCCACTCTCACCCACCGCTTCCTTGACTGGTGGAGGGTCGTTAGCCGAACGGGTAGGATAAGACACTAATTCTCATTAATAAGTATAATGAAAATTATTAAAGTAACTAAACTTTTATAAATTCTCAATCTTAGTTACTTTAGGAAAAATATGAAAATGGTACTATTCCATGAAATTGCACTTTGCACCTTGTTAAGTCGGTCCATGAAATTGCACTTTGCACCTTGTTAAGTCGTTAGTGGAGCGTGTGTGGTTAACCGGCACACTAATTTGGGACTGAAAATGTGTGGCAAAGGGTTGTTTGGTGTTAATCATGGATCAATGGAGCGTGTGTGTTTAACCGACACATTGATTAGGTGATTTGTAACATCGAGAGTACCAAGCTAATTTGCATGGTTATTCACACCTTGTTTGTGATCCTCGGTATCCCAGTCACAAACTTGAAGGGCATAATCGAGATTTAAACATGCCATTAAAGAGGTCAATGAATCTCAAAAGAATCTAGGAATTTCAGTTCATTTAAAACCTAATCTTCAATTTCGTTTTTCATGGTGGAAATTGGTAAATCATCATTTACCTAATATTTTACATTTGGATTATAGCATCCCTCTTCCGAATTGTAGAATATTGTGTTGGGTCCTAGCCTGAATATTCCATTTTGGGTGTTATACTAGGGATCCTTATCTAATCTAAACTTTGTCTTTCTTTTCAGATGTCTACTTCAAACAATGCTTCCAACCCAATCCCTTTCGGCTCTTTCTCCGTCATGAACTTATGTGGGAGGGTCATCTTCGATGGATCGAATTTCAATGATTGGATTCGAAACATACCAATGGTTATTCGTTATGAGGGCTAAAAATATGTCCTTGATAAAGAGCTTAAGGAGATTGATGAATCAACCGCTACTCGCAGTACAAAACTCATGAGAGGGACATGACCAAAGTGTCATGTATAATGATCGCTACCATGACTGCTGAGCTTCAGAAGTCCTATGAGGACTTTTGGCCTTATGAAATGCACCAGGATTTGATGGAAAGGTACCATTAAAGTGCTCGACAGGAGAGGTATGAGATCATTGCCTCCATGATCACGACCAAAATGAAGGACGAAGAGTCCATCACGACCCACTTGCAAAAGATGCAAAGGTTTGTGGACCGCTTGCTGAAGTTGAATGTGAACTTCGATGAAGAGTTGGCTAGAGATATTATTCTACACTCTTTACCTCCTTGTTATGATCAATTTCGTATGCCTTATCATATGAACAAGGAGGAGGTCACTCTAAGCAAGCTTCAAGGTCTCTTGAGAACTGCTGAAAGCAGTTTGAAAGGCAAATATGTTGTACCTACTCCTACTGCAACTTCCCCTGTCCTGGCAATTAGAGATGGAAAGGGAAAGAAGACGAAGACTCCTTCCAATAGTCATAAGGGAAAGTCCCATGTTGGATCCTCTTCTAGAGGAACCAAATTTGGTTCTGTCACACCCTCTTCCAATCCAAAGGAATCCGAGTGCTTCCATTGCCATGAAAAAGGGCACTAGAGACGAAGCTTCCCCAAATACTTGCAGGACATAAAGGATGGGAAGATCAAACCCTCCTTTGCAAGTATTTATACCATTCTATCTAATAACTCATCACATCCTAATTCTTGGGTCCTTGATACAAGATGTGGTTTTCACATTTGTTCTGATTTGCAGGGTCTAAAAAGAAGTAGGGATGTCGAGCACGGGAAGATGAACTTAATCATGTGGAAAAGGAAAAAGTTGCCTATCACCAAGATTGGAGTTTATTCTTTATTTCTTAGTAGTGGGTTAAAATTACATTTGAATAATTGTTGCTACTCGTCTGATATGGCGAGAAATATTATTTCCTTTCACAGTTTGTATGAACAAGGTTTTACCTTTTCTTTTAATAATGAAATTGGTTCAATAAATGCTTATTTTAATGGTATATTTTATTTTGAAGCATTACCTTGCAATGGCATATATGAAACTATGATGGTTGTAGATAACTTAGGAAATAATGTGTTGCTTATTGATTCATCCAATGATTTGGATAAAACATGCTTATGGCATTGTCGTCTTGGACATGTCAATAAGAAGCGCATAGACCAACTCCAAAAGGATGGAGTGTTGGAATCATGTGACTTAAAGTCGGCTGACACTTATGAATCTTGTTTACTTGGAAAGATGACCAAGTCACCCTTCACTGGTTCTTGTGCAATGGGTGAAGGTTCGTTGGACCTCATACACACCGATGTGTGTGGACCCTTCATAACCGCCACAAGGGATGCTAGCCGCTTCTATGTGACTTTTACTGATGATTACAGCAGATATGGCTATGTCTACTTAATCAAGCATAAGTCAGAAACCTTTGAAAAGTTCAAAGAGTTTAAGCAAGAAGTGGAGAATCAATTGGGCAGAAAGATAAAGATGCTTCGATCCGATCGTGGAGGAGAGTATCTTAGTATCGTGTTCCACGACTATCTTAATGAATGTGGAATTGTCTCACAATTGACGCTACCTAGGACACCACAACTTAATGGTGTAGCTGACAGGCGCAATCGAACCTTGCTAGACATGGTTTGTTCCATGATGAGTCGAGCTTCGTTACCTATCTCATTATGGGGATATGCCTTAGTGACTGCTGCCCATATCCTTTATCTAGTCCCAACTAAAAAGGTTGCCAAAACACCTCACGAAATGTGGACAAGGAAGGTTCCCTCCTTAGCACATATCAAGGTTTGGGGTTGTCAGGCTTTCGTAAGACGAGAGACTCACAACAAGCTTGAACCTCGTAGTTAGCGATTTATTTTCATCGGCTACCCATAGAAATCCTTTGGATATCTCTTCTATAGACCGAGTAACAATGTTGTCTTCGTTACAAGGAGAGGAGTTTTCTGCGAGAGGGAACTCATATTCCAGAAGGACAATGGGAGGCAAATTGACCTTGAAGAGCTTCAAGAGTTAAGTTATGAAGGAACCTCAAAAACTAGCGCTCAACCTGAGGAGAAAACTCCTGTTGAACCAATTGATGAGTCCTTACCTCTGAGGCGTTCCGGTAGAGTTAGATAGACACCTGAGTTTTATGGTTTCCATATTACTTCTGAAGGTGATACATTTATCAGTGATAGTACACCGGTAAATTTGGATGAACCTAACAACTACAAGGAATCCATGGCAGGCCCCAATTCTGCTAAATGGAAAGAGGCGATAGACAGCGAGATTCAGTCCATGTATGACAATCAAGTTTGGAATTTGGTTGACAATGTACCAGGCCGTAAGACAGTCGGGTGCAAATGGATCTTCAAGAAGAAGACTGACATGGATGAGAAAGTACACACTTATAAGGCGCGATTGGTTGCGAAGGGCTTTACACAAACTCCTGGAGTTGACTATGACGAGACCTTCTCACCAGTAGCGAAGATTAAATCTATAAGGGTTATGCTAGCCATAGCTGCATTTCATGATTATGAAATATGGCAGATGGATTTCAAAACCGCTTTCCTAAATGGGAAGTTGGCTGAAGATGTTTACATGAGTCAGCCAGAGGGTTTTGTCGATGCAAAGCACCCTAATAGAGTGTGTAAGCTTGAGAAATCCATTTATGGATTGAAACAAAAGTCTCGCACATGGAATCTTTTTTTCGATGAGAAAGTCAAAGAGTTTGGTTTCTCAAGAAGCGAGGATGAGTCCTGTGTATATGTCACTAGTGGGAGTACAGTTAGCTTTCTCGTGTTGTATGTGGATGACATACTATTGATAGGAAACGACATTCCAACCTTGCAGGAGGTTAAGTCCTGGCTTGGGAAGTGTTTCGCTATGAAGGACCTCAGAGAAGCTGCTTATATTCTAGGGATAAGGATATTGAGAAATAGGAGTAAAAGACTAGTAGGACTTAGTCAAAGTACCTACTTGGACAAGGTGTTGAAACGTTTCAACATGCAGGATTCCAAGAGAGGATAATTACCTATCCAAAGCAATGCCAGACTGAGTAAGACTTAAAAACCGAGAACCGATGCTGAAATAGTAGAAATGAGTCGAATACCATATGCTTCTGCAGTTGGTTCGATCATGTATGCTATGACATGTTCTCACCCTGATGTAGCCTTTGCATTGAGCATGGTTATCAGATATCAAGGGAATCCTGGTAAAGCTCACTGGACTGTGGTAAAGAACATTCTTAAGTACCTACGAAGGACTAAGGACTGGATCCTTACCCTTGGTGGGAGTGATGACTTAAGAGTGGTAGGGTATAGTGATGCCAGCTTTCAGACCGACAGAGATAATTTCCGCTCTCAGTCGGGCTGAATATTTAACCTAAATAGAGGAGCAATAACTTGGAAAATTTCTAAATAGGAGATTGTAGCTGATTCAACGTGCGAATAAGAGTATATAGCAGCAAGTGAAGCATCGAAGGAGGCGATATGGCTGAAGAACTTCATCGGAGACCTTGGAGTTGTACTAGCTATAAAGGAGCCCATGGAGATTTTCTGTGATAGCGACAGTGTGCTTGCCTTATCCAAGGAACCAAGAGATCCCAGCAGATCAAGACACATCAACATAAAATATCACTTCATAAGACATCAAGTAGAAGAGGGACTCCTCGTGGTTAAGAGGGTATCGTCAGAAGAAAATCCAGCAGACCCCCTTACGAAGGGACTAAGTAGGGTTAAGCACTTGTAGCACGGTAGTAGTATCGGGCGGAAGGATGATATTAGTTTTTGTGATTAGATAGACATTTATAAACTTGTAATAGTTAAAATGTAATTGACATTTGATGATTGAATGAAAGGTGTTCTTTATTTATAAGTAAAGTTACTGTCTTGTGTCAATTATTTACTATCGTTTCATTTTGCATGTTTTGACTTCCAGAATAATAAGTTTAGTCAAACTATCCACAATCGATCATACTTTGGAAGTAGGTTATGAAAGAAGACTATCATGAATGGGTTTTTGTATGATTGTCTAAGGTGTTAGACATAGCAAAAGATTGCTACAAACATTCATGAATGCTCTTGAAATAAGATTTGAGTATTGGACTAAACCCATGCTTACATATCACTTCATGGAATTTATCACTGGTGATTGTGAGACGATAATATCTTATAATCTTCAAACCAAGATATATGAGTTGGAGATTATTTGTTGATTATACAATAATAGTGCGAAAACGCATCAGTAACTCGATGTTATAAAACTTGCTATTATGTATGATTCAGTGAATAATTAGCACAAGCATATAAGTCAAAGTTTATCTGTTCCTTTTATCCTAAGAGGATTAATAGCGATATATTGGGCCCCTCGATGATTTCGTTTTGAGTTATGTGCCGGGCCCAGTCAGAACTCTATTGATGTGTTCAATTAAGTTCTATGTCGAACAAATCAGAAATCGGGAAACAAAATGTTAGACAATGAGTATGACTTTAATTCCATGTCTTTGTCCACACGATATATTGTAGAACAGAGGATTATATGATCACTTATCTAATGGACGCGTCAAAGTTCGAAAGCGGCTTTTTGAGAACTACGATTGTTAATCGGATTCTAAGTTACATTGGCAATTACAGTTATTAGACTTATCCAAGTGTGAGACTGTTGGAAAAGGTGTCTAAGCCCATAACTATACTTGGTATGTACCTGACCCGATCGTAGCATGGTCCATTTGGGTTACATTCATCAAAAAACTATGTTAGGAAGGATATTTGAGTAAGAGGTTAATTATGATTTATTAATATATTATAAGTATAATATATTAATTGAGGAATCATATTATTTAATTAGTATTGATCAAGAATTAATTTAGTGATCAAAAGAGACTAATTAAATTGATACATATGGATTGGGCTAATGATCCATGATTGATTTGTGATTGGCTTATGGGTCAGTCCATGAAGTGGTTATCCAAAATCAAATGGGCGAATAATAAGCTTATGGGTATGGATTAGGGTTACACATGATCCTTGATATTCTACACACACACACAGACACACAGACACACACACACACACACATATATATATATATATATATATATATATATATATATATATATATATATATATATATGTGTGTGTGTGTGTGTGTGTTTTCATAAGCTAAAATCGGTTACACCTTGCATTCCAAGAAGTAGAATCCGATTTCTAGTCTCCATAACCTCTCCATATCCATCCTAATTGTTCTTAGTGTTTTGTGATTCCATTTGAGGCATCACACTTGGGGTGTTAAGCTTTCTTGAGGCCAAGTTATTCAAGCTACTTCACAAGGTAATATTCTAACTAGTTTTTCAATGATTCAAATATCACCTCGCATGCTAGTTTAGGCTTCATGCTTTGGAAAATGTTTATTGCATGTATAATTAGAGAAAATTACATCCAAAGCATTAGGGTTGTATGTGCACAATAGGAATGTTAGAGTACATAAAACCCAACATCTCAGCCCATTATTGCAATTATCACATAATTACAATATCAGTCCCCTTAATTCAGTTAACCTCTTTTGACCATAAAATTAATTCTTGACCAATGTTAATTAAATAATATGATTTCTCTTTTAATATATTATTCACATAATATATTAATAAATCACATTTATCCTCTTTCTCCATTATCCATCCAATCAAGTTGCTTTGGTGAAGGCAACGCAAAAGGACCATGCTACAATCGGGTCAAGTACATACCATATATAGTTACGGGCTTAGACACCTAATCCACCAGTCTCCCACTTGGATAAGTCTAATAACTATAAATGCAAGTATGACTTCAAAATCCGATTAGCAATCGTAGCTCTCAAAAGCTGTTGTTGAACTCTGACACATCCTTTAGAGAAAGGATGATGTAGTCCTCTGTTCTCAAGATATCATGTGGATAAATACATGGAACATAGTCATACTTATTGTCCAGCAGTTTGTTTCCCGATTTCTGATTTGTCTGACATAGAACTTAATTGAACATATCAACTTAGTCCTGACCGGGCCCGACACATAAGTCAACACAAAATCATCGAGAGGCCCAAGATATCGCTTTTAATCCTCCTAGGATAAAAGGAACAGATAAAATTTGACTTATATGCTTGTACTATTTACTCGTCAAATCATACACAACAATGCATTTTATAACATCAAGTTACTGATGCATTTACGCATTATCAATGCACAAGCAACTCGTAAACAACAACTCATATATCTCGGTTTAAAGACTATACGATATTATCGTCTCACAATCACTCGTGATTAATTCCATGAAGTGATTCACGTGAGCGTGGGTTTAATCCAATACTCAAATCTTATTTCAGGAGCACTCATGAACATTACAACAAACCTTTGCTATGTCTAAACGCTTAGACAATCTACAAGCCAATTCATGACAGTCTTGCCTCAATACCTACTTCTAAAGTATGATCCACTGTGGATAATTTTGAATAATGTTATTATTCTGGAAGTCAAAACATGCAAAATGAAACAATAGTAAACAATTGACACAAGACAGTAACTTTACTCATAAATAAAACTCCTTCATTTAATCATCAAATGTCAATTACATCTTATCTATTACAAGTTTCTAAATAGCTATCTAATCACTAAAACTAATATCGTCCTTCAGCCCAATACTCCTAGCATGCTGCAAATGCTTAACCCTACTCAGTCCCTTCGTAAGGGGATCCGCTGGGTTCTCTTATGATGATACCATCTTCACTACGAGGAGTCCCTCTTCTACCCGATGTCTAATGAAGTGATATTTTCTGTCGATATGCCTAGATCTGCCATGATCCCTCGGTTCCTTGGTTAAGGCGACCGTACCTTCGCTATCACAAAAAATCTCCATAGGCTCCTATATGGCAGGTACAACTCCAAGGTCTCCGATGAAGTTCTGTAGCCATACCTCCTCCTTCGACGCTTCGCTCGCTGCTATGTACTCTGATTCGCACGTTGAATTTGCTACGGTCTCCTACTTGGAACTTTTCCAAGTCACTGCTCCTCCATTCAGAGTAAATACCAAGCCCGATTGGGAGCGGAAATTATCTCGGTCGGTCTGAAAACTGGTGTCACTATACCCTCGCACTCTCAAGTCATCACTCCCACCAAGTAAATACCCAGTCTTTAGTCCTTCGTAGGTACTTAAGAATGTTCTTTACCACAGTCCAATGAGCTCTACCAGGATTCCCTTGATATCTGCTGACCATGCTCAAAGAGAAGGCCACATCAGGGCGAGTACACGTCATATCATACATGATCGAACCAACAGCGGAAACATAAGGTACTCGATTCATTTCTGCTATCTCAGCTTCGGTACTCAGACTTTGAGTCTTACTCAACTTGGTATTGCTCTGGATCGGTAACTCCCCTTTCTTGGAATGCTCCATGCTGAAACGTTTCAACACCTTGTCCAAGTAGGTACTTTGACTAAGTCCTATTAGTCTTTTACTCCTATTTCTCAATATCCTTATCCCTATAATATAAGCAGCCTCTCTGAGGTCCTTCATAGCGAAACACTTCCCAAGCCAGGACTTCACCTCCTGCAAGGTTGGGACGTCATTTCCTATGAGCAATATGGCATCCACATACAATACGAGAAAGCTAACTCTCCTCCTACTGGCTTTGACATATACACATGACTCATCCTCGCTTCTTGAAAAACCAAACTCTTTGACTTTCTCATCGAAACAAAGATTCCATCTGCGAGACGCTTGTTTTAGTCCATAGATGGATTTCTCAAGCTTAAACACTCTATTAGGATTCTTCGCATCGACAAAACCCTCTGGCTGACTCATGTAAACATCCTCAGCCAACTTCCCATTTAGGAAAGCAGTTTTGACATCCATCTGCCATATTCCATAATCATGAAACGCATCTATGGCTAGCATAACCCTTATAGCACTACTAGAAAAACAGCCTTTTACGACGCGCGAACCATAACACACGCTGTTTTATGATACGCAATAGTATGTGCCCTAAAAATAATTTCAGCTCTCCAAAAATTAGAAGGATTTAGGGCACGCATTTTTGCGCGTCCTAAAATAAGTGTTACATTGAAAAAAAAACACGGGGGCACATAACATAAAATGCACGTCCCCTAAGTATGTCGCTTTATATTTTTTTAATGAAACGCGGGGTCACTTCTTTTGGGGGAAATGAAATTCTGAAAAGTTTGAAAGGCCGGCCATGTTATTACCTTCTTTCCACCGTTCTTCTCTCTTACTCAAATACCCCAAAAAACCCTAATATACTCATCGCTCCTCTTTTCTCCTACAACAAACTCGCACATCACCAGAAAACCCTAATATACTCAAATACCCCCAATGTTTTCGTTCTTCTATCAGAACCCTAGCTTGCTAAATCTCTTTTTCTTTGTGGCTTAATTTCTCTCTATTTCATTTACGATCGAAGGAACAAACTTTCGATTTTTGCTGAAACTAACAATCGATGATGTGTCATTAGGTGAAATAATCGACTGGGGTTAATTAGGAACAATGATGTGTGATTAGGTGAAATAATCCTCAGGCAGTTTACATAAAATTCATTGGATATCTGAACAAAGATGATTTGAAGAAAATTTGTAGCGACAACTTTGTTTATGAACAGGTTAGTACTTTCACTATGTACATAATCAGCTGCAACTTAAGAATTAGTCCTCAACTTTTTACAGAAGTCTTCAAAGATGATTTTTCAGTTATTCTTTAAGCCAACTCTTAATTGAACCTCTTGTAGTATAAGATGCTTTTCATCACCAAAGAACCCGTTTCATGATTTTTTAGAAATCACTAATCAAATTATATTTTTAGTGAACGTGTCTCATCTTTGTAGCTTCATGTTGCGGGTGAAATGGTTGAATAAGACATTGAAATGGCTTCATCATGTATTTATAATTTCTATATGTATTATCTTCTTAGGTTGACTATATCCCTGGTCAAATATAGTTTTCTTAATTCCTACATTTATAGGCAGCTCGTATAATAATTAAAGAATCTATTGAGCCTTTTTGGAAGATTATCGCTCTCCAAGAATCACATCTTTGAAGTTCAATAAACTCTCTTGGAACTGTAGCACCAAAGATTGAAGGTATCATCTTTATTCATAAGATTTGTTAACATAACAAGTAAACAAATATGCAGGTATTAGCAGCCACTTCACCTTCTGTTCCAAGAAGTCCAGGGAGGCCTGATAATTTACCTAGCTCAGGGTCAAAATGGAAGAAAGGGAAGCTTCCGGGTAGAGGCTCATTTGGTCATGTTTATGTTGGTTTTAATAGGTATGAAGTATGATTTTTATCTTTCATTCCATTATCTTTTTAGTTTGTTCTCTTATTTGGAATTGGCTTATCATGTTGTTGGTGTAGAGAAAGTGGCGAAATGTGTGCTATGAAGGAAGTTACATTGTTCTCTGATGATGCAAAGTCAAAGGAAAGTGCAAGACAGTTGGGACAAGTATGTATTTCTTGATTTCAGATCCAACCTGCTAATTTTATTCAATGATGAACACACACTTGATAATATCAGCAGGTTGAGTCAAGTGTGGTGTTTCTCTTTGTTAACCTGATTCTTTCATTTAGCATCTCTTTTTTTTTTCTTGATTTTAGATACACGTGTATTTTCTGTATATAAGATGGAAGTGTTGAGAGATACTTGCACAAAAACCCAACCTATGTTTAGAGTTACAACAGATGATGGATATCAGCTAGGGCTAATTCTAAATGAAATAACATACTTGCATTTCTTTCTATTACACCATTTTCTTTCTTATTACAACATTATAATCTTTGTATTTTTGTTTTGTCATGCAGTTTGATGGTCCACATCCTTCATCATGCTAGAATAAAATTTATGAAAAAATAAGAAAAATACATTCAAGTAGTTATGATGAGTCACAGGGTGAAGGTGCATCTATGAGCTTCTTCAAGTCAGGTGCTGATATGTTTGGTTTTTCTGATCCTTATGTGTTGAAACTTATACAGGTAAGTAGTTCACCTAGAATTTATCTGTATTAGGAAACCGAAATATCTATTATTATTATTATTGTTATTATTATTTTAATCAGTGGTATTTTTAGGGGACATCAAATTCAAAGATGATATCAGGGAGCATACTCAGCATGCCAATTGGTTATAGACATGTTCATGTTAAATGGAAGGATCTTGATAAGTGCAACGTCTGTCACATGGATGAGGTGAATGTTTTTCTTTTTTTTCAACTTGCTGAATTTACCAAATAATGCAGTTCCCCCTAAACCCTAACACAGATGATTGTTGTTTTATTCAGGAATATGTTAACAATTTGTTTCTGCAGTGTGATAAGTGCAGAATGATGGTGAGAATATTATTATTACAACTCAAAATCCTATTGTTTATTCAGAAATATAAATGATATATATCTACTTCCATGAAAGGTTCAACTTATGTCGCCCAGGGGCACCTGAATGTTCTCCACCCTGTTGCCTTTGTCCAGTTATATGTACTTGTTTATTAGTTTATAATAATGATAAAGATAATGATAATAATATATGATATTGTTTTTTTAGGAGGTGCTATGAAGCCTACAACAGATGGAAGGTGGGCTCATCTAGCATGTGCCATGTGGATACCAGGTTCACTTACTGTTTGTTTTTTATATGTCTTGTTTTCAGCTCTTTTAACATCTTATCTGAAAGTCCCGATCTATAGATCCAAATCAGTAATCAATGAATTGTAAACAATCAAATAGAGTGGAGAAGGAGTACAAATGTCAGGTACACCTTGGGAAACACATACACATACGTCACTTTTTCTGACACACTGACACAGTCTATTTATACCACATGAAGCAGCACACAAGTGTGCAGCCACACACACGTGTACGGCCGCACACAGCGTGTGCGGCCGCACACACATGTATGGCAGCACACACCCACTAACAAGTTACAACCACCACAACACACTCTAACATCCTGCCAATACCTATACATTAGAATGCCTAGCCCAAACCATAAAAGTATTGCCTATCAATCTCCCCCTTGGTTTGTGGCTAGCATAGACTTGGTCTTTATTCTCCAGGTTTTTTGAACAGCTTCAGGTCGTCAATGAATTGTTCTAACCTATGATTAACTCAGGTTTTTCTAACCAACGCTTTTGCCATCTTCATTGTTGGGAAGTTATCCCTGACCTGTCTGTCCAGGAACTGCTTGAAAGTTGTAGCGCTATGATCTTTAGAGGGATTGTGGAATGGGGATCTTGAGAGCTCAGAGAGATCGACCTCGTCTATGAGTTAAAATCATGGATGTTTTTGTAGTATTCTGAGTGACCAGAATTTCTTTTAACCACCCATAATTTAGACTCAGGATCATAACCCCACATTCTGATCCCGGAGCGATCACCATACTCGTCACCAAACTTTCGCTTTTTAAGATCCGTCACTGTCAATACAGGATCATTCGTTTTGCGATTTTCGTTCGAGTTCTTGATAAAAAGTAATCCTTCATTTTTATTGGCAGTGACGGTCCTTTTTCCATGCTTGATCGTGATCCAAGATCTGGCATTATCAGGCTCTTTTTCAAATCGATCAACGATTCTTGTTCTAGGAGGAGGTTGGTCAAAAGGAGCTTCATTTTCGGAAGTCTGGTCGGAAGTAGTAGGAGGGTCTTCTATACCATGAGGCTGTTGAAACAAAGTTTTGAGCTTATCCTCAAAGGCGTCAAATAGCTTGTTCTTTAAATCGAAGTAAAAGGCAGTTACTGATCCAAGATTGGTTTGCAGATCAGTAATCTGTTTTGTCTTTGAAGCATTTTCTGCCTGGAGCTCAGCGATGAGGTTACCGTGTTGTTCAAGCATGATGTCCTTTTCAATGTTCCGTTGTTTCAGAATACCAATTTCTTCTTGAAGTTTGGACACAAAAGTATTTTCATCCCCTGAGCGACCTTCCTCGAAAGATATTCCCTTTCCACGGGAGGAAGATTCTGGGCTACGCTGAGACAAGTGCTTAGCAAGTATGATAGAAGCCTCATCTAGCAACGGTCTTGTTGGGGAATATTCTGGAACAACAGACGGTCCGCCTGTCTCAAGCACGGTGCTTGGACCTTCATTAGATTGGAGAGGTGGTGTTGTAACAATTGTGGTGATGACTGTAGCTGAAACTGGTGGTGTTTGGCCTTGAATGGACACACCCTGCCTCAAATTTTGATGCCTTCCTTCTACAGGAGGCAGAGAGGTCTGTGTCTGTGTCGGGTCACTTGTAAATGGAAATGATGTAGGAATAACAGAATCAAGGGGAGGAATCCTAGAATCTGCACCCTGTTGGCTTAAATGTTCTTCCATTGAGGTAGATGAACGAGGCATAGTTTTAAGAGTCTTCTCCGCAGCCCTAGTCTCAGTTGTAGTTTGAGCAACTTCATCGACCTTTTCGAAGAACCTGTCAGAGAGATCCAGACCTGTATCAAGTCCACCTTCTTGTTCAAAATCGAAGTTAAGAGGAATGGCAACATTGTCGAGGCCTGAGAAATCCATATCATGTAGAAACTCATCATTTCCATCATGATCTCCTTTATCTCCCTCTTGATCAAACTCACTCTCAACTTCCACATTCTGTAGCATTTCATGTTCCGATGCAACCCTTGCCACAGGAGAGATTAACCCTTCCTCGGTTTCATGTTCAGAAGTAGAGATGACTACATCGTCGGTCTCCGTAGGACAAGAAGGTTCGATGGGTTCAGACTGATCACTCTCCTCAGCAAAAATACCAAATCTGATTAATGGATGTTTTCCTTTAAAGTTAAGCTTTCCTGATCGCTTTTGTTTAATTAAACCGAAGGCACTTGAGCCAACTGACTTGATGTCCAGGGTCTCTCCTTTCCTTTCAATCTTAGGATGCATGATATTAAGGATCAGCTGAATAAACCTTGGATACATCGGAAACTTGTCCCTTTTGTTTCCTTCAATATTCAAAATCATCTCATGCAAGATAAATTTTGAAAAATTAAAGTCTACTACAGAGGCCAAGGCAGCAATAGCACCAATATTGACCAAGGATATCTCATTTGCACCGGATCTTCGTCCTGAGATGCAACTCACAAAAGTGTGGGCGAGATATTTCCAACATGGTGGCAATAGCTTCTTGTGAGTAGGTGGAAAGGTTCCTTCATAGCCCGCTTGACCTAGAACTCCTTGAATCTGGTCAATATCAATTTCCTTTGGATATTCATGCTTATCACCAATTTGTAGGGTTCCTCGAATGATGTCTTCAGAGACTAACACTTTCTTTCCTTGTATACACTCCTCAAGATACTTCTCATTGTTATTGTTTCTTTTCACAGATGCGCTTCTCCAAAATTCTTTAATCAAACTTTGATAAATCGCTGGACTAAAGGTGAAAGCAGAGACCAAGCAACATTTCCTTAGACCATCGACAATGAATTTGAGATTGTTGTGGGCCACTGGAGGATCTTCTAGAAAAATGGCTAAATTGTGCACTTTTGCGAACTCAAGATCTCCCATGATGTTCTGAAAAATGCAAGCATAAATTTAAAGCATTAGAAAAATTAAGAGATTTCCCATTAATCAGAAATTTTAAGTCAATTTTAGGTGTACAACCATACACCTAGATCCAGCCACACACACATAATGTGTGCGGCACACGGTGTACTGCTACACATAGGTTCCAACTGCACATAGTGCTAACCGCACACAAGTCAACCGCACACGGGGTGCGACCGTACACGGGGCCAGCCGCACACGGTGTGTGCGACCATACACGCACAGTAGATACCGCGACCTTCAATTGACCATCGATTCAAGATCGTTTTTGCTCAAAAACTACATTATCGGAGTCGATTTCACGATACTTATGATTATTAGGTTTCAATTTCACGAAAGATGAGAGTTTTCTTGAAGTTTTAGAGAGAGAAGAGGGAGCAGTGTGCGGTCGTGTTTTAAGAGGAGTAAAAAGTGAAAGGGATTTGACCGCACATCCCCCTTTTATATACTTTCCAATAAAGGCTGCCATTTTACCACTCTTGACATTAAAATCCCAATACCCAAAAATATTTAAAAATGAAACTTTTTGAGGATTAATTACAAAATAAAAATAAAATTAAAATTAAAAATGAAATAAATTCTAAGATTTACCAAATAAAAATAAAAATAAAATAAAATAAACTGATATTAAAAATTGAATTTAACCTAAATTTCGCCTTTATATGAAATTAGTAATCTTTTGAGATGTGGGATCAAAGTTGTTGGACAATCATTCTCCATTTGTCAGTACCTCTCCTTTCATGAATAGATCTGGTCGATCGCCGGTATTGTGGTCCAGTTAAGCACGAAAAATTGTGACAGATTTTGGACATGCTATCAGTGATAAGACATTTTGATCCTATATTCCTAGATAAACTTCCTAAGGAGCATTTAGCTGACGACGACCAAAGATATTGTTGTCCACCTAAATTGAGCAGCGAGATCTACAGACAATCTAGAATTGTTCAATTTTAAGTGTACTAGAACATGTTTCCCGCTTCCTGACATACCCCAATAATCAAGAACTTCGGAGATACTCCTTACTTTAGGTGAGCAGACTATTATTCATATAAAGGATAGATTTAGAATGCATATGCTGTACACTCAGGTCGGATCTTTCAATCACGCAGAGAGTGAAACATATGACTGACTAGAATTTCAGAGGGATTGAGAAGTAGAAGGTTGCATATGCTGTGTACCAGGTCGGATTGTTAGTCACGGAAAGGAGACATCATATGGCTAACAGATAGGAAGAATTGCATAGATAGAAGATGCAAAGAAATAGAGTTGCATATGCTGCAGTCCAGGTCGGATCTTTCGATCACACAGAGGAGGCAAAATATGTCTAACAGTAGGAGAGAAAGAAAATAATTTCCTACAGACCTAATTTATCAGAATTCCCCAGTCGCCCCGTCAGTACCGGAATTAAGGACATAATCCGTACATCAAGGAAAAGTTAAACCACAATTCGAGATACAGGTTCTTTAATGTGACTGGTGGATTCTCATGTATATCTACCTGCTTAACCTACCCAAGAGTCGTATTGTCAGGCTAAATGGAACTATCTAGGTCAGAGTTTATCAAGTCTCTAGATTCCTTAAGTTCATCTGCACCTAGTCAAGTCCATTAAATTTTTCGTGCCTACCAGCGCATCGAACACAGAGCCTAGACCATCCAGCTTTGGTACTTTACATAGACTCAGATTGTCTGTTATAACAAGCTGATATCACTTCCCAGCACATCACTTCACAATAATATTTTTGATTTTTCAGATTTTCTAATGTTTTTGGATTTTCTGATTTTCTAATTTTTGTTTGGTTTTTGTTTATTTCTCCCCCTAAATTTGTGCATGGGTGAGAATGAAATTGAAATGCGCAAATTTAAACTAACCTGAAAAAAAATTAATCCTCAAAGCGAATCATTTTCAAAAAGTTTACCAGCACATCGAATCGAGCTTTGTTAAACGGCTTGGTGAACAGATCCGCCACATTATTAGTAGTGGGAACCTATTCTAGCCGAATGAGCGAGCGCTCATAACAATCTCTGATAAAATGAACTTTGATGTCGATGTGCTTGGTTTTTGAGTGCTGGACCGGATTTTTAGCAATTTGGATCGCAGCCTCATTGTCACAAAAAATAGGGGTTTCTTGAAAGTTCGAACCGTAATCCAACAGTTGATGTTGGATCCATATGACTTGAGAACAACAGGCAGACGCAGCTACGTATTCTGCTTCTGCTGTTGAGGTCGAGACAGTATGCTGCTTCTTGCACTGCCAGGAGACCAGCCTAGCTCCGAGAAATTGACATCCGCCTGAAGTCGATTTCCTGTCAAGTTCGCATCCGCCATAATTGCTGTCTGCAAAAGCATAAAGATCAAATTCTGAATTTTTCGGATACCAAAGACCCAATTTTGGGCTGCCTTTGAGATACCGAAAAATCCTTTTAACAACAATAAGATGAGACAGTTTTGGATTAGCCTGGTAGCGTGCGCATTGACAGACCGCAAACATAACGTCTGGGCGACTTGCAGTCAGATACATCAGCGATCCGATCATCGATCAGTAGTATGTTTGATCTACGGATTCGCCTTCAAGATCAGGAGTCAACAGTGGTCTCTTGGCCATGGGCGTCAAAGCAGGTTTGGCGTCTCTGAACCCGAACTTCTCGAGCATATTATCCACATATTTGGCTTGATGAATCAGGATTCCGGCTGAAGATTGTTTGACCTGAAGCCCCAAAAACGTGGTCGTTTTCCCCAAAGAACTCATCTCGAACCGCTTTTTCATAACGTCCTCGAACTTCGTGCATAGCTGAGGACTCGTCGACCCGAAAATTATGTCGTCCACATAGATTTGAACAAGAATTTGATCTGGACCGACATGCTTGATGAATAGGGTCTGATCAATAGTGCCACGTGAGTAGCCATGATTGAGCAAGTGCTGTGTTAGGGTGGCATACCAGGCTCTAGGAGCTTGATGCAGCCCATACAAAGCCTTGTCTAACTTATAGACATGGTTGGGAAGTTTTGAGTTAACAAACCCAGGAGGTTGGTCAACATAAATCTCCTTCTTCACTTTGCCATACAAGAAAGCCGTCTTGACGTCCATTTGATAGACAGTAAAGTTCATGTAGGAAGCATAGGCGAGGAAGATACGAATAGCCTCTAAGCGCGCCATCGGAGCATAGACTTATGTATAATCAAGACCCTCAATTTGCCTGAACCCACAGACTACCAATCTCGCCTTATTACGTACAATGATACCCGAATTGTCCTGCTTGTTATGAAACACCCATCTGGTGTCGAGAGATTTCTTGCCTTTAGGCAACTCCACCAACTTCCAAACTCCGAGCTTCTCGAATTGATTGAGCTCGTCATGCATGGCATCCACCCATCTGGGCTCACTCAAAGCCATTTCGACGTTCTTGGGCTCTATTTGAGAAATGAAGCAAGAATAGAGACATGTGTTGACGTCTCCACTCTGGCTTCTCGTTTGAACTCCGTCGCCCAGCTGGCCAATAACGTTCTCTATCGGGTGATCGCGCTGTATGCGAGAGGGGATTTCGTGACTGATGTCATTGAGTGAAACGGGAAGACTATGAATATTAACAGCTCCTTCATGTGCTGAAGAATCCACGGTAGATGTACCAGCTTCGTTTGGTGGATTTGCTACAAACTCATCAGCGATTTGATCGGGAAAGAGAAGGTCCATCAGATTCTGAGTGACAGCGGAAGCATCTTGATTCATGAACTCTCTTTCGACCAGAGTTAGAGGAGTAGCATCAGCATCTGGAGCAGATTGTTGTGTTGAGGACTCAGGAGAAGCAATTGGAACAGTAGACTCCACCGGAGGATCAGTAGCAGAAACCAATGGTGGTCTGTAGAGAACCTCTTCATCTTCGTCTTCAATAATAGTCTTCGAGCAAGAGGTAGACCCAGCTTGGTTATTAGACGACACACTAAAAGATTTGAATAGCGATGTGTAGTCAAATAGCCAATCCGGACCCACCCAAGCGTCCGTTTCATTCTCTTCAAGCCAGCGAACATCGAAAGACTCCACAATTTGTTTCGTCTTCTTGTTGTATACCCGGTAAGCAGTACGAGCAGCGTAACCGACAAAGTAACAATCATCGGCTTTTGCATTGAATTTTGGGTTGGATTCCAAGTGGAGAAGGGTGCAAGGGCAGCCAAATACTCGGAAATGACTAACAGATGGCTTGTGTCCATAGAGAAGTTCATATGGTGTTTTCATATAGGCTTTGTTGATCAGGACACGATTTTGAACGTAGCACGCAGTGTTGATCACCTCCGCCCAAAAGAAAACTGGAAGTTTAGAATCACAAAGCATCGTCCTTGCTGCGTCTTGTAGCGTCCGATTCCTCCGCTCAGCAACACCATTTTGTTGTGGTGTCCGAACAGAACTATACTGACGCATAATACCCTTCTCAGTGCAAAGATGATCAAGAACAGCGTTCTTGAACTCTGTTCCATTATCTGTGCGTAGCGCTTTCACTTGGTGGTTGGTTTGATTTTCGATCATTACAATGAACTTCTTGATGAGGTCAGCGATCCCAACTTTGTTGGACAGAAAGAAAACCCACGTGAAACGAGAGAAATCGTCTATCACAAAGAGACAATATGAATTTCGGTTGATGCTGAGAACATTGACCAGACCAAACAAGTCCATATGTAACAATTGGAGTACTTGAATGATGGAGTTGACTTGCTTTGGCAGATGTGGTTTCCGATGATGTTTGCGTTGAGCACAGGAAACACATTTTTCAAAAGTAATAAAATATCTGACGGGTAGACCGCGGATCATTTCGTTCTTAGCAAGCCGGTTCAAGTTCTTTGCATTTGCATGGCCAAGTCGACGATGCCACAACATTGCATTTTGTTCGGAGACCTTGGAAAAGAGACAAGTGACTTCATCGGGTACATTGCCGTTCATGTCGATAATGTAGGCATTCCCATCCCGCTTAGATTTGACGAGAATCCACTCCTCCGGAATGACAATGCCTGGCTTTAAGATTAGACATTCTTTATCGGTGAAGTGTGTCGAGTAACCCTTGTCACAGATTTGAGAAACGCTCAGCAGACTGTGCTTCAGCTCAGGAGCATAGTTGACATTCTCAAAACTAAGCACTCCGTTCGTCACCGTTCCTTTTTGCGTTATCTTTCCGCCTTCTCCGCCCGCGAAGGAGACATATCCCCCATTAAATGTCTGAATGTCGTGCAGTTGGGAGATATCTCCAGTCATGTGCCGGGAGCAGCCGCTGTCGACATACCATGGTCTGACAACATTCCTCCGCAACTGTCCCTACACGATGAGCGGAATTATTTAGATTTAGGGACCCAGGTCATTACAGTCCTGGGTTGACCCTTAACTTTCACAGATTTATCTTTTAATTTCTCTTTTGATTTTTCCTTTTCAACAGGTACAGAGGATGATGATGACTGATCAGATTTTAATTTTGGCACCCATTGAAAATTAGGTTTTGAAACATTTTTCGGTTGAGTTTGCTTCGAGCTGGTGGATTTTCTACTCGAACAGTTTGAAGATCCAGACCTACTCTTTGACGAAATCGACATTGGCTTAGCTTGGGTCGATTTTGGCAAACTGTTTGTGAATTTATTGAAAACCTGTTTGTTCTTTTGAAAAACTGTCATTTTCTTGTTTTGATTTGTTTTCCAGTCATCATCTCGAGAGCGAGTTCTGGAGGATTTTCTAATTAACGATCGTCCTCTAGACTCATTCTCTCCCCTTTTTGACATGTGATGCACAAACATCCGGTTTAGACAATTTGTGGCAATATGACCAGCAGTACCACAGTTGAAACAAATTTGTTTATTATCATTTGAAGTGGTACTGCTCTTGTCAGATTTCTGGTTTTTCTTATCTTTTCTAGCATTTTCACATTTGCAAGAACAAGCACTAGATTGTGTAGCAAACATGGAAGATGTAGAAGCACTTGAATCAGATTTAGCAACATTATCAGAAACAACATCATTATTTTCAATCTTATCATTCTGAAATAACACACCACCAGAAACAAACACATCAGTTTTAGAATTTAAGACAGACTCATCACAAAACTCAACACCAAATTTAGACACAGAGTTATTTGACTCTGACTTTTCAGCTTCTTGCTCCCCCTGAACTACTGACATATCTGCACTTGAGGTAGAAATGTTAGTAACTAAAATTTTATCATTAGAGCATATTGCTTGTTCAGAAGCAGGCTTTCCATAAACTAAGAAAGGTTCTCTATCAATCTCTTCTTGTGATAAATGAATGGTAGTGTACGTATGATTGAAAGGAGGAGGGACACTCTCAAAACCTAGTCCTACTTTCTTTTGGTTTCCACAAGTAATGTCCTTCCATTGCATCTGTCCCTTTATCCTTTTTGCAACTACTTCACTTGATCCATCGAATTTGTTAAAAATAAATTCAGTATTTTCAAGACGATTTTTCAATGAATCAAGTTCAGCGGTCACATCAGCAAATTTTCTCTTGAGATGATCATAGTTCTCGCATTTGTTGCTGTAATCCTCTTGCAGTTTCTTAAAGTCCTTTGTTTTATTCTCTAATTGTGTTTTTAAAGGCTTTTGATTTTTCCTAAGTGTGTAACCCTCATATTTAAGGTCCTCGTTCTCTCTCTTGATTAATTCAATTTGCTCACGTAATAATTTAACAGTTTTTATACAAGATTGAGATCAGCCAAATTCACTGACCTCGGGTTTGACTGGCTCAGGAGTAGTTTGCACCATGAACGCAAACTGAAGATTCATCATTTCCTCTTCCGGGTCTCTCTCTGCTTCTTCCTCCACACCATCCTTGATCTGAGCAAGATGCGTATTTTCAGGTCCTGAAATATTCAGAGCCTGAATTTGATCTTCCCAATCAAATGATTGGGCCACCATCGCCAACTTGGCAGTCTGATTGCTTGAAGAAGATCCCTTGTTGACATAGGTCACTGGCACCATGGTTCTTTTAGAGTTCTCTCTTTGGTCTGGCTTTGGACACTCCCTTGCAAAATGACCAGGCTCATGGCAGTTGTAGCATCTCAGCTTCCCTTTGTTGAACCCCACTTTCTTGTCAGAGTTCACACTCCAGTTGTTTTTCCCTGTCTTCTTGGAGAACTGCTTTGCCCTAAAGACAGCCATGGCCATTTGCCAAGTGATGTCCATCTCCTCCAAATCCTCAGGACAATTATGGGGAAAGCTCTCCAGCCACAAAAGCGTTGTAACAGTTCACCAGACTAGTGGCGAGGGCCATATTTTCTTCTTTTTCTTTCAAAGATGAAGCTTGAGAACTGAATCCGTGAGATTGACTAGGTGCAGCTGTGGATGAACCAACAATAGAACCAACTTGTTGAGATAAAGTTTGAGGTTGAGGAACTTGAATGTGTTGCATTTGAGGGATCACGTAGGAGGTAGGCTGATGAGTCACAAAGGGTTGAACTTGAGGAACATGAACTGGAGGAACTTGAGGGGTTGAAAAGCTTGAGAAAGCAGTGTTGTTGGTAGTTTGAATCCCAAGATTTGTTGTGGAATATGAATTGACATGGTTAATCTCCCTCTGCTTGTCATCAAGATCGCAAGCCTTAATGATTGCTATTGTTTCCGCCAAACTCAACCTGTTTAAATCTTTGGTCTTTTTAATCACTGAGACATTCATATCCCAGGATTTTGGCAGAGAGTTCAGCAGCTTTTTGTTGATTTCCGATCTTGTAACCATCACACCAGCAGAGCTCATTTCTGTGGTAAGTGTGATAAACCTTTGCAACTGATTCTCAAGTGTTTCTCCCAAGACATGGTTAAACATGTTGAACTTTTGTCGCAGCATGTCTTGGCGACTCTGTTTCATGTCTTCATTGCCTTCATAGACTTCAATCAGTGCTTCCCATAAGGCCTTTGCAGAAGTGTAATCATGGAAACCTTGAGCAATTTCCGGAGATAATGCCATGGTAAGTGTGGCAAGAGCCTTTTCCTGCTCCTCGACTCTCTCGAAATCATCATAAGTGTAATTTTCAATTTGCTTATCCATTATTGTGCCATCTTCCAATGTTGTTGTGATACGAATTGGACCTCTCAGAATACTTCTCCGAATTTTAAAATCCTTCATTTTGATGTATTTCTCAATCTGATATTTCCATTCAGGAAATCGTTCAGCTGACAACAACCGGCGAATGCGAGAAGTGGTACCCATAATAGCATCCACTTCATGATGAGCAGACCTGATTTGAGATTCCATTTTTTGAACAACAAAAGTTTCGTTAATTAATATGAGTGTGGCCGCACACTCCAACCGTACACACTTACATCACACTCAACCGCACACACTGACAGCACATTCAACCGCACACACCAACAGTACACATTAACAGTACACTCAACCGTACACGTTAGGAGTACACTCAACCGTACACGATAACAGCACAAGCCAACCGCACCCCAAACGTACACTTGGCAGCACACCTAACCGTATACTTGGCAGCACACTGGGCAGCACACCTAACCGTACACTTGGCAACACTCGTTCAACCGTACACCTTCAAAGTCTTAATCGCACACCTTCAAAATCTCAACCGCACACCCAAAAAATACTAGATTTTTTAGTGAATTTTAGTTCCAAACTTAGTAAAAACAATGAATAGAAGCAGTTTCTCAATCAAAAAAATATAAATGCACCTCAAAAACCACAACTATCTTCAACCGCACACTCTTATGATTCTTCAAATTGACACTGAATTGGCTCTGATACCAATTGAAAGTCCCGATCTATAGATCCAAATCAGTAATCAATGAATTGCAAACAATCAAACAGAGTGTAGAAGGAGTAGAAGGTGAATTAAGCCAAGCATGCACACATCTATAAAGTACAAATGTCAGGTACACCTTGGGAAACACATACACATACGTCACTTTTTCTGACACACTGACACAATCTATTTATACCACATGAAGCAGCACACAAGTGTGCAGCCACACACACGTGTAGGGCCGCACACAGCGTGTGCGGCCGCACACACATGTATGGCAGCACACACCCACTAACAAGTTACAACCACCACAACACACTCTAACATCCTGCCAAGACCTATACATTAGAATGCCTAGCCCAAACCACAAAAGTATAGCCTATCATTATCTCTTTTAGAAACTTGTTTGTCTGATATCAAGAAAATGGAGCCAATTGATGGGCTGAATAGAATTAGTAAGGTAATTCCTTTTTCAAGACATTATTTACATGATTACATCCACTAAACAGAACTCATCATACACAAGAAAGGTAAAGGCCCTTTAAATGATTATTTATTTTCTTATCTATTCAGGATCGGTGGAAGCTTTTATGCAGCATCTGTGGTGTTCCATATCGAGCTTGTATCCAGGTAACCCCTTGTTATCATTACTTAGATTGCATTTCATTTAACTGTACATTTTTCTATTTATGAATATTGATTCAGTTTTTTTTCTTCTTCATATTTCTGGAATCTATATATGCTGCAGTGCTCAAACAATACATGTTATGTTGCATATCATCCGCTTTGTGCTCGTGCTGCTGGATTTTGTGCTGAGGTAATTGTTTTTACTTTTTCAACAAAGTAATAACTTCATTTCAGTTGGTAAGAAGTAAATGAGAAATAAGGCCATTTATATTGTGTTTTCCATTATATGTGGTATATAGCTTATAGATGCGGATAGACTGCAAATGGTTCATATAGATGAGGATGAAGAGAATCAATGCATTCGTCTATTGTCCTTTTTTAAAGGCATAGCCCTAATCCTTCTGTTGAATGTGTTGTTTCTGATGAACGAATGGGTCAAATATCAAGTCAAGGTTCAGATTATGCTCCTCCAGTGAATTCTTCTAGCTGTGCTCGATGTGGTAACTCTTTTGATAATACTTCAATTAAAAATGAAAAGAAGTTAATGTTATGTTAAGCCTGCCTCTCTTTTGATTGGTTGTTTGGAAATGTTGATAGAGCCTTATGATTATTTTGGGAAAAGAGGAAGAAAAGAACCTGCAGTAGTTGGTGCTGCATCTTTGAAGCGAGCATATATGGAGAACAGACCATATTTGGTGGGAGGCTTCTGTCATCATGAGTCCTTAAGCAATGTGTCATCTTCTGATTCTGATTCTCATACAAGCATATTTTCTATGTCTGAGAAGTATATATACATGAGGACAACATTCAGAAAGAGACTTGCATTTGGTAAACTAACTTTCCTATTTGAGCATTTTACTTTGAATATCTACCCAATATAGCATTGTCATCTATCTATATATTGGGTAGGTTTGTAATAAGAAAAAATAAATAAATTGATGGTGTGGATTTTCCTTGCTATAGAATGATATCAAAGTACATTGCTATATATCTTGTATATGGTAAAAGAGTTAATGTATCTATCTGTGGGCTGTGGCACAGGTAAATCTGGAATACATGGATTTGGCATCTTTACAAAACAACCACACAAAGCAGGAGATATGGTAATAAATCCTCACACCTTTCATTTCAAATCCTTCCATTCATTTTTGTATTTGTTACAAATTAGAAGATTGTAATGAATGTATTGCAGGTAATTGAATATACTGGAGAAATTGTATCTTTTATTAATTTTTTTTTCTTTTAGTGTAAATGCAAGAAATGGCAATTTCAATTTGTATCTTTTGTTGAGCTTTTTCAGCCAAATTGTTATTCAAGAGTTATCAGGGGCACCTGAATGTTCTCCACCCTGTTGCCTTTGTCCAGTTATAGGTACTTGTTTATTAGTTTATAATAATGATAATGATAATAACACTAATAATATATGATATGTCAACTCATTGTTTTTTAGGAGATGCTATGAAGCCTACAACAGATGGAAGGTTGGCTCATCTAGCATGTGCCATGTGGATACCAAGTTCACTTGCTGTTTGTTTTTTATATGATAATTTTCATTGCTAAAATTGATGGATGTTTCTTAGTATGTCAAAAAAGAAAAGTAGAATTTTGTAAACTGATTGATAACTACAGCATCATACTCAGGTGTGTAGCTCCTCAATGTATAATCCACATTTTATTCTATGCCAAATAATAATAAAAAAAACTTAGGTGTCGATTTTGAGTCAAACTAACTAATGTTTAATTTTGAATCTAATGTGTATTCTTCTATTTTGTTTTAGAGTTTGGAAAGGTGAATTACAAAAGGATGGGTGATACCAATGAAATCAAAGCATCCTTCTACACTTGCAGGTCCTTTTTCCTTTTTATAATTGTTATCTTTCTAATACTCTGTCTGCTTCATGACAGTTACCGTGCAAAAACTGTGATAGATAGTAAGTTTACCCCTGGAAAGGACTCCATTTAACAAGGATCAGGTATTGACATCAAAGGTTCAAACTGTTCTCTTTAGTAAGGTAATTATAGGTTGAAATGAAATAGTCCATTTACTTGAGATTTTTATGATTTTTACAGAAATAATCTATATTTTAATTTTCAAAACTGAAATTCAAAATAAAGTAATTATTTAGTTATATGGAATATGATCTATGCTATTTGGAAAATCTGGTGTTTATCAAACTGTTTGTTGACATTTTCCAAATTGCTTCTATTTGTTAAAATGGTTAATACATGTTCAAGTATGTATACCAATACCTTTTTTGATATAGCGATATAATAATTTATCTATTCCACGAGTTTGTTTGCAAATATTTATCTAGAAACTTGATTAATTTGTTTTATATTTATCTTTATCTTTCGAGTACGAAGAAGATCCAGAATGGTATTCACGGGCAACCAACTTTATCTCAGAGCCTGTTATAGACTACACTGCAATTTATCTATTCAAGTTATTCTTTTAGAAAGGAAATTGTCAAAGGAGAATTTAGTCATGGGTTTCTTTTGATGTTGTACATGTTTTGTTTTCTATAATAAATATTATGCAATATTAGCAATGTGTTACATTTACTTACTATTGGAATGATTTTTTGTATTTGACATATTAGTGCAATGAATTATCTTTATTGTTTATGGTATTTTATTTTGTATTATTAGACTTTTAATGTGTTATTTAATTTGAAAATTAGTAAATCTATCAAAAATATATAATTTTAAAAACATTTAAAATTATGACACGCAAAAATGTGTGTCATCTTCCTTTATGACAGGGGCTTCCTTGATACGCATTGCGTGTCATAAACACGCGTGTCGTAAGGTTACGACACGCAAATGCGTGTCGTCTTCCTTTATGACAGGGCCTTCCTTGATACGCATTGCGTGTCATAACTGTGCGTCGTAAATGCGTGTCATAAATGCGCGTCGTAAATAGACGACGCGCAAAAGCGTGTCATCTCTCGTTATGACAGGGCCTTCCTCGACGCGCATTTGCGCGTCGTCTGAGCGTTTTACGACATGCATTGCGCATCGTAAAAGGCTGTTTTTCTAGTAGTGTAGATTTAATCTTCACTACTGGTGAGAAGGTCTCATCATAGTCAACTCTGGGAGTTTGAGTAAAGCCCTTCGCAACCAATCGCGCCTTATACGTGTGTACCTTCCCATCCATGTCGGTCTTCTTCTTCAAGATCCATTTGCTCCTGACCGTCTTACGACATGGTACGTTGTCAACCAAGTTCCAAACTTGATTGTCATATATGGACTGAATCTCTCTGTCCATAGCCTCTTTCCATTTCGCAGACTATGGGCCTGGCATGGCTTCCTTGTAGTTGTTAGGTTCATCCATATTTATTAGGTTACTATCACTAATAAACGTATCACCCTCAGCAGTTATATGGAAACCATATAATACGGGTGGAACACTAACCCTACTAAAACGTATAAGAGATAAGGACTCATGTAACGACCCAAATTTTTCAAAGAAATTTTCACTTTTAATTAATAAACACATTTGCATAAACCATGAAATCCCAACATAATTGTTTTCAAATCAGTATTCATTACAACTTATTTAGATCATTAGAGTGTCCCCAAAAACATATCAGTGAAAGAGAGATAGAGTGCATGCCGCGCCATCAAGCCTTGCCCTTGCCCTTGGGCTCAGATGTACCTGAAACAATTCTGCAAACTATAAGCGAAAACTTAGTGAGTTCCCCAGAGCATACCACACATACAATTCATATACCACATATCATACTAGCCCTAAGGCTACATACATCACATAAGCCATGCATACAACACATATTGATGCCTTGGAAACCCTCCAAGGTCTTACTCTAGGTGCCTCAGGAACCCCCCGAGGTCTTAGCCCATGTGCCTCGGGAACCCCCCGAGGTCTCTACCTAGGATGCCTCAGAAACCCTCCAAGGTCTTGTACCCAGGCGCCTCGGGAACCCCCGAGGTCTTTCATGCAAATGTCACAACTTATCAAGCATAACACATCACATAACAATTAATGGGCTGGCCTTGGTGCCTTAGACACATTGGTATGGTGAGGAGACTCACCTCTGTCTGCTAAATACAAAAGCTGTTCTCCTAACGGTCTGTAGCCTCCCGTGCTGAATAATAATATTAAACAATGTTAGGACTTTAATTAACAAAGGGAAACCCAAACTCCAAACCCTTCCATAAGGCCCAATTATCCATCCCTTGCTAATGGGGCCAAAGTCCAAGTCCAAAATTCTTAATGGGCCTCTTGGCCCAATAAAGCCCAATCTATATGTCATTGGCCAATAACAAATGATATGACTTATAATTCCCAGAATACACCATGCCCAATAATCAAATGAGGCCCAAATAGCTCAAAGGCCCAAAACAGATTTGGCCCATCTGTGATGCGTACGCTTGGCGTACCATGCTGGTACGCATAGCGTACTGGGGTTCTAGGGCTTACACGCAGCGTACACTGGGTTACGCCCATCGTACTAACAGATTAAGCACTTTTTCCATTAAGTGTTTAACACTCGATTCTTTTACGTCCAGAAGTTAGATCTGACCCTATTAAGACGACCTAAGGCATAAAGTTGGCAACTTTATGCCTTTGCATGTCCCATATGCTCCCAACACCCTCATTAAGACTTTTTCAAAGCTCTTAACCCATGCATGAGGTCAAAATACCCACCAAGACTCCATTTTTATGTTGAAAAAGGACTAACGGACCTCAGATCTGTCATTTCCATCCTTTGGAGTTGCTTAACTCACAAATGGAGGTCCAAAATCAACCAAAAGGGACAAGGTAGAAGACCCTACCTAATCTAGGGATTAAAGATGAAAGATCCAAGCTTTTTACCTCCAGAAGCTTTGCAATATGGCTAAGATGTAGGTTCTTGAAGCACCAATTCGTTCCAAGCTTGTCTAACCACCTCTTCTTCTTGGAATAAACACTAAAAATGCCACAATGCACTCTTTAAAGATCAAAAAATGGTCTCACAAGTTTCTCTGGAGTGTAAGGACATTCTAAGGATGTGGAGGCTCTCTAGGGTTAATTCCAATGGACTTAAGGTCGCTTAAATAGGCCTCATGTCCGAAAATTAGGGTTTTGGACCCCTGGCACGTACGCCCAGCTCCTTCGCAACCATCCCTGCATAGTACGCTGAGCGTAGACTTAAGTACGCCCAACGTACTTGAAGGACCAATTATGCTAAAATATAAATTCTTGAGGGTTTCAAGTCATACCAGATTTAGGGTGTTACAACTCATCAATTGGTTTAACAGGAGTTTCCTCCTCTGGTTGAACGCCAGTGTTAGAGGTTCCTTCATCGTTTGATTCTTGAAGTTCTTCAAGATCAATTTTCCTCCCACTGTCCTCTTGGCATATGAGTTCTCTCCCACGAAAGACCCCTCTCCTTGCAACGAAGACAACATTGTCACTCCGTCTATAGAAGATATATCCAAAGGACTTATGTGTGTAACCGATGAAAATACATCGCTCACTACGAGATTCGAGCTTGTCGTGAGTCTCTCGTCTTACGAAAGCCTCGCAACCCCAAACCTTGATATGTGCCAACGAGGGAACCTTCCATGTCCACATCTCGTGAGGTGTTGTGGCAACCTTCTTAGTTGGGACTAGATTAAGGATATGGGCGGTAGTGTCTAAGGCATACCCCCAGAATGAGATAGGTAACGAAGCTCGACTCATCATGGAACGAACCATGTCCAACAAGGTTCGATTGTGCCTCTCAGCCACACCATTCAACTGCGGTGTCCTAGGTGGCGTCAATTGCGAAACAATTCCACATGTCCAACAAGGTTGATTCTTCACTTCTTTCTTAAACTCTTTGAACTTTTCAAAGGTTTCTGACGTGTGCCTGATTAAGTAGATATACCCATATCTGCTATAATCATCGATTAAAGTCACATAGAAGCGATTTGCATCCCTTGTAGTGGATCTAAAGGGCCCACATATATCGGTATGTATGAGATCCAATAAACCCTCACCCCTTTCACAAGTACCAACGAAGGGTGACTTGGTTATCTTTCCAAGTAAACAAGACTCGCACGTGTCATCATCCCTAAGGTCGAATGACTGCAACACTCCATCCTTTTGGAGTTAGGCTATGCGCTTCTTGTTGACATGTCCAAGACGACAATGCCACACGCATGCTTTGTCTAAACCATTGGAAGAATCGATATATAACACATCATTTCCTAAGTTGTCTACAACCATCACAGTTTCATATATTCCATTACAAGGCAATGCTTCAAAATAGAAAGTACAATTAAAGAAATCATTCATAGAACCATTTTCATTATTAAACGAAAATCTAAAACCTTGTTTATACAAACCATGAAAAGAAATAATGTTTCGTGTCATTTCTGACGAGTTGCAACAATTATTCAAATCTAAACCTAACCCACTACTAAGCACTAAAGAGTAAACTCCAATCTTGGTGATAGGCGACGCTTTCCTATTCCCCATGATCAAGTTTATCTTCCCATGCTCCACATCCCTACTTCTTCTTATACCCTGCAAATCAAAACAAATGTGAAAACCACATCGTATATCGAGGACCCAATACATAGCATGTGATGAGTTATTAGATTGAATAGTATAAATACCTGCGAAGGTGGGCTTTATCTTCCCATCCTTGATATCTTGCAAATACTTCGGGCAGCTTCGTTTCCAATGTCCTTTCTCGTGGCAGTAGAAGCCCTCTGCATCCTTCAGGTTGGAAGAGGGAGCAGCAGGAATAGCTTTGGTTCCACTAGAAGAGGTACCATCATGAGACTTTCCCTTGTGGCTCTTAAAAGGGGCCTTCATCTTCTTTCCTTTTCCTTGCCCAATAGCCAAGACAGGGGCAGCAGTAGTAGGAGTAGATGCAATAGCTATGACTTTTAGACTACTCTCAGCAGTCCTTAGCAGGCCTTCAAGCTTGCTTAGAGTGACCTCCTCTTTGTTCATATGATAAGTCATACGAAACTGGTCGTAACAAGGAGGCAAGGAGTGTAGAATGATATCTATGGCCAGCTCCTCATCGAATTTGATATTCAACTTCAGCAAGCGGTCCATATATCTCTGCATTTTCTGCAAGTGGGTCATGATGGACTCTCCATTCTTCATTTTGGTAGGGATCATCGAGGTGATGATCTCGTACTTTTCCTGCCTAGCACTTTGATGGTACCTTTCCATCAAATCTTGGTGCATCTCGAATGGGTAGTAGTCCTGGTAGGACTTTTGGAGTTCAGCATTCATTGTTGCGAGCATGATGCAATGAACCTTCGTAGCAACTCTCTCATGAGTTTCATACGCAGCAATTTCCTCGGGAGTAGCAGTGTTGGTGTCAATCTCCTTCAGCTCCTTGTCGAGAACATACTCTTTGTCCTCGTAGCGGGTGACCATGCGGATGTTGCGGATCCAATCGTTAAAATTGAACCCATCAAATATCACCCTCCTACACAAGTTCATGAGTGAGAATGAGCTAGAAGGGGCTGAGCCAGAAGCGTTGTTGTTTGGAGTAGACATCTGAAAAAGAAAAGAGACAAAGTTCAGATTAGATAAGAATCCCCAATTTGACACCCAGATGAAAATTTATGGCTAGGACCCAACACAATTATTTACAATTCAGAAGAGGGATGTCGTAATCTAATTGCAAATAATTTGAAGGTAGGTAAATGACAATTTACCAATTTCCACCATGAAAAACGAAAAAGACAATTAAGTTTTAAATGAATTGAAATTCCTAGATTCTTTTGAGATTCATTGAACTTTTCAATGGCACGTTTAAATCTTGATATGCCCTTCAAGTTTGTGATGGGGATACTGAGGATCACAAACAAGGTGTGAGTAACCATGCAAATGTACTTGGTACTCTCGATGTCATTTACCACCTAATCAATGGGTCGGTTAACCACATACGCTCCATTGATCTATGATATACATCGAGCTACCCTTTACCACTCTTGCTAGTCCCAAATTAGTGTGTCGGTTACCCACGCACTCTCCACTAACGACTTGGCAAGGTGCAAAGTGTAATTTCATGGAATAGCATCATTTTCACATTTTTCCTAAAGTAACTAAGATTGGGAATTTATAAAAACATTTAGTTACTTTATATATCATTATACTTATTAATGAGGAATTAGTTTCCCTATCCTACCCGTTCGGCTAACGACCCTCCACTAGTCAAGAGTGCAGTGGGTAAGAGTGGATACCCAATGGCGGTCATTTTATAGGCCGCTTCCTTAAACACCCCTTATAGAACAGCTTCGTGAATGAGGCCTACTAACGGTAAGACTAGCTTATCTTATACATATATATATATAATTATTAATCATATAATATTATAATAGTATAAGGGTTGAATTTTAAACTTGTAAAATTCAAGGGTTTAGAGTTTAAATATTTCAAAATTAAACTATTAATCAAAATTTTAAATTCCAAAAATTGAGGGCAAGTTTTGAAACTTTTCAAAACCATCTAGATCAAATTTCAAATAATTTAATTAATCAAATAATTTGTGATTATCTAAATTTGACCTAATTCATTTATTGCAAGATAATTCATATTAAATAATACAAATAATTTATTTTATCATATAAACAAGCAATTATCTTATTATTTAACAATTATCTTCTAATTGGATGAGGATAATCAATACCATATTGAAAAATCGGATTTTATCAATTAAAAAAGTTTATGGTAATTATCCCAACCTAATTCTAGTCAAAATCCTGAAAAATCTGCTAACAGACGAGCCGACTCGCCGAGTCACAGACTGGACTCGTCGAGTAGCCCTGACTCGTCGGGTTCATCAGGTGACTCGACGAGTTCATCAGGCAGAAGCAGTTTTTTCGACTTTTTCAGCTTTGAACAATTTAGCTATGCATCAAATACAATAGAAAAACGACCTAGGCTCTGATACCACTGATGGGTTTTGAGCATTACATCAATCCTATGGTGCACATGCTTTGGATCAAGGTTTTTGTAATTGTACATGCAATAATCATCCAAAGCTTGTAAACCCTAAATCTAGCATACCAAAATCGAAATCAACATAAATAACAAGTAAGAATGTTACCTTTCAGTTGAAGCTTGAAGATCCTTGCTTTGAGAGCTTAGTATCACAAATGGAATACCTCTAATCGATCACAAACACCACAAGCATTTGGAGAATGTTAGAGCGAGAGAGATGAGGAGGGATGATTTCGGCTCTAGGGATCCTTCAAGGGTTTCTTGTAGCCAAAAATATGATGCCAAGGGGTCTTTATATAGGTGAGGGATTGGGGTTTCAGTCAAATACCTAATCAGGTTTCTTAAGCCCTAAGCAGCCCATAGGAACCTTCCAGAAACCTAGCCTTGGACGAAATCCTTATGGGCTCCCATAAGATTTCGTCCACCTTTTACCCAAGACGTCCTCAGCCTATTATTGCAATTATCACATAATTACAATATCAGTCCCCTTAATTCAATTAACCTCTTTTGACCACAAAATTAATTCTAAATTAATTCTTGACCAATGTTAATTAAATAATATGATTTCTCTTTTAATATATTATTTACATAATATATTAATAAATCACATTTATCCTTTTTCTCCATTATCCATCCAGTTAAGTTGCTTTGGTGAAGGCAACCCAAAAGGACCATGCTACAATCGGGTCAAGTACATACCATATATAGTTATGGGCTTAGACACCTAATCCAACATCTATTCCTTTATTTTTCTGTATGATTATACTTTTTGCATGCTTGTAATTTTTTTCTGTGAAGGTAACTTGTTAATGAATTCGTTGCCTGCTCTCGTGCTTTTTGACTCTAGTGCAGGTCAGTATTTTGTGTCTCAATATTTAGTAGGGGATTTGATATGACCTTTGTGGATTTGGAGTGTCCGTTGTGAGTTTCCATCACTAATGAACACAAGGTTTCTACTTCAAATATTTTTTGTCATTATATTTTGGAGATATTTGGGGTGTCGTACCCGATTGACCCGATTCCCATCTATATGGGGGATGTGTGTGTGATAGTAAGGATGGCTTGGCTGAGCAGATCGATTGTGAGGGGCATCATGTTGTGGTTCGTACCCCAAGCGGGGGAGAGATCACAATTTATGGTGAGGGTACCAGGGTTGGTTCAGTGTTTTGTTAGGCCACCAGGGCTACACAGTACCTCCAACATGGGTGCTCATGTTATCTTGCTTATTTGGTTGATACACGAGATGAGGGGAAGAAGTCAGTTTCTGATATGCTAGTGGTTAGGGAGTTTCCTGATGTCTTCCCGAAGGATCTACCTGGTGTGCCTCCTGTGAGGAAAGTCGAGTTTCAAATCGATTTGGTTCCAGGTGCAGCCCCAATCACTAAGGTGTCGTATCGCCTTGCACACCTGAAATGCAGGAGTTGTCCTCTCAGCTTCAGGATCTGTTGGGCAAGCAGTTCATTTGCCTGAGTAGTTCAGCGTGGGGAGCACTGGTATTATTTATGAAGAAGAAAGATGGTTCTCATCACATGTGTATCGATTACCGAAAGTTGAACAAGTTCATAGTGAAGAACCGATACACACTCCCGAGGATTGATGACCTCTTTGATCAGCTTCAGGGTGCATCTTGGTTCTCCAAGATATATTTGAGATCGGGTTACGATCAGATGTGGTTCAGAGAATAGGACATTGAAAAGACGAGCTTGTGAACTTGTTATGGTCATTAGGAGTTCATGGTGATGCCATCTGGTCTCACCTATGCACCGGAAACGTTCATGGATCTGATGAACCAGGTGTGCTGGCCTATGCTCGACCGATCATTTATTGTGTTCATTGGAGATCTTTTGGTCTTTTCAAAGACCAAATAACAACATGTGGAGCATTTTTGAGAGCTTCTTAAGGTTCTGAGGTAGGAGATACTTTATGCTAAATACTCCAAATGTGAGTTTTCGCTGGGAGAGGTTCAGTTTCTGGGGCACCTCGTCAACCAAAACATGATATTGGTTGATCTGACCAAAATTAAGGAAATGATGCAGTGGGAGCTCCCGAAGTCCCCATCCGAGATTTGGAGTTTTCTTGGGCTTGCAGAATACTATAGAAGGTTTATGTAAGGTCCTAAAACGGATCTTTACCAATGATCAAGCAATCAAACAATCAAAAGCAATCAGAATAAGAGTAGAAGAAGAAGAGAAATCGATCAATCAAGCTTGCACACGTTTATTGCTGTAAAACGTCTGGTACAACTCGATACAATGGACCGTGAACTCTGTGGCATCAACAACCTAACAAAGACCTACAACTCCTCTATATATAGTAGACTTGGGCCGGAAACTGGGCTTATGGTCGTAAACAAGTTTACGGCTGTAAATTCACCACAGGGCCGTAAACTTCTAAACAACTCACTAAAACATAATAAAGACTCAAAAGGAACTATTACAATGAAAGCCTATACCAAACCACTAACTGGACCCTTCAATCTCCCCCTTGGTTTGGTGCTAGCTTGGACTGAATCTTTATCAACCACCAGCACGTCTGACTTCCCCATAGCTCCATACCACATTTCTTTTCGGATAATTTCAGCAACCATGGCAGTGTACTCCTTAGCAACAGACTCAAAGATATCTTCAGCGACCTTGATCTGATGATGAGAAAGCTGATGTATATCCCATTTTCCGAACTGAAGCAGATCTCTTTTGTCATATAAGCGAATACATCCATGTTCATGTTGGGTTTTGAGCATTCTAACACACCTATGGTGTACATGCAACCCTAAATACCTTGGATCTATGTTTTCTCTATTATACATGAAAATATCAATTTTCCAAGGTATTGTTCTAACTAGCATAATATAAAGTACATGTAATATAAAATCTAGTAGAATTACATACCTCTTTGTTGGTGCTTGATTCCATGGAGCTCAAGAGCCTAGTGCCCCAAATGTGACACCTCAAATGGTTCACACAACACCATGAACATTTGGAATAACCATAAGAGAAGATATGAGTTCATAGAGATTAGCTTGCCCTCTCATTATTATGCACTAGTGCCAATTTCACCAACCAATGGGGTCTTTATATAGTGTGCACATTAGGGTTACACCATGTAACCCATGACTTTACCCATTCCTTATGCTCCATAGGTTTTAACCTCCATGGAGTATCCATGGGCCACCACATGGGTTAAACCCAACATAAGGAATCATGGATCATAAGCCCACATATATAAGAATCAATGATTTACACAATCAATCCCCATATATTTAATTAGTCTCTTTTTGATCACTAAATTAATTCCAAATTAATTCTTAATCAATACTAATTAAATAATATGATTTCATATTAATATATTAGAACTTATAATATATTAATATGTCACAAATATCTTCTTCTCATTAAAAGGTCTACCCAAATGTTCCGATGCCATGCAACCCAAATGGACCATGCCGGGTCGGGTCAAGTATATACCAATTATAGTTATGGACTTAGACACTAATCTAACAGTCTCCTACTTGGATAAGTCTAATAACTATTATTGCAAGTACGCCTTCACAACCCGACCAGCAATCGTAGCTCTTAAAAGCTGCTGCCGAACTCTAAACAAATCAATGACGCGTCCATTAGATAAGTGATCATATATTCCTCCATTCTAGATATCATATGGACTGAGACATGGATTATAATCATTCTCTCTGTCCATTTGTTGTTTCCCGATTTCTGATTTATGACGACTGACTAATTGAACAAATCAAATCAGTCCAGGCCCGGCCGAGCACTTACGTTTTGTCATCACTAAATCATCGAGGGGCCCACCGATATCGCTTTTATCCCGAGGGTAAAAGGAATGGATAAACTTCGACTCATATGCTTGTACTGACTACTTGTTGAATCATACACAAAGGCATGTTTTATAACATCGAGTTACCAATGCGTTTTCGTGCAATCAATGTATAACCAACTCATAGTCAACAACTCATATCTCTAGGTTTGAAGAATATAAGATATTATCGTCTCATGATTCACTCGTGATAAAATCCATGAAGTGATTCAAATGAGCATGGGTTGAATCCAATACTCAGAACTTATGAGCACTCATGAATGTTGTAGCAACCACTGCTATGTCTAATGCACATTAGACAAATCATATAAGCCAAATTCATGACAGTCTTGATTCACATCTACTTCCAACATATGACCGACTGTGGATGGTTTGAATAAATTAGTCATTCGGGAAGAATGGCCTACTATTCTGGAAGTCAAAACATGCAAAGTGAAACACAAAAATAATACTAATCATGTATGGCCCCAACACTTTGAGTGTAAATAAAAACCCTTTTATCTAAGCACCATATTGATTACTCATTATTCATGTTTCGATTAATCAACTTAACACTTGAAGTAAAATAATAGTCATGCCATGCTCCAAGCATGCACACTATGTTTACATGTAGTCCTCTCTTTGTGAAACAGATCGATTGAGAATATTTCAATGACGCTCATTTCACAATCCCAAGTTCTTTACAATAAATGTAAGAACACCAAATTCTTGTTATTTACCGTAATCTTGTTAGATTCTAAACTTATATGCAATGATCCTCTTATAATGACTATACCCAAAAGTCACAAAGACTTGGCAACAAACATTACAAAGAATTCCAATGGAGATCAATTCCATGGAAACGAAGTCTCAAATTCAAAGTACATTCCTTTGAACATCCTTCTTGTATTAAGTTCTCTAATCTTACACAGATTCAAAGAATAACTTCCACCTATGGAAACAATTCCATATTACCATATTGACCATCACTTCTGAACAAGAGTTGCCTCTTTTCAAAATATGTCAATATGGTCCTTACTCTATACTTCTAATTGTCCATGAGCAACCAATCTTTGGTAAACCTCAGATTGTCCTCGACAATTGCTTAATCATTTTAGTCATTTCCAGTTCTATTCCTTTTCCATTTTAATGCCTTAGGCATTTGGAAAATTTAGAATGGATTATAACACATGTAATCGAACCCATACCCGAAGCATATAGGACACGATTCATGCTATAAATTTTTATTTGCCATATTCTCACAATTCGAACTATGAAGAGGTATGTCGTAATCATAATCGAATTTTGAGAACGCAACATATATAGAATTTCCTTATGTTGAACCATTCCAACATAACATTCTTATATATCCTTGACTAAAGTAGATTAAAATCTCAATCTAAGCTTGTAGAATTGGAATGAAGTATAAAATCCTCTCCCTTAATTATAGGAAAATAACTTTTCAAAGTGAATTGAAACTTTTGTTTTCTATAATTAACATTGCTAACTTGCAACATAATCATCATGCTCCCACTAGCATAATGATTATTATCTTACTAGCATAACACTTATGCTCCCACTAGCTTTGACATGTACTCAGAAATCAGCTGGACTTCTAGAAAAACAATACTTTATTAACTTTCTTACCAAAGTTCAGATTCCTGATACGAGATGCTTTGATAAGAATTTATCAAAATCATACACCTTTCCTTAGATAGCTCACATGTTTGTCTAGACCTTTTGCCATTCTCACTAGTTAGTGTACCAGTTAACCACACACGCTCCACTAACGACATGAGAATGCAAATATCACAACTGCTATCTACTTAAAATCCATTTAGTGAAAGCGTTTCCTCACCATCATTTTCATGAATCGAAGAGAAACCTTATGACACTTAGATTTTTATGGTGTAAGTGTTCCTATCCATGTGAATTTGTCATAACCATAATCACAAGACAAGGTTAGTGGCAAATCCAAACACATATGGACTGAACTTTTTCAATCTTAATTTCTTGCCACCCGGCAGCACAAGGGCCTACCATTGCTTCCAGTTTGTTATGCAAACATTTGAGAACTCATAGAACTCACAAGCATAGTCAACTTTTAACTGGAATAGACACAGAAATAAGAATATGTCAACACGATAGGTTACAAACCTCAAGTCGTGGGCTAGTGATTAACAAAACTCTTGATTAGTTCTTGAAACTATTTCAGGATCTTTTAAACTCCCACTGTCCTCTTGACATATAAGACTCTCTTGCCCAATATTCAGGAGATAGTGCGGATTCGTTTACAAACACTTCACACAATTGGTCTTAGTTGGTCTTTGTCTTATCCAAAACATCACAACTTACCAATCTCAAATGTACAAGAACAGGAAACATCTTACTTCTACATTTGACAAGTGTTAAAAACTTTCTAAAGACTATGTCACTCAAGTTACAATCTTGGAGTATAACTCCAGGATTTGTTGTTGGAACGAAGTATGATTTATCTTTTGATTTAACCATTTCAACAATTCACGATTCCTCTCCTTAGGCAAACAAATGCACTAAGGTGTCCTTAGAGGATCAATTGTGATATGATTCCATAATCACTAAGATAATCATAAAACAAGATACACAAGTACTCTCCCATCTCTTCAGATTGGAGAAACTTTTATCTTTCTGCCTTATTTGATTCTTCTTATTCATTCTGCCATATATTGAAACTTTTCCAATGTTTCAGCATTACACTTAAACTTGTAAGCATAATCATATTTACTAAACTTTAGTAAATCATAACGAATAATCTTATCAACCTTTGTGGTGGACCTGACTCGTGCACAACCTAATGTACCCGATCCTTTAGTCCTTCGCTTGACTCACATGCGAATGTGAACAAGGAATTAGTCTTAATTTACCAAAGATGAAAAATCTCATTCATCACACAATACAACTTGCATGATTCCAAGTTTCTATCCAACTGAAACTTGGGTGATGAGAATCTTTCCTTATTTGATAAATTATGACACTACCACAAACGAAAGAATCAAATTCATTTTCCAATATTGCCTATCGATGGAAACATATAAACAACAATTTTTCACAAATGCCTTTGTAAGGATACTTAAAATAAATAAAATCAAAACTTTTATTTTATTTTAAAACTTGCGGAAAAACTTATCCTTACAATGCAAATTCATATGAAAACCTTGTTGTTATCTATTCCTAAGCAATATCTCATAACTCTTATGCAGTGGCTCAAAATTCTGGTCATCGAACCATGCGATCAGAATCAGCACACTTTTTCTTTAAGCTTCCTTTGATTCTTCAAAAAACATCAAAATGTAATTACAATACATCATGTATTAAGAATCTCCAAAAAGAGACTTAATAGAGTTAGATAACGGACTTTACCTGAAGTAGAGTCAAACTTTTGACTTTACCATCCTTATGAGGTTTCAGGTAAATTCGGCAGCTTCGCAACCAATGCCCCTTCCCTTTGGCAATAGGCACATATGGACTCTTTGGGAATGGTACATGGGACTATCTCAGACTTAGCCTTTCTCTTTACCATTTGGTCAACCGAGTTGACTATGGCCGATCCCTTTCCATTGGGAAGAGAAAGTTTTTCTGGATTTCCAGTGTCACCATTGTCAATGTCCATGAAGTTTTGGGAAGTCGATCTTCTAATCAAATTTGCTTTACCAGTGTTCCAAATCATTGTTGATTCAGCAGCACCAAGAAAATAGATAAGATCATTAAAGGGTCATGTCGTGATCTGTCATCAGGGAGTGACTGAAGAACCAAGTCAACAGCCAGCTACCTCGAGACTTCGACACCCGACTCTCCCGACTTGTCAATATGTGACTTAATCTCCAAGACCTAAGCACATATAGACTTTGTTTGCCAATAGGGATTGAGTGACTTAGAACTTATCAAGTCTTGAAACTTGTGGGATAGGGAGATTTATTGGGGGAAGTGAAGTATGATTTCCAGTCCCACTAATACACAACAAAGGGATTGATCTTTCACCTTGATTGCCATTTGGGATATCATCTTCATTAGGATAGCTTGTTCCTAAAGATTTGGGAAGACCATAGTTGTCTGAAGGACACATCTATAAGGGAGAAATTCAAGTTAGTTGATTTAAAGTCCTTAATATAACACCCAATATCAAATATTAAGGCTAGGATCCAACAACCTATTTATAACTGGAAGAGGGATGCCGTAATCCGAGCTATAAAATAGTTGAAGGTAGGTAAATGACGATTTACCAATTTCCACCATGAAAAACGAAGTATAATTAAGTTTTAATTGGATTTGAAACTCCTAGATCTTTTGAGATACATTGAACTTTCAATGGCATGTTTGAATCTCGATTGTGCCCTCTCAAGTTTGTGACTGGGATGCCGAGGATCACAAACAAGGTGTGACTAACCATGCAAATTGACTTGGTACCCTTAACTTTATCACCTAATCGATGTGCCGGTTAACCACACACGCTCCACCGATCTATAATAAAGTCAAGTTACCCTTTGCCACTCTTACTAGTCCTTATTAGTGTGCCGGTTAACCACACACGCTCCACTAATGACTTGGTAAGGTACAAAGTGTAATTTCATGGCTTAGCACCTTTTCACATTTTCCTAAGTAACTAAGATTGGGAATGTATAAGTGTTTAGTTACTTAGTATTTATGATTATACTTTTAATGAAGGGAGAATTATAGTCCTTTCCTACCCGTTCGGCTAACGACCCTCCACCAGTCAAGGAAGCGGTGGGTGAGAGTGGACACCTATTAAACTGCCATTTTATAGGCAATAACCTTATACCCCCCTTATAGACCGGCTTCGTGAATGAGGCCTACTAACGGTAAGATTGACTTTATCTTATACATATCTATATAATTAAAATTATAATAATAGTATAAGGGTGTATTTTAAACATTTAAAATACTTGGTGGTTTAATCTATTAATTAAACTATACTCTTAATTTAATTAAACTTAAACCATGTCTTTATGGAATTATTAACTCTTTTAATTAAACACTTTAACTAATTTAATGAAGTCCATAAAGTTTGAATTTTAACTTTTAAAATTTTAGAGTTTGAAATTAAAGCATTAATGTGTGTGAGACTTTAGAAATTCCAAAACTTGAGGGCAAGTTTTGAAACTATTCAAAACCTTTCATTTCATAACTTATGAGTTTAATGGTTCATTAAAATGAAGACTCTTCATTTTTATGTAACCTCTTATTCTTTAATAACACTTTTAAAGAAATGACTCTTAAACATCCATAACTTGAGGACAAGTTATGGAGTCATAAAATAGTTTAATGAAAAAAAAACTCTTCATTTTTGTGTAACCTATGACACTTTTATGAGTTTTAAGATTCATAAATGTGACCTTTTATGTGACTTGAAGAAAAGTTACAAAAACACCTTTTATGAACTTCTTTTAGATTAATATGGATTGAAAGCAACTTAACAAATAATATTTTTCATCAATCTAAATTAACTCATAAAACAAGGTAACACAAAAAAACTTTTCATGTTCCATAACTTAAGAACAAGTTATGGAATTTTAAAACATTAAGAGCAAGTTTTGTAACTCCATAAAAAACTTTGAATCAATTTTTTTTAAAACCTTTTCATATCCATAACTTATGGAGGTTTCAAAAAACTCTTTAGATCAAACTTTTAAAACTAATAAAATAATCATATCATTTTATCTTTTACTAAATTTGACCTAATTCAACTCATATAGTAAAGTGACTCAAATTTTAAAAATAATTAGTTTTTCATAAAATCAAGTAATTATCTTAAAATATGACAAACTTCATGTTTTTTTTCTTCAACTTGAAAAAAAAATACATTTGCATCAAATATAATAGAAAACAACCCATGGCTCTGATACCACCGTTGGGTTTTGAGCATTCTAACACACCTATGGTGTACATGCAACCCTAAATACCTTGGATCTATGTTTTCTCTATTATACATGCAAATATCAATTTTCCAAGGTATTGTTCTAACTAGCATAATATAAAGTACATGTAATATAAAATCTAGTAGAATAACATACCTCTTTGTTGGTGCTTGATTCCATGGAGCTCAAGAGCCTAGTGCCCCAAATGTGGCACCTCAAATGGTTCACACAACACCATGAACATTTGGAATAACCATAAGAGAAGATATGAGTTCATAGAAATTAGCTTGCCCTCTCATTATTATGCACTAGTGCCAATTTCACCAACCAATGGGGTCTTTATATAGTGTGCACATTAGGGTTACACCATGTAACCCATGACTTTACCCATTCCTTATGCTCCATGGGTTTTAACCTCCATGGAGTATCCATGGTCCACCACATGGGTTAAACCCAACATAAGGAATCATGGATCATAAGCCCACATATATAAGAATCAATGATTTACACAATCAATCCCCATATATTTAATTAGTCTCTTTTTGATCACTAAATTAATTCCAAATTAATTCTTAATCAATACTAATTAAATAATATGATTTCATATTAATATATTAGAACTTATAATATATTAATATGTCACAAATATCTTCTTCTCATTAAAAGGTCTACCCAAATGTTATGATGCCATGCAACCCAAATGGACCATGCCGGGTCGGGTCAAGTATATACCAATTATAGTTATGGACTTAGACACTAATCCAACAGTTCAAGCTTTATGACAGCGGAGGCCGTAGATTCATCAAACACCCAGTAAAGCATAGACTTTATAGATCCATCTGGATGCTTCTGAAGAATAGGAATCTGCTTTACTTGATCAGTAGCAGGCCACATCACAGTCCGAAGGGGTTGATTGGTTTTAGGATCAATGACACTTGGGTATATCTTAACAATCGACTCTGCAGTCTTCATTGAGGGAAAGCCCTTTGCCACTTGATCTTCCAAAAGTAACTTGAAGTGAAATGCATTGGGTTCATTTGAAGGATTTGCAAAAGGAGCCTTTGATAACTCTGTAAGATCAACCCTGGTCCAAGAGTGGAAGTCATGAGCATCTTTATACAGTTCAGTATTGCCACTCTTCCTTCTCACAATACACATATTTAAATTATCGTGAAATCCCCATGAGATGATCCCTGACCTATCACCATATACATCCCTGAAGCGATTCTCTCCAAGATCCATAACGGTGATATTAGGTTGATCCCCAGGAGCGTTTTGATCCGAGCTCCTTTTGAACAAAAGCTGACCCTTCTCAGCAGATTTAGCCAGTTTGGCACATTTCAAAGCCACAACATTCGGAGCCTGTGCCGGTTCTTTATCAAAACGATCGACAACTTGGGTTGTTCTTGTTGGATTAATGTCTAAGTCCATAACTATATTTGGTATGTACTTGACCCGACCCGGCATGGTCCATTTGGGTTGCACTTCACCGACACAATTTATATGGATAGTCTTTTGAGAATAGTATATTTATGATTTATATTAATATATTATAAGTTCTAATATATTAATATATAATCATATTATTTAATTAGTATTGATCAAGAATTAATTTATAATTAATTAAGTGATCAAAAGGAACTAATTAAATATGGACTCTTAGGTATATATGTGTAGTGGGCCAAGTTCATTTAGGTTGGGCTAAGTCTTCATGGATAGTCCATAGAGCTTTAACCCATGGATCCTAGGAAATGAAAGGTCATGGGTATTAGGGTTTAACCCTAATCCTCCACACTATATAAAGGGTCTTATGGTTCATGAAATTAGGCTAGTGGCTAGTGTGGATACACTAAAGAGGGTAATAACCGATTTCATAAGTGTGAGCCAAGTATCCATATTCTCTAATGTCTTCCAAGGTGTTTTGGTGATTTGTGATTCCACTTGAGGCTTCCACACTATTGGGGCTAAGCTCTTAAAGTTCAAGACTTCAAGCTTCATTAAAAGGTATGTATTCTAACTTGTTATATTACCCAAGTATCAAGGATTGTATGCTAGATAGGGTAATACCTTGGAATATTCATATTTGCATGTATAATAGAGAAAACATAGATCCAAGGTATTTAGGGTTGCATGTACACTTAGGAGTGTTAGAATGCTCAAAACCCAACAGTGGTATCAGAGCCATGGGTTGTTTTCTGTTATATTTATGCAAATGTTTGATTTTCAAAGTTGAAAAAAAAAGGAAAAAAACGTGAAGTTTGTCAAATTTTAAGATAATTACTTGTTTTGTGAAAAACTAATTATTTGTAAAATTTGAATCATTTGCTATATGAGTTGAATTAGGTCAAATTTAGTAAAAGATAAAATGATATGATTATTTTATTAGTTTTAAAAGTTTGATCTAAATGTTTTAAGGAGTTACAAATTTTGTCATAAAATTTTGGAGCTCAAAAGTTTTTTTTAAAGTTGTGATCTTAAGTGTTTTGAAACCTCCATAAGTTATGGATATGAAAAGGTTTTAAAAAAAATTGATTCAAAGTTTTTATGGAATTACAAAATTTGGTGTTAATGTTTTAAAGAATTCCATAACTTATTCTTAAGTTATGGAACATGAAAAGTTTCATCATAAAACAAGCATTTAACTCCATAAGTTATGGATTACCAAAAGTTTTATGTTTTCTTGATTTATGAGTTAGTTTAGATTAATGGAAAAAAAATTTGTGTTTTAGTTGTTTTCAATCCTAATTAATCTACAGGTAGTTCATAAAATGTGTTTTTGTAACTTGTCCTCAAGTTACATAAAAGGTCACATTTATGGATCTTAAAACTCATAAAAGTGCCATAGGTTACATAAAAAAAATGAAGAGTCTTTTTCATTAAATAGTATTATGACTCCATAACTTGTCCTCAAGTTATGGATGTTTAAGAGTCACTTCTTTAAAAGTGTTATTAAAGAATAAGAGGTTACATAAAAAATGAAGAGTCTTCATTTTAATGAACCATTAAACTCATAAGTTATGAAATAAAAAGTTTTGAATAGTTTCAAAAACTTGCCCTCAAGTTTTGGAATTTGTAAAGTTTTCACTTATGAATACTTTAATTCCAAGTTAAGCCCTTAGAATTTTAAAAGTTAAAATTCAACCCTTATACTTTATAATATTATAAGTTAATAATATTTATATATATGCATAAGAGTAAAGTCGTCTTACCATTAGTATGCCTCATTCACGAAGCCGGTCTATAAGGGGGGTATAAGGTTACTGCCTATAAAATGGCAGTTTAATGGGTGTCCACTCTCACCCACCGCTTCCTTGACTGGTGGAGGGTCGTTAGCCGAACGGGTAGGACAAGGACTATAATTCTCCCTTCATTAAAAGTATTAATGATAAATACTAAGTAACTAAACTCTTATTAAAACCCAATCTTAGTTACTTAGGAAAATGTGAATTTGGTGCTAACCCATGAAATTACACTTTGCACTTTGCTTAAGTCAGTTAGTGGAGCGTGTGTGGTTAACCGGCACACTAGCTTGATTTAACAAGGTAGGCAAAGGGTAACTTAATGTTTAACATAGTATCGGTGGAGCGTGTGTGGTTAACCGGCACATCGATTGAGGGGTAAATATTAAGGGTACCAAGTATATTTGCATGGTTATTCACACTTTGTTTTGTGATCCTCGGCATCCCAGTCACAAAACCTGAAGGGCACACTCGAGATTGAAACATGCCTTTGAAAAGTTCAATGAATCTCAAAAGAATCTAGGAGTTTCAAAACCAATTAAAACCTAATAATACATTTCGTTTATCTTGGTGGAAATTGGTGAATCGTCATTCACCTACCTTCAAATATTTTATAGCTTGGATTACGACATCCCTCTTCCAAGTTATAAAATAGTTTGTTGGGTCCTAGCCTTAATATTTCATATTGGGTGTTATATTAAGGACTTTAGATCAACTATCTTGAATATCTCCCAAAAAGATGTCTGGTTCAGACATCTATGATCCTCCCAAATCTCTTGGAACTTCACTTCCTCCACCTCCTCCAATTATTCTCCCTAACCCACAAGTTCAAGGTCACTCAAGCCCTATTGGCAAGCAAGGTCTATGTGTGATCGCATCTTGGAGATGAAGTCACATATTGACAAGTCGGGAGAGTTGGGTGTCAAACTCTTGAGAAAGTTGGTGGTTCAATCACTTTCTAAGTCACATAGTGAATTCCTTTGGGACTACTATGAAACAGACTATGACATGAGCCTTAATGATCTTATCTATTTGCTTGGTGCTGCTGAATCAGCAATAATTTGGAGCACTGGGAGAGCAAATTTGATTAGTAGATCAACTTCCCAAACTACCATGGACATTGACAATGGTAACATTGGATATATAGAAAAGCCTTCTCTTCCCAAGGAAAGGGATTGACCATAGTCAACTAGGTTGACCAAATGGTAAAGAGAAAGGCTAAGTCTGCGATAGTCTCATGTACTATTCCCAAAGAGTCCCTATGTTTCTCTTGCCAAAGGAAGGGGCATTGATTACAAAGCAGCCTATTTACCTGAAAGATCATAAGGTTGATCAAGTCAAGAAGATTGACTCTACTTCAGGTAAAGTCCACTATCTAACTCTGTTAAGTTTCTATTATGAGATTCTTGTTACATGATGTGACTGGGTCACATGTTGATGTTTTAAGAATCAAAGAAAAGTGAAGAAACTTAAAGGAAGTATATGCTAATTCTGATCGCGAAGATGGATCTCGATCGCATGGTTCTATGATCAGAATTTTGAGCTGTTGCTTAGGAGTTATGATATATTGCTTAGGAATAGATAACAACAAAGTTTTTCATGTGCTTTTGCACTGTAAGGATAGTTTTTCCGCAAAGTTTTTAAAATAAAAGGAAAAAAAATTGATTTTATTTATTTTAAAATATCCTTACAATGGCATTTGTGAAAAGGAAAAAAAAATTGTTGCTTATATGATTCCATTAATAGCAAGAGTGGAAATATAAATTTGATTCTTTCATTTGTGGTAGTGTCTAAATTTTCCAAATAAGGAAAGATTCTCATCACCCAAGTTTCAGTTGGATAGAAACTTGGAATCATGCAAGTTGTATAGTATGATGAATGAGAACTTTCAAGCATTGGAAAATTAAGACTAATTACTTGTTCACATGGATGTGTGAGTCAAGTAAAGGACTAAGGGATCGAGTACACATTCTTGTGCACTGATCAAGCCCACCACAAATGTAACTTTAGTGACACATCTTAAAGAAGGTTTATTAACACTAGTGAAATGTAAGAGTAAAAGGTTTTCTACTCTTGTACATTTGAATTTGGTAAGTTGTGATGTTTTGGATAAAACAGAGACCAACTTAGGCCAATTGTGTTAAGTGTTTGTCTTGATTAGAATCCACACTATCTCTTGAATATTTGGCAAGAAAGTCTTATAGGTCAAGGAGACAGTGGGAGTCTAAAAGATCCTAAAAGGGTTTCAAGAAGTAATCAAGAATAAAACCTGTATTTCATCACTAGCACACAACTAGAGGTTTAAACCTATCGTCTTGACATTTCTATGCCCATTCCAGTTAAGTTGGCTATACATTTGAGTTCTACATGTTCTCAATTGTTTGCATAGCTACTTGGAAGCAATGGCAGGCTCTTGAGCTGCCAGGTGGCAAGAAGTTAAGATTGCACAAGTTCAATCCATATGAGTTAGGATTTGTCACTAACCTAGTCTTGTGATTATGGTTTGAAAAATTCACATGGATAAGAACACATACACCATAAAATCTAAGTGTCATAAGGTTTCTCTCCGATTCATGAAAATGATAGTGAGGAAATTCTTTCACTAAGTAGATTTTAAGTAGATAGCAATTATGATATTTACAGTTCTCAAAGTCGTTAGTGGAGCGTGCGTGGTTAACCGGCACACTAACATTGACTTATGAGAAATGGCAAAAGGTCTAAACAATTGAGACTATGATTATGGCATCCCTTTTCATAGTTCTGAAATTGTTTAGACACACCTGTGATCTATCTAAGGTAAGGTGTATGATTTTGATAAAGTTTTATCAAAGCATCTCGTATCAGAAATCTGAACTTTGGTAAGAAAGTCAATAAAGTATTGATTTCTAGAAGTCCAGCTGATTTCTGAGTACATGTCAGAGCTAGTGGGAGCATAAGTGTTATGTTAATAATCATCATGTTAGTGGGAGCATGATAATTATTGTTAGTGTTGCAAGTTAGCAATGTTAATTATAGAAAACAAAAGTTTCAATTCGTGAGGCTGCATGGATTGAAAAAGTTGTTTTGCTATAATTAAGGGAGAGGATATACTTCATTTCAGTTCTAAAGGCTTAGATTGAGACCTTAATCATCTTTAGTCAAGAATATATATATGAATTTCATGTTGGATTGGTTCAACTTAAGGAAATTCTATATATTGCGTTCTCAAAATTCGATTATGATTAGGGCATCCCTCTTCATAGTCAAATTTTGAAAACATGGCAAATAAAAATATTGTAGCAAAAGATTGGTCTAGAATCATGTCTTTATGTGAGACATCATGAATCGTGTACCATTTGCTTTGGGTACAGGATCGATTGCATGTGCTATAGTATTTGTCATTTCTAAATATTTCCAAATGCCCAGAGGCATTAGGAAGGGAAAAGGTCTAGAATTGGATATGACTAAAATGATTAAGCAATTATCGAGGACAATCTGAGGTTTACTAAAGATTGGTTGCTCAGGGACAGTTGGAAGTATAGTGCTAATTTTGGAAGGACCATATTGACATATTTTGAAAAGAGGCATCTCTTATTCAGAAGTGATAGTCAAAATGAGAATATGGAGTTGTCTCCATAGGTGGAAGTTATCTGTGTAAGATTAGAAAACTTAATGCAAGAAGCATGTCCAAAGCAATGTACTTTGAATATGAGACTTAGTTTCCATGGATTTGATCTCCATTGGAATACCTTATAATGATTGTTGACAAGTCTTTGTGACTTTGTACATATTCATTACAGGAGGGTCTGTGCATATAAGTTTAAAATCTAAACAGATTTCGATAAATGGTAGGAATTTGAAATTCTCACATTTTTCGAGAAGGATTTGGGAGTGTGAAATTAGAATCATTGAAATTATGTTCAATTGGTTTATTTCACAAAGTAAGGATCATAGACAAACATAGAGTGCATACTTGGTGTATGGCAAAGCTATTGTTTAAGAAAAACATAGTGTACATGCTTGGAGCATGGGACAACTTGTGTTTTTAATTCAAGTATAAAGTTGATAAAACCGAAACAATGAATAATGAGTAATCGGTATGGTGATAAATAAAAGTGTTTATTTATATTCATAGGGTTTGATACCATATTTGATTCATTTATTCTTGTGTTTCACTTTGCATGTTTTGACTTCCAGAATAACTAAGTCGCTCTTCCAGAATGATTAAGTTATTCAAACCATCCACAGTCGGTCATATGTTGGAAGTAGATATGAATCAAGACTGTCATGGGTTGGTTTGTAGAGGTCCAAGTTGGTGGACAAAGTGGTGCTACAACACTCATGAGTGCTCATAAGTTCTGAGTATTGGATTCAACCCGCGCTCATTTGAATCACTTCATGGATTTTATCACGAGTGATCATGAGACGATAATATCTTATATTCTTCAAACCTAGAGATATGAGTTGTTACTATGAGTTGGTTATACATTGATTGCACGAAAACGCATTTGGTAACTCGATGTTATAAAACGTACCTTTGTGTATGATTCAACAAGTAGTAGAACAAGCCATATGAGTCGAAGTTTATCCATTCCTTTTACCTTCAGGATAAAAGCGATATATGTGGGCCCCTCGATGATTTAGCGATGACACATGTGAGTGCTTGGCCAAGCCAGGACTGATTTGATTTGTTCAATCAGTCAATCATCATAAATCGAAAATCGGGAAACAACAAATGGACAGAGAGAATGATTATAATCCATGTCTCAGTCCATATGATATCTATAATGGAGGAATATATGATCCCTTATCTAATGGACAAGTCATTAACAAAGGTCAGAGTTCGTTGACAAGATCAGAGTTCGACAGCGGCTTTAAGAGCTACGATTGCCAGTTGGTTTTTGAAGTCATACTCAATAATAGTTTTAGACTTATCCAAGTGGGAGACTGTTGGATTAATGTCTAAGTCCATAACTATATTTGGTATGTACTTGACCCGACCCGGCATGGTCCATTTGGGTTGCACTTCACCGACACAATTTATATGGATAGTCTTTTGAGAATAGTATATTTATGATTTATATTAATATATTATAAGTTCTAATATATTAATATATAATCATATTATTTAATTAGTATTGATCAAGAATTAATTTATAATTAATTAAGTGATCAAAAGGAACTAATTAAATATGGACGCTTAGGTATATATGTGTAGTGGGCCAAGTTCATTTAGGTTGGGCTAAGTCTTCATGGATAGTCCATGGAGCTTTAACCCATGGATCCTAGGAAATGAAAGGTCATGGGTATTAGGGTTTAACCCTAATCCTCCACACTATATAAAGGGTCTTATGGTTCATGAAATTAGGCTAGTGGCTAGTGTGGATACACTAAAGAGGGCAATAACCGATTTCATAAGTGTGAGCCAAGTATCCATATTCTCTAATGTCTTCCAAGGTGTTTTGGTGATTTGTGATTCCACTTGAGGCTTCCACACTATTGGGGCTAAGCTCTTAAAGTTCAAGACTTCAAGCTTCATTAAAAGGTATGTATTCTAACTTGTTATATTACCCAAGTATCAAGGATTGTATGCTAGATAGGGTAATACCTTGGAATATTCATATTTTCATGTATAATAGAGAAAACATAGATCCAAGGTATTTAGGGTTGCATGTACACTTAGGAGTGTTAGAATGCTCAAAACCCAACAGTGGTATCAGAGCCATGGGTTGTTTTCTGTTATATTCATGCAAATGTTTGATTTTCAAAGTTGAAAAAAAAAGGAAAAAAAACATGAAGTTTGTCAAATTTTAAGATAATTACTTGTTTTGTGAAAAACTAATTATTTGTAAAATTTGAATCATTTGCTATATCAGTTGAATTAGGTCAAATTTAGTAAAAGATAAAATGATATGATTATTTTATTAGTTTTAAAAGTTTGATCTAAATGTTTTAAGGAGTTACAAATTTTGTCATAAAATTTTGGAGCTCCAAATTTTTTTAAAGTTGTGATCTTAAGTGTTTTGAAACCTCCATAAGTTATGGATATGAAAAGGTTTTAAAAAAAATTGATTCAAAGTTTTTATGGAATTACAAAATTTGGTGTTAATGTTTTAAAGAATTCCATAACTTATTCTTAAGTTATGGAACATGAAAAGTTTCATCATAAAACAAGCATTTAACTCCATAAGTTATGGATTACCAAAAGTTTTATGTTTTCTTGATTTATGAGTTAGTTTAGATTAATGGAAAAAAATTTGTGTTTTAGTTGTTTTCAATCCTAATTAATCTACAGGTAGTTCATAAAATGTGTTTTTGTAACTTGTCCTCAAGTTACATAAAAGGTCACATTTATGGATCTTAAAACTCATAAAAGTGCCATAGGTTACATAAAAAAAATGAAGAGTCTTTTTCATTAAATAGTATTATGACTCCATAACTTGTCCTCAAGTTATGGATGTTTAAGAGTCACTTCTTTAAAAGTGTTATTAAAGAATAAGAGGTTACATAAAAAATGAAGAGTCTTCATTTTAATGAACCATTAAACTCATAAGTTATGAAATAAAAAGTTTTGAATAGTTTCAAAAACTTGCCCTCAAGTTTTGGAATTTGTAAAGTTTTCACTTATGAATACTTTAATTCCAAGTTAAGCCCTTAGAATTTTAAAAGTTAAAATTCAACCCTTATACTTTATAATATTATAAGTTAATAATATTTATATATATTCATAAGAGTAAAGTCGTCTTACCATTAGTAGGCCTCATTCACGAAGCCGGTCTATAAGGGGGGTATAAGGTTACTGCCTATAAAATGGCAGTTTAATGGGTGTCCACTCTCACCCACCGCTTCCTTGACCGGTGGAGGGTCGTTAGCCGAACGGGTAGGACAAGGACTATAATTCTCCCTTCATTAAAAGTATTAATGATAAATACTAAGTAACTAAACTCTTATTAAAACCCAATCTTAGTTACTTAGGAAAATGTGAATTTGGTGCTAACCCATGAAATTACACTTTGCACTTTGCTTAAGTCAGTTAGTGGAGCGTGTGTGGTTAACCGGCACACTAGCCTGGACTTAACAAGGTAGGCAAAGGGTAACTTAATGTTTATCATAGTATCGGTGGAGCGTGTGTGGTTAACCGGCACATCGATTGAGGGGTAAATATTAAGGGTACCAAGTATATTTGCATGGTTATTCACACTTTGTTTTGTGATCCTCGGCATCCCAGTCACAAAACCTGAAGGGCACACTCGAGATTGAAACATGCCTTTGAAAAGTTCAATGAATCTCAAAAGAATCTAGGAGTTTCAAAACCAATTAAAACCTAATAATACATTTCGTTTATCTTGGTGGAAATTGGTGAATCGTCATTCACCTACCTTCAAATATTTTATAGCTTGGATTACGACATCCCTCTTCCAAGTTATAAAATAGTTTGTTGGGTCCTAGCCTTAATATTTCATATTGGGTGTTATATTAAGGACTTTAGATCAACTATCTTGAATATCTCCCAAAAAGATGTCTGGTTCAGACATCTATGATCCTCCCAAATCTCTTGGAACTTCACTTCCTCCACCTCCTCCAATTATTCTCCCTAACCCACAAGTTCAAGGTCACTCAAGCCCTATTGGCAAGCAAGGTCTATGTGTGATCGCATCTTGGAGATGAAGTCACATATTGACAAGTCGGGAGAGTTGGGTGTCAAACTCTTGAGAAAGTTGGTGGTTCAATCACTTTCTAAGTCACATAGTGAATTCCTTTGGGACTACTATGAAACAGACTATGACATGAGCCTTAATGATCTTATCTATTTGCTTGGTGCTGCTGAATCAGCAATAATTTGGAGCACTGGGAGAGCAAATTTGATTAGTAGATCAACTTCCCAAACTACCATGGACATTGACAATGGTAACATTGGATATATAGAAAAGCCTTCTCTTCCCAAGGAAAGGGATTGACCATAGTCAAATAGGTTGACCAAATGGTAAAGAGAAAGGCTAAGTCTGCGATAGTCCCATGTACTATTCCCAAAGAGTCCCTATGTTTCTCTTGCCAAAGGAAGGGGCATTGATTACAAAGCAGCCTATTTACCTGAAAGATCATAAGGTTGATCAAGTCAAGAAGATTGACTCTACTTCAGGTAAAGTCCACTATCTAACTCTGTTAAGTTTCTATTATGAGATTCTTGTTACATGATGTGACTGGGTCACATGTTGATGTTTTAAGAATCAAAGAAAAGTGAAGAAACTTAAAGGAAGTATATGCTAATTCTGATCGCGAAGATGGATCTCGATCGCATGGTTCTGTGATCAGAATTTTGAGCTGTTGCTTAGGAGTTATGATATATTGCTTAGGAATAGATAACAACAAAGTTTTTCATGTGCTTTTGCACTGTAAGGATAGTTTTTCCGCAAAGTTTTTAAAATAAAAGGAAAAAAAATTGATTTTATTTATTTTAAAATATCCTTACAATGGCATTTGTGAAAAGGAAAAAAAATTGTTGCTTATATGATTCCATTAATAGCAAGAGTGGAAATATAAATTTGATTCTTTCATTTGTGGTAGTGTCTAAATTTTCCAAATAAGGAAAGATTCTCATCACCCAAGTTTCAGTTGGATAGAAACTTGGAATCATGCAAGTTGTATAGTATGATGAATGAGAACTTTCAAGCATTGGAAAATTAAGACTAATTACTTGTTCACATGGATGTATGAGTCAAGTAAAGGACTAAGGGATCGAGTACACATTCTTGTGCACTGATCAAGCCCACCACAAATGTAACTTTAGTGACACATCTTAAAGAAGGTTTATTAACACTAGTGAAATGTAAGAGTAAAAGGTTTTCTACTCTTGTACATTTGAATTTGGTAAGTTGTGATGTTTTGGATAAAACAGAGACCAACTTAGGCCAATTGTGTTAAGTGTTTGTCTTGATTAGAATCCACACTATCTCTTGAATATTTGGCAAGAAAGTCTTATAGGTCAAGGAGACAGTGGGAGTCTAAAAGATCCTAAAAGGGTTTCAAGAAGTAATCAAGAATAAAACCTGTATTTCATCACTAGCACACAACTAGAAGTTTAAACCTATCGTGTTGACATTTCTATGCCCATTCCAGTTAAGTTGGCTATACATTTGAGTTCTACATGTTCTCAATTGTTTGCATAGCTACTTGGAAGCAATGGCAGGCTCTTGAGCTGCCAGGTGGCAAGAAGTTAAGATTGCACAAGTTCAATCCATATGAGTTAGGATTTGTCACTAACCTAGTCTTGTGATTATGGTTTGGAAAATTCACATGGATAAGAACACATACACCATAAAATCTAAGTGTCATAAGGTTTCTCTCCGATTCATGAAAATGATAGTGAGGAAATTCTTTCACTAAGTAGATTTTAAGTAGATAGCAATTATGATATTTGCAGTTCTCAAAGTCGTTAGTGGAGCGTGCGTGGTTAACCGGCACACTAACATTGACTTATGAGAAATGGCAAAAGGTCTAAACAATTGAGACTATGATTATGGCATCCCTTTTCATAGTTCTGAAATTGTTTAGACACACCTGTGATCTATCTAAGGTAAGGTGTATGATTTTGATAAAGTTTTATCAAAGCATCTCGTATCAGAAATCTGAACTTTGGTAAGAAAGTCAATAAAGTATTGATTTCTAGAAGTCCAGCTGATTTCTGAGTACATGTCAGAGCTAGTGGGAGCATAAGTGTTATGTTAATAATCATCATGTTAGTGGGAGCATGATAATTATTGTTAGTGTTGCAAGTTAGCAATGTTAATTATAGAAAACAAAAGTTTCAATTCGTGAGGCTGCATGGATTGAAAAAGTTGTTTTGCTATAATTAAGGGAGAGGATATACTTCATTTCAGTTCTAAAGGCTTAGATTGAGACCTTAATCATCTTTAGTCAAGAATATATATATATATATGAATTTCATGTTGGATTGGTTCAACTTAAGGAAATTCTATATATTGCGTTCTCAAAATTCGATTATGATTAGGGCATCCCTCTTCATAGTCAAATTTTGAAAACATGGCAAATAAAAATATTGTAGCAAAAGATTGGTTTAGAATCATGTCTTTATGTGAGACATCATGAATCGTGTACCATTTGCTTTGGGTACAGGATCGATTGCATGTGCTATAGTATTTGTCATTTCTAAATATTTCCAAATGCCCAGAGGCATTAGGAAGGGAAAAGGTCTAGAATTGGATATGACTAAAATGATTAAGCAATTATCGAGGACAATCTGAGGTTTACCAAAGATTGGTTGCTCAGGGACAGTTGGAAGTATAGTGCTAATTTTGGAAGGACCATATTGACATATTTTGAAAAGAGGCATCTCTTATTCAGAAGTGATAGTCAAAATGAGAATATGGAGTTGTCTCCATAAGTGGAAGTTATCTGTGTAAGATTAGAAAACTTAATGCAAGAAGCATGTCCAAAGCAATGTACTTTGAATATGAGACTTAGTTTCCATGGATTTGATCTCCATTGGAATACCTTATAATGATTGTTGACAAGTCTTTGTGACTTTGTACATATTCATTACAGGAGGGTCAGTGCATATAAGTTTAAAATCTAAACAGATTTCGATAAATGATAGGAATTTGAAATTCTCACATTTTTCGAGAAGGATTTGGGAGTGTGAAATTAGAATCATTGAAATTATGTTCAATTGGTTTATTTCACAAAGTAAGGATCATAGACAAACATAGAGTGCATACTTGGTGTATGGCAAAGCTATTGTTTAAGAAAAACATAGTGTACATGCTTGGAGCATGGGACAACTTGTGTTTTTAATTCAAGTATAAAGTTGATAAAACCGAAACAATGAATAATGAGTAATCAGTATGGTGATAAATAAAAGTGTTTATTTATATTCATAGGGTTTGATACCATATTTGATTCATTTATTCTTGTGTTTCACTTTGCATGTTTTGACTTCCAGAATAACTAAGTCGCTCTTCCAGAATGATTAAGTTATTCAAACCATCCACAGTCGGTCATATGTTGGAAGTAGATATGAATCAAGACTGTCATGGGTTGGTTTGTAGAGGTCCAAGTTGGTGGACAAAGTGGTGCTACAACACTCATGAGTGCTCATAAGTTCTGAGTATTGGATTCAACCCGCGCTCATTTGAATCACTTCATGGATTTTATCACGAGTGATCATGAGACGATAATATCTTATATTCTTCAAACCTAGAGATATGAGTTATTACTATGAGTTGGTTATACATTGATTGCACGAAAACGCATTTGGTAACTCGATGTTATAAAACGTGCCTTTGTGTATGATTCAACAAGTAGTAGAACAAGCCATATGAGTCGAAGTTCATCCATTCCTTTTACCTTCGGGATAAAAGAGATATATGTGGGCCCCTCGATGATTTAGCGATGACACGTGTGAGTGCTTGGCCAAGCCAGGACTGATTTGATTTGTTCAATCAGTCAGTCATCATAAATCGAAAATCGGGAAACAACAAATGGAGAGAGAGAATGATTATAATCCATGTCTCAGTCCATATGATATCTAGAATGGAGGAATATATGATCCCTTATCTAATGGACAAGTCATTAACAAAGGTCAGAGTTCGTTGACAAGATCAGAGTTCGACAGCGGCTTTAAGAGCTACGATTGCCAGTTGGTTTTTGAAGTCATACTCAATAATAGTTTTAGACTTATCCAAGTGGGAGACTGTTGGATTAATGTCTAAGTCCATTACTATATTTGGTATGTACTTGACCCGACCCGGCATGGTCCATTTGGGTTGCACTTCACCGACACAATTTATATGGATAGTCTTTTGAGAATAGTATATTTATGATTTATATTAATATATTATAAGTTCTAATATATTAATATATAATCATATTATTTAATTAGTATTGATCAAGAATTAATTTATAATTAATTAAGTGATCAAAAGGAACTAATTAAATATGGACTCTTAGGTATATATGTGTAGTGGGCCAACTTCATTTAGGTTGGGCTAAGTCTTCATGGATAGTCCATGGAGCTTTAACCCATGGATCCTAGGAAATGAAAGGTCATGGGTATTAGGGTTTAACCCTAATCCTCCACACTATATAAAGGGTCTTATGGTTCATGAAATTAGGCTAGTGGCTAGTGTGGATACACTAAAGAGGGCAATAACCGATTTCATAAGTGTGAGCCAAGTATCCATATTCTCTAATGTCTTCCAAGGTGTTTTGGTGATTTGTGATTCCACTTGAGGCTTCCACACTATTGGGGCTAAGCTCTTAAAGTTCAAGACTTCAAGCTTCATTAAAAGGTATGTATTCTAACTTGTTATATTACCCAAGTATCAAGGATTGTATGCTAGATAGGGTAATACCTTGGAATATTCATATTTGCATGTATAATAGAGAAAACATAGATCCAAGGTATTTAGGGTTGCATGTACACTTAGGAGTGTTAGAATGCTCAAAACCCAACAGTTCTTACAGGTGGTGGAACTATGGGAGCATCTTGATTAGGAATATAGATCCTTGGCTCATCGACAGACGACTTAAATCTGTCACCAAGTTCTTCTTCCAGCTTCTTCTTTAAGTCATAGTAGCTGGCAGTCAACAGACCAAAATGAGTCTGAAGATCAGTGATCTGCTTAGTCTTCATAGCTTTGTCTTCAAGAAGATCAGCAACTTGAATTGTGAGCTTGGTGTTTTCAGTCTGAAGATCAGTAACCCGGATATCAAGCTCTATATTCTTCTGATTCAGCACATTGATCTCCTTCTTAAGTCCAAGAACAATAGGATTCTCTTCTCCAGAGCTGCCATCCCCAAAATATATTCCTTTACCACAGGAGGGAGGCGTTGAGAATTGTTCTTCAGCCAAATGCATGGCTAGCCTCACTGAAGCAGCATCATGATCGGGCCTAGGAGGAGAAAATCATGTGGGGGAAGAAGAACCACCAGCTTCATAAGTGGTGCTAGGACCTTCACTGAAAGGTTCTGATGAGACAATAGCAGGAGTGGTTGTTGGTGGAGTTGAAAAGCCTTGAAGTGGACCAGGAACAAGAATTCCCTGTCTTGGGTTAACTCTTCTTCTTTTCATAGGAGGTTGAGAGGCCTGGGTTGTTGTGCGATCACTCTCAAGTGGCTCAGATGTAGGAGAAACAATATCAAGGGGAGGAATCCCTGACACTGTCACCATAGGAGTTGTTATTTCTGCCACTTGATTGGTAGAAGGAGGCGTGGCTTCAAGAACGTCTTCAGCTTCCTGTATCTCCATTGCTGGATGAGCAACATCATTGATATTGTCAAGTAGCGTGTTGAGGTTTTCACCAGTCATGAAATCTTCATTACTTCCAAAGTTCAACAGAATCTCATCCTTATCAAAACCAGAAAGATCGAGGTCTTCATACAAATCAATCTCAGTCCCACTCTTTGAAGACCCTTCATTGTAATCACTTTGGACCTGAACAGATGTCAGATCATGTTCCTCAGCTACACGTGCATTAGGAACTGGAGTATCTTCTTCTTCAGCATGATCCGACACTGTGATAGCATCATCTTCAGAAATAACCTTCTCAGAAGAAGTGGGCTCAGAGGATATTTTGTCTGACGTTCCATGAGACTCGGATGATTCATTCAGCTCAGCAAATCTTCCGAACTTCACAAGAGGATACAATCCTTGGAAAATGACCTTGCCCTTGCGATTCTGCTTTATAAGCCCAACAGTGTGGGGACCTAATGACTTCATATCTAGGGTTTCTCCCTCTTTGACCATCTCCGGAAATTGAATGTCGATGAACAACTGGATGAACCTAGGATACATCAAGAAAGTATCCCGGTTTATTGCGTTGATGTTTACTACAAACTCGTCCAAGATGAACTTCGAGAAGTTGAAGTCTATCCTTGCAGCTAGCGAAACAATGGCTCTAGTGTTCCTTAGTGAAATTTCATCAGCTCCAGATCTTCTGCCTGAAATGCAGCTCACAAATACATGAGCCAAGAATCTCCAGTATGGTGGCAGAAGCTTTTTCACAGTGGGAGGATAGATGCCTTCGTACCCCATCTTCTTGAGAACCTTTTGGACATCTTTAATCCCGATCTCAGTAGGAAAATCAGGTTGATCATCAATCAGTAATGCTTCTCTGATGAACTGCTCAGTAATCACAAGCTTGCATCCTTTCATAATAGCTTCAACAGTAACTGCTCCATCGTTGTCTCTTTTCATCTTTGCAGTCTGCCAGAATTCCCTGATAATTTTCTGACAGACCACGGGGTTCACAGTGATAGCAGAAGCTAGGCAGCATTCTCTCAGCCTGTGGATCATCGACCTGAATTCTCCATGAACAGCAGGAGGATCAGCTAGTACGATGGCCAAGTTGTGCATGTCAGCGAACTTCAAATTTGCCATTTGATCTGCACTAAAACAAGCCAAGTAAGAAAACAAAAATATTTGAGCAATTAAAGTTTTAAGTTTTCTTAATTAATCAATTTCAAATTGGAGTTTACGGTTAACAATGGTCAACTGGGGTTTACGGTCAAATTTGGGTTTACGGCCGTAAACCCATGGCCGTAAGCTCATGGTCGTAAACGGAGTTTACGGCCGTAAGCTCACTGGTCGTAAGCTCTTGAAATCCATTTTTCTTCGATTAAAACCCTAAGATTCGTCGATTTTATGATCAGAACACATATTTACGATCGAAGACTGAGTTTACGGCCGTAAGCTCGTTGGCCGTAAGCTCCGGCCGTAAGCGCCGAAAACAGTTTTTCTTCGATTAAGGCCCCAAAAGCTGTCGATTTGATGAACAAAATACATTCCCATGGTCGTTTTTGTCATACCATTGAGATGAACCGAACGATTTTGCAAAAACACGAGAAATTTTTTTCGAGAGGAGAGAGAGTGTGAGAGGGTTTACGGCCGGAAGTTTTGAAAATGAGGAGTAAAAGGTTTCCGGCTGTAAAGTCCTCCTTTTATACCCTGTTCGAATTTACCTGTCTTCCACACAATATAAGGCACAGTCCAAATCCCAAATAATTTTCAAAAAAATAAAACTTTTTGAGGATTTTAAAAATAAAATTAAAATTAAAATAAACTAAAATAAAAAATAAAATTAATTTCTAAAATTTAAGAATTTAAAATTTTTTTTTTGACAATTATAAAAATAAAAAAATAAAATAAAAAATGAAAAAAATAAAAATAAAAATAAAAATAAAAAATAAAAATGAGATAAAATAAATGCAAACTAAAATTTATCTCAAAAATCACTGAAAATAATTTTGTGACATCGGGATCAAAGTTGTTAGACAGCCTTAATCCACTTGGCGGTACCTTTATCTTCACGTCTTTGTCTGGTCGATCGTCGGTATTGTGGTCCACTTAAACATGAAAATTTTATGATAAATTTGGACAAGCTAAGAGGGACAAGACATTTTGATCCTTTATTCTTAGATAAAATTTCCTAGGGACCATTTAGCTAACGACGACCAGAGATATTGTTGTCCACCTAAATTGAGCAGCGAGATCTACAGACAATCTGTAAGTGTTCAATTTAAATTGTACTAGAACATGTTTCTCGCTTCCTGATATGCTCCAGTAATCAAGGACTTCCAGAATACTCCTTACATCGGGTGAGCAGACAATTAATAAGAGAGAAGATAGATTTAGAATGCATATGCTATACACCCAGGTCGGATCTCTTCTAATCACGTAGAGGGTGAAACATATGACTAACTGAAGTTATAGAGGGATTGAGAAAAATAATGGTGCATAGACTGTGTACCAGGTCGGATTGTAAGTCACGCAAAGGAGACAGTATATGGCTAACAGATAGAAAGAATTGCATAGATAGAAGATGCAGAGAAATAGAGTTACATATGTTACAGTCCAGGTCGGATCTCTCGATCACGCAGAGGAAGCAACATATGACTAACAGACAGATAGAGAGAAAATAATTTTCTACAGACCTAATTTATCGGAATTCACCAGTCACCACATCAATACCGGAATTAAGGACAAAATCCGCACATCGAGAAAAAGTTAATCCACAGTTCCAGATACGAGTTCTTTTAATGTGACCAGTAGATTCCCATATATATCTCCCTGCTCAACCTATCCAAGCGTCGTATTGTCAGGCTAAACGGATTTAACTAGGTCAGGATTTGTCAAGTCTATGAATTCCTTAAGTTCAACTCTGCCTAGTCAAGTCCATTTAGAATCTTTCGTGCCTACCAGCGCATCGAACACAGAGCATAGACAATTTAATTTTTGGTACGTTACGCAGACTCAGATTGCCTGTTATCACTTGATAATATCACTTCCCGTCACAACACCTACAAGCAAAACTGTTTAGCAACAATATTTTTAATTTTTCTGATTTTTTTAATGTTTTTGGATTTTTGAATATTTTCTGAAAAAAATAAAACAGAAACAAATTGTTTTTGGATTTTTTTTTTTAATTTTTCAATTTTTTATTTGGTTTTTGTTTATTTCTCCCCCTAAATTTGTGCATGGGTGTGAATGAAATCACTAAAATGCGCAAATTTAAACTAACCTAACCTATAACAAAAAGTTAATCCTCAAAACGAATCATTTTCAAAAATCCCACAAACACATCGAATCGAGCTTTGTTAAAAGGCTTGGTGAACAGATCCGCTACATTATTAGCAGATGGAACCTGTTCCAGCCGGATGAGCGAGCGCTCATAACAGTCTCTGATAAAATGAATTTTGATATCAATGTGCTTGGTTTTGGAATGTTGTACATGATTTTTAGTAATTTGAATCGCAGCCTCAATATCACAGTAAATGGGGTTTCTAGATAGTTCAAACCGTAATCCAACAGCTGATGTTGGATCCAGATAACTTGAGAGCAACAAGCAGATGCAGCAACATATTCCGCTTCTGCTGTTGAGGTTGAGACGGTATGCTGTTTCTTGCACTGCCACGACACCAGCCTATCTCCAAGGAATTGACACCCTCCTGATGTAGATTTCCTGTCAAGCTCACAGCCTCCATAAATACTGTCAGCAAAAGCATATAAATCAAATTCGAAATTTTTCGGATACCAAAGACCCAATTTTGGGCTGCCTTTGATATACCGAAAAATACTTTTGACAGCAATAAGATGTGAAAGTTTAGGATTAGCCTGATAACGTGCGCATTGACAAACTGCAAACATGATGTCGGGACGACTTGCAGTAAGATACATCAACGATCCGATCATCGATCTGTAGTGTGTCTGATCTACGGATTCGCCATCAATATCTGGATTCAGCAGGGGTCTTTCGGCCATTGGTGTCGATGCAGGTTTTGCGTCTTGAAACCCAAACTTCTCAAGAATATCCTCCACATACTTAGCTTCATGGAGCAGGATTCTGGTTGAATTTTGTTTGACCTGAAGCCCCAGAAACATGGTCATTTCTCCTAACGAACTCATCTCAAACCTCTTTTTCATCACGCCTTCAAACTCTTTGCATAGCTGTGGACTGGTGGACCCGAAGATAATGTCGTCAACGTAGATCTAGACTAGAATCTGATCATTACCAACATGCTTGATGAATAAAGTTTGATCGATAGTGCCACGAGAGTATCCATGCTCGAGCAAGTGCTTTGTGAGAGTCGCATACCACGCTCGAGGAGCTTGATGTAACCCATACAACGCCTTGTCCAACTTGTAGACATGATTAGGAAACTTTGAGTTAACAAACCCAGGGGCTGATCAACGTAGATTTCTTCCTTCACCTTGCCATACAAGAAGGCTGTCTTGACATCCATTTGGTAAACCGTGAAGTTCATGTAGGAAGCATATGCAAGGAAGATACGAATAGCCTCCAAGCGAGCCACTGGAGCATAAACCTCAGTATAATCAACACCCTCGACTTGTCGAAACCCGCGAACCACCAATCTTGCTTTATTGCGCACTATAACACCAGAGTCATCCTGCTTGTTTCGATAGACCCAGCGCGTGTCAAGAGACTTTTTGCCCTTTGGTAACTCAACCAATTTCCAAACCCCGAGCTTTTCAAATTGATTTAGCTCTTCATGCATAGCATCTACCCAGATGGGCTCATTCAAAGCCATTTCAACATTCTTGGGCTCTATTTGATAGATAAAACAAGAATGGAGACACGTATTGACATCTCCACTCTGACTTCTGGTTTTAACTCCATCGCCCAGCTGACCAATGATGTTTTCGATCGGATGATCGCGTTGAATTCTTGAAGGTATGTCTTGGCTGATATCATTGAGTGAAACGGGAAGAGTGTGAATGTTGAAACCTCCATCATTTGCTGATTGATCCACATTAGGTGAATCTGCTACAAACTCATTAACAATTTCTTCAGGAAAGAGTAGTTCCATAAAATTTGGAGTGACAGCAGAAGCATTTCTAGACATGAACTCTCTTTCAACAGGAGTAAGAGGTGTATCATCAACATCTGGAGTATCATTTTTAACTGGAGACTCTGGACTACCAAGTCGAACGGGTGACTCCCCCTCAGGTGGAGCAGATGACTCCCCCTCAAGCGGTACCGTTGGAGGTCTGTAAACAACTTCTTTGTCTTCGTCTTCAGAAACAATCTTCGAACCAGAGGAGGACCCATATGAACCATCTGAAGACACATTTAAGGATTTGAAAAGCGATGCGTAATCAAATAACCAGTCAGGACCCACTCGAGCGTCCGTTTCATTCTCCTCCAGCCAGCGCACGTCATAGGATTCAACAATCTGCTTAGTCTTCTTGTTGTAAACCCTATACGCGGTGCGCGCAACATATCCTACGAAATAACAATCATCGGCTTTGGCATTGAACTTTGGGTTGGACTCCAAGTGAAGAAGGGTGCAAGGGCAGCCAAATACACGGAAATGACTGACTGAAGGCTTGTGACTATATAGAATCTCGTACGGTGTCTTCATCTGAGCTTTGTTGATTAAAACACGATTCTGAACGTAGCAAGCAGTGTTAATCGCCTTTGTCCAAAAGAAAACAGGTAACTTTGAGTCACACAACATCGTACTTGCGGCGTCTTTCAATGTTCTATTTCTCCTCTCAGCAACACCATTTTGTTGAGGCGTGTGAGCAGAGCTGTATTGACGCACAATTCCCTTTTCCGCGCAAAAATGATCAAGAACTGCATTCTTGAATTCTGTTCCATTATCAGTACGAAGCGCCTTCACCCGGTTGTTGGTTTGTTGGATAAGAAGAAGACCCACGTAAAATGAGAGAAATCATCGATCACAACTAGACAGTATGAGCTTCTGTTGATGCTCAGGACGTTGACCGAACCAAATAAGCCTATATGCAATAATTGGAGCACCTGACTAATTGAGTTAACTTGTTTTGGTAGGTGTGGTTTTCTATGATGTTTTCCTTGGGCGCATGACACACACTTCTCAAAAGTGATAAAGTCTCTGACAGGTAAGCCTCGGACCATCTCATTCTTTGCAAGACGATTTAGGTTTTTAGCGTTAGCATGACCGAGTCTTCAGTGCCACAACATTGCGTTTTGTTCTGAGACCTTCGAAAAGAGGCAAGTGACTTGTTCAGGAATGTTGCTATTCATATCGATAATGTAAGCATTCCCATCCCGCTTAGATTTGACAAGAATCCACTCTTCCGGGATGACAATGTCTGGCTTGAGAATCATGCACTCTTTGTCGGTGAAATGGGTAGAATAACCTTTGTCACAAATTTGGGAAACACTCAACAAGTTGTGCTTTAACTCAGGAGCAAAGTTGACATTCTCAAAACTTAGCACTCCATTTGTAACGGTTCCTCTCTGAGTGATCTTCCCACCTTCTCCGCCCACAAAGGAAACATATCCCCCATTAAAATATTGAATGTCGCTCAATTGGGAAATGTCTCCTGTCATATGCCGGGAGCAGCCGCTGTCGACATACCAAGGACGGACGACATTCCTCCGCAACTGTCCCTGCAAAATGAGCGGGATCATTTAGATTTGGGAACCCAGGTCATCACTGTCCTGGGTTGCCTTTTCACTTTCTCTGATTTACCTTTCAAAACTTTCGATTCTAAAGCATCATTTCTAAGCTTTTCAGAGGATGCTGATGATTGATTGGAAATTGATTTGGGCATCCAATGATATTTAGGTTTTCTAACAATCACAGGTGGTTTTGAAATTTGTTTCTTATCAGTTTGTACTGAGCCTCTGGATGTTCTACCAGAAGTGGTTGAAGATCCAGAACTGCTCTTTGACGAAACCGATCTTGGCGGAGCCTTGTTCGGTTTTGGCAAACTGTTTGGAACTTTGTTATGAAAAACCTTATTATTCTTTTGAAAAACAGCCATTTTTCTACTTCGATCATCCTTCCAATCATCATCCCGAGAGCGAGTTCTTGAGGACTTTCTAATTAAAGACCTTCCTCTAGATTCGTTCTCTCCTCTTGGCGACATATAGTTCACAAACATCCTATTTTGACAATTCCTAGCTATATGTCCACCAATACCACAATTAAAACAAATTTGTTTATTATTACTGGAACTGGTACTACATTTCTCAGATTTATTTTCTTGACTGACACTCTTACTCTTCTCACAGGAACATGTATGAGAAACAGGTTGTGAGATAAGTGAAGGTGCACTAGATGGTGTGACTTGTGGAATTGATGTGTTTTCATTAGAAGCACAAGCATCGGGATTATCAAACAATTCATCAAACATTTCAAAGAAATTAAATTCAACAAGAGCAGATGTGGAAGCATCACAAAAAACATTGTCATTTTTAACATCAAAAACAAAAACATCACAATCAGACTTAGTTTTATTATCAGAAATAGATTCTCCAACTTCTTGCTTTGCCTGATCTAAGGATTGATCTGCAGGGGAAGTAGAAACGTTAGTATTTTCAACATTAATAAATCCTCCTGAAACAAAACCAGACGGCTTGCCATAAACCATGAATGGTTCGTTGGCAATCTCCTCTTTAGACAAGGGTTGATACTGATATGTATGATTAAAAGGAGGAGGTACATTATCGTATCCTAAACCCTTTTGTTGGTTTCGTTTGAACTGCAGGCAATGGTCAATCATGTTGGCAACTACCTCGCTTGATACATCAAGTCTTCTAAAATCAAAATTTGCAGTTTCAAAATGTCTCTTTAATGTATCAAGCTCAGTAATTAACTCATCGTTCTGTCTCTTGATGAAATCATAATTTTCACATTTTTCACTGTAGTCCTGCTGAATTCTCTTAAAGTCCTTTATTTTTGTTTCTAATTGGGCCTTTAGGGGTTTTTGTCCTTTTCTAAGTTGGTAGCCCTCATATCTAAGATCCTCTACTTCTCTACGCAATAATGCTATTTCGTCACGAAGAAGTTTAACATAATCAGTACATGCTTGAGAACAAGAAGATAAACTTACCTTGCTTTTCTTGGGCTCAGAAGTAGAAGATACCATCAGTGCAAACTGCATCTCCATTATCTGCTCTTCAGGATCAGTTGCATCATTCTTCAAGGGAGCATCATCATTGATTTGGGCTAGGTGAGCATTTTCAGGTTTTGAAATGTTCAGAGCCTGAATCTGGTCCTCGCAGTCAAATGACTGAGCAACCATAGCAGTCTCACTACTAGCCACAGTACCTCCACGATTGTTTCCTACTGCAACCATCGTCCTATCATTGTTCAACCTTCGATCCGGTTTCGGGCACTCACGAGCAAAATGACCTGGCTCGTGACAGTTGAAACATCGCAGCTTTCCCTTATTGAACCCGACCTTTTTATCAGCATTCATCCCCTAGTTATTTTTCCCTGTCTTCTTAGCAAACTGCTTCGCCCTGAACACTGCCATAGCAATTTGCCACGTGATATCCATCTCTTCCACATCTTCTGGATGAATCTGATCCAGATCAGCAAATGACAACTGAGGTGGAAGCTCTCCAGCTACAAAGGCATTATAGCAGTTAACAAGTCCTGTTGCAAGATCAAGATTTTCATCACATTCCTTTGTGTTTGAGGAAGAGGCTACAACTGGCACATTGGAAGAGGGAACAGCTTGTGGAGTGATAAATGGCTGGCTTTGAGAGTGAGGCATGGATGACGCAGTAGTAAAGGTTTGAATCTGAGGTTGTTGAACAACAAATGCTTGACCTGAGGAAGAGATGACTAATGAAAGAGCATTTTTAGAAGAAATTCCAAGGTTTGCAGTCGAATACGAGTTCACATGGTTAATCTCTCGCTGTTTATCATCAATATCACAAGCCTTGATGATCGCCATTGTTTCAGCAAGAGTGAGGCAATTCAGATCCTTGGTCTTCTTAATTACAGCAACATTCATGTCCCATGACTTTGGAAGAGCATTCAGTAGGTTTTTGTTTATCTCGGACTGGGTCAAGAAAATCCCAGATATGTTCATATCAGTAGTAAGAGTTGTGAATTGCTGCAGCTGTGCCTCCAGAGTTTCTCCGGGAATGTAGTTAAACATATTGAATTTCTGTCGCAACATATCCTGGCGGCTTTCCTTCATGTCTTCATTTCCTTCATACACATCAATCAAGGCTTCCCACAAATCCTTAGCTGAAGTATACTCTCTGAAACCTTGAGCTATATCAGGAGATAAAGCCATGGTCAGAGTGGCCAAAGCCCTTTCCTGTTCTTCGACTTTCTCAAATTCGTCATCTGTATAGTTCTCAACTTCTTTTTCAATCACTTGTCCTCCAACCGTCATAGTAATTCGAACAGGACCCTTGATGATGCTTCTCCAAAATTTGAAGTCTTTCATTTTGATGTACTTCTCAATTCGGTATTTCCATTCAAGAAAACCATCTGCAGACAGCAGTCTTGGAATACGTATGGTTGTGCCCATGACAGTATCCAATTCATGAAGATGTGTTTGACTTGGAGAATCCATTGATGATTAAATTTTAAATCAGAAATTAAAGCAAAATAATGTCAGAAATGAGTTTACGGTTAATGTGTTTACGGCCGTAAACTGAGTTTACAGTCGGATGTTTACGGTTGGGGTGTTTACGGTCTGAGTGTTTACGGTCTTGTGTTTACGGGAATTGAAGCTTAGTTTACGGTTATTGAAGATGCTTTGTTTACGGTCCAAGAACACAGTTTACGGTTTATGAATGTTCTTGAGTTTACGGTTGTAAACTAGGTTTACGGTCGTAAGCTCTTGGCAGTAAACTCCCAGAAGTTCTTCGAAAATGCGATTTTGGAGTAGATTCAATCCCTTTAGCAACGAAAACACCAAACCCAATCTCGAACAGTGAAGAGTATACGTTTAAACAGCCGAAAACTCGATTGAATGATGCTTTGACACCGGTTTTGCTCTGATACCAATTGTAAGGTCCTAAAACGGATCTTTACCAATGATCAAGCAATCAAACAATCAAAATCAATCAGAATAAGAGTAGAAGAAGAAGAGAAATCGATCAATCAAGCTTGCACACGTTTATTGCTGTAAAACGTCCGGTACAACTCGATACAATGGACCGTGAACTCTGTGGCATCAACAACCTAACAAAGACCTACAACTCCTCTATATATAGTAGACTTGGGCCGAAAACTGGGCTTACGGCTGTAAACTCACCACAGGGCCGTAAACTGCTAAACAACTCACTAAAACATAATAAAGACTCAAAAGGAACTATTACAATGAAAGCCTAGACCAAACCACTAACTGGCCCCTTCAGTTTATCCAGGATTTCTCCAAGATAGTGGTTTGTGTTGGATTAATGTCTAAGTCCATAACTATAATTGGTAAGACTTGACCCGACCCGGCATGGTCCATTTGGGTTGCATGGCATCATGCATTTGGATAAACTATAGTGAGAGAAATAACACTTAAGGTTGGTTAACATATTATAAGTTCTAATATATTAATAAGGTTATTTAATTAGTAGTGATCAAGAATTAATTTGGAATTAATTAAGTGATCAAAAGGAGACTAATTAAATATATGGGTTGATTGTGTAAATCATTCATTCTTATATATGTGGGCTTGTGATCCAAGATTCCTTATGTTGGACTAAGTCCATGGGGTGACCCATGGATACTCCATGGAGGTTAAAATCCATGGAGCATAAGGAATGGGTAAAGTTATGAGTTACATGGTGTAACCCTAATAGCCACCATATAAAAGAATCTCATGGCTCAAGAAATCGTGCACTAATGTGTGAGTGTGAGGGCTAGACGATTTCAAGGAGTGTTCAAGTTTCTCTCAAGTTATTCCAAGTGTATTTGGTGTTGTGTGAACCATTTGAGGTGTCACACTTGGGGCACTAGGCACTCAAGCTTCATGAAGACATTCTACATCAAAGAGGTATGTATTCTATCTTGTTATATTTATTATTTTGTATGCTAGATTAGGATAATACCTTGGATGTTCATAATTGTATGTATAATAGAGAAAACATAGATCCAAGGTATTTAGGGTTGCATGTACACTTAGGAGTGTTAGAATGCTCATAACCCAACAGTGGTATCGGAGCCTAGGCTTGTTTTCTTGTTATACTTGCAAAAGTAGCTGAAAAATCGAGTTGGATGCATATATTCGATTGTTTTGGCTGGAATTGGACTAGGAACATTACCCTAAGATGTTTTTGGACTTATAAACTTGGTTTTGATGTGGTAATGTTCATGCTAATCCAATTTCTAAGATAATTGTCATAATTTCAAGATTTGTATTAGTTTGTATGTTCATGCTAATTTCTTGAAGATTGATGATTTGAATTATCTTGTTCTTATGAGGTTCTTAGATTAATAGAAAAGTTGTGTGAAATAGTTGTTTTCAATCCATTTTAATCTAAGAGTTGATTCCAAAGTGTGTTTTTGTAACTTGTCCTCAAGTTATATGAAAAGTCACATTTAAGAATCATAAAACTCATAAAAGTTGGCAAAAGGTTACAAAATGAAGAGTCTAGTTCTAATTAAATCGTTTTATGACTCCATAACTTGTCCTCAAGTTATGGAGGTTCAAGAGTCTCTTCATTAAATTAAAAAAAAATGTAACCTTAATTAGTTCCATAAGTTATAATAACAAAAAAAAGTTATTTTTTTTTATTAATTAGTTTAAAGTCTTCCATAACTTGTCCTCAAGTTATGGAACTTGAAGAGTTTTTTTTTTAATTAAAACTACTTTAAACTCATAAGTTATGGAATTAATTAGTTTTGAATAGTTTCAAAACTTGTCCTCAAGTTTTGGAATTTGAAAAGTTTTCACTTATGAATACTTTAATTCCAAGTTAGCCCTTAGAATTTTAAAAGTTAAAATTCAACCCTTATACTTTATAATATTATAAGTTAATAATATTTATATATATGTATAAGAGTAAAGTCAGTCTTACCGTTAGTAGGCCTCATTCACGAAGCCGGTCTATAAGGGGGGTATAAGGTTACTGCCTATAAAATGGCAGTTTAATGGGTGTCCACTCTCACCCACCGCTTCCTTGACTGGTGGAGGGTCGTTAGTCGAACGGGTAGGACAAGGACTATAATTCTCCTTTCATTAAAAGTATTAATGATAAATACTAAGTAACTAAACTCTTATTAATACCCAATCTTAGTTACTTAGGAAAATGTGAATTTGGTGCTAACCCATGAAATTACACTTTGCACTTTGCTTAAGTCGTTAGTGGAGCGTGTGTGGTTAACCGGCACACTAACCTGGACTTAACAAGGTAGGCAAAGGGTAACTTAATATTTATCATAGTATCGGTGGAGCGTGTGTGGTTAACCGGCACACTGATTAAGGGGTAAATATTAAGGGTGCCAAGTATATTTGCATGGTTATTCACACCTTGTTTTGTGATCCTCGGCATCCCAGTCACAAAACCTGAAGGGCACACTCGAGATTGAAACATGCCTTTGAACAGTTCAATGAATCTCAAAGATCTAGGACTTTCAAATCCAATTAAAACCTAATAAATTATTTCGTTTTTCATGGTGGAAATTGGTGAATCGTCATTCACCTACCTTCAAATATTTTATAGCTTGGATTAAGGCATCCCTCTTCTAAGTTATAAAATAGTTTGTTGGGTCCTAGCCTTAATATTTCATATTGGGTGTCATATTAAGGACTTTAAATCAATTATCTTGAATATCTCCCAAAAAAGATGTCTGGTCTAGACATTTATGATCTTCCCAAATCTCTTGAAACAAGCTTTCCTAAATGAAGATGATGTCCCATGGATATCATACTTCTTTCACCTCCTCCAATTATTCTCCCTAACCCACAAGTTCCTAAAAAGTTTAAGGTCACTCAAGCCCTATTGGCAAGGCAAGGTCTAGGTGTGATCACATCTTGGAGATGTAGTCACATATTGACAAGCCGGGAGAGTTGGGTGTCAAAGTCTTGAGAAAGTTGGTGGCTCAACTACTTTCTAAGTCACATAGTGAGTTCTTTTGGGAATCCTATGAAACAGACTAAGACAAGACCCTTAATGATCTTATCTATTTGCTAAGATCAACTTCCTAAAACGCTATGGACATTGACAACGATGACATTGGATATCCAGTAAAGCTCTCTCTTCCCAATGGAAAGGGATCGGCCATAGTCAACTCGGTTGACCCAATGGTAAAGAGAGAGGCGAAGTCTGAGATAGTCCCATTATCAAGGGTCCATAGGTAACTATTGCCAAAGGAAGGGGCATTAGTTACGAAGCTGCCAAATTTACCTAAGGATGTTAAAGTCAATAAGTTTGGCTCTACTTCAGGTAAAGTCCATTGTCTAACTCTATTAAGTACATGCTGATTCTGATCGCGAAGATGGATTTCAATCGCATGGTTCGGTGATCAAAATTTTGGGCTATTACTTAAGAGTTATGATATTTATATTGCTTAGGAATAGATAACAACAAGGTTTTCATATGGATTGTAAGGATAAGTTTTTCCGTAAAGTTTTAAAATAAAAGAAAAAGGTTTTGATTTTATTTATTTTAAGTATCCTTACAATGGCATTTGTGAAAAGTTGTTGCTTATAAGATTCCATTGATAGCAATATTGGAAAAATGGATTTGATTCTTTCGGTTGTGGTAGTGTCTAATATTACCAAATAAGGAAAGATTCTCATCACCCAAGGTTCAATTGGACCGAAACTTGGAATCATGCAAGTTGTATAGTATGATGAATGAGAACTTTCAGCTTGGAAAATTAAGACTAATTCCTTATGTGAATAAGGAAAGGACTAAGGGATCGAGTATACATTCTTGTGCACTGGTCAAGTCCATCACAAAAGATCAAGAAGACTATTCATCATGATTTACTTAAGTTCAGTAAATATGGTTATACTTATAAGTTTAAGTATAAGTCTGTAGCATTGGAGAAGTTTCAATGTGAGACAGAACGAATAAGAAGAATCAAAGTATGGCAGAAAGATAAAAGTTTCTCAAATCTGAAAAGATGGGAGAGTACTTTAGTATCATGTTTATGATCATCTTAATGATTAAGATACCATATCACAATTGGTCCTCTAAAGTCATCTTAGTGCATTCTTATGACTAAGAAGAGGAGTCATGAATTGTTGAAATGGATAAATCAAAAAGATGAGTCATACTTCGTTCCAAAACAATTCTTAGAGTCATACTCCAAGATTGTAACTTGAGTGACATATCTTAAAGAGGGTTTGTTAACACTAGTCAAATGTAAGAGTAAAAGGTTATCTACTCTTGTACATTTGAAATTGGTAAGTTGTGATGTTTTGGATAAAACAGAGACCAACTTAGGCCAATTGTGTAAAGTGTTAGTCTTGATAAAGAATCCGCACTATCTCTTGAATATTTGACAAGGGAGTCTTATATGTCAAGAGGACAGTGGGAGTCTTAAAGCTCTTGAAAGTTTCAAGACTTAATCAAGAATAAAACCTAAAGTCCTTCACTAGCACACGACTTGAGGTTTATAACGTATCGTGTTGAAATTTTTGTGCCTATTCAAGTTGGCTTTGCATAGGAGTTCTGAGAGTTCTCAATTGGTTGCACAACTACTTGGAAGCAATGGCAGGCACCTGAGCTGCCAAATGGCAAGAATTTAAGATTGCACAAGTTTAATCAATATGAGTTTGGATTTGTCACTAACCTTGTCTTGTGATTATGGTTTTGACAAATTCACATGGATAAGAACACATACACTATTAAATCTAAGTGTCATAAGGTTTCTCTCCGATTCATGAAAATGATGGTGAGGAAACACTTTCACTAAGTAGATTTTAGCTAGATAGCAATTGTGATATTTGCATTCTCAAAGTCGTTAGTGGAGCGTGTGTGGTTTACCGGCACACTAACATGGACTTGTGAGAAGTGGCAAAGGTCTAAACAATTGAGAATATGATTACGGCATCCCTTTTCATAGTTCTAAAATTGTTTAGACACACATGTGAGCTATCTAAGAGAGGTGTATGATTTTGATAAAGTTTTATCAAAACAATCTAGTATCAGAAATCTGAACTTTGGTAAGAAAGTCAGCTGATTTCTGAGTACATGTCAAAGCTAGTGGGAGCATAAGTGTTATGCTAATAATCATCATGTTAGTGGGAGCATGATAATTATGACAAAGGTTGCAAGTTAGCAATGTTAACTATAGAAAACAAAAGTTTCAATTCGTGAGGTTGCAGGGGTTGAAAAAGTTGTTTTGCTATAACTAAGGGAGAGGAAAATTATACTTCATTTCAATTCTAAAAGCTTAGATTGAGATTTTAATCGTATTTAATCAAGGATATATATATATATATATATATATATATATATATATATATATATATATATATATATATATGAATTTCATGTTGGAATGGCTCAACATAAGGAAATTCTATATATGGGTCCATTATTTGCGTTCTAAAATTCGATTATGATTACGGCATCCCTTTTCATAATCTGAATTTTGAGAACTTGGCAAATTGAAATGGAAATATTATAGCAAAAGACTGGTTTAGTCTTTATGTGAGACATCATGAATCGTGTCCCATATGCTTCGGATATAGGATCGATTACATGTGCTATATTCATCCTTTCTAAAATTTTCCAAATGCCTGGGGCATTATGAAGGGAAAAGGTCTAGAATTGGATATGACTAAAATGATTAAGCAATTGTCGAGGACAATCTAAGGTTTACCAAAGATTGGTTGCTCAAGGACAGTTGGAAGTATAATGTTAATTCTGGAAGGACCATATTGACATAATCTGTAAGGAGGCAACTCTTGTTCAGAAGTGATAGTCAAAATGGAATATGGAAATGTTTCAAAGTTAGAAATTATTCAATCTGTGTAAGATTAGGAAACTTAATGAAAGAATGATGTTTCCAAGGAGCTGATCTCCTTTGGAATACTCTGTAATGATTGTTGTCAAGTCTTTCTGACTTCGTGCATAATCATTAAGAGGATCAATGCATATAAGCTTAGAATCTAACAGATTTCAGTAAATGGCATGAATTTGGTATTCTTGCATTTGCAGTAAGGATTTGGGAATGTGAAAAGAGGATCATTGGAGTGATGTTCAATTGATCTATTTTACAAAGTAAATATCATAGACAAACATAGTATGCATACTTGGTGTATGGCATGACTAGTGTTTAGAAAACATAGTGTACATGCTCGGAGCATGGGACAATTATTGTTTTAAATTCAAGTATAAAGTTGATAAAACCGAAACAATGAATAATGAGTAATCAGTATGGTGATAAATAAAAGTGTTTATTTATATTCATAGGGTTTGATACCATATTTGATTCATTTATTCTTGTGTTTCACTTTGCATGTTTTGACTTCCAGAATAACTAAGTCGCTCTTCCTGAATGATTAAGTTATTCAAACCATCCACAGTCGGTCATATGTTGGAAGTAGATATGAATCAAGACTGTCATGGGTTGGTTTGTAGAGGTCCAAGTTGGTGGACAAAGTGGTGCTACAACACTCATGAGTGCTCATAAGTTCTGAGTATTGGATTCAACCCGCGCTCATTTGAATCACTTCATGGATTTTATCACGAGTGATCATGAGACGATAATATCTTATATTCTTCAAACCTAGAGATATGAGTTGTTACTATGAGTTGGTTATACATTGATTGCACGAAAACGCATTGGTAACTCGATGTTATAAAACGTGCCTTTGTGTATGATTCAACAAGTAGTAGAACAAGCCATATGAGTCGAAGTTTATCCATTCCTTTTACCTTCGGGATAAAAGCGATATCTGTGGGCCCCTCGATGATTTAAAGATGATACATGTGAGTGCTTGGCCAAGCCAGGACTGATTTGATTTGTTCAATCAGTCAGTCATCATAAATCGAAAATCGGGAAACAACAAATGGAGAGAGAGAATGATTATAATCCATGTCTCAGTCCATATGATATCTAGAATGGAGGAATATATGATCCCTTATCTAATGGACAAGTCATTGACAAAGGTCAGAGTTCATCGACAAGGTCAGAGTTCGACAGAAGCTTTTGAGAGCTACGATTGCTGATCGGTTCCTGAAGTCATACGCAATAATAGTTTTAGACTTATCCAAGTGGGAGACTGTTGGATTAATGTCTAAGTCCATAACTATAATTGGTAAGACTTGACCCGACCCGGCATGGTCCATTTGGGTTGCATGGCATCATGCATTTGGATAGACTATAATGAGAGAAATAACACTTAAGGTTGGTTAATATATTATAAGTTCTAATATATTAATAAGGTTATTTAATTAGTAGTGATCAAGAATTAATTTGGAATTAATTAAGTGATCAAAAGGAGACTAATTAAATATATGGGTTGAGTGTGTAAATCATTCATTCTTATATATGTGGGCTTGTGATCCAAGATTCTTTATGTTGGACTAAGTCCATGGGGTGACCTATGGATACTCCATGGAGGTTAAAATCCATGGAGCATAAGGAATGGGTAAAGTTATGAGTTACATGGTGTAACCCTAATAGCCACCATATAAAAGAATCCCATGGCTCAAGAAATCGTGCACTAATGTGTGAGTGTGAGGGCTAGACGATTTCAAGGAGTGTTCAAGTTTCTCTCAAGTTATTCCAAGTGTATTTGGTGTTGTGTGAACCATTTGAGGTGTCACACTTGGGGCACTAGGCACTCAAGCTTCATGAAGATATTCTACATCAAAGAGGTATGTATTCTATCTTGTTATATTTATTATTTTGTATGCTAGATTAGGATAATACCTTGGATGTTCATAATTGTATGTATAATAGAGAAAACATAGATCCAAGGTATTTAGGGTTGCATGTACACTTAGGACTGTTAGAATGCTCATAACCCAACAGTTTGTAATGCCCGTGTTTCTAGGCTAGGCATTAATATTGACATAATAGTCTAGGTTAACCTTTCTAACTCATTTTGAAGAAATGAAAAGGAATTATGTGAATATTATGTGTGTTATGCTTAATTATTACGATTTAATTAATTAAGAATAAAATGAGCGTCAAAAATAAATATTAGATAAAGCTGACATCTATTAAGAAAGTTGTAGTGGTCGTGACAAGGATTACAGATATATAAAGAATACCAAAATCCGAGTTATAACGAAGAAGTTATGACCTGTCGAAGTTTCGCGACAAAACCGGCACGGTGCCGAATGATGTAAAAAGTGAGTTTTTGATAAACTACTTTTTAGCCTTAGTGATCTAAACGAAAGTCGTAGTGCTCGTTAAACCGAGAGTATGTATAAAAAGAACGCCCAAATCTGACTCCGTATGAGGAAGTTATGATTTTTCTAAGTTTCAGCTTAGCAGTAGACAGCTAAAAACTCGAATTTTAGATCGAGTGATTTTTAGCCAACACGACCTAAACGAGAATCGAAGGTCTCGTCAATAGTAGTACAACGGTAAAAAGACAGACGAAAACGGACGTCGGATGATGAAGTTATGAATTTTTAACGGATTTCCTGTCCCGGTCTGTTAAAAATAATAATATAAAAATTAAATTCAAAATTAGCCGACGAAGTCTAAACAAAAGTTGTAGAGCGTAATTTTACCTACGCGTGCATATAAAGAACGTCAAAAACGGAGCCCGTATGCGAAAGTTATGGATTTTAGAAGTTTTTGCACAAAAACCGAGAAAATTCGCATAGTCATACTTCAGCCACGTCACCCTCGCTCAAAACGCGCCACGTGTTCGAAATTGGTGAGTCACCGAAGCCAGCTGGCAAGGTGTGTCACCTTCCCTCGCATCCGAAGTGCGGTCTAATGGCGATCCGACGCGTGCCCTTCCGACCTTCGCATGGTGTGCCACGACTCCGAGCCTCGGACCTAGACCTCGGTCCAATCAGAGGCCAACAGCTCACCCCTCGCACGTGTGAGGCACCTGCCTCCTCTTCGGATCTCCTGCCACCTGGAAGCCTCTCAGCCGTCCGATCAGAAGCCTCGCCTTATAAATAGGAGGGTACGAGACCTCCCGGGGATAATTTAGAAAATTGTCATTTTTAACCCCTTAAAGAATATTTCTTTCATTCCAACTTCCCCCAAAGCCCCGGTATTATACCAAACACCCAAAACACGTCCCGAAGTGCCTGAGAAGCCCGAGAAATTTATCTTTTCGGTTTTGAAGCCCAACCCTCGCAGAGCCCGGTTTCTGAATAAAACTCCCGGTTTTATTAGAAACGATCGTTTTAAGCAACGAAGTGCTGCCCAATTATCAGTAAATCAAGTGAGTGTGTAGTCACTTTCACCTTACACATAGATATGAAGTATTTACCTTAAAATACGTGCTATGTGTAATTATATTAATTGTTTATTTGAGGTGATTGTTGAATAGATGTTTTATACAAGTTTTAAACTGTATATGTATTTTATCTACAAATATGTTGGGTAAAACATGGGTAGACGAAATAGTTGATGGGTGTTAAAATGATGAGAGGCCTTGATGTTGTTGTTGTTGTTGTTTTTGTTGTTGTTGTTGTTGTAGTCGTCTAGCGGAGTATAGATGACGACCACGGACCTTTCTAGACAGTCCAATGGAACACTAGCAGGTTCGCAACTTGTAGGTGTTGGTGAACTAAATGTTCATTGGCGTACTCCATCCTCCTCATGGTTGCCTTTAGGACATGTATGGCTGAGGAGTCCCCTTAGCAGTAGTGTCCATCCCGATGATATTCCTTAGGCTAGGTCCCTTGTGCTAGGTGTTTAGGGACGTAAAGTGAGGATAACGGGAATAGGTAATCAGGGTTATTGTTGATTGGTGAACTTAATAAGTTTATTATTATTGTGGGTTGAAAACCCTATATGCTCACCAGGCTCCCAAGCCTGACCCACTCAGCTTTTTATTATTACAGGTAGTGGACCCCGAGCATAGTCGGAGGATGATGAGAGATTTTTGGATTATAGGCCAGTAGTTGTAAATAATTGTTGTAAGGCTTATAATGTCTTGTTTATGCTTTTGATCTGTATCGGAACATGACATCCCGAGGTTTTGATATAAAAGGAAATTATATATTTCTTAAAGACAGGTTTTGATAAACTTTTATCATGTTTTGTTTTGGGGACCAATTCCGCAACATCTTTTAAAAGGATTCCTCTGATTTTATTTGAAAAACATAAATTAAATCGGTCTTTTCTGGCCGAGAAATTAGGGGATGTCACAGTTGGTATCAGAGCATTAGTTTAAGCGAACTAAGAAATAGTAGGATTTCTAGACTTAAACTTAGAATGCTAAGTAATGATTGTGAGATGAGTGTCTACCATATTTTAGACATGAGCACTAGTTTATTTTAGGAAAGATGCCTAAATTGCTTTTATTTGCTAAATGTTATATGTTTGCCATATATGCTATTATTTGTTCGGATCTATGGTCTGTTGCCGACCGGATCTGGAAACCTTATGTGTGTAGGATTCTAAGCGTATGATTACGAGATTAGAACTAACATGTAAACGTTTCGGAGTGATAAGGGAATTGAAATATCTATCAAGGATAAAGACCTAAATTCGCCTTATTCGGTATATAGATTATAATGGCAAGAACTCGAAGTGGAGCGGGAAATGCAAACAGAAACCAACAACCTCAACCCCAAGTGGTGGAACAGGTGCCTATAGTAGGAGCTGCACCAGAACCCATCACCATGGCTGGAGTACGAGCTGTGATTCAGACCATGATGGCTAAACAAAGGGAGGAATTGAGTCAAATGTTGCTGAACAACAGGGATGAACCTTCAATTCCTGTTGAACAACGTGAATTGAATGACGATCGATCTGAAGAAGGAAACAATAGTAGATCTGTTGGTCAAACTGATCCACTTGTGGTTGGGAGAAATAACCACGAGGATAAAGTGGAGAGAAATGGGTGCAAGTATAAAGACTTTATGACTTGCAAGCCATCGACCTTCACTGGAAAAGAAGATCATGTCGGAGTAATGGATTGGATCTCGGAAATGGAATTGGATTTCATGACTTGTGGTTGCCAAGGCAAGTTACAAACCACATTTGCAGTGCGACAGTTCAGGGGTAGTGTTGCTCGTTGGTGGAACACTCTGGGGAAAACCCTAAGCCCTAATGATCCACTGCAACTGACTTGGGCATAGTTCTTGGTGCACTTCAAGCGCAAGTACTGCTCGGCCCAAAATGTGCTTGAGTTAGAAAACCAATTTCTAACGTTGAAGAAGGGGAGTATAACCGTTGATGAATATACAAATAACTTCACAGACAAAATGGAGTTTGCTTTGCGTATTGTCGCACATGAGCTGGCAAAAATTGACAGATATGCAAAGGGACTTCCATGGGAGTATGTGGTGCCAGTACGTCAGGCACTTACATTGGAGGTAGCTATCTGGGCTGCCAAGTCTGTTGAAGATATAATTAAGGGGAGAGCCGCCAGCAAGGTTGAAGTTGGCGAAAAGAGAAAGTTTGAAGGAACTTCAGGTTCCAATAAAAAGAACAAGTTCTCGAAGACTGGTTCGAGGAAATTCGGAGGAGGAGCCGAAGCCAAGTGGTGTGACAAGGGCAAGAAGAAACATGCTGGGAAATGCAGTGTGGAAGTCACGTGTTACAAATGTGGAAAGCCGGGGCATTATGCCAATGAATGCACCTTCGATAAGAACGTTTGTTTTGGGTGCCATGAAGAAGGGCATATTTTTAGGGATTGCCCGAAGAAGAAGGATGAAGCAAAGCCCAATCTTCCACTAAAGCCGAAGGCGAGAGCCTTTCAGATGACACTTGAAGCTGCGAAAGAAGAAGCCGATGTAGCTTCAGGTACTTTTCTCGTAAACAAATTGCCTGCCCAAATTTTGTTTGATTCTAGAGCCAATTACTCCTTTATTTCGCATGAATTTGGTAGAAAACTAGCTTTGCCCAAATTTTGTTTGATGTTATAATAGTCGAGATTGCTAGTGGCAATTTTGTACCTGTTAGCCATCGTATGAAAAATATCCTCATTGACTTGAATGGGAATAAGTTCCACGAGGAATTATTACCTATCGAGTTAAATGGTTTCGACATAGTTTTAGGAATGGATTGGCTTAGCGCCAATGATGCCGAAATATTGTGTAGGAAGAAGATAGTAAAAGTAAACCCGCCAGGGAAAGAGTCGTTTATGGTGTATGGAGACAAACGCAGAGTAAACTCTGGAATCATTTCCCTAATGAAAGCCAGAAAGTGTTTGGCCAAGGGATGTACATCATATCTAGCGTTCGTGATCGATGCTAAGAAGGAAAAGAAGGAGGTGAAGAATATTCCGGTGGTGTGTGACTATCCGGAAGTCTTTCCCGAAGATCTTCCCGGATTGCCCCCTGATCGACAAGTAGAATTCTGTATCGACTTGTTACCAGGAACGACGCGGATAGCAAAAGCACCGTATCGATTAGCACCAACAGAGATGAAAGAACTTATGACACAACTTCAGGAGTTATTGGACAAAGGTTTTATTCGACCTAGTTCATCACCCTGGGGAGCCCCGGTGTTATTCGATTACAGAGAGTTGAATAAAGCAACAATAAAGAACAATTACCCGTTGCCGAGGATCGATGACCTGTTCGATCAGTTGCAAGGTTCGAGCTATTTTGCGAAGATCGATCTTAGGTCAGGATATCATCAACTAAAGGTGAGAGAGCAGGATATCAAAAGACTGCGTTTAGAACAAGATATGGACACTATGAATTTTTGGTTATGTCGTTCGGACTAACCAATGCCCCAGCAGCTTTCATGGATTTGATGAACAGGGTTTGTAAACCATACCTTGATAAATCCGTGATAGTATTCATAGATGATATCTTGATTTATTCGAAAAGCAAACAGGAGCATGACAAGCATCTGCGTGAAGTGCTAGAAGTTCTGAAAAAGGAGAAGTTGTATGCAAAGTTCTCCAAATGTGAATTTTGGATTCAAGAAGTCCAATTTTTAGGTCATTTGGTTAACCAAGAAGGAATAATGGTTGACCCAGCAAATATTGAAGCTGTAATGAAGTGGGAACAACCAAAAAGTCCTACGGAGATTCAAAGCTTTTTAGGATTAGCCGGATATTATTGCCGATTTATCCAAGGCTTTTCTTAGATTGCTACGCCATTAACAGCTTTGACCCACAAATGAGCTACTTATACTTGGAATGAGAAGCATAAGGAAGCCTTTGAGAAGTTATAGAAGATATTGTGTGAAGAACCGATTCTTTCGTTACCTGAAGGAGTTGATGACTTCCCGGTTTATAGTGATGCCTCTGGAGTTGGGTTAGGTTGTGTTCTGACCCAAAGGGATAAAGTGATAGCATATGCATCGAGGCAATAGAAAGAGCATGAAAAAAACTACCCCACTCATGATCTGGAGTTGGCAGTGGTAGTATTTGCCTTAAATATATGGAGGCACTATCTTTATGGTACTAAATGCAAACTTTTCACTGATCATAAGAGTCTTCAATATCTCTTTAATCAGAAGGAATTGAACATGAGGCAACGGCGCTGGCTAGAGTTACTCAAGGACTACGACTGTGAGATACTTTATCACCCTGGTAAAGCAAATGTTGTTGCTGATGCTCTCATTCGGAAGGTAAATCTTGAAAAGAAAAGGCCAAGAGCGTTGAGAATTGAAGTTGTCTCGACAATTGTGGAAAGTATAAAGAAAGCTCAGGAGGAAGCTTTAGAGAAAAATGACCGAAAGGAGGAACGTTTGGGTAAAACGTTGGTGTTTGATACAAACGGTCAAGGACTGAAAGTATTCAAAGATAGGGTTTGGGTACCTAAGACAGGAGGAGTAAGAGATCTTCTGATGGAAGAAGCTCACAAAACCATGTACTCGATTCATCCTGGCAGTACAAAAATGTATAGGGACCTAAAACACTATTACTGGTGACCGACGATGAAGCTCGATGTTGCTAAGTATGTGGCCGAGTGTGTAACTTGTGCTAGGGTTAAGGCACAACATCAGAAACCGTATGGGAGTTTAGAACCTTTACATGTACCCATGGGTAAATGGGAAGACATTACCATGGATTTTGTGACTAAACTGCCCAGAACAAGGAACGGTCACGACATGATTTGGGTGGTCGTTGATCGCTTCACTAAGAGTGCGCATTTCATAGCAGCCAATGAGAAATGGTCTATAGATAAACTTGTGAATTCTTACGTGAAGGAAATTATGAGGCTTCACAGTGTTCCGTTAACGATTGTATCTGATCGTGACAGCCGTTTTACCTCAAGGTTTTGGAGGAGTCTACATGAGGAATTGGGTACCAAGTTGTGTTTGAGTACAGCTTACCATCCGCAAACTGATGGTCAAAATGAACGAACAATTCAAACATTGGAGGATATGCTAAGAGCATGTACCCTAGAATTCCAAGGTAACTGGGATGAACACTTACCTCTAGTAGAATTTTCCTATAATAATAGTTTCCACTCAAGCATCAAGATGGCACCTTATCACGCTTTGTATGGAGAAAAGTGTTGAGCGCCGTCATGTTGGCTGGAAGCTGGGGAAAAGCAGTTTATGGGACCTAAAATAGTCCATCAGACTGCTGAAAAGTTGAAAGTAATTAGGGAAAGGATGTTAGCAGCTCAAGATCGACAAAAGAGTTATGCTGACAAGAAAAGACAACCGATATCCTTCGAAGTTGGAGATTCGGTTTTACTTAAAGTCTCGTCGTGGAAGGGACTTATAAGATTTGGTAAAAGGGGAAAATTGAGTCCAAGGTTTATTGGACCATTTAAAGTTCTTCAGAGGATCGGGAATCAAGCTTACAAGCTAGAATTACCGGAAGAACTGGAGGGTATTCATAACACCTTTCATGTGTGTTATTTGAGAAAGTTCACGGGAGATGTGCCCGACATAATTCCCATTTCTGAATTAAGGTTGGATGAAAACAAGAGGTTGATTGAAGAACCGGAGGCAATCGTTGACCGTAAGACTAAGAAATTGCGACGCAAGATGGTCGATTTAGTGCTTGTGCGCTGGAAACATACGAATGGGCCAAATCTCACCTAGGAAACGGAGAGTGACATGATGAGTCGCTACCCGCAGTTGTTTGTTGATGTGTGATTCTGGGGACGGAATCATCCTAAGGGGGAGAGAATTGTAATGCCCGTGTTTCTAGGCTAGGCATTAATATTGACATAATAGTCTAGGTTAACCTTTCTAACTCATTTTGAAGAAATGAAAAGGAATTATGTGAATATAAAGTGTTTTATGCTTAATTATTAGCATTTAATTAAATAAGAATAAAAATGAGCGTCAAAAATAAATACTAGATAAAGCCGATAACTATTAAGAAAGTTGTAGTGGTCGTGACAAGGATTACGGATATATAACGAATACCAAAATCCGAGTTATAACGAAGAAGTTATGACCTGTCGAAGTTTCGCGACAAAACCGGCACGGTGCCGAATGACGTAAAAAGTGAGTTTTTGATAAACTACTTTTTAGCCTTAGTTATCTAAATGAAAGTCGTAGTGCTCGTTAAACCGAGAGTATGTATAAAAAGAACGCCCAAAGCTGACTTCGTATGAGGAAGTTATGATTTTTCTAAGTTTCAGCTTAGCAATAGACAGCTAAAAACTCGAATTTTAGATCGAGTGATTTTTAGCCAACATGACCTAAACGAGAATCGAAGGTCTCGTCAATAGTAGTACAACGGTAAAAAGACAGACGAAAACGGACGTCGGATGATGAAGTTATGAATTTTTAACGGATTTCCTGTCCCGGTCTGTTAAAAATAATAATATAAAAAATAAATTCAAAATTAGCCGACGAAGTCAAAACGAAAGTTGTAGAGCATAATTTTACCTACGCGTGCATATAAAGAACGTCAAAAACGGAGCCCGTATGCGAAAGTTATGGATTTTAGAAGTTTTTGCACAAAAACCGAGAAAATTCGCATAGTCATACTTCGGCCACGTCACCCTCGCTCAAAACGCGCCATGTGTCCAAAATTGGTGAGTCACCAAAGCCAGCTGGCGAGGCGTGTCGCCTTCCCTCGCATCCGAAGTGCGGTCCAATGGCGATCTGACGCGTGCCCTTCCGACCTTCGCATGGTGTGCCACGACTCCGAGCCTCGGACCTAGACCTCGGTCCAATCAGAGGCCAACAGCTCACCCCTCGCACGTGCGAGGCACCTACCTCCTCTTCGGATATGCTGCCACCTGGAAGCCTCTCAGCCGTCCGATCAGAAGCCTCGCCCTATAAATAGGAGGGTGCGAGACCTCCTGGGGATAATTTAGAAAATTGTCATTTTTAACCCCTTAAACAATATTTCTTTCATTCCAACTTCCCTCAAAGCCCCGGTATTATACCAAACACCCAAAACACGTCCCGAAGTGCCCGAGAAGCCCGAGAAATTTATTTTTTCAGTTTTGAAGCCCAACCCTCGCGGAGCCAGGTTTCTGAATAAAACTCTCGGTTTTATTAGAAACGATCGTTTTAAGCAACAAAGTGCTGCCCGATTATCAGTAAATCAAGTGAGTGTGTAGTCACTTTCACCTTACACATAGATATGAAGTATTTACCTTAAAATACGTGTTATATGTAATTATATTAATTGTTTATTTGAGGTGATTGTTGAATAGATGTTTTATACAAGTTTTAAACTGCATATGTATTTTATCTACAAATATGTTGGGTAAAACATGGGTAGACGAAATAGTCGATGGGTGTTAAAATGATGAGAGGCCTCGATGTTGTTGTTGTTGTTGTTGTTGTTGTCGTCGTCGTCTAGCGGAGTATAGATGACGACCATGGACCTTTCTAGACAGTCCTGTGGAACACTAGCAGGTTCGCAACTTGTAGGTGTTGGTGAACTAAATGTTCATTGGCGTACTCCATCCCCCTCATGGTTGCCTTTAGGACATGTATGGCTGAGGAGTCCCCTTAGCAGTAGTTTCCATCCCGATGATATTCCTTAGGCTAGGTCCCTTGTGATAGGTGTTTAGGGACATAAAGTGAGGATAACGGGAATGGGTAATCAGGGTTATTGTTGATTGGTGAACTTAATAAGTTTATTATTATTGTGGGTTGAAAACCCTATATGCTCACCAGGCTCCCAAGCCTGACCCACTCAGCTTTTTATTATTACAGGTAGTGGACCCCGAGCATAGTCGGAGGATGATGAGAGATTTTTGGATTATAGGCCAGTAGTTGTAAATAACTGTTGTAAGGCTTATAATGTCTTGTTTATGCTTTTGATATGTATCGGAACATGACATCCTGAGGTTTTGATATAAAAGGAAATTATATATTTCTTAAAGAAAGGTTTTGATAAACTTTTATCATGTTTTGTTTTGGGGACCAATTCCGCAACATCTTTTAAAAGGATTCCTCTGATTTTATTTGAAAAGCATAAATTAAATCGGTCTTTTCTGGGCGAGAAATTAAGGGATGTCACATGGTTCCTCTCACACGCTTGACGAAGAAGGGTGTCGAATTTCTTTGAGGGCCTGGGCACCAGACAACGTTTAAGATACTATGGGGGATGTTATGTGAGGATCCAATATTTACCCATCCAGAGGGTGTGGAAGATTTTATGGTTTATTGTGATACTTCTATTATAGGGTTAAAGGTGATATTGATGCAGCGGGGTAGAGTGATTGCTTATGCATCCAGATAGCTGAAGCCTCACAAGGCTAAATACCCTACTCATGATCTGGAGTTGGGGTGGTGGTTTTTGCCCTCAAGACTTGGCGACATTACCTTCATGGGGTCCGTTGCACTATCTACACGGATCAAAAGAGTCTGAAGTAACTTATGGACCAACGAAATTTAAACATAAGACAAAGGAGATGGCTTGATGTGGTGAAGGACAATGATTGTGAGACCCTGTACCCAGGGAAGGCCAATGTAGTGGCTGACGTGTTGACTCGCAAGGTGGTTAGTGCTTCGATTAGGGATTTATGTATGAGAATGATCGTTGTAACCCTAATTTTGGAGATGATTAGGGACTCTTAGTCAGAGGCCATCAAGGAAGATAATAGGAAGAATGAGCAGGTGGTCTTTTGACATTGAAAGTCAGGGATTATTGATCCTACATGGCAGAGTTTGGGTGCCATATTCAGGTGGGGTTTGTCAGGTCTTGATGGAGGAGGCTTACAAGTCAAAATTATCCATTCATTCGGGCGTAACCAATATGTATCAAAACTTAAGGCATAGATATTGGTGGTCATGCACGAAGAGAGACATTTCTTAGTACATTGAGAGGTACTTGACTTGTCGAAAGGTCAAGGAAGAACATCAACGCTCTCATGGAAAGTTACAGCCTTTGGAGGTCCCATTGTGGAAATGGGAACATATCACCATGGATTTCATCACGAAGCTACCACAGACAACTTAGAGATTAGATGTTGTTAATTATTGATCGACTGGCCAAGAGTCCACATTTTTTGTCCACTCATGAGAGCCCATCTTCCGAGAAATTGGCAGATATCTATGTTCGAGAGGTAGTTGCTAGGCATGGAGTGCCTACTTCGATTGTATCAGGTTGACACGTTCTCTTTACTTCTAGGTTATGGAAGATATTTCATGAGGAGTTGGGTACGAGACTACATAAGAGCACGGCATACCATCCTCACACGGATGGGAAGAGTGAGAATACCATCCAGACGCTTGAGGATATGTTGAGGGCTTGAATCATTGATTTTGGTGGGAGCTAGGACTCCTACCTACTATTAGCAGAGTTTTCATACAACAACAACAATCATGCCAGTATCGGTATGCCTCCCTTTGATCTTCTCTATGGGAGGAAGTGTCGGACCCTGATTTTTTGGGGGGAGGTTGGTCAGTGGGTCATGGGGAGCACAAATATAGTTCTGAAGACGATAGAGCTCATACAACAGGTTAGACCGAGATTGCAGACAGCTCAGAGCAGACAAAAGAGTTACGTGAATAAGCGTCAGTCCGAGTTGGAATTTTAGGTTGGGGAGATGTTATTACTAAATGTATCACGATGGAAGGGTGTTATACACTTCAGGAAATGGGGCAAGTTGGGCCCCCGATTCATTTGACATTTCCTAGTAGTGGCTAGAGTAGGTAAGGTGGCCTACCGGTTGGATCTGCCTAAGGAGCTTAGCCAGATTCATAACATTTTCCATATTTCTCAGCTTTGGAAGTGCTTAGTAGGTGATATAGTTGTGGTTCCAATTGATAATATCCAGGTCGATGAGCGCCTGCATTATATTGAGAGGTCGATGACGATTTTGGACAGGAAGACCAAGAACTTACGTAACAAGGTAGTGCCTCTATTCAAGGTACAATGGCAGGAATGTAAGGGTTCCGAGTGCACAGGGGAGCCCGAGGAGAAAAAGCGCGAGTACTACACATACCTGTTTGTGACAGCGGACTTCGAGGACAAAGTCTGATTCGAGTGGGGGGGATTATAACATCCGAAATTTGAGCTACGTTTAATTTAAGTAAAATTTTATTTTTAGGGTTGCCACGATGTGGTGGAGGCACCACTACGACATGGCCAAATGATATTAAATGTGTGTCTTGTTTTGGTTCCCATGACGTGGCAGTGTTCTGGCCACGACATGGCGATCATTTGATGTCTAAAATCCTAATTTTTTGGGTTTGAGCCATATTTAAAGGAAAGTGAGGGCTAGGGTTTTCAGACTCTTGGTCCATTACTCTCTAACATCTGATATTATTTAGCCTCCATCACTCTCTAAAATCAGAAACCTAACCCTTGCCTCTTTTTCTAACTCTTGGTCCATTTTGGCGCTCTTGGTAGTTTGAGGAAGAAAAAGAAGGTGCTCTAGAGTGTGGATTCAGCAAGCAAGCATCACCATTCTTCTCTTGTGTATTCTATGGACCTTTGTAAGTGTCTAAGATCCAATCTTTATGTTAATTTCTTCTAGATTTGAGCCTTTTGTCCCTTAGTCTTCATGTTGTGGAAGTTTAGAAGGTTGGATACCATAAAGTTGGCAACGTTATGGATCCTTTTGGCCATTTTAGTATTATATGTTCCATATCTAGAAATCTTTGGAGTATTGGTCCCATGCACAAGCTTTGAGTTCATACTTTTCCATGTTTTTGACCTAATATGGAAGGGACATACATTGGGCATGCATGTCCATAAAGGTATGATTTTTATGGCCCTTTAGATGTAGCAAACCCTTCTGGAAGCTTTGGAGAAGTGGCATTTGGTAATTAAGTGCTTAATGGGTGGATTCATGTATTTAGTTGCCATTAAGGACTTAGGGTTTGAGATCTTGACTTATTGGGATGTCTTAATGGATAAAGTTGGAAACATTATCCATCATGGCCTTGGGAAGGATTAGATCTGAGCTTTGGAGCACTTGGATCTGGAAGAAAACAACTTAATTCATTAAGTTGTCATGTTCCTAAATTCCCACGACGTGGCCTTTAGGCTGGCACGACGTGGTGATTGGGGAGATCTCGATTGTTTTGTCCTTACGCTGCCACGACGTGGCCAATGGGAGGCCACAATGTGCCGCTTCGCTGAAATGAGTGTTTGGGCTTTTGACTTAATCGTTAACTGTGGAGGTTGACTTTTTGACATAGTTGACTTTTTGGTCAACTTACGGTCTAGACTTTAGGTTGAGGTTTAGTTTCCTTTTGTCTTATAGGTGACTCGTGGTGTTGATCTTGATCTCCGGGGAGCTGTTGTATTTCCTGTCGGTTTGTGAGGTGAATTTTCTCACTATGCTTTTGGTTCTAAAGCACCAAAGCGTGCCCACCTGATTATGTTATATATGATGGGTTTTGAGCATTACATCATTCCTATGGTGCACATGCAACCCTAAAGCTTTGGATCTAGGTTTTCTATAGTAATACATGCAATAATAATCATCCAAAGCTATAACCCTAAACTAGCATGCTATTTTCGAAATTAACACCTAATACAAGGTTAGATGATTACCTTTCTTTGAAGCTCGCTTGATCTTCAACCTTTGAGAACTTAGCACCTCAAATGTGATGCCTCTAATAGATCACAAGCACCAAGAGCAAGTTTGAGGAATATAAGAGAGAGGCTAGGGATCACAATTTCGGCTGGTACTCTTCAAGGGTTCAAGTAGCCAAATTCTACAGTCCCAAGTGTTCCTTATACAGCTGAGCTGCTAGGGTTTTAGTCAAAACACTAATCTGATTGCTTAAGCCTTAAGCAGTCCACAGGATCCTTCTAGAAGGCCCCTATGGACGATTTCTATGTGGGCTTCAACATGAATTTCGTCCACCTCCTTCTTTTAGGAGTCCATAGCCCATCTTATAGTTATCTTATAATTACAATATCAGTCCCCTTAATTTAATTAATCTCTTTTGATCACTAAATTAATTCCAAATTAATTCTTGACCAATATTAATTAAATAATATCATTTCTCAATTAATATATTATTCTTATAATATATTAATAAATCACAACTAACCTCTTTCTCCATAATTCATCTAGTCAAGTTGCTATGGTGAAGGCAACCCAAAAGGACCATGCTACTATCGGGTCAAGTACATACCAATCATAGTTATGGGCTTAGACACCTAATCCAATAGTCTCCCACTTGGATAAGTCTAATCACTATAAATGCAAGTACGACTTCAAAATCTGATTAGCAATCGTAGCTCTCAAAAGCTATTGTCGAACTCTAACACGTCATATAGATAAGGGATCATGTAGTCTTCCGTTCTCAAGATATCATGCGGACGAATACATGGAACATAGTCATACTTATTGTCCAGTAGTTTGTTTCCCGATTTCTGATTTGTTTAACATAGAAGTTAATTGAACACACCAACTCAGTCCTAATCGGGCCCGGCACATAAGTCAACACAAAATCATCGAGAGGCCAAGATATCGCTTTTAATCCTCCTAGGATAAAAGGAACAGATAAAATTTGACTTATATGCTTGTACTATTTACTCGTCAAATCATACACAACAATGTGTTTTATAACATCAAGTTACTGATGCGTTTACTCATTATTAATGCACAACCAACTCTTAAACGACAACTCATATACCTCAGTTTAAAGACTATACGATATTATCGTCTCACATTCACTCATGATGAATTCCATGAAGTGATTGATGTGAGCGCGGGTTTAATCAGATACTCAAATCTTATTTCAAGAGAACTCATGAATGTTGCAGCAAACTTTTTCTATGTCTAAACGCTTAGACAATCTACAAGCAGATTCATGAAAGTCTTGCCTCAATACCTACTTCCAAAGTATGATCGACTGTGGAGAGTTTGAATAGTCATATTATTCTGGAAGTCAAAACATGCAAAAATGAAACAATAGTAAACAATTGACACACGACAGTAACTTTACTCATAAATAAAACTCCTTTATTTAATCATCAAATGTCAATTATATTTTATCTATTACAAGTTTCCAAACAACTATCTAATCACTAAAACTAATACCGTCCTTCAGACCAATACTCCTAGCGTTCTGCAAGTGCTTAACCCTACTCAGTCGCTTCGTAAGGGGATCTGTTGGGTTCTCCTCTGACGATACCTTCTTCACTACGAGGAGTCCCTCCTCTACTCGATGTCTGATGAAGTGGTATTTTCTGTCGATGTGCCTGGATCTACCATGATCCCTCGGTTCCTTGGTTAAGGCGACCGCACCCTCGTTATCATAGAAAATTTCCAAAGGCTTCTTTATGGCCGGTACAACCCCAAGGTCTCCAATGAAATTCTTTAGCCATATTGCCTCCTTCGACGCTTCACTCGCTGCTATTTACTCTGATTCGTACGTTGAATCATCTATGATCTCCTGCTTGGAACTTTTCTAGGTTACTGCTCTTCCATTTAGGGTAAACACCCAGCCCGACTGAGAGCGGAAATTGTCTCGGTCGGTCTGAAAACTGGCATCACTATACCCTCGCACTCTCAAGTCATCACTCCCACCGAGGATAAGAACCCAGTCCTTAGTCCTCTGCATGTACTTAAGAATGTTCTTTACGGCAATCCAGTGAGCTCTACCAGGGTTCCCTTGATATTGACTAACCATGCTCAAAGCGAAAGCCACATCAGGGCGAGTACACGTCATAGCATACATGATCGAGTCAACGGCGGAAGAATAAGATACTCGACTCATTTCTGCTATCTCAGCATAGGTACTCGGACTCTGAGTCTTACTCAGTTTGGTATTGCTTTGGATTGGTAACTCCCCTTTCTTGGAATTCTCCATGCTAAAACGTTTCAACACTTTATCCAAGTAAGTACTTTGACTAAGTCCTATTAGTCTTTTACTCCTATTTCTCAATATCCTTATCCCTAGAATATAAGCAGCTTCTCTGAGGTCCTTCATAGCGAAGCACTTCCCAAGCCAGGATTTGACTTCCTGCAAGGTTGGGATGGCGTTTCCTATGAGCAGTACGTCATCCACATACAAAACGAGAAAGCTAACTATACTCCCACTTGGTTTGACATATACACATGACTCATCCTCACTTCTCGAAAACCAAACTCTTTGACTTTCTCATCGAAACAAAGATTCCATGTGCAAAACGCTTGTTTTAATCCATAGATGGATTTCTCAAGCTTACACACTCTATTAGGGTGCTTCGCATCGAAAAAAACCCTCTGGCTGACTCATGTAAACATCTTCAGCCAACTTCCCATTTAGGAAAGCGGTTTTGACATCCATCTGCCATATTTCAAAATCATGAAACGCAGCTATGGCTAGCATAACCCTTATAGATTTAATCTTTGCTACTGGTGAGAAGGTCTCATCATAGTCAAATCTAAGAGTTTGAGTAAAGCCCTTCGCAACAAATCGTGCCTTATATGTGTGTACTTTCCCATCCATGTCGGTCTTCTTCTTGAAGATCCATTTGCACCTGACCATCTTACGACCTAGTACATTGTCAACCAAGTTCCAAATTTGATTGTCATACATGGACTGAATCTCACTGTCCATAGCCTCTTTCCATTTTGCAGACTCCGGGCCTGCTATGGCTTCCTTGTAGTTGTTAGGTTCATCCATATTTATTGGCGTACTATTACTAATAAACGTATCACCCTCAGCAGTTATATAGAAACCATATAATACGGGTGGAACACTAACTCTACTGGAACGTCTAAGAGGTAAGGACTCGTCAGTCGGCTCAATCGGAGTTTCGTCCTCGGGTTGAGTGCGAGTGTTAGAGGCTCTTTCATCGCTTGATTCTTGAAGTTCTTCAAGATCAATTTTCCTCCCACTGTCCTCTTGGCATATGAGTTCTCTCTCTCGAAAAACTCCTCTCCTCGCAACGAAGACAACATTCACTCAGTCTATAGAAGAGATATCCAAAGGACTTCTGTGGGTAGCCGATGAAAGTACATCGCTCACTACGAGGTTCGAGTTTGTCGTGAGTCTCTCGTCTTACAAAAGCCTCGCAACCCCAAACCTTGATATGTTCCAACGAGGGAACCTTCCATGTCCACATCTTGTGAGGTGTTTTGGCAACCTTCTTAGTTGGGACTAGATTAAGGATATGGGATGCAGTCTCTAAGGCATACCTCCAGAATAAGATAGGTAACGAAGCTCGACTCATCATGCAACGAACCATGTCCAACAAGGTTCAATTGCGCCTCTTATCCACACTATTCAACTGCGGTGTCCTAGGCGGCGTCAATTGCGAAACAGTGCCACATTCCTTAAGATAGTCGTGGAACTCGATACTAAGATACTCACCACCTCGATCGGATTGGAGCATCTTTATCTTCCTGCCCAGCTGATTCTCCATTTCTTGCTTAAACTCTTTGAACTTTTCAAAGGTTTCTGACTTATGCTTGATTAAGTAGATATACCCATATCTGCTATAATCATCGGTAAAAGTCACATAGAAGCGGTTCGCATCCCTTGTGGTGGATCTAAAGGGCCCACATACATCCGTATGTATGAGATCCAATAGACCCTTACCCCTTTCACAAGTACCAGTGAAGGGTGACTTGGTCATCTTTCCAAGCAAACAAGATTCGCACGTGTCATCGGATCTAAGGTCAAATGACTCCAAGACCCCATCCTTTTGGAGTTGGGCTATGCGTTTCTTTTTGACATGTCCAAGACGACAATGCGACAAGCATGCTTTGTCCAAACCATTGGACGGATCGATATGCAACACATTATTTCCTAATTTGTCTACAACCATCACAGTTTCATATATACCATTACAAGGCAATGCTTCAAAATAGAAAGTACCATTCAAGAAACCATTAATAGAATCAATTTCATTGTTAAACGAAAATCTAAAACCTTGTTTATACAAACCATGAAAAGAAATAATGTTTCGTGTCATTTCTAATGAGTAGCAACAATTATTCAATTCTAAGCCTAACCCACTACTAAGCAGTAAAGAATAAACTCCATTCTTGGCGACATGCAATGCTTTCCTATTCCCCATGATAAAGTTCATCTTCCCGTGCTCCACATCCCTACTTCCTCTTAGACCTTGCAAATCAGAACAAATGTGAAAACCACATCCTGTATCAAGGACCCAAGAAAATAGCATGTGATGAGTTGTTATATTGAATAGTGTAAATACCTGCAAAGGTGGGATTTATCTTCCCATCCTTGATGTCTTGCAGATACCTCGGGCAGCTTCATTTCCAATGCCCTTTGTCGTGATAGTAGAAGCACTTTGCATCCTTCGGATTGGAAGAGGGAGCAGCAGAACCACCTATGGTCCCACTAGAAGAGGATCCACCATGGGACTTTCCCTTGTGGCTCTTAGAAGGAGCCTTCCTCTTCTCCCTTTCCCTTGTCCAATTGCCAAGACAGGGGCAGCAACAGTAGGAGTCGATGCAACAGATTTGCCTTTTAAACTGCTCTCAACAGTTCTTAGTAGGCCTTGGAGCTTGCTTGGAGTGACTTCCTCCTTGTTCATAGGATAAGTCATTCTGAACTGATCATAACAGGAAGCAAAGAGTGTAGGATGATGTCAATAGCCAACTCTTCGTCGAAGTTGACATTCAACTTCAACAAGCGGTCCACAAATCTCTGCATCTTTTGTAAGTGGGCGGTGACGGACTCTCCATCCTTCATCTTCGTTGTTATCATGGCAGCAATGTTATCGTACCTTTCCTGTCGAGCACTTTGATGGTACCTTTCCATCAATTTTTGGTGCATCTCGAAAGGATAGTAGTCCTCATAGGACTTTTAGAGTTCAGCAGTCATGGTAGCAAGCATGATACACGACACCTTTGTCTCGTCCTTCTCATGAGCCCTATATTCTTCGATTTCTTCAAGAGTAGCAGTGTTTTCGTTGATCTCCTTCAACTCTTTGTCGAGGACATACTCATTGTCCTCGTAGTGGGTGACCATGCGAATGTTAGGAATCCAATCGTTAAATTTGGATCCATCAAAGATCATCCTCCCACACAAGTTCATGAGAGAGAAAGAGCCAGAAGCGTTGGAGTTAGCAGCGTTGTTTGAAGTCGACATTTGAAAAGGAAAAGAGACGAAGTTTAGTTTAGATAAGAATCCTTAATATAACACCCAAATGAAATATTAAGGCTAGGACCCAACACAATATTTCACAATTCGGAAGAGGGATGTCGTATTCCAATTGCAAAATATTTGAAGGTAGGTAAATGACGATTTACCAATTTCCACCATGAAAAACGAAAAGGAATATTAAGTTTTAAATGAATTGAAATTCCTAGATTCTTTTGAGATTCATTGAACTTTTCAATGGCATGTTTTAATCTCTATTATGCCCTTCAAGTTTGTGACTGGGATACCGAGGATCGCAAACAAGGTGTGAATAACCATGCAAATGTGCTTGGTACTCTCGATGTCATTTATCACCTAATCAATGTGTCAGTTAACCACACACGCTCCATTGATTTATGATAAACATTGAGCTACCCTTTGCCACCCTTGCTAGTCCCAAATTAGTGTGTCGGTTAGCCACACACGCTCCACTAACGACTTGGCAAGGTGAAAAGTGCAATTTCATGGAATAACATCATTTTCATATTTTTCCTAAAGTAACTAAGATTGGGAATTTATGAAAACATTTAGTTACTTTATAAAATCATTATACTTATTAATGAGGAATTAGTTTTTCCTATCCTACCCGTTCGGCTAACGACCCTCCACTAGTCAAGAGTGCGGTGGGTAAGAGTGGATACCCAATGGCGGTCATTTTATAGGCCGCTTTCTTAAACACCCCTTATAGACCAGCTTCGTAAATGAGGCCTACTAACGGTAAGACTGACTCGTCTTATACATATATATAATTATTAATCTGTTAATATTATAATAGTATAAGGGTTGAATTTTAAACTTTTAAAACTCTAGGGTTTAGAATTTAAATATTTCAAAATCAAAACTTTTTAATCAAAATTTAAATTACAAAACTTGAGGGAAAATTTTGAAACTTTTCAAAATATCTTTTATATCAAATTTGAAAAATAATTAAATAATCATATATTAATCTTTATCACAAAATTTGACCTAATCCACTTTCTTTGGCAAGATAATTCAAATCAAATAAAACAAATAATTAATTTTATCACATAAATTATTAATTATCTTATAATTTGACAATGATCCTTTTATTAGATGAAGATAATCATTACCATAATATAAAAATCGAATTTTATCAGTTAAAATAGTTTATGGTAATTATCTAGATCTAATTTAGGCTAAAAATCCGAAAATTCTGCCAACAGACCCGCAAACTCGTCAAGTCAGACTTAGACTCGTCGAGTTCACAGTGAACTCATCGAGTTCATATAAGGACTCGTCAAGTCCTGCTTCCAGAATCCATATTTTCGACTTTTTCAACATTGAAAAATTAATCAATGCATCATATATTACAGAAAAATGACCTAGGCTCTGATACCACTGATGGGTTTTGAGCATTACATCATTCCTATGGTGCACGTGCAACCCTAAAGCTTTGGATCTAGGTTTTGTATAGTAATACATGCAATAATAATCATCCAAAGCTATAACCCTAAACTAGCATGTTATTTTCGAAATTAACACCTAATACAAGGTTAGATGATTACCTTTCTTTGTAGCTCGCTTGATCTTCAACCTTTGAGATCTTAGCACCTCAAATGTGATGCCTCTAATAGATCACAAACATAAAGAGCAAGTTGTAGGAATATAAGATAGAGGCTAGGGATCACAATTTCGGCTAGTACTCTTTTAGGGTTCAAGTGGCCGAATTCTAGAGTCCCAAGGGTTCCTTATATAGCTGAGCTGCTAGAGTTTCAGTCAAAACCCTAATATGATTGCTTAGGCCTTAAGCAGTCCACAGGATCCTTCCAGAAGGCCCCTATGGACGATTTCTATGTGGGCTTCCACATAAATTTTGTCCACCTCCTTCTTTTAGAAGTCCATAGCCCATCTTGCAATTATCTTATAATTACAATATCAGTCCCCTTAATTTAATTAATCTATTTTGATCAGTAAATTTATTCTTGACCAATATTAATTAAATAATATGATTTCTCAATTAATATATTATTCTTATAATATATTAATAAATCACAATTAACCTCTTTCTCCATAATTCATCTAGTCAAGTTGCTATGGTGAAGGCAACCCAAAAGGATCATACTACTATCGGGTCAAGTATATACCAATTATAGTTATGGGCTTAGACACCTAATCCAATAATATATCCATATGTATAGGATGTGTTATGCAGTAGCAGTATGTTAGGCAGGTAGAACTGTATAATTACATGCGTTTTCCTGTTATTATTTATATTTATATGCCAACATGTTTTGGTTGGGTGAAGCGGTCCATTGTGTGCTGAAGGAGAAAGAGGCTCGGGCGGTCCAGCTGATACTCTAGGCGCAAGGTGAGCGCTCCAACTACTATAGGCCTGGCACGGCGGACAGTAGATTATAGGCTTGGGAGAGCGGTCCAGGAATATTGTAGTCCTTGCGAGGCGGTCCAGGTAGACTGAAGGCACATGCTTGTATGCATTGTGTTGGTATTGTTTTGTGTGTATGGTATTTTGGAGAACTCACTAAGATTTGGCTTACAGTTGGATTTTAATGTTCCAGGTACTTTTGAGGATCGAGGGAAAGTGAAGGCATGATCGTGCATATCATCCCATAGACTTTTGCATTTTAAGAGATGTATTAATGCCCTGATTTGTCTTGATGTTTTGGAAAACAATGTTTGATTGACTTATGGTTTAATGTAAATGGTTTTGAAAATCAAAAAACTTTACTATGATATTTGGGATGTTACAAAAATAAAGATAATTTGTATAAAAAAAACACAATAATGACAATTTATATATCATTTTTGGAGTCTTTTGTGATTCTCTTTAATAAATATCATTACTACAGCCATAACGATACCATCTATATCCTATATAATTTAAGAGGACTTTTTTATGGGGGAATAAGGGTGGTGTTGAGATGGTGATGATGATGAGTCCAGATGGTGTGTAACGCCCCGATTTTCAGGTATTGGTTCATGTAAGAATTTCTTGGTTTCAAGGTCTACTCGACGAGTTGGCTGCCCCACTCGTCGAGTAGCAGCGGGTTGGTCCGCGTGTTTTAGTGACCTACTCGCCAAGTCGAAGAAGGGACTCGACGAGTAGGAGCTGGCAGATGAAACCCTAAATTTCGGGGTATTGCACCCTATTTAAAGGATCATTGGCCTCCTTAGCCTCCCCTTACAGCCTCTTGATAATCCAGAAACCCTAATTCGTGTGAGTGTGCTCCAGTTGTGTATTCTTAAGCTTTGGAAGAGGATTTTTGGAGAAAATAGCTTGGAGAGCAAGTATCCATAAGCAAGGAACATGTGGGATCTGAAATCTATCTTAGTTGGCATCTTCTAGAAGGTATCAAATCGCTATCTTGACCTCATTTGATTTCTAGATCTCTTTTGGGTAAATTTTAGGGCTTTTCTAGTATGTTTGGAAGCTTTTCTTGTGTATAAGCTAAGATCTGAAGTTGTAACTTCAGATCTGAACTCTCTTGGGCCTTTAAGTCCGTAAAGCTTCCAACTTTTGCAAAGATGAGACTCTCCTTAGGTGCAAACCTCCATGTGCAAGCTTAGTTTGTCATTCTAAGACCTTAGGGCCTTGCATGCACGTAAAGTTTTCAACTTTACGTGATAAACATGCCTTGGGAAGCTGGATCTACAATATGGAGCCTAAGCATGGCTTAAAAAGCCACTGTATGGATGAAGGACTGAATGGACTCGGCGAGTCGATGAACGACTCGGCGAGTCCGATGAAGATTGCCTTGGGCTCGGCGAGTCAGTCAATGACTCGGCGAGTCAGCTAGGGTTTTTCCCAACCTTTGGACACGTATGAACGCAGCGAGTTGAAAGGGGAAAACTCGCTGAGTGGGCCGAGGAATTACGTCCACTGACACTAGGAACTCGGCGAGTTGGTGAGCATGGAAGGAAATCGGCGAGTGGCTGGTTGTACTCGACGAGTTGAGGTCAACATGGTCTGTTGACTTTGACAGTTGACTTTGACCTTGACCAAGGGTTGACTTTTGGACTTCTGGGACATTTTGGAAATTGGAAATTACAAGCTTGGTTCTATGGTGCATTTAGGTGGTGGAGTTGTACCGACAATCCAAGAGCTTGAGTTTATCTTCGAGTCGACAGTACGATGTGAGTTATCCTCACTATATCCACAGGGTCTAAGGCACCAAGGTCGGCCCTTTATACATTTGTATCTGGATTATGGCATGACATGTTTGTTGATTACATCCTGGTAGTTAGGATGGTGGTATGCTTATGCTTAGTAACCTGGTTAGGTCAGTGTCCTCGTTATAGGATGATGCTATGTTAGTGACCGGTTAGTTCTGTATCCCGGTTATTGGGATGTTGCTGTGATTAGTGATCTGTTAGATCGGTTTGATTGTTATATGATATGAGCTAGCGTATGATATTTATGTGCACATGTTTGTCGATTGGGGTTGGGTTGAGGCGGTCCTGCTTTGTGCTGTAGGCAAACATACCCGGAAAGCGGTCCGGATAGGTTGAAGTCCCTGCGAGGCGGTCTAGTCATGCCGAAGGCTCAGGAGCGGTCCAGATAGGCTGTAGGCCCTGCGAGGCGGTCCAGTCAGGCTGAAGGCTCATTATGCATGCTGATCTGTAATTGTTATACGACGTGGTTATATTTGTATGGCGTTGGTATTTTGGGGGAAACTCACTAAGCTTTAGGGCTTACAGTTTCAGTTTATTGTTTCAGGTACATCAGGGGATCGCGGCAAGGCGAAGGCATGATCGTACAGCTCCTCATGATTTGTTTATGTTTCTGGGAAAACTCTGATATTAGATATTTTGAAAACAAACTTTGTAATGATGAATGGTTTTAAAGGTTTTGAAAAAGTTTTAGTTTAGCGTTAAATTTTTTGGGTGTTACAAGTTGGTATCAGAGCCTTGGTTTGAGTGAATTGGAGGAACACTCGTATAACTCCAGTCTCAAATCAGGGAAAGGATTTTCAAAATGATTTTTCAAAAAGGTTTTCAAAATAAGTAAAGGAGGATGCAGGGTGTACGATCAGCCGGAGCCAGTAAGTTGACCCCAAAATACCATACAATTATTTGATATTATGATATAATAGAACATCATGCTAGTACTAGGCTAGGGATCCTCAGGAATTGCATGATAGAATTGCCTGATTACGTGATGCCTGCTAGTCTAGGGTTTCTTACATGAGATTGACATCATTACTGTAGTTACTTGCGTATGTATCACGGTTGTACATAATTAAGATCTTATAGCCCGAGAATGTTTGATTTGACCTTATGTTCTGCTCTTATTGATTGGGGCTTAGGGTAGGATCGGATATTCAAAAGTCTATAGGGTCCAGTGTTATGTACGATTAGCATACACTAATGCTGCTGGGTTTGGTGAAAGTTTCATGAATGGGTCGGTTGTGTGAGGCCGGTAGGTTAGTCGTGATTCGGTTAGCCTTCCTCTAGGAGTGAGGACTGGGCGTTCGCTATGCTTATGAATATTGTTAGGGCGTTGTGGTGATACTTGAGACAAATATGGGTAGGTGTGGAAGGTAGTATGGGCCCGTACTACTGAAAGCACAGGACCCATACGCGTATCAAGGAAGTCACAACCCCTAGGGTTTAGTCGGGAGTTGGTTCTAGTTATTGATGTGGATTATCTGATATCTTGTGGTATGTTTCAGAATGGTGATGACGAGACGCTTTGTGACTGGATCCGGTTCAGGATCAGGATCAGGATATGCAGCCAAGAGGGGCCAACAGCACCTGAGCCCGTGGTGCATATGGGTATTGAGGAGTTGGATTCTAGGATTCGGGAGATCCTGCATGATGAGGTTGCTGCTGCGTTTCGGGCACAGCTGCCGGAGATGTTCGGGTCTATTAAGACCGTCATGGTCGAGTACTTCGACGAGCGATACGCAGCCCTTGCGGAGACGGCTGCCGCTGCAGCTGCATCAGCTGTAACAGCGGCAGGGGGAGGAGGAGGAGCCACTTGGGGCTTCCAGTACCAGGACTTCGATAACACGAATCCCCCTACTTTTGATGGGACATAGGACCCCATCAAGGCGATGAGGTGGATTTCAGATGTGGAGGGGTGTTTCTTTACTTTCTCGTGTCCTACTGACCAAAGGGTCAGGTGTGCTCCGAACCTGCTAAGGTCCGGGGCCAAGGACTGGTGGAGATTGGCAACTGGGACGTACACTGATGATCAGAGAGCTGATGTTACTTAGGAGCAGTTCAGGGATATGTTCCACGCCCGATACATTCCGCGGGTCGAGCGGGAACGGTTGTGGCAGGAGTTTTTGAGTTTGAGACAGGAGGGGGAGTCGGTGACGGAGATCACCCGCATGTTCACAGAGAGGGCGATGTTCTGCCCAGAGTTTGCTTCTGAGCAGGCTCAAATGACCCGTTATCTGAGCATGCTGAAGACTGACATCCGTCAGTTTATGTCTACCCTTGGATGTGATGCCCTTTTGGAGTTGCAGGAGGCCGCTAGGCGGCGTGAGTTGGAGATTGAGCTGCAGATGAGGGAGCAGCGGCAGGCCCCGGCGCAGTCGCAGCCGGCGCCTAAGCGGTCGAAGACCGCTGATTCTAGGCCCGGGGGCCAGCAGAGCCGTACTTGTGAGAAGTGCAGAAAGAGTCATTCCGGAGTTTGTCGGACGGGTAGTGGGTGCCACAAGTGGCAAGGAGGGACATTATGCTAGGGACTGTCGCCAGACAGCCCCTGCATCGGATATGAGGATATGCTATCATTGTCATCAGGTTGGTCATGTGAAAACCAACTGTCCACAGCTCGCAGCCAGGCCGGCGCAGGCTCCAGCGCCGGCTACATTGAGGATACCGGATGGGAGGCCAGTCAAGGAAGAGCCTTCGAAGGCTCATGGGCGTGCCTTCTAGCTGACTGCAGAGGCGGCCAGGGCAGCACCAGATGTGGTTGCTGGTATGTTTCTCTCCTTTATTTCATTTATTATAATTGTATTATGCTTAACTGTTGTACCTGTGATTAGGTGCGTTTTTAGTGAACTCTTTGCCTGCCTTGGTTTTATTTGACTCGGGGGCGAGTCGGTCCTTTGTATCTCAGTCGTTTAGTAGGGAGTTTAGTGTGCCAGTGGGCGAGTTAGAGTGTCCATTACGAGTCTCTATCGCCAACGAACACGGGGTTTCTGCTTCTTCGGTCTACCGAGGGTGTGAGTTGGAGATTTTCGGGGTGTCCTTTCCGATAGATTTGATTCCGATCTCCATGGGGGAGGTGTGTATGATTGTAGGCATGGATTGGCTCAGTTGGTTCAGTGCTATGATTGATTGTGAGGGCCAGCGAGTGGTGGTTCAAACCCCAAGTGGGGGAGAACTAGTTGTATATGGTGAGGGCACCAGAGTGGGATCCGGGTTTTGTTCAGCTGCCAGGGCTCGGCAGTGTATTCAACACGGGTGTGCGGGTTATCTAGCGTATGTGGTGGATACGCGAGTCAGGGATCAGATTACACTTTCAGAGGTTCCAGTGGTTAGGGAGTTTGCCGACGTATTCCCGGAGGAGTTGCCAGGGATACCTCCGGAGAGGCAGGTCGAGTTCCAGATCGACCTGGTACCAGGTGCGGCTCCTATCGCCAAGGCGTCATACCGGTTGGCACCACCCGAGATGCAGGAGCTGTCCGCACAGCTTCAGGAACTGTTGGGCAAGCAGTTCATTTGAGCTAGCAGTTCTCCATGGAGAGCACCGATCCTCATCGTCAGGAAGAAGGACGGTTCGCACCGGATGTGCATTGATTATAAGGAGCTGAACAAGTTGACGGTGAAGAACTGTTATCCACTCCCGAGGATAGACGACCTCTTTGATCAGTTGCAGGGTGCATCTTGGTTCTCCAAGATTGATTTGAGGTCGTTTTATCATCAGGTCCGAGTCAAAGAGGAGGACGTGGAGAAGACCGCATTTCGAACTCGTTATGGTTATTACGAGTTCGTGGTGATGCCCTTTGGGCTCACCAACGCGCCGACAGTATTCATGGACCTAATGAATCGGGTCTGTAGACTGATTCTCGATCGCTCGGTCATTGTGTTCATAGATGATATCTTGGTGTATTCCAAGACCCGAGAGCAGCACGAGGAGCACCTCAGGGAGTTGCTGGGAGTTCTGAGACGAGAACGGTTGTATGCCAAGTTCTCGAAGTGTGAGTTTGGTTGCGAGAGGTCTAGTTCCTCGGACATCTCGTTAAGCAAGAGGGGATTTTGGTTGACCCGGCCAAAATCGAGGCAGTCATGCGGTGGGAGGTTCCGAAATCTCCCTCAGATATCAGGAGTTTTCTGGGATTAGCAGGGTACTACCGGAGATTCATACAGGATTTCTCCAAGATTGCAGTACCCCTCACTCGTCTGACGAGGAAGAGGTGGATTTCCGGTGGGGCCCTGAGCAGCAGAGGGCGTTTGAGACCCTCCGTCAGCGTTTGTGTGAGGCTCCAGTTTTGACACTCCTAGAGGGAGTTTGAGGACTTTGTGGTATTTTATGACGCATCCATCACAGGTTTAGGGGTGGTCCTCATGCAGAGAGGATGAGTGATAGCCTACGCATCGCGGCAGCTGAAGCCGCATGAGACGCGATACCCTACGCATGATTTGGAGCTGGGAGCGGTGGTGTTCGCCCTCAAGATATGGAGACATTACCTATATGGTGTCCGTTGTACCATTTACACGGATCACAAGAGCTTGAGACATATCATGGATCAACCGAACCTGAACATGAGGCAGCGCAGGTGGCTGGATGTAGTCAAGGACTACGATTGCGAGATCCTTTACCACCCTGGTAAAGCGAATGTGGTTGTGGATGCTTTGAGGCGCAAGTCAGCTGGGTCTTCCACCCCAGCGGTATGTATAAGGATAGCGGTGGATTCTCCGCTTATGAGTTTGATCAGAGATGCCCAGGTTGAGGGCATGCGACCGGAGAATTGGAAGTTGGAGAGGATCAAGGGTGAGAACACCCGGTTTGTGCAGGATAGTCGAGGATTATTGACCCGGTGTGGTCGGGTATGGGTTCCGATGTCTGGTGGGGTCAGATAGACAGTCATGGAGGAGGCTCATAAGTCTCATTTCTCCATTCACCCGGGGGCCACCAAGATGTACAAGGATTTGAGTTTGAGTTACTGGTGGCCGTGCATGAAGCGAGAAATCTCTTGGTACGTCGAGAGATGCTTGACCTGTAGGATGGTCAAGGCAGAGCATCAAAGGCCGCATGGCAAGCTGCAGCCCCTGGAGATTCCCATGTGGAAATGGGAACAGATAACGATGGACTTCATTACCAAGTTGCCGAGGACGGCGAAGGGATTTGATGCGATATGGGTCATCGTAGATCGTTTGACCAAGAGTGTTCATTTCTTGGCCATACGGGAGAGTTCATCGGCCGAGACGTTGGCCGACGTGTACGTCCGCGAGATCGTGGCTCGCCATGGGGTTCCGGTCTCCATTGTCTCCGATCGGGATGTTAGGTTTACCTCCCGTTTCTGGCAGAAGTTCCACGAGGAGATGGGCACGCAGTTGCACTTTAGCACAGCATTCCATCCGCAGACTAACGGTCAGAGCGAGCGGACCATTCAGACCCTTGAGGATATGTTGAGGGCGTGTGTCATTGATTTCGGTGGGAGCTGGGATTCCCACCTACCACTTGCAGAATTCGCCTACAACAACAGTTATCATTCCAGCATTGGCGCCCCGCCTTTCGAGCTGTTGTATGGGCGGAGATGTCGCACCTCGGTTTTTGGGGTGAGGTCGGACACAGGGTGATGGGACGGACGGAAGTAGTCTTGCAGACTATCGAGAAGATTCAGCAGATTAGGCAGCGGCTGCAGACCACTCAGAGTCGGCAGAAGAGTTACGTCGACAGACGCCGATCTGAGCTAGAATTTCAGGTGGGTGATATGGTTCTCCTGAAGGTCTCACCCTGGAAAGGTGTGATCCGCTTCAGGAAGAGAGGGAAATTGGGTCCCCGTTACATTGGGCCGTTCAGGATCATTGTCAGGGTTGGCAAGGTGGCTTACAGGCTAGAGCTACCGGAGGAGCTTAGTCGGATCCACAGCATTTTCCACGTTTCGCAGTTGCGAAAGTGCATTATGGATCAGGAAGCAGCGGTGTCGCTGGATGATATTCAGGTCGATGAACGCCTGAATTACGTGGAGAGGCCTGTGGCCATACTGGAGAGGAAGACGAAAGTTTTGAGGAACAAGGAGATACATTTGGTGAAGGTACAATGGGAGCATCGTAGGGGGTCCGAGTGGACGTGGGAGCCAGAGGCAGAGATGCGGGAGCACTATCCGGATTTGTTCGTCGCGGCAGACTTCGAGGACGAAGTCTAGTTCAAGTGGGGGAGAATTGTAACGCCCCGATTTTCAGATATTGGTTCATGTAAGAATTTCTTGGTTTCAATGTCTACTGGACGATTTGGCTGCCCCACTCGTCGAGTAGCAGTGGGTTGGTCCGCGTGTTTTAGTGACCTACTCGCCGAGTCCAAGAAGGGACTCGACGAGTAGGAGTTGGCAGATAAAACCCTAAATTTCGGGGTATTGCACCCTATTTAAAGGATCATTGTCCTCCTCAGCCTCCCCTTACAGCCTCTTGATAATCCAGAAACCCTAATTCGTGTGAGTGTGCTCCAATTGTGTATTCTTAAGCTTTGGAAGAGGATTTTTGGAGAAAAGAGATTGGAGAGCAAGTATCCAGAAGCAAGGAACGTGTGGGATCTAAAATCTATCTTAGTTGGCATCTTCTATAAGGTATCAAATCGCTATCTTGACCTCATTTGATTTCTAGATCTCTTTTGGGTAAATTTTAGGGCTTTTCTAGTATGTTTGGAAGCTTTTCTTGTGTATAAGCTAAGATCTGAAGTTATAACTTCAGATCTGAACTCTCTTGGGCCTTTAAGTCCATAAAGCTTCCAACTTTTGCAAATATGAGACTCTCCTTAGGTGCAAACCGCCATGTGCAAGCTTAGTTTGTCATTCTAAGACCTTAGGGCCTTGCATGCACGTAAAGTTTGTAACTTTACGTCATAAACATGCCTTGGGAAGTTGGATCTACAATATGGAGCCTTAGCATGGCTTAAAAAGCCACTGTATGGATGAAGGACTGAATGGACTCGGCGAGTCCGATGAAGATTGCCTTGGGCTCGGCGAGTCGGTCGATGACTCGGCGAGTCGGCTAAGGTTTTTCCCAACCTTTGGACACGTATGAACGCAGCGAGTTGTAAGGGGAAAACTCGCCGAGTGGGCCGAGGAGTTACGGCCACTGACACTAGGAACTCGACGAGTTGGTGAGCATGGAAGGAACTCGACGAGTGGCTGGTTGTACTCGACGAGTTGAGGTCAACATGGTCTGTTGACTTTGACAGTTGACTTTGACCTTGACCAAGGGTTGACTTTTGGACTTCTGGGACATTTTGGAAATTGGAAATTACAAGCTTGGTTCTATGGTGCATTTAGGTGGTGGAGTTGTACCGACAATCCAAGAGCTTGAGTTTATCTTCGAGTCGACAGTACGATGTGAGTTATCCTCACTATATCCACAGGGTCTAAGGCACCAAGGTCGGCCCTTTATACATTTGTATCTGGATTATGGCATGACATGTTTGTTGATTACATCCTGGTAGTTAGGATGGTGGTATGCTTATGCTTAGTAACCTGGTTAGGTCAGTGTCCTCGTTATAGGATGATGCTATGTTAGTGACCGGTTAGTTCTGTATCCCGGTTATTGGGATGTTGCTGTGATTAGTGATCTGTTAGATCGGTTTGATTGTTATATGATATGAGCTAGCGTATGATATTTATGTGCACATGTTTGTCGATTGGGGTTGGGTTGAGGCGGTCCTGCTTTGTGCTGTAGGCAAACATACCCGGAAAGCGGTCCGGATAGGTTGAAGTCCCTGCGAGGCGGTCTAGTCATGCCGAAGGCTCAGGAGCGGTCCAGATAGGCTGTAGGCCCTGCGAGGCGGTCCAGTCAGGCTGAAGGCTCATTATGCATGCTGATCTGTAATTGTTATACGACGTGGTTATATTTGTATGGCGTTGGTATTTTGGGGGAAACTCACTAAGCTTTAGGGCTTACAGTTTCAGTTTATTGTTTCAGGTACATCAGGGGATCGCGGCAAGGCGAAGGCATGATCGTACAGCTCCTCATGATTTGTTTATGTTTCTGGGAAAACTCTGATATTAGATATTTTGAAAACAAACTTTGTAATGATGAATGGTTTTAAAGGTTTTGAAAAAGTTTTAATTTGGCGTGTAATTTTTGTGTGTTACATGGTGATTATGGTAGGTCCAGATGGTGATAATGGTGGGTCAGAGATGAAGAATGTAGAAGGTGGTTCGGAATTACAGCCTTTGATAAGCCTTTATTTTATAAGGTGTCGTTCGATTGTGAAAGAATCTTTAGTAATTTCTAGTTTTATGGCAAATGTTTTACATTCAAGACAACAATGAAGTAGCATTTAACCTAGAAATGTACTTTTTGCAACAAATCAATAAAGTCTTCTTAAGTTTTATAGGATATAAATGGTATCTTTATTAGGGATGTCAAAAACTTTCGTGGAAGCCCGATATCGTACAAGACTAATTTTTAAAGTAATTCGGGTGCAGGAGCAGCGAGGGTGGGGTGTGGTTAAACCCCGTTTTATTTTCAGGATCGGGGTCGGGGTGGGTATTTCTGTCTCGTACTCCCGCAGGGGGCCGTTTGTATATATATATATATATATATATATATATATATATATATATATATATATATATATATATATATATATATATAGAGAGAGAGAAAGAGAGAGAGAGAGAGAGAGAGAGAGAAAATATTATCTAATTTTAGGGTTTTTCTTTGTTTCTTCCACTTCACATCATATGGCTGCCATAGACCATATGCGACTTTTCCCACACAAGACCCAACACCAAAATTGTCGATTTCTTGTCATCAGCTTCCAACTGCCGACACCTCGTCTGCCTGCGATGCCCTTTGGTCGGTCTTCACTGACTAAGACCTTCATCTAATCGTGTTATCAGGCCTTAGCTTCAACGATGCCCGTCAGCTTCAACGACGACAGACTTTGACTTCTCGGGCCTCAACTTCACTCACATTCCCTTTCTACAAATCGAACGGTGAGTAGGTCAACCTGCCGACAAAGTGACGATTGACGAAGAGGAGGACCTGCTTTCCGGTAATTTATCTTCTGTTTTCATCTATGAAGTTTTCAATAATGTAAATCTTTGTTCCATTTCACTGATTGTCAATTTTTGATGGATACATTGTTTCCGATCTCAAAAAAAACGAACGAAATAAGGAGCAACATAAACAGTACGGGAGGAAAGATAAATTGGTTTCAGATCATCTATGAAAAAGGATTTTTGGTTACAAAATCACTTTCTCAAATGAAAAATCATTCTTACATATGTTTTTCAAAATAAAAGTGGCTCTTATATATCTTTATCGGATGTAAAATATTTCATAGATATGTTTTTGTTCATATTTTTGTTGTTTGTGTTCTTATCAGATCTTTATTTCTGTGTATGAATATGATGAAGTTGTAGTACATATGTGTGTGTTTTTGGTGTTTTTGGTTGAAACGCAAGTATGAGAATAATCTTACTCGGTTTCAGGTATGTGAAGTTACTTAGATAGAGTTGTAGAGTATTTCAATGAAGCAAAATAATTCAAATATATGTTCTATTTGTAGACAACTTGACCAAGACTTGTTTGATTGGATATCATGTTTGTTTATAAATTGTATTTCTTAGTATTTTTCAAAAGATGAACACGGGTTGCTGGAAATTTTCAAAAACATTATAGATTCTTTTCTTTGTATTTATAATTATTTATTTGTTGTGATTTTAGCAAAAAAATCAACTTTTAAGCCTATAAAACGTGGGAACGAGAGCGGGTTCGATGGTGATGAATGTATTCAGGGATAGGATCGGGGGATTCAGGGCAGGGACAGGGACAACAACTAATTTCGGGGGTAGAGACAGTTATTTCCGCTTCCGTTTGGTCCTGTTAACATCCCTAATCTTTATGATTGTAATAATGATATTTATTAAAAAGAATTACAAAAAACTCCAAAAATAATATATAAATTATAATTATTGTGTTTTTTAATTAAAAAAAATTATTTTTATTTATGTTTTTTAATAAATAAATATAAGTTTTTTTCAAATAAATTTAGTACATATAAAATAAAAAAATTTAAGAAAAATCCTTAAACTTTAATCTTATTAACAAAAAAAAGTCATTTATTTGCAATTTAACAGTGTTATTTTGGAAGTGTTTACCACTTTCAATAAACTGTGTGGGAAAAAAATGATTTTTTTTTTCAATTAAGCCAAAATATAAAGACTTTTTTACAATAGCATCTGAATTTGAATTGTGGGTTAAGATAACTACTTTGTATCGATTCCAAATTGAGATACATCCACACCCAGTTTAATACCATTATTATATGTCTACATGTGCAATACATACAGCCTTTCTTTAATTTATTACAAAATAATGGACATTATCCATTGAAAACAATTAGTAAACGGAATCAAGTCTCCTAGACGTGAAAGATGGCTTTGAAACATATAAAAATAAAAAGACTAATATTGACCTATGGAGCATAAAAGATGGGGTTAGAAGTACAAACAGGGTTAATATTTCTTCAAAATATTCAGATTTCGAGGGGATCTGTTCAGTGTCTTTGTGGCCTTCCGTTGTGTTCAAATGCCTCAACTACAGAAGTTAATTCATGGCCCATCTTCCTGAGAATGTGACCACCACCATCATTACCACTTCTGTTTGATCCGTACTGAATCATGGGATCTTTATTAATATCCAAACAATGCAAAATGATCACTGTAACTACTGAACCAACAAACATAGGAATCGGACCAAAAATCCATAGCAACAAAGTGGTCGCAAAGTAGAGTGCTCGCAATCCAAGAGCCCAGAAATTGCTTCCTCTCAAAACAGCCTTCTGGATGCACTCAACAGGAACATCGCCAGTAGGGATACTTATGAGGAAACACCCATGAACAAAGTGCCTCGTAGTTTGTACAAAACATGCAAAGGCCAGTAAGAAGCAAGATAGAATAGCGATATATTTGATGGCGTTGGTGGATTCACTTGTATCCCCTAAGATAAAACTGCTTGTAAAGTTATTCGTTGAGTTTCCGAGTAAAGCTCCGATAAGAGAGCACAGAACTAGAGAGATTGATGACAGGGAAGTTGACGCGGATAAATGACCGCTAAGAACAGACACACAAAACCCTCTGTCTTTGGCTTCAAACTGCATCAATTCAAGAAAATCTAGAGTTAGATTTGATTAGAAAAACAAGAACCCAGATTGAAAATACAAAAAGAAAACGATTTCTCCTTAGATATTAGGGTTTAAAGTTTAAAGGTTCATACCAGAAGCATTTTTTCGACCCAGGCTTTCTTGTTATGATTCTCGTAGCCGATTGCGGTGGTTTCGGGATGCTTGAGGTATCTGTAGAGAAGGAAGAGATGATAGACGCACATGATGAAAAATCCAAATGGCACCAGGATTAGATCTAAGTCTTCTTCTTTCCAATTCCACCCCATCTTTCTTTTTGCTGTGATTAACTGTGTTTTTTTTATTGATTGGATGGAGGTGAGAAGGAGGTTAATGTAGGATGATTGTAGTCTATTAAAGGGTATATAGTAAATGAAAGTGGGTCTGACTATGTCAGCGAGATTTGGTGGGAATTTGTTTGTATTTTATTCATTCACATGCCCTTGTATTCACAACTTGCATATGTTTATTATTCTTCCAGCCTAAACTTTTGAACTCAAAATCTAAGAGTTATTTCTAAATTTTTTTCAATGATGGTTGTTTTTGGATATATAATATTTAATTAATAACCTTATATATAGAAAAACTAAAGAATATAATTGACCTCAATTTTATAAAAGGCTGAGATTAAATAAGAAGTCTTTTTTTTTCTTTGACTTTCTTTTATCAAATCTTCTTCCTATATTAGATAAAAACACTTACGTATATGTCACCCTTTTTTTTCCCCCAAAAATACAACGTTGAGTAGAACAACTTAAGGGTTGGGTTAGGTTATGTTTCCCTCTTTTCATGGTAATAATAGTGTACAATATCTGAAAAACTAAAGTGTTGCTTGATAAACTCTTAATGTAACCATTTAGATATCATTTCTGAATCGGTCAGCATTCAGAGCTTTTAATACAACTTCTAGACGAATAAAAAGCCTCCAAACGGCTTATGGACCAAGGACGGATGCAGGAATTCATAGTAGAAGTGGCATCAAAAAAAATTCAATCAATATATACTAGTAGTTGTACATATTTTTTTAGTGGTTGTACGTTGATACAAAAAAATAAAAAAATAAAAATACATCTTTTTTATAATTTTTTACACTTATAAAGGTGAAATCGAGAAATGGCCGATGACTCCAGGAACCCCTGGATCCACCACTATTCTAAAACAGTTCAAGAAACCTACATTATCTTAATCATTAAGAGATCGAAATCATTCAGTGACATCCCCTAATTTCTCGATCAGAAAATACCGATTTAATTTATGCTTTTAAAATAAAATCAGAGAAATCCTTTTAAAAGATGTAGCGGAATTGGTCCCCAAAACAAAACATGATAAAAGTTTATCAAAACCTTTCTTTAAGAAATATATATTTTCATTTTATATCAAAACCTCGGGATGTCATGTTCCGATACAGATCAAAAGCATAAAAAAGACATTATAAGCCTTACAACAGTTATTTACAACTACTGACCTATAATCCAAAAATCTTTCATCATCATCCGACTATGCTTGGGGTCCACAACCTGTAATATTAAAAGCTGAGTGGGTCAGGCTTGGGAGCCTGGTGAGCATATAGGGTTTTCAACCCACAATAATAATAAACTTATTAAATTCACCAATCAACAATAACCCTGATTACCCATTCCCGTTATCCTCACTTTACGTCCCTAAACACCTATCACAAGGGACCTAGCCTAAGGATTATCATCGGGGTGGACACTACTGCTAAGGGGACTCCTCAGCCATACATGTCCTAAAGGCAACCATGAGGGGGATGGAGTACGCCAATGAACATATAGTTCACCAACACCTACAAGTTGCGAACCTGCTAGTGTTCCACTGGACTGTCTAGAAAGGTCCGTGGTCGTCATCTATACTCCACTAGATGACTACAACAACAACAACAACATCGAGGCCTCTCACCATTTTAACACACATCAACTATTTCGTCTACCCATGTTTTACCCAACATATTTGTAGATAAAATACATATACAGTTTAAAACCTGTATAAAACATCTACTCAACATTCACTTCAAATAAACAATTAATATAATTACAAATAGCATGTATTTTATAGAAAATACTTCATATCTAGGTGTAAGATGAAAGTGACTACACACTCACTTGATCTAATGATAATCGGGCAGCACTTCGTTTCCTAAAACGATCGTTTCTAATAAAACCAAGAGTTTTATTGAGAAACCGGGCTCTGCGAGGGCTGGGCTTCAAAACCGAAAAGATAAATTTTCCCGGGTCTTCGGGTACTTTGGAACGTATTTTGGGTGTTTGGTATAATACCGGGGCTTTGGGGGAAGTTGGAATGGAAGAAATATTGTTTAAGGGGTGAAAAAAGACACTTTTCCAAAATATACCCGAGAGGTCTCGCACCCTTCTATTTATAGGGGCGAGGCTTCTGATCCGAGGGCTGAGAAGCGAACAGATGTCAGCAGATCCGAGGGACAGGTGGCACACACGTGCGAGGCTCCAGGTGTTGGCTTCTGATTGGACCGAGGTCTATGGTCCGAGGAGTGGAAGGTGGCGCGCCTGCGAAGCTCGGGCACGTCAGGAGGGCACGCGTCGGACGGAGGCGAGGCGGCTTTGGATGTGAGGAGTCACCGGATACGCGTCCTGCTTCGGTTGGGCCTCCCTTCGGTCGTATCAGTAACGAGCACGTGGCATGCATGCGAGAATCCGTGTGACGTGGCCGAAGTCTGTCCATGCGAAATTCCTCGGATTTCGTGTTTTTCTCGATTTTTGAGTCAAAACTTCTAAAATCCATAACTTTCGCATACGAACTCCGTTTTTGACGTTCTTTATATGCACGCGTAGGTAAAGTTACGCTCTACAATTTTCGTTTAGACTTCGTCGGCTAATTTTGACTTTAATTTTAATATTATTATTTTTAACAGACCGGGACAGGAAATCCGTTCAAAATTCATAACTTCTTCATCCGACGTCCGTTTTCGTCTGTCTTTTAACCGTTGTACTACTATTTACGAGATCTTCGATTCTCGTTTAGGTTGTGTCGGCTAAAAATCACTCGACCTAAAATTCGAGTTTTTAGTTGTCTACTGCTAAGCTGAAACTTAGAAAAATCATAACTTCCTCATACGAAGTCAGATTTGGGCGTTCTTTTTATGCATACTCTCGGTTTAACGAACACTACGACTTTCATTTAGATCACTAAGGCTAAAAAGTGGTTTATCAAAAACTTACTTTTTACGTCATTCGGCACCGTGCCGGTTTTGTCGCGGAACTTCGACAGGTCATAACTTCTTCGTTATAACTCGGATTTCGATATTCTTTATATATCCATAATCCTTGTCACGACCACTACAACTTCCTTAATAGATATGGGATTTATCTAATATTTATTTTTGACGCTCATTTTTACTCTTAATTAATTAAATCCTAATAATTAAGCATAAAATACATAATTCACATAATATTCATATAATTCCTTTTCATTTATTCAAAATGAGTGACAAATGTTAACCTAGATTATTACGTCAATATTAATGTCTAGCCTAGAAACACGGGCGTTACACATTCTAACACTAAATAGTTTAGTTTTATCAAATACCCCTAAATACATAACATTTTGGTCCAACACCATGATAAATCAAATTAACATGACTCATACCAAGAGATCATAAGAATAAAGGTGCGGATACTATAATACATCTATTCATACTTTTTATGAACTTGTATAAGTACATAAAAACACATAAGTGAATTATTAAAAATAATACATCAGCAATTGGTTGGTCATTAAAAAAAATTAAAAGAGTCAAATCTTTAAAAAAAAGAAACAAAAAAAAGTACTTATGAATGTATTGGTGATTTTAAAACAATTTTCTAGTGTCATTTAAGAAGTTCCCTAATGTGACATGGACGATATTATAGAGGCAGTGGCGGATTTAGTATATGTGTAGGGGTAGCCCAGGGTACCCCTCAAAAAAATTGAAGTAGTGTATTTTTTTCCGAAATTTTTTTTCTTATTGTGAATTACGTGATTTTTTTTTCGTCAGGATTACCTCTTTACTTGTCGGGGATATCTCTTTACTTTAATCTGGATCCGCCAGCATAATATTTTATTCTACGGTGAAAATTTGAAAAAGTTTGTCGATCTTTCTTCCAAGTTGGTCAACCCTTTTGGGTTTAGGTTAGGTTTGGTGAAAACATGATAGCAGCCTCCTAGACTTGAATTCTTTAAAACAGCTTTATGAACTAAAAAATAGGTTTTGCATTTTTCTTTAATTAATACAAGTCATCAAGGATGGCCTTATTTGTTCAATAATGAAGTGGGTGTGCTGTGATTATTCATTCTTTGTCAAAATGGCAATGAATATGTAGCCATGTGGCAAGGGAAATATTTACACATAAAGACAATTGCATGCATACTTGCATAAAATTTCAATACGTAGTATAGATATCGGACTAATGTAAAATTTTATTTTCATTTCATTTCTATAGTTCAAGCAAACAAAATCATCAAATATAATAATCTATTTCTATTATATTGTTTATTTTAGGGTATACATCCTTTTTAGTCACTGAATTTTCTGAATGATTGAACTTAATTATTATACTTTGTTTAAACTAACATTGGCCACTTAATTTTTAATTTTTCTTTTTCACTTTAGTTACTCTAAAGGGTGATAGTTGTTGTATAATATGGAACAACGTCATTAAAATTATAATTAGTTATTGAACTTTTATAATTGTTTTATTTTAGTTATTACACTTTGTTTAAGTTATCATTAATCATCATACTTTTTGTAAAATTTTCACTTTAGTCACTCTACATTATTATTATCTTTTTATAAAAAATAAAAATAATAAAAAACACTACTACTTTTTTCTTTTCTCTCCAAATAAACTTGTTACATCAATTATTCTAGAGTAATATATACGAATGATCCATGTAATTTACAATAGTTTGCACTATTAGCTCTTAACTTTTTTAACCCGCACCGTCCTCATCGCTTTAAAAACACTATTTTTTTCCTCCTCTACGTCATCACTTTACTAACTCGAACGGTGTATTTCTTACAACGACAAAAGCGATGAGGTGAATGAGGACAAAATAGTCTTTTTAAAGACATAGAATCGTTCGTGTTAAAAAAAATATACAGCCTGCCCTCAATCACAAGGATTATTCGTAAAACTTATAATCGATATAACAAGTTTATTTTTAGATAAAAAAAATAAACTTTTTATAAATGATAATAAAATTATAAAATAACTAAAATAAAATTTCTAATGATGACGGTAATAATAATTTAAACAAAATATAATATTCTTAAACCCTTTATTTTATTAGGGAGTTCATTTCACTTGTCTATCATCTCATTTTATCTAATCAAACAAACTTATAATTAGAACCGAAGAGTGTCACTTTTTGTATTATTAAAGCCCTATGTAATCTTTTGTGTTATATATATATATATATATATATATATATATATATATATATATATATATATATATATAGATCCGGTAATAAATTTTTTTTGGTAGGAAGGTAAAAAAAAATTTATATATTTTTTTGACGAACAAAACAAATGAATCACTAGATGAATCAAAAATAACATGATACACAAAAAAAATTCTCAAAAAAAACATCTCGATGATTCAATTATATAATGATTTTGTTTTTATTCACAAAAACTGTCATAAAAATGAAATTTTTTTTCTTAATTTACTTAAAAATGAATCATGAAGATGTTTTTTTTGGGAATTTTTTCTTGTGAATAATCTAACTTTTGAATCATCTAATGATTCATTTTGTTTATTCGCTAAAAAATATGTAAAAAAAATCTTCTTACTTTCCTACCAAAATTTTCTTTTTTATTTGATCTTGACGATATATATATATATATATATATATATATATATATATATATATATATATATATATATATATATATATATATATATATATATAGAGAGAGAGAGAGAGGGAGGAGAGTTCAATTGAGAAAAAAAGAAAAAAAAGGTTGAGAATGAGGGAATCATTCTCCGTCACACATTTGTTTTGTCGCAAAACACTTACGCGTCCCGACCGAAATGGATAATGGATACACATATGTTTTCCAACCAATCATGTTTCCTTAAATAAAATGTATATTAATGGTCGTCATATGTTATATTCATATATAAATAAAAAATTTATCAGATTTTTGTTATAGTTCATTTGTTATTCAAATATGAATAAGTAGTATGCTAATAAAAGACAACGTGTTTTAAAATTTTGAACTACTTATTCATATATGAATAACAAATAAACCGTAACAAAATTATGAAAAATGTGTTTTTCATATATGATATAATTTGTGAGGAAGACTAATACACGTTTTATTCATATGTGATTATAACATGTGACGAGAGCTAAAGTAAATGTAAAGAGTTTATATATGTTATATTTATATACGAATGATATTTAAACTCGAAAAAAATTTAATCATACTTTTTATTCATAAGTGAATAACGAATGTGCTGTAGTAAAAATCTGACGCATTTTTATTCACTTATAAATAATAAGAGCTGAAACTATAAAAAAAATTATTTTATCTTAAAATTATATCAATATGGATGTCTATTTATAGAGAATAAAAAATTATGAATTTTGATGTACTTAAAATCATTTTTCAATAGAAATAGCTCCTTAAAATTTAAAAAAACGAAAAAAAATTATGTTTTTGTATATATTAAGGTAATGATTAGCATAGTTTAACATGTTTTGTTGGAAAACATATGTGTATTCCTTTCCCATTTCCGCGGGTACGTTGATGGTTTTTGCGGCAAAAATAAATGATTGATTGATAATGATTCCCTCATTCTCAGCCTTTTTTATTTTCTCAATTGAACTTACTTCTTTCTCTCTCTCTCTCTCTCTCTCTCTCTATATATATATATATATATATATATATATATATATATATATATATATATATATATATATATATATATATATATATATAGGTTAAGATGTGTGACATCTATTGTGCGGATGTGTGTGGACAATATCATTCTATGAGAATGATTAAGATAATAGATTGATTGGTAATGTGAATACAGTCAACCTCATATAAATATCGTCATTATCATGCATTCTCATTAATTTTTATTCATTTTTGCTATCATGCATCGTTTTTCACTCATTCTCATTCTTAGAGAATACGATTATCGAGAATACATTTTGACAGAGTGAAAATCATTAAAAAAAAAGTTGATTTAATTAGTGAAAATGTTTGATAATGATAATAGTTATGTAAGGTTGAATGTATTCACATTACCACACAATAAATTCTCTAAGTTATTCTCATATATAATAGTCTCATGTCGTCACAATAGATGTTCATCCATATATGAACTTAACTCTCTCTCCTCTCTCTCTCTCTCTCTCTCTCTCTCTCTCTTTCTCTCTCTCTTTATATATATATATATATATATATATATATATATATATATATATATATATATATATATATATATAGGAAAACAATACAAAAATCCTATGTATTATACTTTAATGCTTAAAAAAAACCCTTAGAATAGTTTTTTGTACATTTTAACCATTATATTTTCTGAAACCGTCTAAGCTATCTAATTCATTAGGTAACCCTAGGTTACCCGTTCTCGTTAGTCCGACGTGGCTTATGCTTTAATACATCTGCCGTCTTTTACCTTCAATAGATCATTCTATAAACAAAAGGGTTATGTAAATAAAATGGTTCGTCTATCGTGAAGGAGGGAAAGGTTCCTGGAGATGGCGGTAAAAATCAATGTCAACACCTTTCATCAACAGGTAATCGACTTGAAATGTTGGTTTTCTGTCTCGCCCTCTATAATACAGATACCATGTCTTATTTTCTTATTTTGTTGTTTGCATTGATTGTTTAAAGAAGCTTTAACCAACAACTATGACTTCAACTTCAAATCGTGAAGTTGAAGTTTATTTGAAGGGTTTGAATGGATCAGATGAGGAGTCCGATGAAGAAGAATATGTTGCTTCTTCAATGGACAAGATAATATGTGATCCTTTTTTGAATGCCTTGGTGAAATTGCCTGAAATATCATCTGATGATGCTAAATGGACATCGATGAAGAAATTGGAATAAGATGATAGAGTGCCTGAAACTCAATTTGATATTGAAAATTGTAAGAAATAGTTTTATCTATATATATTCTATGCTTATATTAAATATAACTCTTTCATAATTTTTGCAGCTAATTTGGAAGATCAATCTCATATGGTTGACTGGATAGAAATTGATATACCTATTATCCGTGCAAAGCTCAAACCAAGAAAGACATCTAATTAAGGATGGAGGTGGATCAACATAGGACAACCCTATTAATTTTGAATACTAGATTTAGGAGCCGAAATGAGACAAAACTCTAGTCTTTTGTGATGATTTTTGATACTTGGAATCTAGTATTCCTATTATTTTGTTATTGAAATGTAATGACATTATGTCCCTTTAACAAGTTATATTAACTGTTTTGTATTTTGTTCCATTTTTAACATGTTTTAAGTCATATTTTAAGTCTGGTATGTTAAAGACCCAAACCAAGGGCAAAATGGTCATCTCCGATTTCTTTTTTCCTTTCCTGTGAGATAATTTGTTTTGTTTCATTTTAACATGTTTAGAACAGGGTGTAATCTACCATAACTATAATCATTTCCAGATCATGGGCATTATAGGAATAATCTGTGACAACCTTGAAAATAATCTTTGACAGTCTTGAAAAGGATGGTAAAATGACAATGCATTTGTGACAGCCCTGCCCCAAAGAATGCAAAAACGACAGCTGCGTTTTTTTTCTATTATTTATGTGAGAAACATTACACATTAATGTTCATGTGAACTACTCCCTTTTGCTTATATGCGTGTGAACTATCTACATATAAATCCGTTTGATATCGGTGTGTGCAAAAAAAAGTGTTATGCAAAAAAAGTGTTGCTTGCATCTAATGTTCCTTAAATTGTCAATTCAATAATGCAAAAAAAAAGTTAAATGTAATTTATGTTTAATGCCTAAACAGTAAGTATTGAAACCAAAGAAAAAAATGAAACCAAGTAGGTAAGTATGGCAGCTATATTTAATGCCTAAACAGAAAAGTAAATGGCAGCTATATTTAATTCCTATCCAAACAGAAAAGTAAAATGCTTAAACGGGAAAACATAGCTGGGGAAATGCAGGTAAGTATTGAAACCAACAAAAATTGAAACCAACAAAAATAAACTCTATAATGAGATAATATGTTACCAAAAGGGTAAAATCATCCAACTTATTTATACCCTAATATAAAATGATATTACAACCATAAGAATAGAACCTAGAACAATCCATATACTCACACAATTTATAACAGTTAGAATGTGCTAAGTCTTCAAATTATATTTCTTAAACATTGCTTCAAATTTACAAAAGTGAATAAACAAAACATCACCCTAATACATAATTAGTTATTTTTACAATAACCTAAATTGCCCTATTACATAATTATAACCCAAATAAAGATGAAAACCAGAACAATACCAAACATCATCACCCTATGTCCCTAACCATGAATATATCAGTCTCTTTTTTGTCAATCAGCTCAAGGTTCATTAATTTTTTCTGTATATACATGTTCTCCTTCTCCAGTTCCATATTCTTTTTGACAAGTATCATATTATCCTTGAACAAATCCATATCCTTCATATGCAAGTCGTTAACTTTACTCTTATACCAGTGAAGACCCAAATCCTCATACACCCATACAAAAAAATTTATAATCTTTTGAAGCATCCTACAAAAAATGAAACATCTGAGTAAACATTAGAGAAACGGTATCAATCTTAAAAGAATTTCATATACCAGCGAATTAGGGCACCGAATGAAACGTCGGCCTGGGTTCTTCCTGGTCGTTGAAGTCCCGATCTTTGGTTGTTCACCATATTAACACAAACGTTTTTGTATCTTGAAGTTGAGGAAGAAGAAGAAGATCCATATGATCAATCGTCCATTTTCTGCAAGACGGACTTAAAAAATAAGAGGAACAAAAACGATCGTAATTTTTGAATCAGCAGAATAAGATGCACTTTTTAACCTAGTTTTATTTGCTCAAATGTCACCCAATTGTACATCCATGTCATCTAAATAGACGCCACGTCATTTATGTCACCGGTTCCTTTATGCTAATAGGTTATAAATCATTAAAACAATAAATGTGAGAAATAATAATGGTTAAAATGTACAAAAAGATAATATAAGGGTTTTTTTAGACATTAGGATATAATACATGGGGTTTTTGTGTGGTTTTCCCTATATATATATATATATATATATATATATATATATATATATATATATATATATATATATATATATATATATAGTGAGCTTTAATAGAGAGAAATTATTAACAAAGAACCAAGGAATCAATTGTGAGCGTCGAAAATTAAAATGATCAACGACCAAGGACAAGGGTTGTAGACTTTTATAATGAACGCACATGCACCGAACGCACATGTATTCTTTATAAAGAATCACTTATTCATTTTAGCCTTGATATAGGGAATAAGATTAATCAAGCTCATACTTGATTATTAAACATGGATTACATCTCAATGTTCATGACTCTAAGTCATTAACCAGATTCAAGATCTAATATAGCATTTTGGTAGTTTGATGATTTTTCCAGAAACCATCAAGAGAACCGATCAATAAGATATTCCACATTTCTCAAATCATGGATGATTTCTACCATTAATGCGAACAGTTTGTGTGTTATGAATAGCTATTATTCATTTTTTTAAATTTCTTGTTAAAACTAGTGCCAACTTTTAAAACATCAAGCTATGGTTCTTGAGCAACTTCAAGTTTCATGTGTCCTCCACTTGCTTTGTAATTGGAATCTTGTTTTCCGCTAACTAAGTTTTCAAGGGAATAAGAGGACTTATTCTTGGTGGGTTTGTTTATAACTATCTAAACAACCTTTAGAGTATTCTTCAAATACGTAATTAGTAGATTTTGGATCTAGAAGCTTTAGTCTAACATAGGCTTTAAATCCAAAAAACAATAAGTAAGATAAGGATGGAAGCTTTCCATACAAAATCTTATAAAGCGTTCAATCCACTTATTAGCTAGTGTTTGTATTCAAGATACAATTGATAGTGATTAATATAATCCCAAGAGAATAAACAAAGATAATTTCTACCGATTAAAAGGTAAAATTTATCTAGTAAGGTTTAATTCATCATTTATTATCATTAAGGCTTTAGATAGTGTTACTGGATTGTATCTCAACTTTATATGTCTGAAAACTTCAACAAAGATTTCACAATTATGTTTTGACATGTAAAATATAATTTATAATATAATTATTAATAATGTTAATTTGGTATCTTGTGTTAAATCTTAGACATTCATCATAAAGGAAGTCATATATCACAATGTATAGTTCCGTAATAATTATGTTCTCTACAGTTTAGTGAAAATATCATTAGGATTCCTTTATATATAAATAAGATCAACATATGTCAAATAAACTATATCATTTGCCTTCAAAGATTCCTTTATTGAAGTTGGAATATGTGAGTATCACTTATATAATAAAGATAACAATGTCTTATATCAGTTTGATTCAAAACAAGTTTAAGTCAAAAGTGTTTTCATATAGAAATTGTTATTTATAGAACATTTATATTTACTTTTAATTCTATTAAGAAATCTAGTCTCATAAATAGAAGTTAATCGTTTCCGAATATGAATGTGATCGTTATGAAAAATGATTTAAGTAAATAATCAAATTTAATAAGTTAACTGAGACCTATATTTAGACATGCTAAATTAAAACATACATTGTTCCAAAACAAAAATTGTTTATAATTTAAGTACATTATGTTCTAAGCATAAATTATAAACTAAACTCCGAGAGTGAAGTTCCAACTTACATGTGCTCAGCTAGTTACTCTTCTGAAAATATCTGCAAGCAAGTTAAAAACATTAGATTAACATTTAAGTACCAAATATATGAGTGTTATATGAAAAGAATAAGTTCTATCTAGTAGATACCTGAAGTACTAGTCTCTTCCCGACTTTCTTATCAGATAAATGAGCAGTTCCTTTTCTTGTATCATGTTTCTCCACAAAAGAAAACAAGATCCATATATGTGGGCCTTGTCGAATTTCTTGAGCCTAAAGGTATTCATTCCATAAACTATAGGCCTCTTAGATCACACAGTATGACTCTTTTCATCCTTGCATTATTCCATTGTTTGAACTGCTTAAAACAAAATATCATTATATTGTAGGAATATTTGCATAACCTGTTATATCATCATATATACATCTATATTATCCAAGACTTCTTGGAAGTCAGGAATAATTGTTCCTAGTATGATGTTAGAAGAATCTTAAGCATCACATCCTTTACCATGTATCATGTTCAGGTTTATTGCTCAAAGCATGTGGTTTAGGAATAGATCCTTTATGAGTGCATAATTTCTGGTCTCTTAAGACATGAACCCATTCATTTAAACTGTATCTGTTGAATGTTATTGTTTTTCAGATCATGTAGAAAATGAAGATTCATGGTAATGAGAGTGGATTATATGTATCTTCAAAACATTAACAAAATTCATTTAGTATTTTTAATATTTAATCTTTATAATTAATACCCTTTTATTTTCAAAAAGCATTAATTATCAAAGTCTAGGATCCAAGTGGCAAAACAAATAAATGGTTAGGTATCATTTATCTCATTCATTTGAATCCAGAGATATCGATTATTATTTATATACTAGTATATAATTCATAGTTTTATGGGATCGGGAATAACAAAATTTAATAGATATGTTTGATCCTATCTATGTCTTAGAACTCTCTTACTTAGGTATCCTTAATCACAAAAGATTTCCGATCAAATCATCTAATTTGAACAACTTGTGTAACCGACCTATAACTTGGTTATAGAAATCACGAATAAACTTGTCCATCTAAAGATAACACTAAGCGGTTAGGTATCGTCTATCCCATTAGTGCATACAAAAGACATGCGAGTGTTTTTCTAAACGGGTTGCATAGATTTGAGGATTAAAGGGGTCTTTGATGATTTTATAATTATAGTTTAAAAACATATTATATCATGATTATTACATGCATCCAATAAGCCATGGTATACTTTAAAAATCTTATTTTATGTAAAATCACATTTTAACAATGTTCTTTTATAATATCCGGTTTTATAAAATTGACATGATCAAATTTTAAAATTAATAGCAAGTACCAAATTTTACCGATTGGGCGCTTTAGAACATTTGTGAACCTTTTAATAAAACTTTCTTTTATAAGGTTTGGAGTTTGATAAGTTTATAAATCTCTATTTTAAACTTATAAAAGTTTAATCCCAAAATTTTATCGGTTACTAGTTTTAATAAATAAAGCTTGTTTTATTTTAAAACTATTTTTACTATCTTATGTTAAAAGGTAAATTTCATTAAAACCAAACTCCTTTGTGATGTTATTTATGTTCAAATATTATTTATCATTTGAAAACTAATTTATCAACCATAAAATAATAATAACAACAAAAATACAAAACAACACAAAGATGTTAAAAACATATGTGCATAAACCAACCATCTAGCGACATTTTTGTGAGTCATCACAAAAAATGTCAAGTTTATTCCTAAGGGGACAAAAAAACCTTCTACTAATGTTGTTGTTGAAACTATCACTTGAGAAAACATCAATTGCTTGCAAAAAATTGAAAAGCTTCTTGAAGGGTGTATTTTTAACAACATGCAACACATTAGGAAAATGTTGCCTTAGGACCTGCACTAAGAGAATCTGATGCAACATTTTCCAAAAGCAACACTTTTCGCAACACTTTTCAGAAAATGATGCATTTTCACATGCACTAAAAAGTTGCGAAAATAACACCTTTACACTAATAAGTTGCGAAAATAATCCTTTTTCCATCTTCAAAATGGCATCAATCTTCATTTCTTGTTACATGTTTGTTCAAAATAAATTATTTCTAAAACTAATCTATTACTTACAAAAAGTAACAAAATGAAAACTAATATATTTAATTATTACATACCATATGAATAAATAAATAATTACGACCATTTATAACAAATCAACACAAACAATAAGAAAATGGTCAAGGCATATATATATATATATATATATATATATATATATATATATATATATATATATATATAACAATTCTTTGTTTTTCTAAAGCAACTTTTGTAACAAAAATGCATGTAAATGTGTGTCATCAAAAATAACAATTATAAAGTTGTTAAAAAAAATATGTATGAATTTTTGTTGCAAAGAGAAAATCATCCATGTTTTTCAAAAACAAAGATTTCATCAATTTAACAAAAAAAAAAATATATAACCAAGCTTGCAAAAATGACTATGATACCAATTGTTGGGTTTTTATTCAAAAATAGTCAAATTTTAGTCTAAAAAATTAACGTAATTAACAAAGAAAGCATTTTTGTTTGAATAAACTAAAACCATTTTATACCCACCAATCATCATTTTGCAAGAACTTGGAAATTAGGAAGTTGATGAAAATGGCTTTAAGCTCTAAATTAAGCTCTCTATAATGTATCCATAAAGCAAACTTTGCACCACCAAAATATACTAGTAAACACTTGTTATAAATTTGTTCTTAATCTTTAAGACTTATACCGAATAAGTGCTAAAAGAGAAGCAACTTTATGGACCAAAAGCATGAACAAAATTTGTAAGAGATGGAGAAGGGAAAGAGCCTTCAAATTTTTGCCATTTGAGAGAGAAAAGAGAAGAGATTTTTTGCAAGAGAAAAAGTAGTTCATTCTTTTGTCTAGAGCCTTTCTTTTATACCAACAAGTGTGTGCAAAAAAGACTAGACTATAAAGTATAAAGGTAAGATAGTTTCTTACAAGCATGGAGGGAAGTATTAGAGAAATCAAAAGTAATCCTTCCCCATGCCTCAAGGATTTCCGTCCATCATGAAGAATAGAAAAAAGTTGAAGTGTCTTTTAACTTTATGTAACTAGTTAGTTTCATATGTAACCAATTAGTTACTCTAAGTAACCAAAATGTTTTAAACACCCCATTTTCATCTTTCAGTAGGATTCAATAAAAACCGTCGTTTATAAAATTCTAAGTAGATATATACCACTTTTTAGCCCAATTTATCGTTATAAACACGTAGGAAACGTCAATACGATTTTCGTAGTTATATAGAACGCTTAAATCCAAGTTCGTATGAAGAAGTTATGCTTCTTCGAAGTTTCACGATTAAACCGACACGACTTTGCGTATCGTAAAAGTGAATTTTAGATAGGTTTCTTATTAGGCGAAGCAATAAAAATGAAAGTCGTAGTAGTCGTAAAACTGAGAGTGTACATATAGAAAACTTCCAAATCTTACTTCGTATGAGGAAGTTATGATTTGTAGAAGTTTCGGTATAACAGTGTGCGACACAGAAACCGCAATTAAAATATGTTGATTGTTAGGAAAAACAATCTAAATGAGAATTGAAGATCTCGTCAATACTTATACGTTGATATCAAGACAGTCGAGAACGGATTTCATATGAAAAAGTTATGATTTTTATACGGGATTTAACAGTTTAAGCTTGTTAAAAATATAAATTTAAAAATAAATTGAAAATTAGCCGACAGAGTCTAAATGATAGTTGTAGATCTCGTCGATAGCTACATGTGGATATAAACAACATCGAAAACGGAACTCAAATGAAGAAGTATGAAAATTTGAAAAAAAAAACCGGAAAATGTACACGTGGGAGCTTGGCGCGGCGCACATCCATTTTAGAAGCTTGGGAAACTGCCAATGGCGAACTTGTGCGAAGCACCTCCTTGGTTTGTGCGGAGCGCCTGTTACCTATAAAAGGGGATCTAGATTTTACTCTTTCCTCACTCAAAATCCTCATATATCTCTCCTTAGCTTCAATTTTTCTTGGTATTCTCGGGGTTCTGAGGAATTTTGATTTAACAAAACTCTGGGTATCTAGGCTCGACTATTATAAGTGCCCAGCATCGAAGTTCTGCCACTGCAAATCCCGGTTTTTGCTAGAACTCTCTATAAATTAAGCTACGTTTACTAGGCTTTTAAGTGTAACTTATATTTATAGTCATAGTCTTTATTATGAACCTATAAATAATATTTATCAGTAATTCAAATTATAATATTGATTGATCTACTTACGGAAGAGATACCTAGAATGGTCACATTGGCTTGGTTGATAGATTTCAAAAAGTTATATGCCGAAATGATCCTACCTCCCAACTGTCATACCTGGCCGATCCTTATTTGATAGAACTCTCAGTATTCATTGGGATTAGTGAAAGATCTAGCCCTTCATTACCAGATTCCCATAGGGACTAATAAGTATAGTATTATAGGTTAATACTCGCTAGATACATTTGGGATCCCTCCGAAAGCTGTTAATCTTTTGAGAAACTATCCAGGTGAGTTATCTAGCTATACTATGTATTACAATACATACTCATGTGTTATGTTATAAGAGCTAGCAGGGTAAGAATCGATAATATAGTCTCTAGGGCTAAATGCTAGTGTACTCAAAGTTAGTAGATCATAAAGTATAGCCTCGATGTGCATGTATCGGTAGAGCCTAAAAGTGTAGTCTCTATATGTGTAATATTATTATGTAAGTTGGTTGGGGATCGTCATTGGGCGGGGCCCGTTATGTTTATTCGGTGGGGCCCATTATGTAGTTTGGACAGTGCCCGTTTATATGCTTATTGGGCAGGGCCTAATATATGTATTGTGGTATATGGTATTTTGGAGAACTCATTAAGCCTCGTGCTTACCCAGTTGAATATAAATGTTTTTCAGGTACTCATATGAAGGGCAAGAATCGACAGTACACACACGCATTCACAACATGGTTCTGAACATTGTAATTATACTCTGATATATTTAATAAATAAAAATGGAAAATTTGGGTTGAAAATCGGGATGTAACAATTTTGTACACAACATTAATATTCATACTATATGATATTAAGTTATTTTTTGTTCTCTTTTATTTTTATTTCCTAGAAACAATAATTCCCAATATATTGGTAAATATTATTTTCATAAAATAATGTTTTTCCAATTAAATACAAGTGTTGATATATTTATTAATAATCAAATTATACTAATAAATAATCAATTTATGGTAACTTGCTATAAGGTATGACCCTATAGGATCATATGTTGTTAGCAATATCATTATATAATGACTCTTGGGCATATAAGATCTTTCATTCAGGCACAAATATTTGTATATCTGAACTCAAACCAAAGGCTCAAATCATTTTTTAGCAAGTTTTCAAAGGAAAAATTTGAAAGAAATTCATTTCTCCTACAACTAAATTATGAAAAGAAAACAGTTGGGATTAGGGACATTGTTTTATGACCGTACTCAAGATTAATGAAAAATGAAAAATGAGACGAGCAGTCTGTCGAAGTTCGACGGTGGTGAACGAAATTACTTAATTATGGGTTTCTATATGCTACAAGGTTGAGCTACATGTTCAAAGTACTTGTATCACTATAAGAATAACAATCTATGGCGACGACATCTATCCCGAAGACAATTATCGTCGTTAAAAGTAGAGTTATGCCGACGACATGTCGTCGCCATAGATTTTGCCAACTTTGACTAGGATTGTTTGACCTGAAACCTGTGCCGACCACGTGTCGTCGCGACAGATACGGCAGGAACGACGACTTTTTTCGCCGTCTTCTGAAAACCTATGTCGACGACATGTCGTCGGTATAGGTTACGACAAATGGTATTTTCATTTACTTTTATCCCATGGTGCAGGAAATCGAAATGACATAGTTTTTTGAAAGCTATCCCGAGGACATGTCGTCGACATGCAACATGGTAATCCGCATGAAATAGCTATACCAATGACTTGTCGTCGGCACAACTTTTTTTTTATTTCAGCAAAAAATGAAACGACGTCGTTATGTAAACCCTATACCGACGACTTGTCATCGGCATAGGGTTTTACCCTAATAGAAGACACCAATGTATCGTTCATTTGCAGTGGACAACATCCCTCTTTCTCTCTCGATCTGCAGCGACGAAAATCAACCCTTCACCGCCGGCGACGAGAACTAGGTACACATTTGGTCCTTGTTTTCTTCTTTGTTAGTGATTTCTCAACTTGTTGACTCCAAATTAGTGATTGCTCAACTTTTTAACTCTAAATTTGGGGGCTTTTTTCTGCTTGGCTGTGAAGTCGTTCACCATCGTCGTTCCTTTACCACTTTCGGCCACCGACGACTCCTTCCAACTTCTCTCCTTCACCAAAGCAGGTAAGGATGTGTGACATCCCCAAATTCACAGTCATTTAAAAATTTTATTTATGCTTATTTAAAAATTAGAGTATCCATTATAAAGAATGATGTTGCGGAATTTGTTCCCAGAAAACATGATAAAATACTAACAAAGCATTTCCGAAGAAATGTATTTTGTTTATATTAAAACTTTTGGGATGTCATCGTCAATACAGAAATATAAGCATAAACTGACCTTACATTCATTTACACTAATGATCTACATCTCCGTTAATCTCTTAGTGTAATGTAGCTTCGTATCGACACCTGTGATACAAATAAACTGAGTGAGTCGCGTTGGGAAACCTGGTGAGTACATAGGGATTTCAATCCCACAATGTTATATCATATATATATATATATATATATATATATATATATATATATATATATATATTAGAACTCACAATATATACAATTTCACCTCATATAAGCAATTTTACCCCACCCCGTCAATCCTTACAACGACACGATCCATACGCTCGGATCTAAAATCAACAGTTTTACCTAATCCATACTCCCGGATCAGATAAGTCTAATCCATGTTCTCTCGGATCAATGACAAATGACTATGCCCACTCCATACTCTCGGACTAGGGACGAATAACTATGTCTAATTCATGCTCTCGGATTAATGACAATTTTTAAAGTTCTACCCTCCGTTTATATCTTACTCATACTCATAAGAAGATACTACCCAATATTCCTCTCAATTAATTTAGGTTTACTTTGTATCCTAAATCACCATATATTCTCAGATATACTCTCAACACGTATTTCAGGCAATATCAAATATTTCACACATAAACATATATTTAATACTTGTATTAAAATCATGTTCATGAAAGGGACTATGCACTCACTTGTTAAAGTGATGACTCCAAACTCGGGCAGCGCTTCGCTTTTAACAATTTTATTTTCCTTCGAAGAAACCTAATATCATTACCACTAGATTTTAGTCTAATATTTATTGCGACTAATTATTAGTCTAGATTTACGAGCGAATATGTTTTATAAGTGTTAAACAATATTTTTCAACTACTATGTAAAGACAGGGGCCAGACATGAAACACCGGAGGACAGGACCATTTTGGCATTAAGGCGATATTGTTTTATAAGTATTAGAGTTGTTCTTAAATAAGCTGGTGCTCATGCCTTCTCAGGCATACATCCTAAATATAGAAGACTCTCATCTCATAATCATCGCTTAGAATTTTAAATTTAAATCTAGAAATTTCCTACAAATTCCTAGTTCGCTTAAACTAATGCTCTGTTACCAACTGTGACATCCCAAAATTCACGGTCATTTAAAAAATTTAATTGCTTATTTAAAAATCACAGTATCCATTTTAAAGAATGATATTGTGGAATTTGTTCCCAGAAAACATGATAAAATATTATCAAAGCATTTCCGAAAAAATGTATTCTGTTTATATTAAAACTTTCGGGATGGCAGCTCAATACAGAAACATAAGCATAAACAGACCTTACATTCATTTACACTAATGATCTACATCTCCGTTAATCTCTCAGTGTAATGTAGCTTAGTATCGACACCTATGACACAAATAAACCGAGTGGGTCAGGTTAGGAAACCTGGTGAGTACATAGGGATTTCAATCCCACAATGTTATATCATATATATATTTTAAAACTCACAATATATACAATTTCACCTCATATAAGCAATTTTACCCCACCCCATCGATCCTCACAACGACACGATCCATACTCTCGGATATAAAATTAATAGCTCACGGATCAGGTAGGTCTAATCCATACTCCCGGATCAGGTAGGTCTAATCCATGCTCTCGGATCAATGACAAATAACTATGCCCACTTTATACTCTCCGACTATGGACGAATTACTATGTCTAATCCATCCTCTCGAATTAATGATAATTTTTAAAGTTCTACCCTCCATGTATATCTTACTCGTACTCATAAGAAGATAATACCCAATATTCCTCTCAATTAATTTAGGTTTACTTTGTATCCTAAATCACCATATATTGTCAAATATACTCTTAACACGTATTTCAGACAATATCAAATATTTCACATATAACAATATATTTAATACTTGTATTAACATCATTTTCATCAAAGGGACTATGCACTCACTTGTTAAAGTGATAACTCCAAACTCGGCAAGCGCTTCGCTTTTAACAAATTTATTTTCCTTCGACGAAACCTAGTATCATTACCACTAGATTTTAGTCTCATATTTATTGCAAATAATTATTAGTCTAGATTTACGAACGATATTGTTTAATAAGTATTAAACAATACTTTTCAAATACTATGTACAGACAGGGGCCAGACATGAAACACCGAAGGGCAGGACCATTTTGGCATTAAAGTTGTTCTGAAATCCAATAATCCTATGCGGCTCTTCAAACCAGATTCCCCGTACCGCGAGCAATTAAAAAGGTATTATAATAACACTTTATATTTTATAATAATTAGCAAATATATCGTTTATGGGTTCATAATAACGATAATGAACTTAAACATAAGCTATACTTAAACTAGATTAACCATAACTCACTTACAAGGGGGTTTAGCGAAGAACTGGGCTCTGCGCGGGCAGAACTTCTGAGCCGAAAGCTCTTCTTATTGGATCCTTCGGTGCTCCGGGACTCGCCTCTAGCACTTGGGAAGTACTAGGGAATCGGAGGGACTAAGCAGGATGTTGGAGAGAGAAAGAATGGGAAAGGTGTGAAGAGAAATGAAGAAAAACACTTCTATTTATAGGTTGGGAGGTTGCGCATACGCGGGGCGTACCTTCGGTGTACGCTAGGGGTACTCAGTACGCAGGGTGTCTGAAGCCCTACACTGCGCGTACGAGAGCCAGGTGTCGGCATCGCATGCGAAGCCGTTGAGGGAAAGTGAGGGTTCAGATTATGACACATGTCAGCCTCGCATCCTCTTATAATTTAATAAACTTCTAAATTCTGTAACTTTCTCATACGATCTTCGTTTTCGACGTTCTTTATAGCCACACATAGGTAGTGATGTGATCTACAACTTTCGTTTAGACTCCAGTGGCTAATTTTGACTTTATTTTTAAAGTTATATTTGAACAGGCTTAGACAGGTAAAGTCCGTTAAAAATTCATAACTTTGTCATCAGACGTCCGTTTTCGTCTGTCTTTATATCGTTGAGCTCCTATTAACGAGATCTTTAATCTCGTTTAGATTCTGTCGGCTAAAATTGGTCGATCTAAAATTCGAATTCCGGGTTGTGCACTTTTATGCTAAATCTTAGAAAAATCATAACTTCCTCATACAAAGTCAGATTTGGACATTCGTTTTATGTACGTTCTCCGTTTAACGTATGCTAAGAATTTCGTTTAGATCGCTAAGGCTAAAAAGTAATTTATCAAAAATTCACTTTTTACGTTACGCGGTGTCATGCCGGTTTAGCCGTAAAACTTCGATGAGTCATAACTTTTTCATTGTAACTCGGATTTCAGTGTTCTTTATATGTATGGAATCCTTGTGACATACACTATAACTTGGTTCAGATAATCTTCTATCAAAAAGTCATTTTTGACATTTATTGCCCGAACCTGTGGGCGTTACAATTATCTCCCCCTTGCGATGATTACGTCCCAGAATCATCAACGAAACAGGGCTTGTATAATGACTCCATAAGTTACCTTTTCATCCTAGGTAATAACCGTAACTCTTATGTCCTTTCAAATGAGTATCTAGCTCTTGGACTTCTTGACTGCTGACAGTGATCAATCTTGCACCCGTTCTTCATACTATGTTGGACTTTCAATCGTAACCTTCGAGTTACAAACTCGATCCTTATTGGAAATATATTCTCCTTCTTAAACAAACTTAACTTAAGATAAGTTCTTTAATTCGATTATCGTAACAGACCGATGGGTCATGTTCTAATGACCTCTCATCGTATGATGCAACGCTTTAGACTCAGGTCTTTTTGAGTCAGATTCTAGAATGGAAGATACCTTCCTTCGTGTTCTAATGTGATATAATTACATTCTAGCATGTAGCACTTCTAGCTACAAGCTTCTTAATTTATCCGCGATCACGATACTTCTATTGATCGCTTCGATTATCTTTCACTTCATTCTACTGGCTTAAGTCGGATGCTACATCAAACTTTGTTCTCTAAACCACGTAACATACATATCTTATCCGGAATCTATTTGATATGACCACTAGGGTCGGAATAACAATTATCTTCTTCGTCATTACCGAAACGATGGTAACGACAAACAAGAATAATACATAATCAATTACTAGCGCCTTGGTAACCTTGTGACTTTCCCTAATCCAAGTGCGCGTCCTATGCTTCCGGTAGTATTGGCCTCTACTACAATTCACACCTACTCATACTCTTCCCAAGTATTGTCTCTCAGTTCTCCAAGTCACAATAAAATCATATAGCAACTTAACACACCAGATAACAAAACCAAGGTTTATTATTTCTGGAAATGATTACATAGATGTTCAAGTTCAACCTATATTATGCCTCTAATAGGCTACACCACATGATACTATTCAGGATGGCTACTTTATATATTGATCTTCGGATATAAAGATCCTTACTCCTGATCCTTTGCATTGTCACATGCTTCATCTAGGATCATATGGAATGCTCTTGCCTTTGGCTTTGGTGGCGCGTTTGGCTTTGTAGCTCCTTCCCTCTTTGGGCAGTCTTTCTTGAAGTGTCCTTCACCACACTTAAAGCATACTTCTCTCTTAGTTGTGCATTCGTTGGCATAGTGACCAGCCTTTCTGCATTTGAAGCAGGTCACCTCTTTAGAGCATCCCCCAATGTGTTTCCTTCTACACTTGTCACACCACCTTTCTTTATTTCTTTCCCCATACCTCTTGTTGTTGGGGTCGGACTTCGGGAACCTATTTTTGTTTTCGGATCTTGAAGAACCCTAAAACTTTCTCTTCTCGTCAACTTCAACCTTATTGGTGGTTCTACTATAATTTCCTTCTTCTGACTGTCCTTCATTCAACTCAGGTTGCATGATGGGTACAGCAGGTTCATCCATATTAAGAAGCATTTGCCTAATATCCTACATTTGTTCGGCCATTATAGCCCTAATCATTGCTTGGACTCCTGTCATCGTGATTGGCTCGGATGCAGTTGCTACCTCTGGTGCATGCTCAATCACTCGTGGCTAGGGCTGATGGTTTCGATTTCCATTAACGTTTCCTAATCTACTTCGATTTCTCACCATGTCAATCTATACGCCCAATCAGACGTTTGGTGTGTAGTGAAGAGGATTAAGATGGGGAAAGCTTTATTTACGATAGACGTATAAATCTCCTTATCACTCGGAAAAGTTACATGCCAGTTAATACCGTAATTAAACGTTTAGAAATCTAAACACATAAAATTTCCAGATCCGGTCGGCAACAGACCATAGATCCAATGAAATAATAGCATATAAGGCATCTTTATATCTATAACATAATTCATTTAGCACATAAAAGCATTTTAGGCATCTTTTCTAAAATAAGCTAGTGCTCATGCCTTTTCAGGCATACATCCTAAATATAGCAGACGCTCATCTCACAATCATCGTTTAGAATTTTAAGTTTAAGTCTAGAAATTTCCTACAAATTCACAGTTCGCTTAAACTAATGCTCTGTTACCAACTGTGACATCCTAAAATTCATGGTCATTTAAAAAATTTAATTATGCTTATTTAAAAATCACAGTACCAACTTAGACATGTAAAGTCCGTTAAAATTCATAACTTTGTCATCAGACGTCCGTTTTCGTCTGTCTTTATATCGTTGAGCTCCTATTAATGAGATCTTCAATCCTGATTTAGATTGTGTCTGCTAAAAATAGGTCGATCTAAAATTCAAATTCCGGGTTGTGCACTATTATGCTAAATCTTAGAAAAATTATAACTTCGTCATATGAAGTCAGATATGGACGTTCTTTTTATGTACATTCTCGGTTTAACGTATGCTACAACTTTTGTTTAGATCGCTAAGGCTAAAAAGTAATTTATAAAAACTTCATTTTTTACGTTACGCGGTGTCGTGCCGGTTTAGCCGTAAAACTTCGACGGGTCATAACTTCTTTGTTAAAACTCGGATTTCAGCGTTCGTTATATGTACGGAATCCTTGTGACATATACTATTACTTGGTTAAGATAACCTTGCATCAAAAATTCATGTTTGACGTTTATTATCTCTAAATTGACTAGCTCGAATCTACAAGCGTTACAGGATGGAGGGGTTTTTATCCCCTTTTTTTCTTTTCTGATTTTGTGTTTTTACGGTGACCACCAGCCACCATCGGAGGTCCACCATCAAATCCAACCATCAGAGCAAGAAGAACAGAACCGGTTAGTTGTTTTTTTCCTATTTTATAATTTTTGTTGAAATTGAAATTGTATTTATATGTTTATGTGGAATTGAAATTGGTCCTTGTATGATTGTATGATTGTGTTACTTTTTTGGTCTTTGTATGATTGTGTTATTTGTTTAGGTTTATATGAAATTGATATTGTATGTATAAAATGTCAATTTCCTTGTTTAGGTTTATATGAAATTGAAATTGTGTATAAAACGTTATATGAAATTGTATGTTGATATAAAATGTTATATGAAATTGTATGATTGTGCTACTTGTTTAGGTTGATTTGAAATTGTATGTATAAAATTTAAAATATATAGGCTTGTGTTACTTGTTTAGGTTTATTAGTTTTAGTTTGACTGCATGAAGTGATAAAGTGCTTAATTGCTAAGTTAAAGTATTTGTCTTTGAATTCATGATAAGTGTTTAGTGATAAGTTAAAGGTTTTGTATTTAACTTGGTAATATGATTGTTTAAAGTACAATGTTATAAATGAAAAAAAAACAAAAGTAAATTATTATAGTAGAAAAAAACAAAATATTTAAAGTATGACGTTGTAATTGAAAAAAACAAAAATAAGATGCTAAAAATATAATATATAAATAAAAAAGTTAAATAGAATGTTTTTAATAAACAAACTAATTAAAAAAAACAAAATAATATTTAAAGTACAATGCTATAATTGAAAAAAAAAAAACAAAATAATATTTAAAGTACAATGCTATAATTGAAAACAAAAGATGTTATATATACTATAAACAAACTAATAAAAGTACGTTGCTATTAAAGATAATCTAACTAGAAAAGTTATTAATAGCAACGTACTTTTATTAGTTTGTTTATTAAAGAATTCTATTTTCATTTCTTCTTTCTAGTTATAATAGAAAAAACAAAATAGTAACGATGCTATAATAGAAAAAACAAAATAATATTTAAAGTACAATGCTATAAATGAAAAAATAAGATGATATATATATACTATAAATATGAAAAAGAAGTGAAAATAGAATATTATAAACAAACTAATAAAACTACGTTGCTATTAAAGATCGTCTAACTACAATGGTTATTATTAAAAACGTACTTTTATTAGTTTGTTTATTAAAACATTCTATTTTCATTTCTTTTTATAGTTATAACAGAAAACAAAATAATAAAAGTACATTGAATCATTGATTTTTAGTTTAAGTCTCTTCTTTATAATCATCAAGAGCCTAGAAATACTCGACCGAAATCGATTTAGAAATTAATTTCGGGTTGTCCCTGTTTTTGGACTGCTTTTTTGAATACTTTATCTCATTTAGGATGTGAATGTGTACTGCATGATTGTTTGTTTAAGAAAAATTTGGTTGTCATTTTCTCCTTGCTCCTCGGGTATATATATTTCTTTATATACTTGGGAGCTAATGGGAAATGTTGTAGATTGTTTCTCAAACAAACAATCATGCAATACACATTCACATATGAGATAAGATATTCAAAAAGTGGGTTTAAAAGCCTACCCTTGTGAATACTCTATCAATTTTGTCTGATTTTTCCTTCTCGAGTATATATTTTTTTTATATACTTGTGAATACTCTATCCATTATGTCTGAATTTTTCTCAAACAAACAGTCATGCAATACATATTCACATATAGCGAAAATACAATTTAACTTTCAATAACTATGTATACAATGTAATTTTTAATAATGAAACAGTAACGACAATCGATAAGAGTTGGATTCGTGAAAACCGAACGTCCCCAAAATTCTTTGAAGGTATTAAAAACTTTATGGAGATTATTGGGAAACATGTCGAATCTGAAAGACAAAGTGCGTTGTCTTTGCATAAAGTGTGTGAATATGTATCAATAGTTGTTGAGTACGGTTTATGCCCACATACATGACCGTAGGTTTCTAAAATCGTATACTATATGGCATCATCACGGTGACAAACGTCCTGTTTCGGATTTGGGCTACAATTCGAATCCAATAAACACTCCATCAACTAATGAGATGTTTGATGTAATTGATGATGTTATGGTGAAACAAAATAAAAATGATGAAAATACATATGAGGAAGGACGAAGCATAGACCCATAATTTGATGCTTTGTTTGAGGAGCTCAATACCGAGTTATACCCTGATTGTGAGATGTCTTCCCTAAACTTTCTGGAAAAGTTGTTGCATATTAAAGTGATCAATAAATTGACAAATAGTTCGTTTGACCAACTTGTAGAGTTACTAAGAGTTGCTTTCCCGAAGAGCAAGATTCTAACTTCACACTATGAAGCTAAGAAAAAAATTGAGAAATATAGGGTTAGGATATCAATCCATCCATGCTTGCAAATATAACTGTGTGTAACACCCGTTTCCAGGTATTTCCATTTAAACCCTTAGCATTTTAAAAATATTGTAAATAATCCCTTTACATTGGGCGTACCAGCCTTGTACGTCGGGCGAAAGTCAGCATGAGGGTCGTGGCAGAGGACGAGTACGTTGGACGTACATATGAGTACGTCGGGCGTACTCGTGAAACGCTTAAACCCTAAATTTTTAGGGTTTTGTCCCCTATTTAAACATCTTAATCCCCTTGGACCTCCTTATGACCATCCTCCATTTCCTCCAAACCCTAAAATCAAAACCCTAGCCTTTGTGAGTGAGATTTGAAGCTTGAGAGTGATCCTTGAGTGTTCTTGAAAGAGAAGGAAGATCATTCAAGAAGTGGTGGTGCATTCAAGCCTTTGGATCCGGGATCTACACCTCTTCGTCATTGTAACATCCGGATTTTCAGGGATATTATCGTGTAATTTTATCTGGTGATTAAAGAAGAGACTCGACGAGTTGAGGGTCCAACTTGCCGAGTCAAGCCGGGTTTTCCCATGGACTTAATGAGTGGACTCGACGAGTCCGAGGAGGGACTCGCCGAGTAGGCACTGATTAGAGAAACCCTAATTTCCGGGGTTTGGGACCTATTTAAAGGCACTTATAGCCTCATTTGCGGCCACCCTTTCCTTGGAAGCAAACCCTAAAGGTCATTTGAGCTAGAAAGTGAGAGAGAAGCTATATTGGGATTTTTAGTGCATCATTTGAAAAGAAGAGAAGGAGATCCAGCAAGGATCAAGAGGGGGAAAGTTGGATCCAGTGATAAATCGTCCAGAGCTTCTGAGGAAGGTAAAAGTCTGCACCTTTCTCATTATTTTGGTTAGATCTCATGTGTTGGAGTTCTAGGGATTTTACCACCTTTGGTTTGGGACTTTCAGTAAAATGGGTTAGCTAGAAGCCTAGTCCTCAGATCTGGACCTTGTGAGGTCCCTAGAGTCCAAAGGTCCCAACTTTATTCATCCAAATGAGGGTTGTTGTGTTAACACCTTAAGAAGGGCTTTTTTGGCATTTTGAGGCATTTGTGCCATGCATAAACGTAAAGGTCGAGACTTTATGTGTATCTGGTGTCTTAAAGGGCTAGATCTAGGGTTTGGAATGAGAGATCTGACTTTGGACGTCTGAATGAGGAATCAGACCGAGGGGACTCGTCGAGTCCATGAGTTGACTCGACGAGTCAGTGAGGGTTTGTCCCGATGAGCTTGAGCATGCGATAGCTCGACGAGTTGGGGGTCAACTCGACGAGCTGAGCTGGACTGTCACGAGATTTCTGAGAAAAGTAAGTGGAGTCGACGAGTCGCAAGGGTGCACTCGGCGAGTCGGGTCAAACATGGACTGTTGACTCGAGTTTGACATCTATTGACTTTGGTGCTTTGATCAACATAAGTAGTAGAGACCATGGAGGGGTAAAATGGTCTTTTATCTACTTCAAGAAGTTAAGAGAGGAAGAATAGCCTTCGGTCATTAGAGTTGTGATTAGAGTATCACTTAGAGATATTCATCCCTTGTGTTAGGTGGAGGCTAGTTCGAGATCCGGGAGCGGGGTCTTTACTTGCTGCTGGTCAGGTGAGTCTTCTCACTATACTTTACCTTGAGTGGTAAGTAGAGTTATATGACAGAGTAATTTGTATGCTATGTATGTGATGTGTTGCACTGCATTATTTCTATGTGATTTATGCTGTGTGTATTCCAGAGTTTACAGAGTTAGGACCGGAAGGTCCACAGAGTTAGGACCAGAGGGTCCACAGAGTTAGGACCAGAGGGTCCACAGAGTTAGGGCCAGTGGGCCCACAGAGTTATAGCCTCGAGTGGCTAATATGTGCTATATGTGGTATTTTGGGGAACTCACTAAGCTTTGTGCTTACAATGTTATGTGTTATGTGTTTTAGATTTTCTCAGGATCGCGGGACGGCACCGGCTTGATTGTACACACCAGAGAAAGAGTTGTATTTTTGAGGATCCTGGATTATTAATGGAGTTGTGCTTGTATTTTGAATAAACGAGATTTCTATACAATTTGTTATGAAAAGTATGCGATTTTGAAATGAAAAATCTGTTTGAAAAACTACGGTGTTACAAGTTGGTATCAGAGCCTTGGTTTGAGGGATTCGGATGCACCTTCGGGCGTATCTGAACTCAAACTGAGGATTTGAGGAAATTTTTCATAAAAGAAGCAATTTTTCTAAAAAGAGTAAATGGTTTTTGAGAAAATCAGAACGGAGCAGTGTGTACGATCAGCCAGCCCCCGAATGGTGATTTCCCAAAATACCCTTACATTATGTGTTATGAGATATTATGTGATATGCTATGAATGCTATAAATAGGCTAGGTATTTCATATTTTAGGACTAGAGTGGCCTGATTTGTGATGCCTTAGCCTAGGAGTTGTTGTTATATGTGATGTGCCTCGAGTATGTGCTGAGTATGAGTATCCAGCAGGAATCCTTTTAGAGAGGGATCTGAGTAGAGGAGTAATCTAGGAGAGATACCTAGATGAGCATTTGAGGAGCCTACTGAGTGAGTAGTCAGATGCCCGCGTGGGGTAAAGTTGCTTGAGTTCGATGATATCCTTTGAGTTTGAGGAGAGCAAGTGGGTAATAACCTAGAGTGGTTTTACATGTTGGTAGAGATTATTCGATGCACGAATGCTGCTTGCTTCGTGCTTTGTGGAACTCTTGATGATGGGAGTCACCTACTAAGTGAATATGACGATATTCAGGAGGTAGATGGCTGGCATCATAAGGAGATCTTCAGCAGCTGATGGCGGAGAAGGGTGAGAACCTAGGAAGAGCCTAGGAAAGGGTGACCCTAGTCAGATGAGTACGCTGACAGAGTAGAGCATTTCGCAGAGGAGCGAACACACGTGACAAGATTGGTGATCGAGAAGGTTGAGCAGCCACTTAGGAACTCGGGGATGGTCCGTGCAGAAAGTATGGGTAGATGTGGCAGGTAGTATGGGCCCGTACTACTGAAAGCAGAGGACCCGTACTCGATACAGGGAACATTCCGGAGGATCTAAGTAGCAGATCGAGAGGTGATTTCATGGTTCGTGTACCGTGATTTGTAGCAGATCGAGAAGTGGTGTCATGGTTCGAGTACCATGATTTGTAGCAGATCGAGAGGTGATGTCATGGTTCGAGTACCATGATTTGTAGTAGATCGAGAGGTGATGTCATGATTCGAGTACCATGATTCGTAGCGGATTGAGAAGAGATAACATGGTTCGGGTACCATGATTCGTAGCGGATTAAGAAGAGATAACATGGTTCGGGTACCATGATTCATAGCAGATCGAGAGGTGGCCACATGGTTCGAGTACCATGACCCGTGACATTTAGTGTTATTGTTTCTACCAGTTATTCCGTGGTGATGGGTTAGACCGAGATCAGAGGTGAAAGAGTATGGGGCAAGAGGGCCATGATGAACGAGTTTTAGTGAAGCATCCTTTAAAAGGGAAATAGAGTTAGCCCTGAGGGATTGTTGGTGAGATGCCAATTGGAGTCGCAAGACTCAAGAATGAGTAGAGATGGCGGTTATGGAGGATTACGGCATGAGTTGAGCAATCAGCCGATGGTGGAGATGTCATTTTCTGTGACCCGAGCGGTGTTAATTTCTGTTCCTATGAGAATCAGGAGAGGTATTGAGATTTTCGGTTTCCAAGGTTGGGGGTTAGCCCTGTGGGGTAGCTTTGGTTACGATCTTTCATTAGAGTATTTGGGACAGTATGTCTGCCGAGAGGTAATGTTAAAGCATGAGCAGGTTGTCAGCGAGGACTGAGATGATTAAGGACAAGGATACACCCTATTTGAGCATAGTAGGGCATGTATTAGCTGCAGCGGTAGACGATCAAGAAGAGGATATTTGAGCGGTGGCTCTTATTGTCGATGATGAGTATCGAGTGTGGTAATGAGGACTCCACTCTTGTTACAACCCACGTGATGGAACGTTGGTTGAAGAGTCGATGATGAGGAATATGATAGTTCATTATTTTCAGACTGAGAGTCAGGGCTACGACTGGACAATTGAGATGTCTGGTAGTGGGATGGTACGAGATTCTGAAGGACTAGAGGTAGTCATGATGAGAGGTTTCTGAGGATTTCATCGGAGTTTCGGGGTATTTGGAATTGCTTGACCTCCATCAGGGAGATCATCGAGCATTGCGTATCACCTTCCAAGAGTAGGCGCGATGTTATTGGTAAAAACAGTCTGTGGGCTAGATGGTTGGCGAACCAATTGGTGATGGTTCGAACCCTGAGTGGGGGAGAACCGGGTACTTTTGAGGAGATCAGAGATTTGTTCGAGATCGGTTAGTGAACTGGATAAAGAGGCCTGCGGTGCGGATTCCTGAGACCAGGGTTATTGGTGGTCAAGGAGAGGTGCAGAGTGAGATAGTGCATGTGGTACGTGTTTAAGAAAGGATGAGTGTCTCTACGGAAAGTGGCCGTTGGTCGGAGACCTTATGATGGTTAGGAATCCTTCAGGGTTAAATGGTGAATTCAAGGTGGTTGGCTTGTGAGGGTAGTTCGGCGGTTGAGAATTTCTGGATCAGAGTATGGGCTATTATATGCAGTATGGGAAGGGAAGAAGTTGTTTGGGAAACCAACTTCAGGGTCGTTAAGAGTATTCTTGCATGAGTTTTGAGCAATAGAGGAGGAAGTTTCGGATTGTCATCTTTGTGTTCTGAGTCGTTGGCAATTTCTCCGTGTTTTAAATTGGGAGAGAAAGTATTCCGGGGTTACAAGTGGCACGAGAGAAAGACCGGTTGCGAGGTTCCGAGGAAGCAATGCGGTATCTAAGTATGATGCCATGAGCATGGGATCAGCGGTAGAGTCAAGACACTGCGAGGCGTTGTGATGGTATTCCAGGGTATCCGAGTTTAATGTCCTAAAATCTCAAATTATTTTGAGTTTGAGTTTGAGATGACGAGTGGTGTATCAAGTGTCTATGGTTCCGGTGGGGGCCTTCAGCTAATTGACATCAAATGGATTTATTTGAGAATGTGAATTGCAGCGAGAAAGAGTGGATTTGTCACGACGATGGTCGTCCGAAGTAGTGATGTTTAGCCCGGATGGGTGTGTGTGCACCTATCTATGCTGGGCCGCAGAGCATGAGTTAATGATCGCAGTATGGTGTCAACCTGAGGATGAGATTGTGAAGTGGTAAGAGTAAGTGCGGTAAGACTGTGTGGAGCTGCAGTTTCAATGATTCAGTGCAGAGAGGTTGTGGTGATGCTACGGGGAGCCGTAGTACTCACTATTCAGTGAGAGGTTGTGGTGATGCTACGGGGAGCCGTAGTACTCACTATTCAGTGAGAGGTTGTGGTGATGCTACGGGGAGCCGTAGTACTCACTATTCAGTGAGAGGTTGTGGTGATGCTACGGGGAGCCGTAGTACTCACTATTCAGTGAGAGGTGTGGTGATGCTATGGGGAGCTGTAGTACTCACTATTCGGTGAGAGGTTGTGGTGATGCTACGGGGAGCCGTAGTACTCACTATTCAGTGAGAGGTCGTTGTGACACTGCGGGGAGCCGTAGTACCCACTAGTCAGCGAGAGAATGTTGTGATGAAGTGCTCTCTGATCAGAGCTTGACGCACAAGAGTTTTAGGCTTGGGTAGCCCTAAGATATGAGTATGTGGAAGCCTGGAGTCGAACCAGGGGCGAGACTGGGGTCTCCATAATTGTCGGGAGTCGTTATATTCTGAAATGAGAGGTGGTTGTCGCAACATAAGGGAATTGGAAAAGTGGAATACGCACGGGTTGCGAATCATGAGTCTTGAGTTGGGTGCTTCATTGGGACGAGTGGTTCCAATTCTGGATCGGACCAGACTCTCGATATTGAGTTTGACTCTAGTGGTGCATTAAGTAGGCGAAATGAGACTCTGGATTCTGAGATGGGTTCCATTTTGAGGAATATTGTTTGTCATCAGATGTTTTGGACCGGAGTGGGTCAGTTCGTTGGTGCGGGAGGTACCGCGAGGCGCTCGTATCTAAGGAGTAGTGTTCGACGGGGGTCGAGGGTGAAACAATTTTGTAGGATTGTGAAATCTGTTGGGGTAAAGAGAACTTCGTGACTTGGGTGTCACTGGGCCGAGATAGGTGTTATGAGAAGGAAGCCAGTAAGACATTTCGGGATATGTTATGGGTGACCTTTGGAGGTTCAACTATGGAGTCAGAAGTTGACCTAGTGCTCAGTATTAAAAAGGGGTATGAAGAACGAAGTTGGGACTTGTGATTGTGATGTCCGATGACACTTCTGAGCGAGCCTGGTTATTCTCTTGTGTCAGAAGGGCAGAGTGTTGAGGATTCTTTGTTCGGATGGGTTCTGATAGCAGTTTAGTGTATGATCCCTGGTGGGGTGTGGACCCTTCCATTTCATGGGGCGTGATTTAGATCACTAGCATGTTGATATGAGTGAGCGGTAGCCGATTGTTGGATTTGGTCTTGAGAATCAGAGGATCAGTGAGTTATCAGGGTTTGATATTCGAGGAGCGAATATCATGGTGATCGCTTGAGTAGGCGGTCTGGCGGCGGGTCAGGCCACTAGAGCTTCCAGATAATGGGAAGGAGTATATTAGCGACGGAAGAGTTGGTTCAGTTCTGGTCGTGGGAGTTTTGTGTGGTTTCAGGAGTCCATAGAGAAAGATATCGGTGTAGTATGAGATCCTTTTGGTGGTGCCTTTTGGGTTGATGATTCCATTATGTGAGTGGTTAAGGAGTGATTTCGAGGGCGAAATCTAATTCAAGTGGGGGAGAATTGTAACATCCGGATTTTCAGGGATATTATCGTGTAATTTGATCTGGTGATTAAAGAAGAGACTCGACGAGTTGAGGGTCCAACTCGCCGAGTCGTGCCGGGTTTTCCCGTGGACTTAATGAGTGGACTCGACGAGTCCGAGGAGGGACTCGCCGAGTAGGCGTTGATTAGAGAAACCCTAATTTACGGGATTTGGGACCTATTTAAAGGCACTTATAGCCTCATTTGCGGCCACCCTTTCCCTAGAAGCAAACCCTAAAGGTCATTTGAGCTAGAAAGTGAGAGAGAAGTTATCTTGGGATTTTTAGTGCATCATTTGAGAAGAAGAGAAGGAGATCAAGCAAGGATCAAGAGGGGGAAAGTTGGATCCAGTGATAAATCGTCCAGAGCTTCTGAGGAAGGTAAAAGTCTGCACCTTTCTCATTATTTTGGTTAGATCTCATGTGTTGGAGTTCTAGGGATTTTACCACCTTTGGTTTGGGACTTTCAGTAAAATGGATTAGCTAGAAGCCTAGTCCTCAGATCTGGACCTTGTGAGGTCCCTAGAGTCCAAAGGTCCCAACTTTATTCATCCAAATGAGGGTTGTTGTGCTTAACACCTTAAGAAGGGCTTGTTTTGGCATTTTGAGGCATTTGTGCCATGCATAAACGTAAAGGTCGAGACTTTATGTGTCTCTGATGTCTTAAAGGGCTAGATCTAGGGTTTGGAATGAGAGATCTGACTTTGGACGTCTGAATGAGGAATCAGACCGAGGGGACTCGTCGAGTCCATGAGTTGACTTGACGAGTCAGTGAGGGTTTGTCCCGATGAGCTTAAGCATGCGATAGCTCGACGAGTTGGGGGTCAACTCGACGAGCTGAGCTGGACTGTCACGAGATTTCTGAGGAAAGTAAGTGGAATCGACGAGTCGCAAGGGTGCACACGGCGAGTCGGGTCAAACATGGACTTTTGACTCGAGTTGGACTTATGTTGACTTTGGGGCTTTGATCAACATAAGTAGTAGAGACCATGCAGAGGTAAAATGGTCTTTTATCCACTTCAAGGAGTTAAGAGAGGAAGAATAGCCTTCGGTCATTAGAGTTGTGATTAGAGTATCACTTAGAGATATTCATCCCTTGTGTTAGGTGGAGGCTAGTTCGAGATCCGGGAGCGGGGTCTTTACTTGCTGCTGGTCAGGTGAGTCTTCTCACTATAATTTACCTTGAGTGGTAAGTAGAGTTATATGACAGAGTATTTTGTATGCTATGTATGTGATGTGTTGCACTGCATTATTTCTATGTGATTTATGATGTGTGTATTCCAGAGTTTACAGAGTTAGGACCGGAAGGTCCACAGAGTTAGGACCAGAGGGTCCAAAGAGTTAGGACCAGAGGGTCCACAGAGTTAGGGCCAGTAGGCCCATAGAGTTATAGCCTCGAGTGGCTAATATGTGCTATATGTGGTATTTTGGGGAACTCACTAAGCTTTGTGCTTACAGTGTTATGTGTTATGTGTTTCAGGTTTTCTCAGGATCGCGGGACGGCACCGGCTTGATTGTACACACCAGAGAAAGAGTTGTATTTTTGAGGATGCTGGATTATTAATGGAGTTGTTCTTGTATTTTGAATAAACGAGATTTCTATACAATTTGTTATGAAAAGTATGCGATTTTGAAATGAAAAATCTGTTTGAAAAACTACGGTGTTACAGTCGTATTTTGAAGGTATAAAGTTCATACTTTGGAGCTTGTTTTGATAGATCTTGTTTAGGCTTGGATATAAGTTCATTTTTTCCCAAAAATGTGATCTTTGTGAGTATGGAATACTCTAGAGCATATGAGTTATCCTTTCAGACGTTTTAGGGTGTTTAGAGTCATAAAAATGTTAGCTTGGTCCTTTCCTTTCTCCCATGCATGAGTTATGGAGTTTTTAGTAAAGTGAAATGTTAGGGTTTTTGGATTTAGCTCTTTTTAGCTATAAAAATGTTAGCTTGGTCCTTTCCTTTCTCCCTTTCCTTTCTCCCATGCATGACTTTATGGATTAAGGCGTCCTTTAAGGGTTGGATCTGAAGTTGGAGTAAATGTCTTAATGATTAAGACATTAAAAGTTGAGTTTGGGGACTCAACCGTGTATGCCGAGCGTACTCCTGGCTACACCCAGTGTAGCTAGTTGCGAGCATGTTCCTTCCCAGCCAAGTGCTCTATGCCCAACATTGAGCTGTGTATGCTGCGCGTACGACCTTGGGATGACTTTCTTTAACTTTTAGGCTAATTGTGTCTTTAAGGGAACCACTAAGGGTTTTGGTCTTGGAAGAGGCAAAATGGTATTTTTCCCTAAATATGTATTAGACTTGGATTGGGATTAGTGAAGTATGAAAATTACCTTAATTATTAATTAAGATTAATTGTTGTAATTATTAGGTGGAGTCTAGTTCCGGCAGTTCAGGTGTGAGTTCTATGAGTCATCTGTGCGAGGTGAGTCTCCTCACTATTCTCACTTGTGTGGTAGAATATATGTGTTAACTAGCTGGGTCTACGTGTTATTATAGTGATATGTGTTACTGTGTATACTGAGACTTCGGATAGTCTCAAGGGTTTTGATAACCTACAGGGCGCGTTGTTTGCCCACTGAGTATTCGGGTAGTCTCTAGGGTTGCTGATAACCCATAATTGTTTATTTTGTGTTGTGTTGTATGTGATATTTTGGGGAAATCACTAAGCTTTGTGCTTATAGTTGTTGATTAAATGTGTTTCAGGTACTTCTGAGGATCGCGAGAAGGTGAAGGCTTTATTCTACACATTTGCCTGCAATTTATGAATCTGGATATTTTGGGACACTCTATCATACACCCGGACCAGACGGCGGAAACGTCCGAAGGCGGTTGACCTCATTGTGCAGTAGCATAACAATTGAATATAAATGAAAAATAGAAATCCAAACATCATACATTGAGATAACAAACTTACATTGTTTACATATTGTATTTGTTCTTCAAATTACAACAAGATACATAAGTAGAGAAACTCCAAACTACAGCAAAATAGTCCTGCATCCGCGTCTCTTTTTACCTGCTTACTAGATCCCTTAGAATACAAGTCGTTTTGAAAAGCGTCAACTAAAAAGTTGGTGAGTTCATAATCATTTTTTGTATAAAATAGCTTTGCACTTGTTTAGAATCGTTCTTGTTGAACCTTCAGAAAATCCGGTATTTTCTATAAAATCGTTTGAAGTCTTGCTTTGAAATCATGGATATATGCGTACATGACATTACTTTTTATTCATCCTTATAAGGAGTGATTTGTGAAAAGTAATTAATTCATAAAGACGAGCTGTGTCTGAGAGTAGTTCTTTTGAGTAGTAGCAACAACTAGTTTCCAGAAAATCCTTTGTTTTCTAAAAGGAACACAGTTGGAAATCTTGTTTTGGTGTGTTTTAGTTTATCGTTTTCGAAATCGTACAAAATCGTTTACTCCAGAAAATCCTATATTTTCTTGTATAAAATAATCGTAATTTTTGTGCCAATTGTGTATACTTGCATATGAGTGTGTATTAGTTTATCGTTTTCAAAATCGTATACAATCGTTTTTCCCCAGAAAATCCTATATTTTCTGATTTGTAAATGGCAGTATTTAGACTCTAATACTTGTTAGGTGAAAGAAATTAACATGGTGATTGTGGACATTCCACGCAAGTTGAGTAGACGGTCAACACAATAAATGCGGACCATCACTACCTCGCATAGTGCAGTCAACATAATGTGCCAAAATTAATTTATGAGGTTTTCCTTACATAAATTGCTAAACATATTCTAGTGAGTTGTTATAACCATACTAATATGACCGAGATCTGTTTTGGAGTTTCTCAGGCGCCCTTGTTTTGTTTAAAGACATTTGTCATCCTAGACTGGCCGGGCTAGCTGTAGCGAACAGCGAAGGTGCGGGGTGTCAACCCCGTATAGATCTATACACAAATTCCCGCTCTCCCTCCAAGATACTCTGGCTATAATTCCTTACAGGACTTTAGAAGTACACTAATATTTTTATATTTAGGTACTTTTGAGATTCGTCTGACTAGAATATTAACAACCTTTTGAGCAATCGTTGAGATCCATTATTTATTAAATAAACAATGATACTTGTACTTGTTGAATAGAAATATTGTTTTCGTTTCATAACATCAATTATGCTTGTTGACTAGATGTTTCATGTTCGTTACGGAACATTCGTTCTGTTTGTTGGTTGGGTGCTTCGTTTTCGTTTCGTTTTGTAAAAAAAATAATCCACTTTGAACATTTATACAAATGGCCAAATCTTATCAGAGTTGGCAAAAATGATCCTTCCCTTTTATAAATTATCGACTCAAGCCCATTTAAAGGAAAAAGTGTCAAGTTGTAATTTGTGTAAATTTACAACTGCAGGTTATGACACGCATTTTCTGCTTGATGACATACAGATCATCACTTATGTTTCTGAAAGTTTTACGACAACAGTTTAGGACATGCAAATATTTTTGTCATGAAAACTCCGTTTTTGTACATTTTTCTTGATAAAATTATTTATATTGGATATTTAAAAATTATCATTAATAGTTTGTTAATCTTGTAAAAAGTCATGATTATGACACAATGTTCCAAGATAACCCTTATATTTATGTTTGGCCAAAAGTGATCCAAAATATTTTTATTTCCATAATTTAATCACTTTCAAAATATTTTGTCCAACAACTTGTTTAAGTTAATCTTGAAGCAAATCCTTATAGTTGTTGTTATAATACTTCATGATTTATACTTAGTAACATACTAATTCTTGTTTCTACACACGATGTGTGGCATATAATCCAAACTCTTGAGACTTAACCAAAATCTCGAGTTTTGGACTATTTATAAGGGGCTTCATACTTAAGCACATATAATATGGCATCCATACACAATAAGCAAATAGATCATGATTTACACAAGACTTTGACTTGTATTCTCCCATAAAAACAATAAAACTTTGAAAAAGGTAGGGGTATGAAGCTCACCTTGAGTTAGTTTTGTGGGGTTGTTGAAGTGTAGTGAAGAGATCTTGATTCTAAGCACTAGAATGCGCTTGCTGAACTCCTTGAAGCCTAGATTATTATAAGGAGGTTAAATTAGGACCTTGTGTGTAGATGAGATGATTTTAACAAAATAATGTATAGAAATACTAGGAGATTTCGAAATAGCTCACCTAATTTCCAAGAACCACCTGGATGATAAAGATTTTTGGAAGAATCCACTTGTTCTTGAGAGGAGTTTGTTAAATGGGTGAGGAGGGAATTGTTGAGGAGGTATAAATTCTCCAGAGAGTGAAAGGAGGTAGGGGTGAAGATTAGTAGAAAGGAGTTATTCTTTTGAATAAAGGAAGGGAATTTGATTTGATGTGTGCTTGGAGATCTGAAGGATATTACATGTTTATTCGTGACCACCTTGGAACTTGTTGAGATGTCGCATCATAGAGTCAAAGGCTTTTTTCTTATTCACACCTTATGTTTTAAAATAATATCTTAAAATGATGGAATGGTCTGGAATGGTTCGAAATCCGGAGTCCAATGGTAAAATCTGGAGTCAAATAGTGAATTCCGGAGCCAAAACATGAGTTCCGAAGTCGCTTGGTGAGTTCCGAAGGAAAATTCTCAAGTTCCGGAGTCAAATCATAACTTCTGAAGCTTTACTCAAGTTCCGGAGTGGGATTCCGGGGTCAATCCTCCAAATTCCGGAGTTAGATCAGAAGTTCCAAACACAAAAGCGAAGTCAACATGTCCGGACCGAAGATGTGAAGCCTTCCGAAGTGGCGCGAGGCTTTTCCGAAGTCAGTTATTCCGGATCAGAAGACGTCCAGAGCGAGACTATCCTGGGCATGCTGAATTCCGAAGCACATAAATTCCGGAGCCAAGAGGTTCCTATGTGCGAGAATGCTCGGTTCCTTTAGGAGGTCCGAAGCTTCCTAAGGGTTCCGAACTACGTTTTCTCCTTTAAGTTTCCTCCTTTCATTTTGAGTTGATTTTGACTAAGGAAAAACTACATAGGGAGATTTGAGAGAGATTTGAGATACATAGAGAGATTTGGAAGAGATTTGAGATACATGGAGAGATTTGGGAGAGATTTGAGATACATGGAGAGATTTGCATTATAACAATGCATGGTCCATTAGGAACCATAATGTACACTTTAAATTGTTAGCACAAGTCTCACAATAGTCATTGCTTACCTGAGGACAGAATTTCCTAGCAAAAAATGCTAGTTGTGACATCATCCCCCTGTTAGAGGGAATTTCGTCCCGAAATTCTTTCGAAAGGTAGGGTCGTGAATGCGGGATTAGGTGAAGGTACTTTTGCTTCATCTGGTCCTCGCGTTCCCAAGTGAATTCCGGTTCACGCCTAGCGTTCTCTTGAACCTCCACAATTGGGATGCGGCTTTGCCTTGTGGGCTTAACCTCTCTATCCATATTCTCGATAGGTTGATCAACGATTAGGAGGTTCTAGCTCACTTTAATCTTGTCTAGTGGAATTGGGAGGGTTTTTTGTCCGATAGACACTTCCTAGGTTCGACGCGTGGAATACAGGGCGTACGCCACTAAGCTCGGAGGATAGTTGGAGTTTGTAGGCTACCGGATCGATCCGTGCGAGGATCTCGAATGGCCCGATGCATCGGGGATTTAGTTTACCGTTCCTTTCGAATTGTGTCATCCTTCCCCGAAGGAAGATCTTTAAGGATACTCTGAACCCCTACTTGGAATTTCCACGGCTTTAACCTGCTATCTACATAGCTCTTTTGTCGGCCTCGCGATGTTCGAAGTCGTGCTCAGGTTTGGTCTATCCTTTCCATTGTTTCTCGAATAATCTCGGGTCTAGTGAATGTGATAATGGGCGTTTGTCCTTTTTCCAGCTGGGTATCTCCCACCTCAGCCCAACAGAGGATGACTTGCACCTCTGACCACGCAGGGCCTCGAAGGGTGCAACTTCTATGCTCGAGTGGTAGTTGTTGTTATATGAGTACTCGATTAGAGGTGGGTGGGTTCTTGTTTACCTCGATCTCGTCAAGTGGAATTTCTAGAGCTTCGGTGGTCTGACACTTATGAGTGTTGAATACATAGAAGGTGAAATGTCCGAAATTGGGTTCTCAGGTTAATCGGAGGCTATGAGTTATCAGGCCTATCTTGGCGAGGACTTTTGAATGGTCTTTTAGGGATCGGAATCCTGGTGTCCTAGAAGTAGAGTTTTATGGGCCCTAAGAGTCGGTACTATGGTCACCAAGGTTGAGTTTGCGTGATGTAGTTGACCTTTTGAGTCTTAGATTATCTTGGGAGTTTTCTTACTATGGTTTTCCGAGCTAATGGTAGGTCGGCCTCTGCCAGTTCCTTGTTGTTGGTTGAACAAGTTTCCAATTCTGGGTAGGGAGTATCGATCCTTGAGGAAAGGTTTTTTTTGGCTTATTCGTAGTCGGTGGTGCCTATGGTAGTTTCGTCTTTCTTCCCTATGAGTTAGACAGGTGCTTCCTGTGGTTAGGGACTGGGTCTGATGTTTCCTTTATCTATTATATCGATCTTGTGATCAGACACTATTGGTTCTTGCGACCGTGCTAAGTAGTATCGGGCGTTTGGTTATTGGGGTGGTTCCAGGAGTCGGGGTGATTCTATCTCTGTGTAGCACATAGTTGATGTTTCCAAAGGGATTTTGGGAATCTCTGGAGGAAGGTTGGAAGCCTTTTGGATTCCCTTGATGTCTTTTGTTTCTTGATTTTTAATCTTTATTGGGACTAGGGAAGGGTGTGGTATTTCTTACACCAGGACTTAGGTGTCTGGTTGCTAGGGATTTGTCGTTACCGGCTGAAAGAGTTTTGTTATCCGGTTGAGTAAGACGAAAGTCTATTTTCAATACTCGAGGTTTGTAAGGTGGGAATCAAGCCTGTCCGTTCCAATTGATGACATGAGACTCCCTGTTATAATAGGTGTTACGTCAATTTGGGGAGTATTGGTTGTTAGGAATGACAGGGTGTCCTATGTTCAGGTTCTTATCACTACTAGTTTTGTTTTTGTTGTTTCCATTGGGTCTATTTATTCCTGTTTGCTAGGTGTTTTAGCGACACAAGGGTGCTGCTATAAGGTAAGGGAATTCATAATCCGAATTCTGCCAGGTTTTTCTACTATAGATGGATGTGACCTAACCGTTTATATATAGAGTTTTTAAAAGATAATTGACTGCGAGGTTCTGTCCTAATCGATATTCAGCCCAGGGACAGGAAAATGAGGCGGATTTACACACTCTAAGTTTATGGGATCCTAACTATATATGACACTAACGTTCATATGGACCCATCATGGTCCGTTCGTAAGGATCTCTAGCTTCTCCGTGATTCACAGGACTTGTTCTAATGAGGAAATAGCTTTTGGATTATGTTTTTAATTGACAAAAAAATTTTGTGATAATTTGAAGCCTAAAGTTTGTCGTGGGAACGTACCAAAAACTGCGGTAGGGTTCCTTGTCGTCTCTTCCTGTCTAGTTGTCAACTCCTCCATAAGTCATCTCTGTTGGACAATCTCTCTTAAAATGTCCTATTGCACCGCATTTGGGACATACCGACCTTACTTTTGGGTTGAGGGTCGGAGTGACACATGGGGTCGGGGCCCTACAGTAGCGGGAGGTGTGCCCCATCCTGTTGCACCTTCTACAACGAAATTTCTGGCAAGCTCCTTGATGATGGTATTTGCAGTTGTTGCAGCGTGGGATGTTCCCAGGATATGATTGTCTCGTTGTGGGAGGAGTACGGTTAGTAGGGGTAGGAACTGCTCCCGCTTGTTGCTTTTTAGTAGGCCTCTGAGTCGAACTGCCTCCTTTTTCGTTTCCGAACTTTCGTTTCTTGTTCTTAGGTTTAGGTTTTAGAGTGCATTGGTGAGTTGTCCTTCGTTGGTTTCCTTGGTTGTCGTTATGGTTAAAATTATCGACACTGCTTCCAATTTCGTTTGTATTGAAGTATGCCAAGATGGCTGCCACGGCAGCTGTTACAGTGGCTTGGAAAGTGGCGGAGTCTATTCATAGGACCGGTGCATCATCGGGGTACTGGTTATCTTCATGAAAAGACATGACCCTGTTGTACACGAAAAGTGAGCTTGTAAGTACTCGTAGTTAATTCCAGGTGAGTTTACTCGCATAATCTCAACGTGCTGGTGCTAATTGCGTCAACCTACATCCCCATGATGTAGTTATGGTAGAGAGTGGAAACTTATATTGTATGACATTAAGTCCGTCAAAATAGCACATAGTTACCAATATAGTTAGCGGATTGGGTTGTATGGATTCTTGGAGGGTGTACTCCTCTTGGTTCACTACTACTGGTTGTGCTTAAAGGCATTATGACCCTAAGGCGAGTAGTGCGGTGATTCTCCTATACCGATATGGCGCACAAAGTGCATATCCATTTCACTTATATTATGAGTGCCCTTTTTGTGTTCCTTATACTGCTAAGGCTGTCCTTGCCTTGATTGTTATGAGTTGTGGTCTCCAGATGACCACTGCATAGTTTTCTGGTCCTACTTGTGGGTTTCTTAAGGCATTTGGAATGGCGTTTTTGTTACTTGTGGGGGATCGGATTTACATTGCCGTACACCGGGCTTTGTTTACGGTCTCCATCACTACATGACAGAGAGTTGGAAACCGGGAGTCCATTCGGGGTACCCATGGCCCAAACAGAGGTGATGCTTGATTCTTGAGGATGTTGGCTATTGGGGCTCGGTGCGCGTCGGTTGTGGATCGGATTGTCTTTTGTGGAGATGTGCCATGAACCGGGTAGGAGTGAATCACTAAGCTTGTCTTTGCGTAGGTATTGTTTTGTTTCTAGGTATATCCATTCCGGGGGAACTTATATTGGGTGTTTACGTATCTGAGAAGAGAAAGGTGAAAGGGTCTCTGGCCTACTCCCAATTGGGTAAAGTTCGTTAAGGGTTTCCTTGGCGCTTTCATCCTTGCTGAGCTCTTAGTCGGAATTCCTCCCTTTCACAATTCATCTCTTGGTATTCCTTAGGATTCCATCTCTGGGTTTTCCTCATGGACTTCTTTTGGTCACTCCTTTCCCCATCCGCAAATCACCGTGACAGGGTAGAAGAAGTCTTGGTGAGGAATTCCAACTATGTTGTTTGTGCAAGAATAGAGGCACGAGATATATGGGGAAGGTTTAGGTTTGGGAGGGGTTTATAGTATCCTAAAGAACTCCTATAGTATTTTAAACTTGATGTTCGATTCTAATGTTCTCTTGTGCGCATAATTGGTAGGTTTTAGTTTTGTTGCAACACCACCATCACACCCAAGCACATGTTGGTCATATCTAGAATAAATATAGCTGATCAGGCTATATTTATCCCATATATGATTACATAGATGCCCAGATTTGACTGTAGTGTTCAACCTGTAGTTACTTTCGGTTTCTCCTCGTTATGATACTATGTTAGTAGATATGTATACTTTTATAAAATACTTATCCCTTTTAAAGTATACTTTTAGGCAGAGTGTGTTTTAGTCCTATTGTATTTTTAGTTGTATATCTTGTATGGCTAGATATACTAGATCACTATAAACAATGCTCTGATACCAATCTATCACACCCCGGACCAGACGGCAGAAAAGTCTGAAAGCGGGTGACCTCATTGTGCAGTATCATAACAATTGAATATAAATGAAACCTAGCAATCCAAACATCATACATTGAGATAACAAACTTACATTGTTTACATATTGTATTTGTTCTTCAAATTATAACAAGAGACATAAGTAGAGAAACTCCAAACTACAGCAAAATAGTCCTGCATCCGCGTCTCTTTTTACCTGCTTACTAGATCCCTGAAAATACAAGTCGTTTTGAAAAGCGTCAACTAAAAAGTTGGTGAGTTCATAAGCATTTTTGTATAAAATAGCTTTGCACTTGTTTAGAATCGTTCTTGTTGAACCTTCAGAAAATCCGGTATTTTCTATAAAATCGTTTGAAGTCTTGCTTTGAAATCATGGATATATGCGTACATGACATTACTTTTTATTCATCCTTATAAGGAGTGATTTTTGAAAAGTAATTAATTAATAAAGACGATTTGTGTCTGAGAGTAGTTCTTTTGAGTAGTAGCAACAACTAGTTTCCAGAAAATCCTCTGTTTTCTAAAAGGAACACAGTTGGAAATCTTGTTTTGGTGTTTTTTAGTTTATCGTTTTCGAAATCGAACAAAATCGTTTACTCCAGAAAATCCTATATTTTCTTGTATAAAATAATCGTAATTTTTGTGCCAATTGTGTATACTTGCATATGAGTGTGTATTAGTTTATCGTTTTCAAAATCGTATACAATCGTTTTTCCCCAGAAAATCCTATATTTTCCGATTTGTAAATGGCAGTATTTAGACTCTAATACTTGTTAGGTGAAAGAAATTAACATGGTGATTGTGGAAATTCCACGCAAGTTGAGTAGATGGTCAACACAATAAATGCGGACCATCACTACCTCGCATAGTGCAGTCAACACAATGTGCCAAAATTAATTTATGAGGGTTTCCTTACATAAATTGCTAAACATATTCTAGTGAGTCGTTATAACCATACTAATATGACCGAGACCTGTTTTGGCGTTTCTCAGGCGCCCTTGTTTTGTTTAAAGACATTTTTCATCCTAGACTGGCCGGTCTAGCTGTAGCGAACAACGAAGGTGCGGGGTGTCAACCCCGTATAGATCTATACACAAATTCCCGCTCTCCCTCCAGGAGACTCTGGCTATAACTCCTTACAGGAGTTTAGGAGTACACTAATATTTTTATATTTACGTACTTTTGAGATTCGTCTGACTAGAATATTAACAACCTTTTAAGCAATCATTGAGATCCATTATTTATTAAATAAACAATGATACTTGTACTCGTTGAATAGAAATATCGTTTTCGTTTCATAACATCAATTGTGCTTGTTGACTAGATGTTTCGTGTTCGTTTCAGAACATTCGTTGTGTTTGTTGGCTGGGTGCTTCGTTTTCATTTCGTTTTGTAAAAAAATTAATCCACTTTGAACATTTATCAAAATGGCCCAATCTTATCGGAGTTGGCAAAAATGGTCCTTCCCTTTTATAAATTATCGACTTAGGCCCATTTAAAGGAAAAAGTGTCAAGTTGTAATTTGTGTAAATTTACAACTCCAGGTTATGACACGCGTTTTCTGCTTGATGACATACATATCATCACTTCTGTTTCTGAAAGTTTTACGACAGCAGTTTAGGACATGCAAATATTCTTGTCATGAAAACTCTGTTTTTGTACATTTTTCTTGATAAAATTATCAATATTGGATATTTATAAATACTCACTAATAGTTTGTTAATCTTGTAAAAAGTCATGAGTATGACACAATGTTCCAAGATAACCCTTATATTTATGTTTGGCCAAAAGTGATCCAAAATATTTTTATTTCCATAATTTAATCACTTTCAAAATATTTTGTCCAACAACTTGTTTAAGTTAATCTTGAAGCAAATCCTTATAGTTGTTGTTATAATACTTCATGATTTATACTTAGTAACATACTAATTCTTGTTTCTACACACGATGTGTGGCATATAATCCAAACTCTTGAGACTTAACCAAAATCTCGAGTTTTGGACTATTTATAAGGGGCTTCATACTTAAGCACATATAATATGGCATCCATACACAATAAGCAAATAGATCATGATTTACACAAGACTTTGACTTGTATTCTCCCATAAAAACAATAAAACTTTGAAAAAGGTAGGGGTATGAAGCTCACCTTGAGTTAGTTTTGTGGAGTTGTTGAAGTGTAGTGATGAGATCTTGATTCTAAGCACTAGAATGCCCTTGCTGAACTCCTTGAAGCCTAGATTATTATAAGGAGGTTAAATTAGGACCTTGTGTGTAGATGAGATGATTTTAACAAAATAATGTATAGAAATACTAGGAGATTTTGAAATAGCTCACCTAATATCCAAGAACCACCTGGATGATAAAGATTTTTGGAAGAATCCACTTGTTCTTGAGAGGAGTTTGTTAAATGGGTGAGGTGGCATTTCTTGAGGAGGTATGAATTCTCTAAAGAGTGAAAGGAGGTAGGGGTGAAGATTAGTAGAAAGGAGTTATTCTTTTGAATAAAGGAAGGGAATTTGATTTTATGTGTGCTTGGAGATCTGAAGGATATTACATGTTTATTCGTGACCACCTTGGAACTTGTTGAGATGTTGCATCATAGAGTCAAAGGCTTTTGTCTTATTCACACCTTATGTTTTAAAATAATATCTTAAAATGATGGAATGGTCCGGAATGGTTCGAAATCCGAAGACATAAGCGAAGTCAACATGTCCGAACCGAAGATGCGAAGCCTTCCGGAGTGGCGCGAGGCTTTTCCGAAGTCAGTTATTCCGGATCAGAAGACGTCCGGAGCGAGACTGTCCGGGGCATGCTGAATTCCGAAGCACATAAATTCCGGAGCCAATAGGTTCCTATGTGCGAGAATGCTCGGTTCCTTTAGGAGGTCAGAAGCTTCCTAAGGGTTCCGAACTAGGTTTGCTCCTTTAACTTTCCTCCTTTCATTTTGAGTTGATTTTGACTAAGGAAAAACTACATAGGGAGATTTGAGAGAGATTTGAGATACATAAATAGATTTGGGAGAGATTTGAGATACATGGAGAGATTTGGGAGAGATTTGAGATACATGGAGAGATTTGCATTATAACAATGCATGGTCCGTTAGGAACCATAATGTACACTTTAAAGTGTTAGCACAAGTCTCACAATAGTCCTTGCTTACCCGAGGACGAAATTTCCTAGCCAAAAATGCTAGTTATGACACACTCTAATATTTTGATGATGATTTGTATTTAACATTGTTATTTTCTTTAGATGGTTTTTATGAACAATGTTTTCTTATGAATTTAAAAATGAAAAAATTGGTTTGAAAATTTGGATGTTACAAGTAGGTATCAGAGCCCTAGTTTGAGGGATTTGAAAGAACATTCGTAGGATTACAAACTCAACCTAAGGATATGAGGACTTTCATAAAAACTTTTCAAAAAGAAACAAAGAATTTCAAAGGATAAAACCGGATGAATCAGTGTGTACAATCAGCCAGAGCTCGAGCGGTAGTTTCCCAAAATATCTCTATTTATTCTATGGGTAGTGTTGATCTGTTATCTTATGAACTGATAGAACTGCATGCTAGGTGATAGGCTAAGGATCCTTTAGGAAGAGTGTGTTAGGATTGCCTGATTTGTGATGCCTTTAGCCTAGGAGGTTGCTTTTATAAGATTGAACCTATCATTGCTATTTTCTTAGTTTATGCTGCATAATTATACATAGTTATGATTTTATAGCCTTAGAATGCCTGATTTAGCCTTTCTTCTCGTTCCTTATTTGGTTGTGGATTTGAGGTAGAATCATTTATTCAATTATCTATCGAGTCCTGCATTGTGTACGATTGGAATGCGCAAAGCAAATGGCGAGGATAGCCGAGATCTTTGCAAGGAGGAGTGGTGTTGGGGAGTAGTCTATGATGAGTGCCTAGATTGCTTAGTAGAGGTTCTGAGGAACATGCAGGGTTAGTATAGAGATACCCTTGAGGAATAGAGTTCTTGTAACTTAGGGTCTTAAGAGGACAACTTGAGGCAAATACGTATTGGTGTGGAAGGTAGTATTGGGCTCGTACTACACAAAGCACCGGATCTATACACGACTTAGGAAGGAATCTTAGGGTATTGAGGAACTTGTAGGAGTGTGTAAGTGTTTGTGCATGTGATTTAGCATGTTTCTGATAGTTTTCTTGTGTGTTTTAGTATGATGTTTACCCGAGATTCAGACTCCAGTGACCCCGAGAGGTCGAGTGCCAATGATGATGAGATCCGTAGGATCATTGCTGCCGAGGTGCCTACGGCGATCAGAGAGGCCATACCAAAGATGTTCGGGTCTATTAAGACCACCATGATCGAGACTTTTGACGAGCGCTATGTCGCCATCACTAAGGTTGTTGCTTCCGCAGCCACCGTAACCGTTTCTGCTACGAGACTGCAAGGGGGTGATTCGTTGTGGTACCAGGAGTATAACAACATAAAGCCACCAGAGTTTGACGGGACCCAGGACCCAATTTCTGCAACGAGATAGAATTATGTTGTTGAGGGTTGTTTCTACACATGCTCCTGTCCGGAGAATTTGAGGATTTACTTTGCGATGAACCTGCTTCGCTTGGGAGTGAAGGATTGGTGGAAGATTGTGACGGTTGACTATTCTATTGTAGAAAGTTCAGCAGTGACTTGGGAGAGATTCACTGAGATGTTCAAAGATGAGTTTGTGCCAAGGGTTGTGAGAGACTAGTTCGCCTAGGAGTTCCTGTCTCCCTAGCAAAAGAAAGAGACGGTGACTTAGATCACCAGGATGTTCCATGAGAGGGCCCTGTTTGTTGGGTTATGAGCATTCTAACACTCCTAAGTGTACATGCAACCCTAAATACCTTGGATCTATGTTTTCTCTATTATACATACAATTATGAACATCCAAGGTATTGTCCTAATCTAGCATACAAAATAATAAATATAACAAGATAGAATACATACCTCTTTGATGTAGAATGTCTTCATGAAGCTTGAGTGCCTAGTGCCCCAAGTGTGGCACCTCAAATGGTTCACACAACACCAAATACACTTGGAATAACTTGAGAGAAACTTGAACACTCCTTGAAATCGTCTAGCCCTCACACTCACACATTAGTGCATGATTTCTTGAGCCATGGGATTCTTTTATATGGTGGCTATTAGGGTTACACCATGTAACTCATAACTTTACCCATTCCTTATGCTCCATGGATTTTAACCTCCATGGAGTATCCATGGGTTACCCCATGGACTTAGTCCAACATAAGGAATCTTGGATCACAAGCCCACATATATAAGAATGAATGATTTACACAATCAACCCATATATTTAATTAGTCTCCTTTTGATCACTTAATTAATTCCAAATTAATTCTTGATCAATACTAATTAAATAACCTTATTAATATATTAGAACTTATAATATATTAACCAACCTTAAGTGTTATTTCTCTCATTATAGTCTATCCAAATGCATGATGCCATGCAACCCAAATGGACCATCCCGGGTCGGGTCAAGTCTTACTAACTATAATTATGGACTTAGACATTAATCCAACAGTCTCCCACTTGGATAAGTCTAAAACTATTATTGCGTATGACTTCAGGAACTGATCAGCAATCGTAGCTCTCAAAAGCTTCTGTCGAACTCTGACCTTGTCGATGAACTCTGACCTTTATCAATGACTTGTCCATTAGATAAGGGATCATATATTCCTCCATTCTAAATATCATATGGACTGAGACATGGATTATCAATCATTCTCTCTGTCCATTTGTTGTTTCCTGATTTCCGATTCATGATGACTGACTGATTGAACAAATCAAATCAGTCCTGGCTTGGCCAAGCACTCACATGTATCATCTTTAAATCATCGAGGGGCCCACATATATCGCTTTTATCCCGAAGGTAAAAGGAATGGATAAACTTCGACTCATATGGCTTGTTCTACTACTTGTTGAATCATACACAAAGGCACGTTTTATAACATCGAGTTACCAATGCGTTTTCGTGCAATCAATGTATAACCAACTCATAGTAACAACTCATATCTCTAGGTTTGAAGAATATAAGATATTATCGTCTCATGATCACTCGTGATAAAATCCATGAAGTGATTCAAATGAGCGCGGGTTGAATCCAATACTCAGAACTTATGAGCACTCATGAGTGTTGTAGCACCACTTTGTCCACCAACTTGGACCTCTACAAACCAACCCATGACAGTCTTGATTCATATCTACTTCCAACATATGACCGACTGTGGATGGTTTGAATAACTTAATCATTCAGGAAGAGCGACTTAGTTATTCTGGAAGTCAAAACATGCAAAGTGAAACACAAGAATAAATGAATCAAATATGGTATCAAACCCTATGAATATAAATAAACACTTTTATTTATCACCATACTGATTACTCATTATTCATTCTTTCGGTTTTATCAACTTTATACTTGAATTTAAAACAATAGTTGTCCCATGCTCCAAGCATGTACACTATGTTTTCTAAACACTAGTCATGCCATACACCAAGTATGCATACTATGTTTGTCTATGATCTTTACTTTGTAAAATAGATCAATTGAACATCACTCCAATGATCCTCTTTTCACAGTCCCAAATCCTTACTGCAAATGCAAGAATTCCAAATTCATGCCATTTACTGAAATCTGTTAGATTCTAAACTTATATGCATTGATCCTCTTACTGACTATGCACGAAGTCAGAAAGACTTGACAACAATCATTACAGAGCATTCCAAAGGAGATCAGCTCCTTGGAAACATCATTCTTTCATTAAGTTTCCTAATCTTACACAGATTGAATAATTTCTAACTTTGAAACATTTCCATATTCCATTTTGACTATCACTTCTGAACAAGAGTTGCCTCCTTACAGATTATATCAATATGGTCCTTCCAGAATTAACATTATACTTCCAACTGTCCTTGAGCAACCAATCTTTGGTAAACCTTAGATTGTCCTCGACAATTGCTTAATCATTTTAGTCATATCCAATTCTAGACCTTTTCCCTTCATAATACCCAAGGCATTTGGAAAATTTTAGAAAGGATGAATATAGCACATGTAATCGATCCTATATCCGAAGCATATGGGACACGATTCATGATGTCTCACATAAAGACTAAACCAGTCTTTTGCTATAATATTTCCATTTCAATTTGCCAAGTTCTCAAAATTCAGATTATGAAAAGGGATGCCGTAATCATAATCGAATTTTAGAACGCAAATAATGGACCCATATATAGAATTTCTTTATGTTGAGCCATTCCAACATGAAATTCATATATATATCCTTGATTAAATACGATTAAAATCTCAATCTAAGCTTTTAGAATTGAAATGAAGTATAATTTCCTCTCCCTTAATTATAGCAAAACAACTTTTTCAACCCCTGCAACCTCACGAATTGAAACTTTTGTTTTCTATAATTAACATTGCTAACTTGCAACCTTTGTCATAATTATCATGCTCCCACTAACATGATGATTATTAGCATAACACTTATGCTCCCACTAGCTTTGACATGTACTCAGAAATCAGCTGACTTTCTTACCAAAGTTCAGATTTCTGATACTAGATTGTTTTGATAAAACTTTATCTAAATCATACACCTCTCTTAGATAGCTCACATATGTGTCTAAACAATTTTAGAACTATGAAAAGGGATGCCGTAATCATAGTCTCAATTGTTTAGACCTTTGCCACTTCTCACAAGTCCATGTTAGTGTGCCGGTAAACTACACACGCTCCACTAACGACTTTGAGAATGCAAATATCACAATTGCTATCTAGCTAAAATCTACTTAGTGAAAGTGTTTCCTCACCATCATTTTCATGAATCGGAGAGAAACCTTATGACACTTAGATTTAATAGTGTATGTGTTCTTATCCATGTGAATTTGTCAAAACCATAATCACAAGACAAGGTTAGAGACAAATCCAAACTCATATTGATTAAACTTGTGCAATCTTAAATTCTTGCCATTTGGCAGCTCAGGTGCCTGCCATTGCTTCCAAGTAGTTGTGCAACCAATTGAGAACTCTCAGAACTCCTATGCAAAGCCAACTTGAATAGGCACAAAAATTTCAACACGATACGTTATAAACCTCAAGTCGTGTGCTAGTGAAGGACTTTAGGTTTTATTCTTGATTAAGTCTTGAAACTTTCAAGAGCTTTAAGACTCCCACTGTCCTCTTGACATATAAGACTCCCTTGTCAAATATTCAAGAGATAGTGCGGATTCTTTATCAAGACTAACACTTTACACAATTGGCCTAAGTTGGTCTCTGTTTTATCCAAAACATCACAACTTACCAATTTCAAATGTACAAGAGTAGATAACCTTTTACTCTTACATTTGACTAGTGTTAACAAGCCCTCTTTAAGATATGTCACTCAAGTTACAATCTTGGAGTATGACTCTAAGAATTGTTTTGGAACGAAGTATGACTCATCTTTTTGATTTAACCATTTCAACAATTCATGACTCCTCTTCTTAGTCATAAGAATGCACTAAGATGACTTTAGAGGACCAATTGTGATATGGTATCTTAATCATTAAGATGATCATAAACATGATACTAAAGTACTCTCCCATCTTTTCAGATTTGAGAAACTTTTATCTTTCTGCCATACTTTGATTCTTCTTATTCGTTCTGTCTCACATTGAAACTTCTCCAATGCTACAGACTTATACTTAAACTTATAAGTATAACCATATTTACTGAACTTAAGTAAATCATGACGAATAGTCTTCTTGATCTTTTGTGGTGAACTTGACCAGTGCACAAGAATGTGTACTCGATCCCTTAGTCCTTTCCTTATTCACATAAGGAATTAGTCTTAATTTTCCAAGCTGAAAGTTCTCATTCATCTTACTATACAACTTGCATGATTCCAAGTTTCGGTCCAATTGAACCTTGGGTGATGAGAATCTTTCCTTATTTGGTAATATTAGACACTACCACAACCGAAAGAATCAAATCCATTTTTCCAATATTGCTATCAATGGAATCTTATAAGCAACAACTTTTCACAAATGCCATTGTAAGGATACTTAAAATAAATAAAATCAAAACCTTTTTCTTTTATTTTAAAACTTTGCGGAAAAACTTATCCTTACAATCCATATGAAAACCTTGTTGTTATCTATTCCTAAGCAATATAAATATCATAACTCTTAAGTAATAGCGCAAAATTCTGATCACCGAACCATGCGATTGAAATCCATCTTCGCGATCAGAATCAGCATGTACTTAATAGAGTTAGACAATGGACTTTAACTGAAGTAGAGCCAAACTTATTGACTTTAACATCCTTAGGTAAATTTGACAGCTTCGTAACCAATGCCCCTTCCTTTGGCAATAGTTACCTATGGACCCTTGATAATGGGACTATCTCAGACTTCGCCTCTCTCTTTACCATTGGGTCAACCGAGTTGACTATGGCCGATCCCTTTCCATTGGGAAGAGAGAGCTTTACTGGATATCCAATGTCATCATTGTCAATGTCCATAGCGTTTTAGGAAGTTGATCTTAGCAAATATATAAGATCATTAAGGGTCTTGTCTTAGTCTGTTTCATAGGATTCCCAAAAGAACTCACTATGTGACTTAGAAAGTAGTTGAGCCACCAACTTTCTTAAGACTTTGACACCCAACTCTCCCGGCTTGTCAATATGTGACTACATCTCTAAGATGTGATCATACCTAGACCTTGCCTTGCCAATAGGGCTTGAGTGACCTTAAACTTTTTAGGAACTTGTGGGTTAGGGAGAATAATTGGAGGAGGTGAAAGAAGTATGATATCCATGGGACATCATCTTCATTTAGGAAAGCTTGTTTCAAGAGATTTGGGAAAATCATAAATGTCTAGACCAGACATCTTTTTGGGAGATATTCAAGATAGTTGATTTAAAGTCCTTAATATGACACCCAATATGAAATATTAAGGCTAGGACCCAACAAACTATTTTATAACTTAGAAGAGGGATGTCGTAATCCAAGCTATAAAATATTTGAAGGTAGGTAAATGACGATTCACCAATTTCCACCATGAAAAATGAAATAATTTATTAGGTTTTAATTGGATTTGAAAGTCCTAGATCTTTGAGATTCATTGAACTGTTCAAAGGCATGTTTCAATCTCGAGTGTGCCCTTCAGGTTTTGTGACTGGGATGCCGAGGATCACAAAACAAGGTGTGAATAACCATGCAAATATACTTGGTACCCTTAATATTTACCGCTTAATCAGTGTGCCGGTTAACCACACACGCTCCACCGATACTATGATAAATATTAAGTTACCCTTTGCCTACCTTGTTAAGTCCAGGTTAGTGTGCCGGTTAACCACACACGCTCCACTAACGACTTAAGCAAAGTGCAAAGTGTAATTTCATGGGTTAGCACCAAATTCACATTTTCCTAAGTAACTAAGATTGGGTATTAATAAGAGTTTAGTTACTTAGTATTTATCATTAATACTTTTAATGAAAGGAGAATTATAGTCCTTGTCCTACCCGTTCGGCTAACGACCCTCCACCAGTCAAGGAAGCGGTGGGTGAGAGTGGACACCCATTAAACTGCCATTTTATAGGCAGTAACCTTATACCCCCCTTATAGACCGGCTTCGTGAATGAGGCCTACTAACGGTAAGACTGACTTTACTCTTATACATATATATATAAATATTATTAACTTATAATATTATAAAGTATAAGGGTTGAATTTTAACTTTTAAAATTCTAAGGGCTAACTTGGAATTAAAGTATTCATAAGTGAAAACTTTTTCAAATTCCAAAACTTGAGGGCAAGTTTTGAAACTATTCAAAACTAATTAATTCCATAACTTATGAGTTTAAAGTAGTTTTAATTAAAAAAAAACTCTTCAAGTTCCATAACTTGAGGACAAGTTATGGAAGACTTTAAACTAATTAATAAAAAAAATAACTTTTTTTTTATTGTAACTTATGGAACTAATTAAGGTTACACTTTTTTTTTAATTTAATGAAGAGACTCTTGAACCTCCATAACTTGAGGACAAGTTATGGAGTCATAAAACCATTTAATTAGAACTAGACTCTTCATTTTGTAACATTTGCCAACTTTTATGAGTTTATGATTCTTAAATGTGACTTTTCATATAACTTGAGGACAAGTTACAAAAACACACTTTGGAATCAACTCTTAGATTAAAATGGATTGAAAACAACTATTTCACATAACTTTTCTATTAATCTAAGAACTAGACTCTTCATTTTGTAACCTTTGCCAACTTTTATGAGTTTATGATTCTTAAATGTGACTTTTCATATAACCTGAGGACAAGTTATAAAAACACACTTTGGAATCAACTCTTAGATTAAAATGGATTGAAAACAACTATTTCACATAACTTTTCTATTAATCTAAGAACCTCATAAGAACAAGATAATTCAAATCATCAATCTTCAAGAAATTAGCATGAACATACAAACTAATACAAATCTTGAAATTATGACAATTATCTTAGAAATTGGATTAGCATGAACATTACCATATCAAAAACAAGTTTATAAGTCCAAAAACATCTTAGGGTAATGTTCCTAGTCCAATTCCAGCCAAAACAATCGAATATATGCATCCAACTCGATTTTTCAGCTATTTTTGCAAGTATAACAAGAAAACAAGCCTAGTCTCTGATACCACTGTTGGGTTATGAGCATTCTAACACTCCTAAGTGTACATGCAACCCTAAATACCTTGGATCTATGTTTTCTCTATTATACATACAATTATGAACATCCAAGGTATTATCCTAATCTAGCATACAAAATAATAAATATAATAAGATAGAATACATACCTCTTTGATGTAGAATGTCTTCATGAAGCTTGAGTGCCTAGTGCCCCAAGTGTGACACCTCAAATGGTTCAGACAACATCAAATACACTTGGAATAACTTGAGAGAAACTTGAACACTCCTTGAAATCGTCTAGCCCTCACACTCACACATTAGTGCACGATTTCTTGAGCCATGGGATTCTTTTATATGGTGGCTATTAGGGTTACACCATGTAACTCATAACTTTACCCATTCCTTATGCTCCATGGATTTTAACCTTCATGGAGTATCCATGGGTCACCCCATGGACTTAGTCCAACATAAGGAATCTTGGATCACAAGCCCACATATATAAGAATGAATGATTTACACAATCAACCCATATATTTAATTAGTCTCCTTTTGATCACTTAATTAATTCCAAATTAATTCTTGATCAATACTAATTAAATAACCTTATTAATATATTAGAACTTATAATATATTAACCAACCTTAAGTGTTATTTCTCTCATTATAGTTTATCCAAATGCATGATGCCATGCAACCCAAATGGACCATGCTGTGTCGGGTCAAGTCTTACCAATTATAGTTATGGACTTAGACATTAATCCAACACTGTTATTCCCTGAGCACATGTCTTCAAAGCAAGCACATGTGAGTCGGTATATGAGTATCTTGAGGAGGGATATCCGTGAGTTCATGGCGAACACTTCATATCAGATATTGGCTGAGCTACAGACCAATGCCAGGAGGAGGTAGATTGAGTTGGAGACTCAGGAGAGAGAGGAGAAGGAGACTCATGGGAGAGATAGGAGACTAGTGCAGTCGCAGCTGGCGACTAAGTGGTTCAAACCTGCTGACTCGAGAGCTAGAGGCCAGAAGGGCCGCACTTGCAACAAGTGTGATAAGGGTCATGAGGGACCCTGTCTGTTTGGGACTAATTGTTACATGTGTGGCAAGGAGGGGCATATGGAAAAGGATTGCCCCAAGGGATTTCGGGTTTGCTCTAACTGAAATCAGATGGATCATTTGAGGTTTGAGTGTCCTCAGCTTGCATCGAGGAAAGTTCAGGCTCCTGCTCTTACTACCTTGCATACTACTGATGGCCAGCAGGAGAAGGTCGAGGCTCCGGGGGCTCGAGGGAGAGCATTTCAGCTGATGGAAGAGGAGGCCCGATCGGCACTGGACGTCATGCCTAGTATTTGTTTCTTTATTATTTAGGTTGATTTTTTTTATGTTTTCTTATGATATTGCTCCTGTTAGGTACTTTCCTTGTGAATTATGTACCTTCTCTAGTGTTGTTTGACTCGGGTATGAGACGATCTTTTGTGTCATCATACTTTTGTCATGATTTTAGCATTACACGTGAGGCCTTGAGTAGACCATTGAGGATTTCTATAGTTGATGAGCATGCGGTCTCCACTAAAGACATTTATCGGGGATGTGTATTGAAGATTTTTAGTGTTGGGTATATGATAGACCTTATCCCTATTGTAATGGGAGATGTCTGTGTTATCGTGGGCATGGATTGGTTAAGCCTGTTTGGGGCTCTGATTGACTATGAACAACAATTGGTGGCGGTTCGAGATCCTAGTGGGGGAGTTCTTACCATTTATGGAGAAGTTACTAGGTCAGGATCGGCTTTCTGTTCTGCCGCCAGGGAAAGGCAGTGTTTACAGCATGGGTGCATGGGTTATCTAGCAATTGTGGTGGATACTCGGATTGATGAGAAGAGGTCGATTTCATCTCTGATATTCCTATTATACATGATTTCATCTCTGATATTCCTATTATACATGACCTGATCTGTTAGGGTGCAAAGTTCTCCTTGGATTTAGCTTACCCTCTTTGATTGTGTAATTGGTTTAGACTTTCCTATAAATAGGAAGTGAGTGGTTCCCATTTTATGTAAGAACCCATTTGGCAGATTAGTCTAGAGAGAGAATTATTACAAGACTCACTTTGTAAAAGCTTACTAGATTAATGAGAGCTTAAGCCGTCTTATTTACTTTGTATGTGTTCTTGATATGATTTGATTCACTTTAACATTACAATTTCGCATTTGTCATCATAATCGGGTCACTACAATTGGTATCAGAGTGGGTGCTTGAAGATTTCAAGAAATTGATCCATGATGATATTTTTGATTGGGTGAATCATTAATCAAACTTCATGTTGTAAGTTTTCTTTCTTTTAAGAGTATTTTTGGTTCTAGAAATCGAATTAATTATTTGATCTTTATTCAAATTTGATTTTCTCTCTCTAGAATTCATGTGATTTTCGCTTTCTTTCTCTAGAAGTTCATTCGAATTCACTTTCTTTTTCGAGAAATATCCAAGTTCTTTCAAATTCACTTTCTCTCTCTAGAAATATCCAAGTTCTTCTGATCTTTTTGATAATTGATCAAAGATGGTGTGTTTGGATTATAATTCTTGGATCGTGATGATTAAATATGTCAATTACAAAGTCAATGAAGAACAATATTATGGATTATTGTTGAAAGGTGGATTGATTACATGGAATACTTTGATTTCTTATGGGAACAAGAAAGATGATTCTACAAAATTGATCTTTCAACCTCTTTGTAATATCAAAAATATGAGTGATATAACAATGGATATGCTACTTTGGGATGGAAATAAAAAGGAGGGAAGAGAAAAAGAATTGTTTAGAAAGCATGTTTTGCTAATTGAAGATCCAAGTGATCTTCATGCTCTTGAATTTGTTGAAGATGTTCTTGAAGAAGTTCAGCATGTTCATGATGTTCTTAAAGTTCAAGACAAGGGAATTCAATGCGATTCTCTTGAAGTTGTGAAAGTTTTTTGTTCAATTGGAGTTCAAATCGATGATTGTTTGTATTCTTGTGATTCATTTGAAGGAATGGTGCCATATAGAAAGCCTTTAATCCAAGATGTTCAAATGTATCAAACTCCAAAAGATTTGATTCAAAGACGTAAAGTTGAAGTTGTGAAGAATGATGTTGTTTTTGGTTTCAAACCTTCAAGATCCAAAAAGATGAAAAAGAAGAAGAAGAAGAAGATCAAAAACAAGAAATTTTGGGTTTTTAAGCAAAATTCATCAAATGTTTTAAAGCCGAAATCTGTGAAGAAAATTTGGGTTCCAAAGCAAAAATCATCAAATCTTGCAATGGTTTCAAACTTCAAAGCCAAAATTGTTGAAGATTCTCGTATTCAATATGATGATGAAGTTAGATCTTGGAGAAATGAGAAGAAGTTCCATGGATGGTACAATGTGCATCATGGATGGTACAATATGCAAATTGGAAATTTTCTAATTCCAAACAAGGAACCTAGATCTTCTATGTTTGATTCATGCATTTCAAATGGAAAAATGATTTTCAAGGAGGATTCACAAATTATCAAATGGTTTCTGAAAAATTCTTGTTGGAATCAATACCTCGGTTATTTAAAAAACAATGATGAAATGAAAATGATGTGAACTTAGCCCAAATATCTGATCAAGTACTGTTCATTTGCTCAAGATTAGCCCATATATTTCCAAATTTCTTCAGTTCATCTATCCATTCATTTGAGCCCAAAATGGATCGAGATATTATTCATCAACTCAAATGGCATTTTCTGTTCAAATTAATTTATAGCATTTTTTGTTCGAAGTCTTGCAGTCGAAATTGGTGTTTGTCAAGAATCAGATTCGATTATGACTAGGATTGTGAAAACGAAGGAGGAGATGAGTCGGAATAGAAGCTGTTGATGAATAGTAAATTTCAATATGTGATGAACAAATCAAAAACAGAAGTGTAGCTGTGTGAAGTTGCGAACCAAAATCAACCATGAATTTTGATTGTTGTGAATCGATATACAACATCAATCTGGTTTGAGATAATGGTTTTGATTTTGGAAAGTTGATTTTGTCAATTGAAATCAATTTTGTTCATTTTTGAAGCAGGGAGCAGCAGAATGGGTTATTGACATCGATTCATGTTCATGGATTTTAATTGTGAATGGATTTGTCACAAGTCAAATGAAAAGTCCATGACGAAATTAGAAGAATGAAATATTTTTAAAAGTCAAAATTTAACTTTTAATTGGGTCTCGTTGCTAATTGCTTCGTTATCAAATTGAAGATGTTTGAAGCTCGGTAGTGATATTGAAGTATATGTTATCGAATGGTTGAAGATGTCATATCGAGAAGGAAGTTTCGATTCTTGGTATCGAATCGAAAATCTGGCTTGGGAAGGATAAGTTGATTTTCGCATATGAGATGGTTTGGAGAGGTAAACTTGTTTTGATTATGGTTTGATTGTGGACCTTGGGAACGAAATTTGATTTTTGTGGTCGTTAGCCTGAATCGAATGTAAACCTAGGTTTGAGTATCGAACAAATTTGATGGTCAAAAGCGAATTTAAACGAAAGTGATATCGATTCGATTTTGATTGTTGTAAGTTTGAGTGTCGAAAAGGAGGTATCTATTTGATTCAACTGCATGTGATTCGGAGATTATTAGAGTTCAAAGTTCAAATGGCATGCAATCGAAAGTCAATTCTTGGATCGAAAGTATGGTTTTGACTGTTTTGATTTCGACTGATTACCTGATGCTCGACACTTAATTATTTGAGTCGAACTTGTGTTGAGTTCCATAGTCGAAATCCATAAAGTTTGAAGCACATCAGTGGAGTCGAAAGTGAATAGATTGATAGTCGAAAGACTGTTAGATTGGTGTTTCTTGTGAGTCGAAACTTGATTCGAGTAGTTTGGAGTTGATTTTGAATGATGATACATCTTCTGTCGCATATGGGAACGATTGGGGAAGAACACGTGATTTGTTTCACATATGAAACTGGAAGTGAGGAAGAAGGCAAAATTTTCCTATGTGATCCCTAGAGTTTTAGCGAAATTAACCGTTTATACTCAGTTTTGATGTTTGGGTAAATTTTCACTATTTCACTGAAGTAAGGAGAAGTTTCGAATGTAGTCCCTGAAGAATATGCGAAACTGACACTTTATGCCCATTTTTACAATTGGGGTAAAGTTTCACATTTGGAGTAAATTGGGAAGCTGATGACACAATTTTCGCAATAGGTTCCCGTAGTTTTTGAGAAATTATCAGTTTGTACCCATTTTTCGAATTTCTTGCAACTCTCACCCAAAAGTCGAAATCTTCACAACTTTTGAAGATTTTTTTCCTCGGCTTTTCGTGATTGTTTTTCATGCAAGATTTTTCATGGTTTCATTTTTATCACACATCGAGAGGGAGTTTTGTATGGTTTATTCCTCAAGCGTTTCGCATACACTTGTGGGTTTTATAATCATTTGTTGATTATAAAAAGGAGGAGAAATTTGAAATAGGTATTCGAAGATTATTGGATATTCTTTTTCTAAGCGGATTTGAAGACCGGTGTTACTTCGAGGGGGAGTTAGTCTTGATCTCTTGGAGCTCATTTGGATATTGAATCCGCGACATCCAATCCTAACTTTTAGGGGAGAATGTTATGGTGAAAATTTCTATTTAGATGTAGCTTACCCTCTTAGATTGTGTAATGGGTTTAGCCTTTTTAATAAATACGAAGTGAGTGGCACCCATTTTATGTAAGAACCCATTTGAGAGATTAGTCTAGTGAGAGAATTATTACAAGACCCACTTTGTAATAGCTTACTAGATTAATGAGATATTAAACCGTCTTATTTACTTTCTATGTGTTCTTGATATGATTTGATTCACTTTATCGTTACAATTCCGCATCCGTCATCATAACCGGGTCACTACATGATCCCTGGTGCGACGCCTATTGTCAAGGCACCGTATCGCCTTACGCCAACCGAGATGCAGTGGTTCGACGTAGGAAGCATTGATCCTTTTTGTCAAGAAAAAGGATGGTTCGCACCGAATGTGTACTGAATATCGAGAATTGAACATGCTGACAGCGAAGAACCGTTATCCACTGCCGAGGATTGATGATATTTTCGATTAGTTGCAAGGGGCATCTTGGTTTTCCAAGATCGATCTGAGGTTTGGTTACCATCGGATGAGAGTGCGAGAGGAGGATATTTAGAAGACGGCCTTCCGAACTCGTTATGGGCGTTATGTGTTCGTGGTGATGCCTTTTAGGCTCACAAATGCACCAGAAGCATTCATAGATCTCATGAACCGGGTGTGTAGGCCCATGTTGGACCGGTCAGTGATTGTCTTCATTGATGATATCTTGGTCTATTCGAAGAACAGAGAGAAACATGATGAGCATTTGTGCGAGATTCTTGGGGTTTTGAGGATGGAGAGGCTATATGCCAAGTTTTCCAAGTGTGAGTTCTGGTTGTGAGATGTTCAGTTTCTGGGACACCTCATCAATCAAAACCGTATTTTGGTTGACCCATCAAAGATAGAGGCGGATATGCGGTGGGAGGTTATGAAGTCTCCATCTAAGTTTAGAGTTTCCTCGGTTTAACAGGATATTATCGAAGATTCATTCGATATTTCTCTAATATTGTTGTTCCTCTCACTAAGTGGATGAGGAAGGATGTTGTGTTTAGATGGGGGCATGAGCAGAATGCATCATTTGAGACTCTTCAACAGATACATTGCAAGGCGCCAATACTTTCATAGCCTGAGGGAGTTGAGGATCTTGTGGTTTATTGTAATGCATCTATTTCGAGATTGGGTGTTGTGTTGATGCAAAGAGGGCATGTGATTGTGTATGCTTTGAGGCAGCTAAATCCTCACGAGGCGAAGTATCCCACCCATGATCTATAGTTGGGGGCGGTGGTTTTTGCCCTCAAGATTTGGCGCCATTATCTTTACAGGGTTCGATGTACTATCTACACAAACCATGAGAGTATGTGGTATCTTATGGATCAGTCTAATTTGAACATGGAGCAGAGGATGTGGATTGATGTAGTAAAAGATTATGACTGTGAGATTTTATATCACCCGGGCAATGCCAATGTGGTGGTCGACGCCATGAGCCAAAGGGCAGTGGGTGCCTCGATACAGGATGTGTGTTTGAGGATGACTGTGATGACTCAATTCTTGGATATGATCAGAGATGCACAGTCAGAGGCCATAAAGGAGGAGAATCGGAAGAGTGAGAGAGTGATTGGTCAGATTTCTGCCTTTGATATTGACAGCAGGGGTTATTGACTCTTTATGGACGGGTTTGGATACCGTATGATGGTGGGGATCGATGAGTGTTGATGGATAAAGCCCACAAGTCGAGATTCTCCATTCATACGGGGCTACAAAGATGTATTTTGACCTGAAACGTAGCTATTGGCGGTCGTGTATGAAGAGAGATGTGACATGGTTTGTGGAGCAGTGCTTGATCTGCCAGAAGGTCAAGGCTGAACACCAGCGCCCTCATAGAAAGTTGCAGTCCTTAGAGGTCCCACTGTGGAAGTGCGACAGACCATGATGGATTTTATTACAAAATTGCCAAAGACTGCAAAGGGTTTTGATGTTATCCGGGGTGATAGTTGATCGTTTGAAGAATAGTGCTCACTTCTTAGCCATAAGTGAGAACTCTTCTGCCGAGAAAATGGTCAAGATCTATGTCAGAGATATTGTGGCATGTCATGTGGTAGCGAATTTTATTGTGTCAGACCGGGATGTTCGTTTTACTTCCATATTTTGGAAGAGGTTCCATGAGGAACTGGGCACTCGATTGCATTCCAGTACCGCCTATCATCCGCAGGCAGATGGGCAGAGCGAGCTGACTATTCAGACGCTTAAGGATATGTTATGGGCCTGCATCATTGATTTTGGTGGGATCTGGGACTCCTACCTTCCTTTGGATGAGTTTTCTTACAACAGCAACCATCATTCCAGCATTGGCATGCATCCCTTTGAGCTCCTGTATGGGAGGAAGTATCGGAATCCTATTTTCTGGGGCAAGGTCAGATAGAGAGTAATGGGGAGCACTAAGATAGTGTTGAAAAAGAAAGAGCTTATTCAGCAGATCGTACAGAGATTGCTGACGACCTAGAGCCACCTGAAGAGTTACGCAGATCAGCGACGCTCTGATTTGGAGTTTCAGGTTGGAGATTTGGTACTCCTAAAGGTATTACCTTGGAAATGTGTATCCGGTTCAGGAAACGGGGAAAGCTGGGCCCCAGGCTTATTGGCACTTTCAGAGTGATAACCTGAGTGAGCAAGGTGGCATACTGGTTAGAGCTGTCTAAGAAGTTGAGTTAGATTCACGACACCTTCCATGTTTTCTAGTTGAGGAAGTGTGTAGCCAATGAGACGGTTGTGGTTCCTTTGGTGTACATTCAGGTCGATGGTTTCCTAAATTACATCGAAAGGTCATTGGCAATTCTGATTGAAAATGTAGATTACAAAACAATGCTCTAAGCGGAAAAACCTTTAACAATTAAATGATTAGGGCACATGTAACCTAAAGAGGATCTATGTCTTTCACATAAAGGCAACACACTATGAACTATCAAACTACAAAACCCCTAATGAAATCAGAATTCATAAAGGAAGATTACATACCTTGTTGGTTGTTGTAGCAAATGTCGTGCCTCTAATGGTTCACACCCAACACTAGCAACTAAGAAGCTTTTGAGAGAGGAGAGGGGATATGGAGTTTTCAGCCTTGGCTCTCAAGAATGAAGTGGCCGAAAATTGGAGACTAAGGGTTCCTTATATAGTGCAACTTGGAAACCTTATATAACCCTAAAATGAATAAAATAATATTTATATAAATTGGTAATTATCCAGCTTCGTCTTTATCTACAAGGAATATTCCAGATGCCATGGAATAACCTATAATTCGTCCACCCCCTTCCAAGGAAGGTTTTGGACTCTCTATTAGTCAACTATTGAACAATTACACTTTAACCCTTGCACTTTCAATTAATCCAATTTATCCCAAAATTAATTCTAATTAATTTTTGATTAATTCTTAATTAAATATTACTATTTTTAATTAATATATTATTTCCATATCATATTAACAAACTCATTTATTTCTATTTATTAATCATATAATACATGAATAAAGCAGTCTCTCTCTCTCTCTCTCTATCTCTCTCTAAAAGTCGTCATTTTTAATTACTAGGTTTGAGGGCAACCCAAAATGAATTTGCTAATAATTCAAGTATATACTAATTCAATTATTCGCTTAGACACCTAATCCAACAATCTCACACTTGGATAAGTCTATAACTGCAATTACCAGTATAACTTCTAAATTTGACAGCAAAGAGTGCTTCCATAGCAATTGTCGAACTCTGAACTTAACAGATATTGGTCCTAAGATAAGTGATCAAATATTCCTCCGTTCTACTATATATAATATGGACATGAGACATAGATTATAATCAATCTCATTTTCCAAAGTTTTTTTTCCCGATTTCCTGATTTGTGATGATGACATAAGACTTCAAATTGAACACATCAATTGAGTACTAGTTGGGCCCAACACTATTAGTGGAGACCCTTAACTATGATGAGTCTGGTGGAAGTGTGAGATTAAAAGATCTATATACCCAAGAGTCATTATAAAATGATATTTGCTAATGACATATGATCCTATAAGGTTATACCTTATAACAAGTTACTACTTATTAATTATTTATTAGATTGATTTGATTATTAATATATATTATTGACACTTGTATTTAATAGGAAAAAACATTATTTTATGAAAATAGTATTTAACCAACATATTGAGAATTATTGTTTCTAGGCAATAATAACAAAAGAAAACAAAAACTAGTTATATTCATAAAGTATGAAAATATGTTGTGTACATATTAAATGGGCATTTTAAGTAACCATTTTGTTCATATGTAACTAGCTAGTTATTGGTTTAAGTGAAACACACTCCAAGTCCTTAACTTTCTCTACCAAAAGTGTAGCCTTCATGAGGAAGAAAGGGCTTGCTTGTTGTCTTTCATCTTACACTCCACACTTATCATAAAGGACACCATACTTTCCGATAATGCTTGCTTCACTTTGGTACATATTAGTATTTATAAAAGGAGTGCATTGTTAGTAATAAATGTTGGTTCTTTTGCTTTATTTTCTCTTTAAAAGGGCTGCCAAATCCGTATGGTAGAAATCTCTCATTCCCTCTCTTATTTCTTGCAATTTGGTGCTAGATTTGAAGGTTCATAAGTTTCTTCTCCTTTAGGCTTATTTGGTATAGTCTTAATGGCTTAAAAACAGCTTAATACAAGTGAATATCAGCATCTTGAAGTAGTTTACTCTTGCTTGGTGGATACTTCTAGAAAAGTTCTCGTTTGAATATTTTACCATATTCATCAACTTCCAACCTCTATAGAGGAATCAAAGTCTTCAAAGGTTGTATTTCTTTTTCCTTCTACGGTTTTGGTAATATTTCCATGCTTTGCAAAATGATCCTTGGTGGGTTAAAAAGAGTTTTTAGTTTATTCTAATTTTAGACTTATGTTTTCGTTATTAACATTTTTGGGAAAATGATTTTGCACAAAACCCAACACTTAATTGGGTTATGAGGAAAACCTAAAAGGACCTTACTATTATTAAAAATATTATCAATTATTTAATGACCTTAGACACTCAATCCAAAATCCATACAACCCTTAAATAGATGAACAAAGTAAAATGACGATCCAAACTCTAGAAGATATGTTATGTGCATGTGTTATGGAACTCACGCGAAGTTCGGACAAACATCTTCCACTGATTGAGTTTTCATATAATAATGATTAACATTCAACTATTAAAATGGAACCTTTCAAAGCTTTGTTTGGAAGAAAATGTCGATATCCTTTATGGTGGTTGTATATGGTGAAAAGGTTTATAGGAACGAATCTAATACATAAAACATCAGAGAAAGTAGAAGTGATTACAGGAAGAATGCAGGACTTCTCCATTTTGGCAATAAATGGAAATTGAATCCAAGGTATCTCAATCCATTCACCATTTTGGGAAGAATTAGGAAGCAAACGTATATACTCGATTTATCTCCCGAGCTTGTAGGAATTCACAATATATTCCATGTGTGTTATATAAGAAAGTAGAATTAAGAAAATGTAAACTGAATGTCATTTATTTAAATCTGATTGGATGAAAAGAAGACATTGATTGAAGAACCAAGGAGATCGTGCATTGAAAGATAGGGAAATGAACGAGAAATGTGATAGATCTAGTACTAGTGAAATGAAGGCACCCCATGCGACCAATCCTTACTTGGGATATGGAAGAAGAAATGAAGAAAAAATATCATCATCTTTTCTTGCAGCCCATGATTCCAAGGACATAATCATCATAAGGGGATGAAATTGTAACATCCGATTTTCAGGACTAGAATATTTTATTTTAAATTAAAAAAATAAAATACATAAAAATAAATAATAAGTAATAAACATAACAAATAATGATATATTGTTAATTAATATAAATATTTAATTAAAGATGTTTGAATAATAAGAAAAACTGAAAAGAATGGTTAAATGTGACAACTAGATGAAATGCGATTTTGAATAGGTGATTTGACCAAACTAAGTGCATATGACTTAAATGTCATAGAATACGGTGGAGGAGGACCATAAGAAAAATATTTGTGACATATATATATATATATATATATATATATATATATATATATATATATATATATATATATATATAAGTTGGGAGAAATAGTCCAAAATAGCTAAACTATGTGTTGAAAGGGACTAAATATGATTTACACCTATATTGGTAGAGTATATAAGGGAGGTGTTGTCCCCAGTTAGATAGAAACAACGTCTAGAGAAGGGTAAATCCCATGAATGTTGATTTGAAGCTTCAATGATGAGCTAGAGTTGTTTTTTTCATGAAGAATTATGCTAGGGTTTTCAAATTAGGATTCAACATCAAGCTTTCAAGGTAAATATCTTATCCTTCTTCCTTAAGTAGAGATTTGGGGTTTATTTTGAGATGCCAAATCCAAAAATTGAAGTTCATATGAAATTAGTAGCTGATTCTGATATTATCCTAGCATTTTAACTCCTAAACTTCATATAATCTAATCCAGACTCATTGTGGTGGAGTTTGGGAGCTTGAAGCTCCATCCATGGGAGAATCATGGTATTTTTTATTATTAGGTTTAAACTATGAAATTAACTTTAATCCAATAATATATAATCAAATCTCAAGTGGAATCATCAATAATCAACATAAAATTTCTTCATTTGGATCTAGTTGTGTTTATGCTTTGAATAAGGGCTTCAATGTTGATCCATGAGATTTTTGGAAGTAACTTTTATGATGATTTGTTAAGTAATACAAATAATAAAAAATTAAAGCAATAGATCATGTAAATGTTGGTTAATTGATGATTGAGTATATTGAAAATGATTTTAGAAGATAATAGGGTTTGAGTTGCATCAACACTAGACTCATCAATGCTTACACTTAAACTCGATGAAGATGATCAATCCATGGTGAAATAAGTAATCTAGAAGCTTATTAAGTTAGTTGAAAGTTCATTAATAGCTTTTTAGTAGGTTATAATATATTTGGGGTAAAGTAAAAAGCTATTAAGAGATTAGAAACCAAAGTTGGAGTTTGAGGGTTATATGAGCTTCTTTATAGCTCTTGTGACCTTGGATTGTCTTAATCATTATTTCATTAGTAGATAAGGACTTAATTGAGATAAAATGATGTTATGTAAAACTTATTAAAGTCATTAAGACTCATTGGTGAAGATTGTGAGCTAAAGGACCAAAGTACGTTATCATAATGAGAAAAGTGCTTCTAGGGTAAGTTGAGTGTTACGGTCGTGTAAACTCAACAGAAAATATTACATGACTATGTAATGCACTGTACAGTTACACAATAATTTCTAGAGCTCATTACTTTAGCCTTTGGTCTCTATTTTCTCCAAAACCTTTTATATTAGGATAAAATAAGTAAAATGAGACTAAGAAAGTGGAAGAATTCCTTTAGGGAATTTTGGGCATTAACCTTTTGTATACATCAATAGGTGATGATTAAGGGGACATTTGAGCATTAACGCAAGGTGAATTAATATCTTAATCTATTAAGGTGAGTACTTACCCATAGTACATGTCCCATACTATCTTTTTGAAATGTTTTGAGTATGATGAACTATACATAAACATATATCTTGTTTGTTATGTGGACTTAAGGAATGTATGTGAATTTCATGAAATGAGATTTTTGAAATGTTTATTTAAACAAGGTAAATTGGATTTAAGAAAACTTTTTAACATCTTACTTTTTCATTGCATACTTGAATGGGTTGACTTCTGAGTGTCCGAGAATATGAAGATACGAGTTCCCTTTAATTTGACCTTATTGGTCTTATAGATGGAGTTTTCAAACCCATTCCTCGGTTACTCAAAGGATGGTCATGAGTTTCATAAAATTTAACCTTTTTGGTTGAATTGACTTACATTGTTTTAGTAAAACATTAAGTTTACATGTAATTTAATGGCACATGTTTAGTGTAAAACTATTACCCGTTCTAGGCCAAAAGAGACCATCGAGACCCTAGTTGAAAGGGACTTATATAAGAGTAGAGGATTAGATTTAGGATTACATGCATGTGCACGGTATCATTTTATTATAATTTCATCTACTCTTTAAGCTTGTATGTTGTTAAGAACTGATTATGGAAAAAGATATTTATGAAAATGTTTTTGGGAATCAAAAACTTATGTATTGTGTTATTGTCATTACCAATTCTCATTCCATAGTTGGATTCAGGTATTATTCACTAGGATTTCGAATCCTAAAGTACTATTAGTATTCGCAGATGAAGTTGAAGAATATCGTTAGCAAGCTTGGGTATTTTGGAAGGTCATAACTTATATGGTTTAGTTAAACTTTTGTGAAGACATTGGATTGTAAACACCCTCGTATTTAAATTACTTAAATTTTGTATTATAAATTGTTAATTGAATGTTTGAGACCAAATTCTACATTTGAACTTTAAAAACATTTGAAATAATTTTTAAGAAATTACTTTGTCTTCTAGCCCGTATGAGGGGTGTTTTACAATTATGATCTCATCTCACAAAGACATAGGTATTGTGTTATTGTCATTACACATTCTCATTCCATAGTTGGATTCAGGTATTACTTTCTAGGATTGCGAAGCCTAAAGTACTATTTTGACATGTATTCGCAGATGAAGTTGAAGAATATCGTTAGCAAGCTTGAGTATTTTGGAGGGTCATAACTTATATGGTTTAGTTAAACTTTTGTGAAGACATTGGATTATAAACACCCTTGTATTTGAATTACTTAAATTTGGTATTATAAATTGTTAATTGAACGTTTGAGACCAAATTCCTATTTTAAACTTTAAAAACATTTGAAATAATTTTAAAGAAATTACTTTGTCTTCTAGCCCGTATGAGGGGTGTTTTACAATTATGATCTCATCTCAATTGACGACATAATTTCTTAAAATAGAATTCAAAACCAAAACTTTTCAAATTTTGATTTTTCATTAACTTATTTATATGTTATTTAACATTAAAATCTTTATTTTTACATAACAAAAATCCGCTAATCAATCATATAATGTTTTGTGTAAAGAGGCTTGACAGTAGACTATTATCTCACTGTGGGTCGACCATGTTTATCTTGTACTACGTTTTAGTGCAATATAATAATAATTTTAAGATTGTTATTTATACCTCTTCTTTTTTTGGTTTGACAACCAAACATGAGTTCAATCCAAATCAAATAATACCACCAAACCATATAGCCAAATCTTGACCGTCTGAAATGGATTGTAATTAAAAAGGTATGATGGTCAAAAACAGTTATATATGCAAAAACTGAACAAAAAATCAAAATAATATCCCAAAATAGGGCAATTGCTATCAAAGGTTACATGATTATAGTAAACAATTTGATTACGAAAGGGTTAAACTGATTGTGCATTTAGATTCACCAAAAATAATACATGGCAGGAGAAATGGTTAAAGATGAAGAATGAAACTACTGTTATATAATATGTTCAAAAATGAACATATGTTTATTGATTAACATATGTTCATTTCTTATCAATGTAAAAAGTACCCAACCAATACATTGTATGATGGTCAAATATCTGAATATGTTACATATAAATCTATGTTCATAAATGAACAATCTTCATATATGAATATTTGTATAATCGAGTAAAAATGAGAGAAGATGGAAAAATAGCATGATCTTCAATTACGCCCTTCTTTCTCGCTTCTCCAAATTGCACCATAACTTCTCTTAATTGTCTCTTCATGACCTCTTTATATAGGTGAGTAAATCAAAATCCATTTCCATCCTCCAAATCTTCATCACTTGTCCTCGTTCCTTTTTTTTCTTTACCTACATGTGTGGATGTATGAAAACAAAAATTGAGGAGATGCCCATAGTCTAACTGATTAGCAAGACTTGCAAAAAAATGATGAACATGGGTTTTGTATTTTTGTGTTAATATGAATCTTATCTGATTGGTTCTCAATGTAAAGATGACGGTGGTTCTGAAGAGGTTGATGATGGCGGTAGGTGAATCCGACTGAGTAAGGTGGATCGAGAAGATGAACATGTTGAGGGTGGTTGGTTGTGATGATGGTAGGGAAGAGATGATGTAGTGCGATGGGTAAAAGAACTCAATATAGTGTGAAGAGATTGTGTAGTGAGATGGGTAAAAGAACCCAATATTCCCTTAATCATGCATGTTTTAAAAAAAAAAGTTAGTTACATATTACCATAATGTCTTTACTCGATTTCTAGACATTGACTATTTGATCAGAAGGCTAAAAAGATGGTTATGTGGTCATTGTGTATATATATATATATAAAAAGATGGTTATGTGGTCATTGTGTATATATATATATATATATATATATATATATATATATATATATATATATATATATATATACTAGGTTATAACCCGTGTAGTACACGGTTGCCAAATCTAAAGAGCATATATAATAATGAAAAATATAGTATTTAATCATAAATTCGAAAACACTTGTTCATGAACTTAAAATAGTAATATAATACATAGTTACAGAAATAGCTAATGTCCAACATTTTCGTCACAAATAAAGAATTTTTAAAAATACAATACTAATAGGAAGCTACATAAATGGTCCCTTCATCACAAATAACAAATTTCTTTTTCTAAAAAAATAGATTTTGACAGGAAAGTCCATGTTACCTTGAAAATAAATGTTTGGAAAAATATCATATTTTAGTCCCCGTTAAAATACAACGTTATAGCATAAAAGTCACTTTACAGAAATGATACCTATGCAACATTGTCATAACAAATAGATCAAAATGTTAGTCCTTTTTAAAAGTCACTTTACAATACTATTTTGTTGATAAAAAAAAGTTTGAAAAATAGATCAAAATGTTAGTCCTTTTTCAAATGCATTTGTTATATATAAGAAAAAGTTATGGAAACTGTCCTCAAAATATACTGAAATAGTATAAATTTCTCCCAAACCATATTTTTGTACATTTTATATGCTTATATAATTAGGAGGTCACTAACAAACAACTGGATTTTTTTATAAGCTTTATGGGTTCTAAATGATAACAAATGAAGGTTGTATAATTGACAATTGGATAATTACACAAAACAAATAAACTGTTCATGCATGCTAAATGCTAAATACAAACATGTCACGATCTTTTCTAAAAAACATATATTCTAAAAAAAGGGACACAAATAGGACCGAACTAACTTGCTGAATATATTCGAAAATCATGACAAAATAAAAACAAACCAGATATTACAAATCTTCATGCGAAAACATCAAAGAATATGTCATTAGTATCATTTGAATCAATATCAATGGATCCTTTATGCTTGTGATAAATGGCAGAGAAAGCTAGTCACTCGGATCATAGAGAATGTCAAGATACATACTAATATCCATGAATTGGGATTCCATGTCTTCAGGAGCCTCTAATAAACTGTTTCCAACTGAATCATTAAATATTTCATCAGTTATCTCATAACTATCCCTCAGTTGATGATTATCATTACTAATAGTAGTAAACAACAAAAAAAAACTGGCATACATGAAAATGTTTTTGTACAAAAAAATCATATCCTATGACAATAGAAAGTAGTTAAACATGTCTAGGCATTTCAACGAACACCTTACACTCAATATACAAAATCAACCCACCATATGAAGGTGACCAATGAATAGAGAGTTGTAAAGAATAAGGTGAAGGGAAAGAATGTCGTATCATTCACCGGATAATATGATGTACATATCACACTACTTAACGGCCATAGGCGGCATAGAGGATGCAGCAAGGAGGTAGGGTTCAACAACTCGAAATGAGAACTACAACACCCAATTTTCCTAAAAGAAATCAAAATCCCATATATCATTCCAAAAAAAAGTCACATTTCATGATTCTAATCAATAGCATTAAAAAAACTCAGAACATAAACAATCTCTAAAGCTTGGACAGATCTTTAAATTTTTTAGCAACAATCGGAAATAAGAACATATGAAATTACCTGAGAAGATGGATGTTGATGAGATATTATCCTACCACGTCGACTTGAAAAAGAAGAAAATGATAAGCGATCAGATTAGAGGAACTCATGATTTTAAAATTAAAATAACCCATTATCATTAATTACCGGCACTGATTCTTCTATTCTCTTTGCTAATATTTTGGGATATGATCGATTTTAAAATGATACTGATTGGAATTTGTAGTTAAAATAGGAGCATGAATATGAGTGGGAAACCAAAACTGAGGGTGAAAGATGAGAGGACACGTGGCATAGAATAGGTGTAGAAAGGCGCCACATGACAGTGTAGAGAGTCTTTTATTATGAATATATATATATATATATATATATATATATATATATATATATATATATATATATATATATATATATATATATATATATATATATATATGCTCATCACCGATGTTTGTACAATGTAATTAATACACAATATTAAGTCATTTAACAATACCACCATATAATAAATCATTCCATGCATATTAATATCTAAGGTTGTTCATGATTTAGATAAAATTGAAATTTTCAATTGCACAATTTAAATTGTACTGTTTGATTCAAATATTCAGATTTTTGGATTGATTTTCAAATGAAAACAAAAAAAACAAGTTCTTATTTTATATTTTGATTGGTTTTGGTTTATAAATTATAACTGAATACTCCAAAAAACCGAATAGTAATTTATTATTTATTTATATTATTTATATATTTAATTATTTATTAATTTACTAAATTATGTTTTCAGATGTATCATAAAGTTTCACCCAATAAAAAATTTTATTTTTAAAATATTAAACTATAATAATATTTTACTTAATAGTTATTTACCAATATTAACTCACGACTATTTAATTTTTTTGTTTTTTATATAACTAGTTAATATTAACTTTTTTTTTATAAATGTTTCAACTTTTGAAAACCGAAATAATAATACTTATCAATCAAGTTATAATTTGGTTGGATTCGGTAATTAATATTGTAACATCCCCGACTCCTAGGTATGAAATTTTAAGGATTTATGTATATCACACAAGACCCACTCAACGAGTTGGAGGCCACAACTCGTCGTGTAGAAACTAATAAAGTCGCATGCTTTTGGAACCTACTCGACGAGTTGGAGGACCCCAACTCGACGAGTTGAGGTTGTGCATGAAAACCCTAATTTTTAGGGTTTGCACCCTATTTAAAGGACCTTAAGTCCCCTCACCAACCTCCCTTACCACCTTCTTGTCCAGAGAGAAACCCTAGTTGTGCTTTACTACCTCCTTGAGTGTGTGTGAGCTTTGGAGAGTAAATCTTGTGTTCTTTTGGAAGAAGACTCGAAGATTGAAGAGATTGTAGTGAGGAGGAGGCTATAGATCTGACATCTACTCTGTTTTGGCAACCATCTTGAGGTATAAAGTTGATACCTTGACTTCTTATTGCTTAGATCTCCTCTTATGAAAGTATATGGTTATTTTTGGTGCAAATGGAGTCATTCTCATATTTGGGCTTGTCAAGGGGAGGTGGTTTCAGATCTGAACACCTCTAGGCCTCCATGGATATAAAGTTGCCCACTTTATCTAGTCTTGGCCCTTCTCCATGCCCTAAACCTCTTATTAAGCTTAGTTTTAGTGTTTTAATCCCTTTGATGCCTTACATGCACGTAAAGTTAGCAACTTTACATGGTATCTCAGTCCTAAGGGGCTAGATCTAAAGTTTGGGGCCTTGGATTCGACTGGAAAGGGCTGAATACGTTAAGACATGAAAACACGACGAGTTACGTAACCAACTCGACGAGTTGGTGAGGGTTTTCCCGCTTTATGGATGATGAAGTGCTCGATGAGTTACTCTGGTGACTCGGCGAGTTGTATCGAGCTTTTCCCGGTTTTCTGAACACTGAAGGAACTCGACGAGTTGCTAGATGCACTCGACGAGTTGGGTCAACATGGACTGTTGACTTTGACCATGGTTGACCAAGTTTGACTTTAAGGGTATTTTGGTAATTTGGGTCTTGATGGAATTGGTCCTATGGTAGTTGTAGGTGTTTGAGTTTGGAGTTGTGATTCGAGAGCTTGATCTTTTCAATTAGTTCAGTTTGACATTATGAGGTGAGTTCTTCTCACTATATCAACAAGGTCTAAGGCACCAAGGCCGGCCCCTTTTGGATTGTATCTTGGTTATAGGATGATGCTATGTTAATGATCTGTTAGATTTGTATCCTGTTTATAGGATGATGCTATGTTAGTGATCTGTTAGATATGTATTCTGGTTATAGGATGATGCTATGTTTATTGATCTATTAGATAGGTATCCTTGTATATAGGATGATGTTATGATTAGTGATCGGTAGATCTGTATGACTGTCTGTACATCCTAGCTAGCGTATGATATTTATGTGTTGATTGTGTGATTGCGGGTGGGTTGAGGCGGTCCTGCTTTGTGCTCTAGGCCAACATACTCGGGGCGGCCGGGATAGACTATAGAACCATCAGGGCGTACTAGTCAAGTCGATTTCCCGGAGAATGGTCCAGACAAGCTGAAGGCCCAGGGAGGGCGGACCAGACATGCTGAAGGTTCTGAGAGTGGGCCAGATAAACTGAAGGCCTGGTGAGGGCGGTCCAGTTGATTTTGTTTCAGGTACTTCAGATGATCGCGGGAAGGCGAAGGGTTGATCGTGTACCTCCTCACATTTTATGATTTGGATTTCTAGGATTCTCTTATATGAAACTATTTTGAAAACATTTTGTAATAAATAGTGGTTTTTGAATGCTTGAAAAAGTTTTAAATTTGCTTGAATTTTATGGATGTTACAAGTTGGTATCAGAGCCTTGGTTTGAGTGAATTGGAGGAACACTTGTGTGAATCCAGTCTCAAACTAAGGAAAAGATTTTCAAAATGATTTTCAAATGGTTTTCAAAATACTAAAGGAGGATGCAAGTGTACGATCAGTCGGAGCCAGTAAGTAGACCCCAAAATACCATACTGTTATTTGATATTGTGATATGTTAGAACAACATGCTAGTGATAGGTAGGGATCTTCAGGAATTGCATGATATAATTGCCTAATTATATGATGACTGATAGCCTAGGGTTCTTCTTATATGAAATTGACATCATTACTGTAGTTGCTTAGTGTATGCATCACGGTTGTATATAACTAAGATCTTATAGCCTGAGAAAGTTTGGTTTGGCCTTATTTCCTTCTCTTGTTTCATGAAGGGATTAGGGTAGGATTAGGTATTCAAATGTCTATAGGGTCCAGCGTTATGTATGGCTAGCATACACGAGTGTTGCAGGGTTGGTGGAAGTTTCATGGATGAGTTGTGCGAGGTGAGTCGGCCAATTATGAGACATTTAGCCTTCCTCTAGGAGTGAGGATTGAGCACTCGCCTATGCTTATGTATATTGTTAGGGCGTTGTGATGATACTTGAGACAAATATGGGTAGGTATGGAAGGTAGTATGGGCCCGTACCATTGAAAGCACAGGACCCATACGAGTGTATGAAATCACAACCCCTAGGGCTTTGTTGGGAGTTGGTTCCCCGTTATTATATGGAATGTCTGATATATTCCTGGTATATTTTCAGCATGGTGGTTACGAGGCGATTTGTGACCGGATCTGGGTCGGGATCAGGAGATGGCAGTCAGGGTGGACCAGTGGTCCCCGAGACCATTGGTCAGATGAGACCAGATGAGTTGGATGCCAGGATCAGGGAGATCTTGCATGATGAGGTTGCTACACTGTTCCGGGCTCAGTTATCGGAGATGTTTGGGACTATTGAGACCGCTATGGCTGAGTACTTCGATGAGCAGTATACATCAATTGTTGAGACGGCTGACGCGGCAGCTTCCGCAACCGTAGCAGCTGCAGGTGGTGGGGCTAGTCGGGCTTTCCAGTACCAGGACTTCGATAACACGAAACCGCCGACTTTCGATGGGATTCAGGACCCGATCATAGCCATGAGGTGGATATCTGACGTGGAGGGATGTTTCTTCACATGCTCATGTCCTGCTCACCAGAAGGTCTGGTGTGCTCTGAACCTGTTAAGGTCCGGAGCAAAGGACTGGTGGAGATTGATGACGGGGACATATACTGATGAGCAGCGAGCGGTGGTTACTTGGGATCAGTTCAGGGAGATGTTCCGTGCTCGCTATATTCCGCAGGTTGAGCGAGAGCGGCTGGCACGATAGTTTTTGGATTTGAGACAGGGATTGGAGTCGGTGAAGGAGATCACTTGTATGTTTACTGAGAGGGTGATGTTCTACCCGGAGTTTTCTTCAGAGCAAGCTCAGATGACACGTTATCTGAGCATGCTCAAGACTGACATCAAACAGTTTGCTGCTACCCAGCGCTGTGATACATTACTAGAGTTACAGGAGGCCGCTAGGCGGCATGAGCTTGAGATTGAGTTGCAGTTGAGAGATCAGAGGCAGGCCCCGACGCAGTCACAGTCGGCGCTGAAGCGGTCCAAGACCGTTGATTCTAGGTCTGGAGGTCAGCACAGCCGTACTTGTGGAAAGTACGGGAAGGGTCATTCCGGATTTGTCGATCAGGTAGTGGGAGCTGCAAATGCGGCAAGGAGAGGCACTTTGCGAGGGATTGCCGCCAGTTAGCCCCGGTATACGATATGAGGATTTGCTACCACTGCAATCAGGTTGGTCATGTGAAGACCAACTGTCCATTGCTCACTGCCAGGCCGGCGTAGGCTCCAGCGCTGGCTACACTGAGGATTGCTGACGGGAGTCAGGGTGGAGCAGAGCCCCCGAGGGCTCGGGGACGCGCCTTCCAGCTCACGGCCTAGGAGGCCAAGACAGCACTAGATGTGGTGGCTGGTATTTTGCTATCCTTTATCTTATTGATTACATATGTTTTATGCTTATGTGTTTGTACCTATGTTAGGTACGTTCTTAGTGAAATCCTTACCTACTCTAGTATTGTTTTACTCGGGGGCGAGTCGGTCTTTTGTCTCACAATCTTTTAGTGGGGAGTTCGGTTTTCCCTTAGGAGAGCTAGAGTGTTTGTTGCGAGTCTCCATCGCCAACGAACACAGGATTTCTGCCTCTTTAGTCTATCGGGGTTGCATTCTGGAGTTCTTCGGGGTATCCTTTCCGATTGACTTGATTCCTATTCCCATGGGGAATGTTTGTGTGATAGTGGGTATGGACTGGCTGATTCGTTTCGCTGCCATGATCGACTGAGAGGGTCAGTATGTGGTAGTTCGAACCCCAAGTGAGGGAGAACTGTTTATCTACAGCGAGGGGACCAGATTGGGTTCAGGGTTTTGTTCAGCCGCCAGGGCTCGGCAGTATATTCAGCACAGGTGTGCGGGTTATTTGGCGTATGTGGTGGATACGCGGGTCAGGGATCATGTCTCGGTTTTAGAGGTTTCAGTCGTCAGGGAGTTCGCTGATGTGTTTCCGGAGGAGTTACCCGGAGTGCCTCCGGAGAGGCAGATCGAGTTCCGGATCGACCTTGTTCCAGGTGCGGCTCCTATTGCCAAGGCGTCGTACCGATTGGCACCACCTGAGATGCAGGAGTTGTCATCTCAGCTACAGGAGCTACTAGGCAAGAAGTTCATTCGTCCGAGAAGTTCTCCGTGAGGAGCACCGATTCTATTCGTTAAGAAGAAGGATGGTTCACACCGGATGTGCATTGATTACTGGGAGTTAAACAAATTGACGGTGAAGAACCGTTATCTATTCCCCCGGATTGACGATCACTTTGATCAGCTACAGGAAGCATCTTGGTTCTCCAAGATAGACTTGAGGTTCGGGTACCATCAGGTCAGGGTGATGGAGGAGGACGTGGAGAAGACCGCGTTCCGGACTCGTTACGGACATTACGAGTTCGTGGTGATGCCGGGCTCACCAATGTGCCGACAGTGTTTATGGACCTAATTTCGGGTATGCAGACCGATGCTCGATCGCTCGGTCATTGTGTTTATAGATGACATCTTGGTGTATTCCAAGACCAGAGAGCAGCATGAAGAGTATCTCCGCGAGCTACTGGAAGTTTTGAGGCGAGAACGGTTCTATGCCAAGTTCTCGAAGTGCGAGTATTAGTTACGAGAGGTTCAGCTCCTTGGACACCTCGTTAACCAGGACGGGATTTTGGTCGATCCGTCCAAGATCAAGGCGGTTATGCAGTGGGAGGTTCCGAAATCTCTCTCGGATATCAGAAGCTTCTTGGGATTGGCAGGGTACTACTGGAGATTCATTCAGGATTTCGCCAAGATTGCAGTACCCCTCACTCGTCTGACGAGGAATGGGGTGGATTTTCGGTGGGGCCCTGAGCAGCAGACGACATTTGATACCCTCAGACAGCGACTTTGCGAGGCTCCAGTCTTGACCCTCCCTGATGGAGTGGAGGATTTTGTGGTTTTATGTGATGCATCTATCACAGGACTCGGAGCAGTCTTCATGCAGAGAGGACGAGTAATAGCCTACTCGTCGCGGCAGTTGAAGCCGCATGAGATGAGACATCCTACACACAATCTGGAATTGGGAACGGTGGTATTCACTCTCAAGATTTGGAGATATTATCTCTACGGGGTCCGTTGTACCATATACACGGACCATAAGAGTTTGAAGCACATCATGGATTAGCCGAACCTGAACATGAGGCAGCGCAGGTGGCTGGACGTAGTCAAGGATTATGACTACGAGATCCTTTACCATCTAGGTAAAGCGAATGTTGTGGCGAACGCCCTGAGACGCAAGTCGGCTGGATCTTCTCTTCGAGCGACATGTATGAGGATATCTGTAGATTATCCACTGTTGAACTTAATCAGGGAATGTGACAACCCCAAAATTTCTATCTTGTATAGCCATACAATTCAATCAAAGGTCAGCCTTGTTTCTGTTGCCTTTTAGCCTTGTTAAGGGTCATTCTAATGAGTTCAAAGCCTAGTACACTTAAGGATTGAGTGTTAGGAAGTGTTAGCTTGAGATAGGGAGGATGAATTCGAACCAGAAAGTCGGTCACAAGGTGTTCACGACCGCAAACTAGGTTCACGGCCGTGAACCACCTCCCATATATGTTAGAGTGGCCTCATTTTCACCTCATTTCTTCTCCTCCCAACCGTGAACACATCCATTCTTTCTCAACTTCTTCAACCTTGAACACCCTAAAGCTTCAAAAATGTAAGTGTATCATCCCTAATCTTGTTATACTAGAAAGACTACTAGATCCAAGCCTTGATTCCTCAGAATTCATCACCATATTCATGAGTATGAAGTGTTCACGACCGTGAACCCTTCATAGGGCTGTGAACCCTTCGTGAACTCATCATGTTGGGCCGTGAACCCTTCATGAGTTCATAGGGTCGTGAACCATTCATCCATATCGGGCTATGAACTCATCCCTTTGGCCGTAAACACCCTTTGATCAATCACCTGTGATTTTAACACTTCATTTCAAGTGTTTCCTAGTCCCTGAGGTAGTTTCCTTGCATGTTAGTTGCTTGTAAACACTAATTGCATGCCTATATATGCCATTATATGTTATTTAGGACTCGTTTGTGTCTCGGGAATTCATTTTTGGAACTTCTCATCCTTACGCGAACCTTCACTTGAATCACCCACATAAGGTGAGTGCATACCCCTATAATCAATCTTTTAATTATTTTAAATGTTTTTAAGGAGGGGAATACAAGTTGAACACAATGATAATTGTGTAAATGTTTTGTGATAAACATCATTTTAAAGGATTGCTTATGTGTTAATAAGTGATCAAATCATTTCAAAAACTCTTTTAAAGTTATGTTACTTTATTGTTTATAAAACTTCGTTTTTAAAGTACAATCATAACTTAATAGATAAATGAGTATTTTCTTCAAAGTCAGTACAGTTCAAGTAAACATACTAGTAAACTATAATAGGTATAGTTTAGGGGTTCAGTTCATACTATAACAAAGAGAACATACTACACTATAACAGAGAGAACATACTATACACTAGAACAGGGAGGAACATACTAAAACAAGAACAATATAACATTAATGTGAGACTACTTCACGGCTTAGTAATATGTTTGTTAAGTCAAGTTTTGTAACCAGAGTCTCCTGGAGGGAGAGCGTTATTAGTATGGTTAAAAAAACATCACATTTTGACCTTAATTAAACAAATTGGTTTTAAGGTAGTCAGTACTTCAGTAGTCACTTTACAAGACTATTGCATACTTTCATTTTCCCATTACATTCATATTGTGATATTCTCACATAAAAGGTAATTCAATCTTATTTCTAGTAAAGATAGTTAGAAACTAGGGAAAACTGACATCATTACAAGCGACAAATAGAATAGCCGAGTCTTAGTACATTCAGTTTGAAAGGGGCCTATAATGCTAACTTTATGATTCCTCGGTACATACACCAGGGATCTATATTAATAGGATTCGAAGGGTAGTAGGATGTGTGCTTTCCGCTTCATTTCCTATTCCTTGTTTGGTTGTGGGCTTAGAGCAGATTCACCCAGTCTACTATCTATTCAATCTTAGCGATATATATATTCCGTATACACCACGTAATTATAAGGAGTACCAGGTATGGGTCAGGTCATAGTATACAAATTCAATACTCCGTTTTCTAGTATTAATGATAGATACTAAGTAACTAAACTCTTATAAATTTCCAATCTTAGTTACTTAGGAAAATGTTAATTTGGTGCTAACCCATGAAATTACACTTTGCACTTTGCTTAAGTCGTTAGTGGAGCGCGTGTGGTTAACCGGCACACTAACCTGGATTTAACAAGGTAGGCAAAGGGTAACTTAATGTTTATCATAGGATCGGTGGAGCGCGTGTGGTTAACCGGCACATCGATTGAGTGATAAATATTAAGGGTACCAAGTATATTTGCATGGTTATTCACACATTGTTTTGTGATCCTCGGCATCCCAGTCACAAAACTTGAGAGGGCACAATCGAGATTGAAACATGCCATTGAAAAGTTCAATTAATCTCAAAAGATTTAGGAGTTTCAAATCCAATTGAAACCTAATATTTCTATTTTGTTTTTCATGGTGGAAACTGGTGAATCGTCATTCGCCTACCTTCAAATATTTTATAGCTTGGATTACAGCATCCCTCTTCCAAATTATAAAAGTATTGTGTTGGGTCCTAGCCTTAATATTTCATATTTGGTGTTATATTAAGTACTTAAATCAACTAACTTGAATATCTCCCATTGTAGATTTCTAGTTCAGACAACTATGATCTTCCCAAATCTCTTGGAACAAGTTTCCTAATGAAGATGATGTCCCGTGGTTGGCTCATGGAAATCATACTTCACTTCCTCCACCTCCTCCAATTATTCTCCCTAACCTACAAGTTCTTGAATAGTTCAAGGTCACTCAAGCCCTATTGGCAAGCAAGGTCTATGTGTGTTCACATCTTGAAGATGAAGTCACATATTGACAAGCCGGGAGAGTTGGGTGTCAAAGTCTTGAGAAAGTTGGTTGTCCAATAACTTTCTAATTCACATAGTGAGTTTACTTTGGGACTACTATGAAACAGACTATGACATGACCCTTAATGATCTTATCTATTTGCTAGGTGCTGCTGAATCAGCAATGATTTGGAGCACTGGTAAAGCAAATTTGATTAGAAGATCAACTTCCATGGACATTGACAACGGTGACATTGGAAATCCAGAAAAACTTTCTCTTCGCAATGGAAAGGGATCGGCCATAGTCAAATCGGTTGACCAAATGGTAAAGAGAAAGGCTAAGTCTGAGACAGTCTCGTGTACCATTCCCAAAGAGTCCATATTCTTATATTGCCAAAGGAAGGGGCATTCGTTGCAAAGCTGCCCTATTACCTGAAAGATCATAAGGTTGGTCAAAAAGTTTGACTCTAGTTCAAGTAAGTCCACTATCTAACTCTATTAAGTTCCTATTTGGAGATTCTTATTACAAGATGTGATTGGGTCACATGTTGAAGTTTTAAGAATCAAAGAAAGGAGAGGAAGCTTAAAGAAGAGTAAGCTGATTCTGATCGTGAAGATGGATTTCGATCGCATGGTTCAGTGATCAGAATCTTTGAGCTGCTGCTTAAGCGTTGTGATAGATTGCATAGGAATAGATAACAACATAGTTTTTCATATGCATTTGCATTTTAAGGATAAGTTTTTCCGCAAGTTGTAAATAAAAGAAAAGTTTTGTTTTTATTTATTTTAAGTATCCTTACAAGGGAATTTGTGAAAAATTGTTGTTTATATGATTCCACTGATAACGACATTGGAAAATAGATTTGATTATGTCGTTTGTGGAAGTGTCATAATTTACCAAATAAGGAAAGATTCTCATCACCTAAGATTCAGTTGGATAGAAACTTGGAATTACGCAAGTTGTATTGTATATTGAATGAGAATTTTTCATCTTTGGAAAATTAAGACTAGTTCCTTGTTCACATGTATATGTGAGTCAAGCGAAGGACTAAGGGACCGGGTACACATTCTTGTGCACTGGTCAAGTCCACCACAAAGATCGATAAGACTATTCGTCATGATTTACAAAAGTTTAGTAAATATGGTTATACTTACAAGTTTAAGTATAATTCTGTAACATTGGAAAAGTTTCAGTGTATGGTAGAACAAATGAGAAGAATCAAATTACGCAGAAAGATAAAAAGTTTCTCAAATCTGAAAAGATGGGAGAGTACTTTAGTATCATGTTTTATGATCATCTTAATGATTGTGAGACCATATCACAATTCATCCTCTAGGGACATCTTAGTCCATTCTTATGGCTAAGAAGAGGAGTCATGAATTGTTGAAGTGGTTAAATCAAGAAGATGAGTCATACTTCGTTCCAAAACAAGTCTTAGAGTCATACTCCAAGATTGTAACTTGAGTGACATAATCTTAAGAAGGTTTATAACACTTGTCAAGTGTAAGAGTAAAATGTGTTCTACTCTTGTACATTTGAAATTGGTAAGTTGTGATGTTTTGGATAAAACAGAGACCAACTAAGGTCAATTGTGTGAAGTGTTTGTCTTGATAAGAATCTGCACTATCTCTTGAATATTTGTTTTGTCAAGGAATGGTTCTTGGTAAGAGAGTCTTATATGTCAAGAGGACAGTGGGAGTCTAGAAGATCCTGAAAGAGTTTCAAGATCTAATCAAGAATAAAATCAGTAGTTTATCATTAGCGTGCAACTTGAGGTTTATAACCTATCGTGTTGACACATTCCATTTTTGTGCCCATTCCAGTTAAAGTTGGCTTTGCATATTAGTTCTGAGAGTTCTCAATCTGTTTCATAACAACTTGGAAGCAACTGTAGGCCCTTGTGATGCCAGGTGGCAAGAATTTAAGATTGCACAAGTTCAATCCATATGAGTTTGGATTTGTCACTAACCTTGTCTTGTGATTATGGTTTTGACAAATTCACATGGATAGGAACACACACACCATAAAATCTAAGTGTCATAAGGTTTCTCTCCGATTCGTGAAAATAATGGTGAGGAAACACTTTCACTAAGTAGATTTTAAGTAGATAGCAATTATGATATATGCATTCTCAAAGTCGTTAGTGGAGCGTGTGTGGTTAACCGGCACACTAACATGGACTTGTGAGAAGTGGAAAAGGTCTAAACAATTGAGACTATGATTACGGCATCCCTTTTCATAATTCTGAAATTGTTTAGACACACATGTGTGCTATCTAGGGAAAGGTGTATGATTTTGATAAAGTTTTATAAAAGCATCTCGTATCAAAAATCGGAACTTTGGTAAGAAAGTCAATAAAGTATTGATTTCTAAAAGTCCATCTGATTTCTGAGTACATGTCAAAGCTAGTGGGAGCATAAGTGTTATGCGAATAATCGTCATGTTAGTATGAGCATGATAATTATGATAAGTGTTGCAAGTCAGCAATGTTAATTATAGAAAAACAAAAGTTCAATTGGGAAAAGTTGTTTTGCTATAATTAAGGGAGAGGAAATTATACTTCATTTCAGTTCTAAAAGCTTATATTGAGATTTTAATCAAATTTAGTCAATTATATATATAAATTTTATGTTGGAATGGTTCAACATAAGGAACTTCTATATATAGGAACATTATATGCGTTCTAAAATTCGATTATGATTATTGCATCCCTTTTCATAATCTGAATTGTGAGAACATGGCAAATAGAAATAGAAATATTATAGCAAAAGACTGGTCCAGTATCATGTCATTATGTGAGACATCATGAATTGTGACAACCCGATATTCCAAGTCAATGTAATGTTCAAAAAGTCAAATACTATAATCTATGTTTGGAATCAATAAAAATAGCGTCAAAGATGATTAGAAGTCTCAATTGGCATACATAAAATGTTAGATACCGTGTCAAGGTTTTCAGAAATATAAAGAACACTCGAATCCGAGTTATAACGAAGAAGTTATGACCAATCAAAGATCCGCGACAAAACCGGTAAAACACTGTTAAGCATAAAAAGTGAAATTTCAATAAAATACTTTTTAGCCTTAAGTATTTAAACGAAAGTCGTAGATAATAACAAACCGTGAACGTACATAAAAAGAACGTCCAAATCTGACTTCGTATGAGGAAGTTGTGATTTTTCAAAGTTTCAGAACGGCAGTAGACAGCTAAAAACTCGAAATAAAGATCGAACGATTTTAGCCGACACAACCTAAACAAGAATTGAAGATCTCGACAATAGTAGTACAAAGGTAAAAATACAGACGAAAACGGACATCGGATGAAGAAGTTATGAATTTTTAAAGGATTTTTTCAGTCCCGGCCTATTAAAAATTATATAATTAAAAATAAAGTCAAAATTTGCCTACGAAGTCTAAACGAGAGTTGTAGAGTATATTCTCACCTATGCGTGGATATAAAGAACGTCAAAGCCCAAAAATATCTGCGCAAGGAATATCATGCCTTCCTAGCCCACGTGGTAGATATGGAACGAGAAGTGAAAGACATTAAAGACATTCCGGAAGTCTGCAACTTCCCCGACATTTTCCCCGAAGATCTTCCAGGAGTTCCACCAGAACGTCAAGTCGAGTTCAGAATCGACTTGATTCCCGGGGCTACCCCAGTAGCAAAATCGCTGTACCGTCTAGCACCGGCAGAAATGCATGAATTATCCAGCCAGCTGAACTAACTTCTCAGCAAAGGGTTAATCAGGCCGAGCTTCTCACCTTGGGGAGCATCGGTTCTGTTCGTAAAGAAGAAGGATGGATCCTTTCGCATGTGTATCGATTACCAGGAACTTAACAAACTCACAATCAAGAACAGATATCCCTTACCACGCATAGACGATCTGTTCGACCAACTACAAGGAGCGATCTGCTTCTAAAAGATGCATTTAAGATCTGGGTATCACCAGCTGCGAGTCTTGGAAGGAGACGTTCCCAAAACGGCATTCCGAACTCGCTATGGTCACTACGAGTTTGTAGTGATGTCCTTCGGATTGACAAATGCACCGGCAGTGTTCATGGACTTGATGAACCGAGTATGTCGTCCTTTCCTGAACAAATTTGTGATCGTGTTCATAGATGATATACTCATCCATTCAAGGAGTAAAGAGGAACATAGCCAACACCTCCGACAGGTCTTGGAAGCATTAAGGACAGAGAAGCTATACGCAAAATTCTCAAAGTGCGAATTTTGGATTCGGAGAGTATATTTCCTAGGTCACGTGGTCAACAAGGAAGGGATACACGTGGACCCTTCCAAAATCAAGGCAATCGAGAACTGGTCAACTCCAAGGACTCCAATAGAAATCCGACAATTCTTGGGCCTTGCTGGGTATTACCGAAGGTTCATACAAAACTTTTCGAAGATTGCTAAACCACTTACCACCCTGACTCAGAAAGGCGTAACCTTCAGTTGGGGAGAAAAATAAGACGCTGCGTTCCAAACATTGAAGCGAGCCCTATGCAGCGCACCTATATTATCTTTGCCAGAAGGAACAGAAGACTTTGTGGTCTATTGTGATGCGTCAAACCAGGGCCTTGGATGTGTTCTAATGCAACGAGGAAAAGTCATCGCATACGCCTCAAGACAGCTTAAGACGCATGAGAACAACTACACTACGCACGATCTCGAACTGGGAGCAGTCGTTTTCGCTCTAAAGATCTGGAGACACTATCTCTACGGCACAAAATGTACAATCGTCACCGATCATAAGAGCCTTCAGCACATCCTCAATCAAAAGGAACTCAACATGAGGCAAAGACGATGGGTAGAACTACTAAACGATTACGAATGCGAAATTCGTTATCACCCCGGAAAAGCTAATGTAGTAGCTGATGCCCTCAGCCGAAAGAAATACTCGGGCCGCCGAGTGAAATCCTTAACCATGACAATCCATTCAAACCTATCCACACAAATCAAGGAACCTCAATTAGAAGCCTTGAAATCTGAAAATGTGGTGGGTGAAGCCTTAAGAGGAATGGATAAGAATCTTGAAGTCAAGGATGATGGAGTTCGTTATTTCATGAATCGGATCTGGACGTCGAAGTTTGGCGGATTCAGAGACGTTGTCATGAATGAGGCCCATAAGACTCGATACTCCGTACATCCCGGTTCAGACAAGATGTATCTGGATCTCAAGAAACTGTATTGGTGGCCAAACATGAAAGACGAAATCGCTACCTATGTAGGCAAATGTCTGACTTGCGCCAAAGACAAGGTAGAGTACCAAAAGCCCTCGGGATTGTTACAATAACCGGAAATACCCGAGTGGAAGTGGGAGCGGATAACCATGGATTTCATAACCAAGTTACCCAAGACAGCGAGCGGACTTGACACCATCTGGGTGATCGTCGACAGGTTAACCAAATCTGCACACTTCCTACCAATAAAGGAAACAGACAAGCTGGAGAGACTAACTAGAACATACATCAGAGAGATTGTGCAACTGCATGGTGTACCAATATCCATTATCTCGGACCGAGATAGTAGATTCACCTCGCGATTTTGGCAGTCACTACAAAAATCCCTAGGGACGAGACTAGACATGAGTACCGCCTACCACCCACAAACCGACGGACAGAGTGAGAGAACCATTCAAACCTTAGAAGAAATGATAAGAGCATGTGTGATCGATTTTGGTAAGGCTTGGGATACCCATTTACCATTGGTTGAGTTCCCATACAACAATATATATCACACTAGCATCAAGGTTGCTCCATTCGAATCCCTCTATGGTCGTAAGTGCAGATCACCTCTGTGTTGGGCTGAAGTGGGTGACACGCAGCTAACTAAAGGACAAGTACCTGACAACACTCTCACTGGCCCAGAAATCATAAGGGAAACTACCGAGAAGATTATCCAAATCCGAGAACGATTAAAAGCTTCAAAAGACAGAGAAAAGAGTTATGCGGACAAAAGACGGAAACCCTTGGAATTCCAGGTTGGGGACCGAGTACTATTGAAAGTCTCACCTTGGAAGGGATTAATACGTTTTGGAAAACATGGGACACTAAACCCTAGGTATATCGGACCATTCGAGATCCTTTCCAGGATCGGCCCGGTAGCATACAAACTTCGATTACCGCAGGAGCTCAATAACATACACCCTACCTTTCACGTGTCGAACCTAAAGAAGTGCTTGTCTGATGAGACCCTCGTCATCCCTCTGGACGAAATTGAAATCAACGAGAGTTTCCACTTCATAGAAGAGCCTGTGGAAATCATGGATCGGGAAATTAAAAGAACAAAACAAAGTTGCATACCCAGTGTGAAGGTCCGTTGGAATGCCAAGCGGGGACCTGAATACACCTGGGAGCGCGAAGATCAAATGAAACAAAAATACCCACATCTTTTCCCTAGTCCATAAATACTTAAATGTAGAATTAATTTCTGGACGAAATTCCCTCTAACGGGGGGATCATGTGACAACCCGATATTCCAAGTCAATGTAATGTTCAAAAAGTCAAATATTATAATCTATTTTTGGAATCAATAAAAATAGCGTCAAATATGATCAGGAGTCTCAATTGAGATACATAAAATGTTAGATACCGTGTCAAGGTTTTCAGAAATATAAATAACACGCAAATCCGAGTTATAACGAAGAAGTTATGACCTATCAAAGATCCGCGACAAAACCGGTAAAACACTTTTAAGCGTAAAAAGTGAAATTTCAATAAAATACTTTTTAGCCTTAAGTATCTAAACTAAATTCATAGATAATAACAAACCGTGAACGTACATAAAAAGAACGTCCAAATCTGACTTCGTATGAGGAAGTTATGATTTTTCTAAGTTTCAGAACGCAAGTAGACAGCTAAAAACTCGAAATAAAGATCGAACGATTTTTAGCCGACACAACCTAAATGATAACTGAAGATCTCGACAATAGTAGTACAACGGTAAAAAGACAGACAAAAACGGACATCGGATGAAGAAGTTATGAATTTTTAAAGGATTTTTCCTGTCCCGGCCTATTAAAAATTATATGATTCAAAATAAATTCAAAATTTGCAGATGAAGTCTAAACGAGAGTTGTAGAGTATATTCTCACCTACGCGTGGATATAAAGAATGTCAAAAACAGAGCTCGTATACGAAAGTTACGGATTTTCAAAGATTTAGGCACACACTTCGAGGCTTATCCGAAGGATTACGCCCCGCGTACGAGCGTACGCCCCGCGTACGAGCGCACGCCCAACGTATGCAAATGAAGGGCCTCGGATCGACCACGTCTACCCTATGCCCTCTACTCCCGTCCCATCCGATGACCGGCGACCGATGATGTCATCGCTGACGTACGCGCAGCGTACGTGAAGTACGCCCAGCGTACAAGACCAGCTTCCACCCCAATAAATAAGATGTGAGGGTTCCGGCTTCTAGTTCTAAATTACACCATTTCTCTCCCATTTTCTCACTTTCGAGTCTTTCGAAGATACCCCGACGCCCCGGTTCCGTATCCAAGTTCCGACGAATGTCCGAAGCTCCGAGATTCCCAAAAAATTTACCACTTTCCGGTCGAAGTGCTGCCCGAGAAAAATCTCGTTTCCTTCAAATCATCACACTTTCCAGGTGAGTTCATACCCCTTATTTTCACGTTTTTACTATACTTTAGGGGGGAAATACAAGTGAAAACCAGAAAAACTTATGTAAAAATACAAATCGTTACATAGGATTTCAAATGCTACGTCTACATTTTTTTTAATAAATGTTAAACAATATTACTACTAATGACACACTTTACATGCAAAGTTAGTAATACACCAAGTTTTATCATTTTAATGGAACACGTTTTCGAAAAACTATAATGGGTATAGGTTACGAGTTATTCATGACATTTTACATACTATAAACACTATAAAGAGGAAATATTTACATTTACAAGGAAAACGGACTTTTCATTTTGTAAATTTATTGATACTAAATTTTGTGAGACATTTGGCTTCACCGTACTTTCAAGTACGCATTTCAAGTCCTGTATTATAAACCATAATCTCTTGTAGGGAGAGCGTGACACTTGTGTATAGATCTATACGGGATTGACAATCCCGCACCTAAACCGTTACCTACAGTTAGACCGGCAAGTCTGGGGTGAGAAACGTCATAACACTGCAACGCTTGAAGAACGTTGCTACAGGCAGTCTGGGTCAATAGCATGGTTATAAAACTCACATGGAGTATCAAAACATTTTGATTTACGGGGCTATTAAACGCATTAGTGATTATATATATATATATATATATATATATATATATATATATATATATATATATATATATATATATATATATATAACTACATACACTATTTTAGGTATGAAAAATACTTATGCATTCCAGTCTTTGGAACTTTTCAACTACCACACATACATGGAAAATATTGGATTTTCTAGAAACAAGCTCAACTATTTTATACAGAAAGACATACAATTCTAGTACAAAAACGCTTATAAACTCTCCAACTTAATTGTTGACATTTTTCAAAACTACTTGTATTTCTCAGGGATTCAGTAATACAGGTAAAACATCAGCTTTTGGAGAAGGGACGCTAAGGCGTCAGTTTTCAAATTTATTAAATCATCATATTGTAATTTTTTTGAGACATGTATCACATGCAACAATGTAACTTTTAAATAATATTATGATGGTTGTGTTTACTTTCTTTACAAATATTCAACTGTTATGATACTACGTGAAGTCATCCACCCCCGAATGTTTCCGCCATTCTGGTTTGGGGGTGTGACATGAATCGTGTCCCATATGCTTCGGATATAGGGTCGATTGCATGTGCTATAATATTCATCCTTTCTAAATTTTTCCAAATGCTTAGGGCATTAAGAGGGGAAAAGTCTAGAATTAGATAAGACTAAAATGATTAAGCAATTGTCGAGGACAATCTAAGGTTTACCAAAGATTGGTTACTCAGGGACAGTTGGAAGTATGGTGTAAATTTTTGAGAGGACCATATTGACATATTCTGAAAAGAGGCAACTCTTATTCAGAAGTGATAGTCAAAATGAGAATATGGAAATATTCCTATAGGTGGACGTCATTCATTAAATCTGTGTAAGATTAGGAAATTTAATGCAAGAAGGATGTTCAAAGCAATGTACTTTGAATTTGAGACTTCGTTTCCATGGAATGATCTCCATTGGAATACTCTGTAATGACTATTGACAAGTCTTTGTGACTTTGTGCATAATCATTACAAGAGGATTAGTGCATATAAGTTTAAAATCTAACAAGATTTCGGTAAATGGCAGGAATTTGGAATTCTTGCATTTGCTGTAAGGATTTGGGATTGTGAAGTGAGAATCATTGGAATTATGTTCAATCGATCTATTTCACAAAGTAAAAGATCATAGACAAACTTAGTGTGCATACTTGGTGTATGGCATAACTAATGTTTGGACAAACATAGTGTGCATATTTGGTGTATGGCGTGACTATTGTTTGGATAAACATAGTGTGCATGCTTTGAGCATGGCATGACTATTGTTTTGATTCAAGTATAAAGTTGATAATTTGAAACAGTATGCAATGAATAATGTGTAATCAATATGGTGATAAATAAAAGGTGTTCTATTTATATTCATAAGTTCTGAGACCATATTGGATTCGATTACTCTTGTGTTTCACTTTGCATGTTTTGACTTCCAGAATAACTAGGTCGTTCTTCCTTAATGACTAAGCTATTCAAACCATCCACAGTCGATAATACGTTGGAAGTAGGTATTAAGTCAAGTCTGTCATGAAGCTGGTTTGTAGATGTCCAAGGTAGTGGACATAGCAAGAGTTGCTACAACATTCATGAGTGCTCATAAGTTCTGATTATTGGATTAAACCTACGCTCATTTGACTCACTTCATGGATTTTATCACGAGTGATCATGAGACGATAATATCTTATATTCTTCAAACCTAGAGATATGTGTTGTTTCCTATGAGTTGGTTATAAAACGTGCCTTTGTGTATGATTCAACAAGTAGTAGAACAAGCATATGAGTCGAAGTTTATCCATTCCTTTTACCCTTAAAGGGATAAAAGCGATATTTGTGGGCCCCTCGATGATTTAGTGATGACACCCCTAAGTGCTTTGCCAAGCCTGGACTGATTTGATTTGTTCAATTAGTCGGTCGTAATAAATTGGAAATTAGGAAACAACAAATGGACAGAGAGAATGATTATAATCCATGTCTTAGTCCATATGATATCCAGAATGGAGGAATATATGATCCCTTATCTAATGGACACGTCATTGATTTGTTTAGATTTCGACAGCAGCTTTAAAGAGCTACGATTGCTAGTCGGGTTTTGGAGTCATACGCAATAATAGTTTTAGACTTATCCAAGTGGGAGACTGTTGGATTAGTGTCTAAGCCCATAACTATAATTGGTTTGTACTTGACCCGATTTGGCATGGTCCATTTGGGTTGCATGGCATCGGAACAATTGGATAGACAAAATGAGAAAAAGGATACTAGTGATTTATATTAATATATTATAAGTTCTAATATATTAATATGAAATCATATTATTTAATTAGTATTGATCAAGAACTAATTTAGAATTAATCTAGTGATCAAAAGGAACTAATTAAATATGGACTCTTATATATGTGGTGGGCCAAGTTCATTTAGGTTGGGCTAAGCTTTCATGGATAGTCCATGGAGTGTTTAACCCATGGATCCTATGGAAATGAAAGGTCATGGGTATTAGGGTTTACATGAATGTAACCCTAATCCTCCACACTATATAAAGAGATCCTTGGTTCATGAAATGTGCACTAGTGTGTATACACAAGAGGGAAAAACAGATTCGGTGCATGTATCCTTATTCTTTAGTTATTCCAAGGGTTCTTGGTGCTGTGTGAACCATTTGAGGTGTCACACTTGAGACACTAGGCTCTTAAGCTCCATGGAACCAAGCTACAACATCAAAAGGTATGTCATTCTACTAGATTCTTGTAGTATAGTTGCTTCATATTATGCTAGTTAGGATGAAACCTTGGAATATTAAATATTTGCATGTATAATAGAGAAAACATAGATCCAAGGTTTATAGGGTTGCATGTACACCATAGGAGTGTTAGAATGCTCAAAACCCATCAGTTCCTGGGTTTACAGTTGGTGAAATCTTTATAGGAACACTCCTTAGGGTGTCCATGACTTTCACCGTGATTGGAGGGGAGAGCACCACTTCTAGATCCACCGGTACCTGTTTTGTGTATGTGTAACATGGCGGCTGCCACGGCTGCCGTGACCGCTGCCTGAAACATAGTTACGTCAAACTGTGGAGGTGGCGGTGGCGGTGGAGGTGGTGTCGGGGTTGCATTAACATTGAAACGTATTTGATTTTTTCTTGGAGGCATCCTTTTAAGATTTAAAAGATGGAAATGTAGTAAGACATCAATAGTGAGTATAATGTGAGTGCTCCTTGAACTATATCACCCTAGTTCAACATGTGATTGTTTAAGTGTTTGCAATAGAGGTCTACCATTAGGAAGATGAAAGAATTTGGATGGAAGTTTTTCCAAGAGAATTGGATGCCCGACAATATCATTGGTATTATAGATGTATAGAGTTTAGGAAAATTCGACCTTGAAATAGGTCTACAACATACCAATATAGAGAAAATTTTGACAGCATAAAGACATATTGAAACTGAAAGTTCAAGGTCTACACATAAACAGGAAAATAACCCTAGAGTCTACAAGTAGGCTTAATCTATATCCAAAAGAGTGAGTAGAGTATGCTCTACTTGCGAGAAGTGTTGTTCTGATTAGTACTAGATTCTTCCCTGGACTCAGGCAGCTGGTGTTCTGTTTCCCATACACGCCTTTCCAATGCAACTTGACCCAGTCGAAGTTCTCTAACTTCGGATCGACTGGAATTCAGTTCCATCTGTAGTGCGTCGGTGTGAGTCCTTGTTAACTCCTGGTCATCAGTCAGATGGCGGAGGCGAACTGTGTTGACTCCTGAGTTAGCACGTATTTTCGTGACTTGGTCGATGGTTGTTCTTCCTTGTTCAGCATTGCGTGCAACGCGACGAACTAAGATAGGGAGGATTCTGTCAGCTGAGCCTCCCTCGTTCAAGTTGTAAAAGCTTCGGTCTCCATTATAAGGAGGTGGTTGTCCCTGTTCATGGCTCCACCTTCCCAAGTTCACTGCCCATAGAGGCGTCGGGCCTGCAAAATCCTGTCGAGGGTTAGGATTTTGGGCAACTTGAGGTGGATTATAGACCTCGGGTTCTGAGTCAGAGTCTTCTTGGACTTCCTCCTCATTCTCTTCCTCAGAACTCTCCTCGGGGTCTTCTTCTACTGGGACCACAGGGTTCTCTTCTTCTTGTTCAGCTTCAAGCCATCCACCGTTCCCTTGATCGAGAAAGTACGGGTCTCTAGGTAGATGGAATCCAGCCATGTTATCTAAGCGAGAAAAGGGGTAAGAGACACATAATAGATATATTACTAAAGATATTTATAGGATGATCCTTACCATTTAGTTCTATACTTACGTAGTGCATACCAGTTATATATAACTTAAGATAGAATAGACCTTCGAATAAGTGATCCAACTCTAAGACCACAACCAAACAAGGAACAGGAAGTAAAGCGAAGATCACATATTCTAAGTCTATTGCATCTTAGTCACATATAACCTAAATGTATCCACTCAGCAACTATAGACCTACTAATAAGGGTCGTTTTTAGTTTTCACATAAGTAATTATAGTACAACAAAATACTCCTATAGTATTTTAAGTTTATGTTATGTTCTAGTGTTTCATTGTAGTAGAGTTGGTAAGTTTTTAGACTTGTTGCAACACCACAACCATTCCTAGGCATATGCTAATCACTTCTCGGATAGATATAGTTGATCAGGCTATATCAATCCCAGATCAGATTATATATCCCCAAGCCTACTTGTGATGTTCAACAATCGTAATACTTTTGTTCCGATCTAGTATGACACTGTTCTTAGTATGAATGGATGTATGTATACTTTAGTAAAATATTTTATTATTTAAAAAGTATATTCTCTTGGTCAGAGTGTTTTAATCCCGATGTGTTTATAGTTGTATATCTTTTATGGGTTGATATACTCAGTTCACTATAAACAAAGCTGTGATACCAATCTGTCACACCCCCAAACCTAGAATGGCAGAAACATTTGGGGGCGGAGGACGTCATGTACAATATCATAACAATGCACAATAGTAAAACAAGAAACAACATCCATTGCATTAATAGAATAGTTAATACATGTGTGTTCTTTGTATAGTTGTAAGACACCAAAAATTGTAACATCAAAATAAAAGACGAGTCTTGAACATGCTCCGTCTTCTCAAACCTGGTCCAGTGTACCTGTCTACTGGTTCCCTGAGAATACAAGTTATTTTGAAAGAGAGTATCAACATTTAAGTTGGTGAGTTCATAAGTATTTAGTGTCAAATGTTTGTAGTTGTATCATGAAAATGTTTGTATTTGTTTAGTGAAATGTTTGTATACTTCCCAGAAAATCCTATATTTTCTTCTAAAAATGAAAAGTAGTCTTCTATCCAAGGCCCGACTGTTTTGTATGTTTGTTTTCTTGTAATAGTGTAAAATGTATGTTTGTACTTGAAATAGTATAAAATGTATGTTTGTATTTGAAATAGTATAAAACATATGTTTTCCATATTTGTAAACCATCTTTACTAGAAAAATAGTATGCATTTCTCATATGAGAATATCACTGTATGAAGGTAATGGAAAATGGAGGTTTACAGTAGAAATGTATAAAATACACTACTGATGCATAATCTGCCTTGTAACCGAACTGGTTAATTAAGGTTAAAATGTGATTAGGTTATAACCATGCTTGATTGACTAGTTTAAAACACGACGTTCTTCAGGCGTCGAAAATGATATGACATTTGTCACCCATAGACTTGCAGGTCCCACTGTAGCTAGCAGCAAGGTGTGGGATGGTCAATCCCGTATAGATCTATACACAAACTCACGCTCTCCCTCCAGGAGACTCTAGTTACAAAACGTGACTTAACAAGAATATTGCTATGCCATGAAATAGTATCTCACATTTTAGTTATCTTGTTCTTGTTATGGTATGTAAGTTCCTTCTTGTTCTTGTGAATGAATAGTATACTTTGTAATGAATAGTACTAGTATGTATGTATTGATTCACGTATTGTTTCTCTATTCTTGAAAATAGTATGTATTGATCCTCTAAACTATACCTATTATAGTTTACTAGTATGTTTTTTTGAAATGTAACTGATTTGGAGAAAAGACTCAATTGCTCAACACATGCAACAAAGTTAAGTTTGTTCTTTGAAACTAGGGTTTTATATTCATGTACATATTTAGCAAGTATAATTATGATTTAGCCGACAATCGGACTAGTGATCCTACCCTAAGACCACAACCAAACAAGGAATGGGAGTTACGGTATTTAGCAAAATAGTCCTAAGTCCGTTAAAGCATACTTATACATAAATATGTAAATGAATATGATTTTGATATAAACAGAAGTCTAAAAATAGTTTAAAAGAGTTTTTGAAATGATTTTAACAACTTATAAAAGCATAAGAAATCCTTTGTTTGTTTTCACATGTAAATGGTAACACAATTTTGTTGTGGTCTACTTGTATCCCCCCTAAAAGAATTTAAAAAGGTAAATTGTAGGGGTATGAACTCACCTTGTGTGACTGATTCGTTTGATTGTTCGATATAGAATGATTGTTTCCACAAGTTATATCCCGAGACAAAACAAGTCTTAAATAGCAATTCACATGATATATTGGCATGAAATTAGTGAATATAACCTTAAAGGATTTAAGGAAACAACCTAGGATGTAAGAATTACTTACAAAAGAAGTGTTAGAAGCGAAATCGAGTGACTGCTTGTAGTTCACGGCTGGGCTTCAGTGTTTACGGCTGTAAAAGGTTCACGGCCACCTAAAGATTCAAGTGTTTTCGGCTGTAAACTCAAGTGTGTGATCTTGGTGTTCTTGGTGAAACCAAGGAGATTGAAGGGTTTTCGGTTGAGTGTTCTTCATGAATGAAGAACTCTTGAAGATCCTAAGCAAGATCCTAAGAAGATTCAAAGGATTGAAGGATGATAGTTGAGAGAGAATGAGGGTTTTCGGTTGGTGTTCTTGAGTGTGAAAGGGTGTGTTTTCGGCTGGAATTGAATAAGTGATGAATGATTTCAGCTGAACTCATATATATACACAATTGTTTTCGGCTATAAACACTTCCCGAGGAGATAAGATTCGAGGGTTTACGGTCTGAGGAGTGAGTTCTTGGCTGCGAACCCGTTTGCGGCTGCAAACCTCGTTTGCGGCTGCGAGGGTTTGCGGTTCGGACAAGGTTCTCGGTTCAAAGTGTTTTCCTCCTTAAACATACAACACCTTTGAATACAAAGTCTATACCTTTATAAGTTGTTAGACTAACCTTAACAAGATAAGAGAGAAATAAGTTTAACCTTTATTAGACATGTTTGACTTTCGTTAACCAAGATTTGACTTTTACAAGAGTTAAAATTACGGGTTGTCACATTATAGGATGATGATATGTTAGTGATCTGTTAGATCTGTATCCTGGTTATAGGATGATGCTATCTTTATTGATCTGTTAGATCGGTATCCTTGTATATATGATGATGTTATGACTAGTGATCCGTAGATATGTATGACTGTCTGTACATGCTAGCTAGCCTATGATTTTTATGTGTTGATTGTGTGATTGCGGGTGGGTTGGGGCGGTCCTGCTTTGTGCTCTAGGCCAACATACCCAGGGCGACCCGGATAGACTACAAACCTGTCAAGGCGTACTAGTCAGTCCGAAGGCCCGGAGAACGGTCCAAACATGCTGAAGGCCCCGGGAGGGCGGACCATACATGCTGAAGGTTCTGAGAGTGGGCCAGATAGACTGAAGGCCCGGTGAGGTTGGTCCAGTCACACTGAAGACTCTGAGAATGGGCTAGATAGACCGAAGGCCCGGTGAGGTGTAACACACTAAATTTTCGAGAAAATTTTTCATTTTAAAATCATATAATTCTCATAATACCTTTCACAAAAGTCTCATTTATTTAATTTATAAATCACAATTTCATTATTGTTTGATTAATAATCCAGGATCCTCAAAACATAACACTTTCTCTGTTGTGTACAATCAAGCTGGTGCCTTCCCGCGATCCAGAGAAAAACCTGAAATACATATCACATAACACGGTAAGCACGAAGCTTAGTGAGTTCCCCAAAGTACCACGTACATAAAATTAGCCACTCGAGTCTATAGCTCTACGAGACCTTCCGGTCAATGTGTCTCAGTGGGACCATCTGGTCCCACAACTCTGGTAACCTTCCGGTCCTACCCATGATGACCTTCTGGTCCTAACTCTGTTGACCTTCCGGTCCAAACCATGCAAACATATACATATCACATAGAACATATATCATGATGACCTTCCGGTCCTAACTCTGTTGACCTTCCGGTCCAAACCATGCAAACATATACATATCACATAGAACATATATCATGATGACCTTCCGGTCCTAACTCTGCTGACCTTCCGGTCCAACCCTGTTGACCTTCCGGTCCAAACAATGAAAACATATACATATCACATAGAACATATATCACATAACACTTATAAACACATAAGACCTTCCGGTCACACATATTTACCACTCCAGGTAAGGTATAGTGAGAAGACTCACCTCGGATGACAAACAGCTCCTATAGATACTGCTGTTGCGCACCGGCCTCTAACACTGGACCAAAACCCATAATTTCCCAATTAATACCTATGACCAAACCTCACTCACTAGGTCTAAAGATAACACACTAACCAGCCCATAAATGACCCAAAACCCATTGGGCCCACCAAGGCCCAAATAATAAATGAGCTCTCCCGAGGCCCAATTCTTAAGTCCAAATGGCAAGCTCAACTCAAGGGCCCAAGGCACATATCTATATTCCTCTAGTCCAACACTCTAGTGCAATAAGCCCAAACTCCAGGCCCAACACTTAAGGCCCAAAATGAAACTTAGCCCAAAAGCCCACAGTGAGGTTACGCAGGGCGTACCTCTCTTCGTCCGCTCAGCGTACACGAGCATGCACGAATCTTGATCGGGGACACCAACCCAGTACGCGGGGCGTACTAGGATTACGTTCGACGTACGTCTAGACTAGCTTTTTCCCGCTCTTTTGGTCTTAACCCGTTAAGACCATAGTTATACTCTTAGATGTGGACTCCATAAGGGCTCATACTCAATAAAGCTCGTAACTTTAACCCTTTGCATGGCTGATCAAGTCCCAAACACAAAAACTCTCACTCTTTACTACCCAAAATGCTCATATCTCATGCATAAGATGGTTCCAACGTCCAAGGACTTATTTTTATAAATCCTCTCCACTAGAAACACTTAAAGGGACATATAATAGGCTCTGGAGTTCAACAACCCATAAAGCTTCAAGCTTTGGGACCAAAAACCCTAAAATGGACCCAAAACAAAACTAGCACAACAATAAGCAAGTTTCAAACTTGATACCTCTGGAAGATGCACCAACAAGAGTAGAACATAGATCCAAAAGCTAGATGCTCAAGCTATTCTCTTTCAAAGCTCCTTCTTCTTCAAAGGCCAAACATAACAAGTCATCACTCCACTAGATCCACATGAGAAAGCCACCAAGATTCAAACTTTATGCTTTCTGGAGCTAGATCAACATGATTAGGGCTTGGATCCACAAGCTCCAAGCCAAGCAATGCTTCCTCAAGAAACTCCTTCTTCCACAATATGCACCAAAAACTCACTAAATCACCAAAATGCTCAAGAATCACTCAAATGGAGGCTTAGGGTCTATTTCTAGGGTTTAGAGGGATGGAGGCTGAAGATATTAGGGTTAGGTTATGAGATAAGGAGCTTAAATAGGGTCCAAGACCATAAAATAGGGTTCATGTCTGATTGGCGTACGCCCAGCGTACATATGGTACGCCCAGCGTACTCCGAAGAACATTCGCGACCACCCCTGGTCAGTACGCCCAGCGTACTCCAAATTACGCCCAACGTACTTCCTTCTTCACCAGTACGCCCAGCGTACGCTTTGTGTACGCCCAGCGTACTCGGCTAAGCCTGAAACCACAAAACTTCTGAAGGCCATAGCTTCTTCGTTAAAAATCCGTTTCCGACGATCCTTATATCCACAAAAATGTAACGAGAAGCCCTACACTTCTATCAACTTTATTCCTCCTGAAGCCCACTCGAACTCAAATCCAAAATTCATGAAAAGCCCTAGCCAACGCCTTTAACAATACACTTGGGCTCTAAAGCACAAACCTAATTCTTTTAACACACAACCTACCTCACCCACATCCCAAAAGGGAATAACCTTTCTCTTTCAAAGCCTCAAAACCTTCTCATACTCGGATTAAGGCCCACGAGCCTTAAATCACAAAACAATCCAGAACAGGATGTTACAATTCTCCCCCACTTGAAATAGATTTCACCCTCGAAATCTCTCTTAATCAACACATAGGTCGAACTCAATAATCCAAGAATCACCACCGAAAGGACCTCATATAATACAACAATGTCTTCCAAAAACACCTAAACCCAACAGGAACTCCCGACCCCAAAGAAGGACAGACCCTTCTACCGCTGCGATACTCGATCTGTCTCTCCAGAACTTGAAAACTCTAATGGTCTGTCTCCCTGCCAGACCACCCTCGCAAATATCATCATGTTAATCGCTCATCGAATAACAGACTCTAAGAACACTCTACCAATTCTGATTCTCTAATCGATCCCGGTCGTAACTCAAATGGGATGGAGAGGTCATATCACACTAAGGACCCACCGCCTGAACAGCTATCATAACTCTTATGAAGGAATGATCCTCCAAAACTCTATCCTCAGACACAAGAAAGCGGTCGAGCCAGCTCGGAACGATTCTCTGGCACCCTTAATCATAAGCCCCAGTTCCTCTCAAATGTTCCTTCCGACACTGAACACCAGGTCAACTCCTGACCCAATTGTTGGATCTCCAAGGGCTACCCACTACACACCCAATAAAACGACTTACCGGCTTCCTTCTCTCAATAACTATCCCGATCCATTGTGACACAAGAGTCACAATGTTCACTTTACCTCCAAGCGAATACTACAACCCCATCTGAAATCGTCTCACCTCCGACCTCTGTCGTCTACCACCTACTGGTTCCATGCGTCTCGTGGTTCTTCTCATACCAACGAAACTGACCCACTCCAGTCTAAGATATCAGATGGAGATCAATATTCCTCGAAATAAAACCCATCTACGAATCTAGAACCTCGTCTCATCTACTCAATACACGATTTGTCCCAAACTCAACTCGAGAGTCTGATTCAATAGAAAAAAATTGGAACCACTCATTTTTAATCTGATACTCAACTGATAAGGCTACTCAAGCCTAAGAACTCCTCTGCGTCATGCTCTGACTAGTGAAAACTACGGCTCCCCTCATTTCTACAATGCTCTTCCTCTGACTAGTGAAAGCTACAGCTCCCCGCAGTTTCACAACGCTCTCTCACTGCTTGGCAAATACTACGGTTCCCCGCAGTATCGCGACACTCCCTCGCTGACTAGTGAGTACTACGACTCCCCGTAGTACCACGATTCCCTCTTCCACTTAAGCAGCTCGAATCCTCGAAATATTCCCATCTCACACATTGAAACACGGAGGAATCGTCAATGACTGAAAACACGTTGACAAAAATCTGAAGCTCCATCCTCTACTTATCACCACCCATGCGAAACTACTCATACCACTCTGAAATTGGTTGACAAATCAACTGCTGCCCCTCCTGAAGTATAGATCACAATCTATACCTATACCCACAAATCTCAACTATTGCACCCTGAACTCAGAGACCCAACCGCCTCGAACTCAACATTTACAAACCCGAAAAATCCCTAGCCACAATAAATTCTTTGGCCAACGGCCAACCACCGTGGATTCACTCACCCTTTCACAAGCACATACACATACATCACCTTGCATCGAACCTCACCTCTTTCACCAAATACCCAGGTTTCGTGTGACTGCACCGCAGATCCCCATAACAAGTCCTATAACCGCACTTGAACGGATCACTGATCCTCTCAATAGAATACCTAGTTCTCCCCCACTCAGGGTTCGAACCATCACCAATTGGCATACCAACAATCTACTCCATAGACTGTTTCACCAGGTATATCACAACTGACTCTTGGAATGTATCACGTAATCACTTTAATGATCTTCCCGATGGAAACCAAGCAACTCCACATATCCCGTAACTCAGAAAAAATCTCAGAATCCTCCCACGTGACTGCCTCTAGACATCTCGAAGCCTCCGACCGACACACCGCCAGATACCCCAACTAATTTGAATTAGTCTTGACTCTCGGTCCGGGAATAATGCACTATCATGCACCTCATCTCTGATTCCTCGACCAGTCTCCCACCGTGGGAATCCTCATAAAAGCAAGAGACCTCACTCTCACAGTAGATACACAACGTAGACCACGAGGGCCACCACCCCGATATACTCCTCTTAACCACCGGTAACTGCTAATAACAGTACATCACCCTCAATAAGGCATCTCCTTGATCTCATCCATCTTAGTCCCACTACTGACTTTCTCATGGGATAAGAATACCTCGCAGCAAACATACTACCCAAAAACTTGTTGGATTAGATGTCTAAGCCCATAACTATTATTGGTATGTACTTGACCCGAGAGTAGCATGATCCATTTGGGTTGCATATTATCAGGACAATTTGTTAGGATGGACTTTTGAGAGAAGGTTATTTATGGTTTATTAATATATTATAAGTTATAATATATTAATAGGAAATCATATGTTTTAATTAGTATCGATCAAGAATTAATTTGGAATTAATTTAGTGATCAAAAGAGACTAATTAAATCTATGGGGACTAATTATGATAATTAGTTATATTTATATGTGTTGGGCTTATGATCCATGTTGGACCAAGTTTATGTATGGATACATAAAGAGTTGGGCCACATGAACCATGGATCATAAAACCCATGGGTATGGATTATGGGTTATACCCATGACCCTTGGAATCCTACATATAAATAGGTTACTCCATAGCCAAAATCACCACTTCTTTTCTTAGAGAAATATGGAGGTGTTTTGGTGCATGGAATTCTCTCTCAAGAGCCACCTTTATCCTAGGTGTGTTGTGATTCCATTTGAGGCATTTCATACTATTGGTGCTAAGCTCTTAAGGCCAAATACATCAAGACTTCAAGCCACATAAAAGGTATGTTTCCCTAACTAGTATATTATATGGTTTATGTCAAATGCATGCTAGTTATAGGTTTAATGCCTTGGAAACCATTTGCATGTATAATAGAGAAAACATAGATCCAAGGTATTTATGGTTGTATGTGCACCATAGGATGTTGTAGTATACTAAAACCCAACAAAACTCTGGTAAAAGGTCGCAACCACTTGCTACCCCACGGGGTCTACCTCCAACTCTGAAACCGAAAACTCAATATCTCTTCTGCTTCTCACAGAAATTTGCATAACTCTGGTCACAGAAAACAGACTCTCCGCTATCGGCCGGCTGCTCAGCTCAGACCGTAATCCTCCATAAAGCACCATCTCTACTCATCTCTAAGTCTTGCGACTCCAACCATCATCTCACCAAAATCTCTCGGGAACCAACTCGATTTCCCTCTCAAGGTATGCTCCATTGAAACTCGTTCAACATGGCCCTCTGGCCCCACACTCTATCACATCTGATCCCTGTCTACACAATCTCAACGGGATAACTCATAAAACAAGAAGCACTAACCACCACGAACCATGGTACTTGAACCACGTGATCACCTCTCAATCTGCTACGGATCATGGTACTCGAACCATATGATCACCTCTTAATCGGCTATGGATCATGCTACTCGAACCATGTGATCACCTCTCAATCTGCTATGGATCATGGTACTCGAACTATGTGATCACCTCTCAATCTGCTATGGATCATGGTACTCGAACCATGTGATCACCTCTCAATCTACTATGGATCATGGTACTCGAACCATGTGATCACCTCTCAATCTGTTATGGATCATGGTACTCGAACCATGTGATCACCTCTCAATCTGCTATAGATCATGGTACTCGAACCATGTGATCACCTCTCAATCTGCTATGGATCATGGTACTCGAACCATGTGATCACCTCTCAATCTGCTACTTAGAACCTCTGGAATCCTCCCTGTATTGAGTATGGGTCCTCTGCTTTTAGTAGTACGGGCCCATACTACCTGCCACATCTACCCATACTTTCCACCCGGATCGTCCCAGATTCCCTAAGTAGCTTCTCAACCTCCTCAATCACTAATCCCGTCATACCTGGTCGCTCTCTTGTGAATACTCTCCTCTATCAGCATACTCATCTGACAAAGGTCACTCCTTAGGCTCTTCCTAGGTCCTCACACCTTTCCGCCATCAGCTGCTGAAGAACTCCTTATGATGCCATCCATCTGCCTCCTGAATATCGTCATATTCACTTAGTAGCTGACTCCTATCATCAAGAGTTCCATAAAGCACGACGCAAGCAGCATTCGGGCATCGAATAATCTCCACCATCATGTAAAACCACTCTAGGTTACAACTCCACTTGCTCTACACACACTCAAAGGTGTCACCGAACTCAAGCAACTCTACCCCACGTGGGTATCTAGCTACTCTCTCAGTAGGCTCCCCCAATACTCATCTAAGTATCTCTCCTAGATTACTCCTCTACTCAAGTCTCTCTCTAAAAGATTCATGCTGGATACTCTTACTCCGCACATACTCAAAGCACTTCACAGATAACAACAAATCTTAGGCTAAGGCATCACAAATCAGGAAACTCTATCCCTAATAAATGAAATACCTAGCCGATCTTCTAACATGCATCACTAATATCTCAATAATAACTCATAACACAAATTGTAAGGGTATTTTAGGAAATCACCATTCGGGCTCTGGCTGATTGTACACACTGCTCTTTCCTCTCTTAGAAACTCTTGCTCGTTTTTAGAAAAATCATTTCTTTTGAAAATTTTCTCAAATCCTCAGTTTGAGTTCAGATTTACCCGAAGGTGCATCCGAATCCCTAAAACCAAGGCTCTGATACCAACTTGTAACACACTAAATTTTCGAGCACATTTTTCATTTTAAAATCATATAATTCTCATAATACCTTTCACAAAAGTCTCATTTATTTAATTTATAAAACACAACTTCATTATTGTTTGATTAATAATCTAGGATCCTCAAAACATAACTCTTTCTCCATTGTGTACAATCAAGTCGGTGCCTTCCCGTGATCTGGAGAAAAACCTGAAACACATATCACATAACACGGTAAGCACGAAGCTTAGTGAGTTCCCCAAAGTACCACGTACATAAAATTAGCCACTCGAGGCTATAGCTCTACGAGACCTTCTGGTCAATGTGTCTCAGTGGGACCTTCCGGTCCCACAACTCTGGTAAACCTTCCGGTCCTACCCATGATGACCTTCCGGTCCTAACTCTGTTGACCTTCCGGTCCAACCCTGTTGACCTTCCGGTCCAAACCATGTAAACATATACATATCACATAGAACATATATCATGATGACCTTCCGGTCCTAACTCTATTGACCTTCCGGTCCAACCCTGTTGACCTTCCGGTCCAAACCATGCAAACATATACATATCACATAGAACATATATCATGATGACCTTCCTGTCCTAACTCTCTTGACCTTCCGGTCCAACCGTGTTGACCTTCCGGTCCAAACCATGCAAACATATACATATCACATAGAACATATATCACATAACACTTATAAACACATAAGACCTTCTGGTCACACATATTTACCACTCCAGGTAAGGTATAGTGAGAAGACTCACCTCGGATGATGAACAACTCCTATAGATGCTGCTGCTGCGCACCGGCCTCTAACACTGGACCAAAACCCACAATTTCCCAATTAATATCTAAGACCAAACCTCACTCACTAGGTCTAAAGATAACACACTAACTAGCCCATAAATGACCCAAAACCCATTGGGCCCACCAAGGCCCAAATAATAAATGAGCTCTCCCGAGGCCCAACTCTTAAGTCCAAATAGCAAGCCCAACTCAAGGGCCCAAGGCACATATCTATATTCCTCTAGTCCAAAACTCTAGTACAATAAGCCCAAACTCCAGGCCCAACACTTAAGGCCCAAAATGAGACTTAGCCCAAAAGCCCACAGTGAGGTTACGCGGGGCGTACCTCTCTTGGTGCGCTCAGCGTACACGAGCATGCACGAATCCTGATCGGGGACACCAACCCAGTACGCGGGGCGTACTAGGATTACGCTCGACATACGTCCAAACTAGCTTTTTCCCGCTCTTTTGGTCTTAACCCGTTAAGACCATAGTTATACTCTTAGATCTGGACTCCATAAAGGCTCATACTCAATAAAGCTCGTGACTTTAAGCCTTTGCATGGCTGATCAAGTCCCAAACACAAAAACTCTCACTCTTTACTACCCAAAATGCTCATATCTCATGCATAAGATGGTTCCAACGTCCAAGGCCTTATTTTTATAAATCCTCTCCATTTTAGGGTTATACTCTTAGATCTGGACTCCATAAAGGCTCATACTCAATAAAGCTCGTGACTTTAAGCCTTTGCATGGCTGATCAAGTCCCAAACACAAAAACTCTCACTCTTTACTACCCAAAATGCTCATATCTCATGCATAAGATGGTTCCAACGTCCAAGGCCTTATTTTTATAAATCCTCTCCACTAGAAACACTTAAAGGGACATATAATAGGCTCTGGAGTTCAACAACCCATAAAGCTTCAAGCTTTGGGACCAAAACCCTAAAATGGACCCAAAACAAAACTAGCACAACAATAAGCAAGTTTCAAACTTGATACCTCTGGAAGATGCACCAACAAGAGTAGAACATAGATCCAAAAGCTAGATGCTCAAGCTATTCTCTTTCAAAGCTCCTTCTTCTTCAAAGGCCAAACATAACAAGTCATCACTCCACTAGATCCACATGAGAAAGCCACCAAGATTCAAACTTTATGCTTTCTGGAGCTAGATCAACATGATTAGGGCTTGGATCCACAAGCTCCAAGCCAAGCAATGCTTCCTCAAGAAACTCCTTCTTCCACAATATGCACCAAAAACTCACTAAATCACCAAAATGCTCAAGAATCACTCAAATGGAGGCTAAGGGTCGATTTCTAGGAATTAGAGGGATGAAGGCTGAAGATATTAGGGTTAGGTTATGAGATAAGGAGCTTAAATAGGGTCCAAGACCATAAAATAGGGTTCAGGTCTGATTGGCGTACGCCCAACATACTCCGAAGAACATTCGCGACAACCCCTGGTCAGTATGCCCAGCATACTCCAAATTACGCCCATCGTACTCCAAATCACGCCCAACATACTTCCTTCTTCACCAGTACGCCCAGCGTACTCGGCTAAGCCTGAAACCACAAAACTTCTGAAGGTCATAACTTCTTCGTTATAAATCTGTTTCCGACGATCCTTATATCCACAAAAAGGTAACGAGAATCCCTACACTTCTATCAACTTTATTCCTCCTGAAGCCCACTCGAACTCAGATCCAAAATTCATGAAAAGCCCAAGCCAACGCCTTTAACAATACACTTGGGCTCTAAAGCACAAACCGAACTCTTTTAACACACAACCTACCTCACCCACATCCCAAAAGGGCATAACCTTTCTCTTTCAAAGCCTCAAAACCTTCTCATACTCGGATTAAGGCCCATAAGCCTTAAATCACAAAACAATCCAGAACAGGATGTTACATGAGGGCGGTCTGGTCATACTGAAGACTCTATATGCATGTTGTTTGTTATGATATTGTTCTGATTGTATGACGTTGGTATTTTGGGGGAACTCACTAAGCTTCGGGCTTACACTTGTTGATTTTGTCTCAGGTACTTCAGATGATCGCGGGAAGGCGAAGGATTGATCGTGCACCTCCTCACATTTTATGATTTGGATTTCTGGGATTCTCTGATATGAAACTATTTTGAAAACATTTTGTAATAAATTGTTGTTTTTGAATGCTTGAAAAGGTTTTAAATTTGCTTGAATTTTTTGGATGTTACAAGTTGGTATCAGAGTCTTGGTTTGAGTGAATTAGAGGAACACTCGTGTGACTCCAGTCTCAAACTAAGGAAAAGATTTTCAAAATGATTCTATGGATGTTACAAATATTAATTTAAATTATTCATATACATATTTTTAAAACCAAAATCAATTCACATTTACTTTTGATGAAACTCATCGGTCAATGGAGAAGAAAGCCATTTTTATCGAAAAATTATTTTAAATATATCAAAATTTATAATTTTTTATTCTCTATAAATAGACATTCATATTGATATAGTTTATGATAAAATAAAAAATTTATTTTTTTTAGAGTTTCAGCTCTCGTTATTCATAAGTGAATTAAAATATATCAGATTTTTATTACAATACAAGGGAAGCTAGCCGTCAGAGATTCTTGCTAATCAACAAATGACGCATTCCTTTCCCCTGGTTCTGCTAGCTCACCTCCTAGCATGCCTTATTAACTAACTTACGAGTGACTCGCGCATTATCCTTGAGCTACTTCTTTCCTTGCTTCTTAGTTTGTCTAGGAGCAGGAGTAAGAAGTCATAAGTAGTGGTGAATCCGTCTAGCTGTCAGCTTAAATGGTAGTTGTTTATTCTCACCCGGTAGCTGCTTTTAGTGAATAATATCTCTTGCTTGGAGCTTCCTTCGACCTTTTCGAGAATGATGTATTCCTTTATAGAATATCATATATCTTCGTTATTCATTTATGAATAAAACGTATGCTTAATTTTTTTTTTATAGTTTAAGTATCGTTCATATATGAATATGACACATAATAATGTTTACTTACTTAAAATATATTTTTTACATCATCTTTCATCATATATTATATTTATATATGAATAAAACGTGTATTAGTTGTCGTCATATTTTATATTCATAATGAATAAAACATTTATCAGATTTTTGTTACAGTTAATTTGTTATTCATATATGAATAAGTAGTATAAATAATACTTAAACTGTAAAAAAATTATTTATATATTTTTATTCATAAGTGAATAACGAATGTATTGTAGCAAAAATCTGATACATTTTTATTCATTTATGAATAACGATAGCTGAAAATATAAAAAAAATAATTTTTTTATTTTATCTTAAAAGTATGTCAATATAGATGTCTATTTGTAGAGAATAAAAAATAATGAATTTTGGTATATTTAAAATCATTTTTCGATAAAAATAGCTTCTTAAAAATTAAAAAAACGAAAAAAAAAAAACTATGTTTTTATATATATATATATACACAAAAGTTCCTTTTATAAAGCAAAACAAAACTGCAAAATTAGTCTCTATGGTTTCGTAAAAACTATGGATAAGGTCCAAAAAGTTTCCGACTTAAATGGAAAATCTAAAATCAAGAATTTTTTATGGTTTTGGTCCTGAAAAACTTGAAATAGCCGTTTTGCCATTTTAATTTATTTTTTGTATTTTTTTCATACTTAGTTTAATCTTTTATTATTTAAAAATAAAAAAGAAAAGAATGGACATATGTCTCTCTCTCATCAAACCTCAGTTGGCTCTAATTAGCAACAAAAACAAAAGTCAATTCACCAATAAATCTAAAAACATATCAAGTGGGAGAAAGCAAGCATGAATGTCAACATTCTTTACACTTTCCTAGCATCGCTTTCACTGGATTTCGCGTTGCTGATTTTTGGTATGTATTGCAGCGAATCTACTTTACCAAACCTTTCTCATTGTTTCTTCTCTTCTTAATCGATATTTGTGTTTATTATGACATCTTTTGAGATTATGTATTGTTGCCAATTTCATTCAAGGAAACATCTCTTTTTTAACGTGAAGAATCTTCGTGGCGAAAATGTAGTTAGATCTATGGATTCTCAGTCCATTTGATGGCATTTTAATCTGATCAGTCTTTTGTCAAGTTGTGGGTGTTTCATTGTTTGATATCACTGTTTCCTGTATGCTCTATATTTCTTTTTTTTTTTTTACTTTATTGAGCTTGCTTTTTTTTTTTTACTAGGATCGTAAATGGAGTTCTTTAAATTGAGAAAGTTTAGAAAAGCCCACAAATGAAACCCGAAAAAGGAATCCGACAACAATCTTGTTCATGTTTCGGGTCCTGAAGAGCCAAAGAAAGAAAACGACAATGACCTCCGATCCCAATTCAATCCCACCCGTACCCTGGAGTTCAAATCGAATTGGGGAAGGGTCACCCACATCAGGTAAATTGTGACTCCGATGTAAACTATAACCCTTCCAAGCTACATTCAGATTTCCTTTTTGAAATGAAGAAAGCATTCAATTTCTGGAAGTGAAAGAATCGAAAAAAGCTACGTTGTTAGGTTTCAGAATCGCAACATGTGTGTGTTCATTAGTATGTGGGTTTTGCAAGTGAAGCACTAAACATGAGAGAGAGAGAGAGAGAGAGAGAGAGAGAGAGAGAGGAGGAGGAGGAGGTTAATGGTGGAGAGGGGTGGGTGGGGTGGGATTATATTTTTTATTTTTTTCTAAATATTTATATACTAAAATTAATAAAGAGAATGGAAAAAAAAAATGAAAAGGGAAAATACATTTCAAGTGTAACAAGACCAAAATCACAGAAAATTCTTTCCATGCAAGTCGGAAACTTTTTGAACCTTATCTGTAATTTTTGCGAAAGCACAAGGACCAATTTTTTCTAAACAAAAAGTGAAATTTGGACCTTTAATTCACGTTGACCCCAATGTTATTAGCATAGTTTACATAATACATTATAAGAATTGCATTGATACTTTGGATTACAATATGACTAAATTTAGGAGGGTATGGGTAAATAAATCCTAATGATGAAATATGTATGTGGGTGTGTGGGTGTATAATTAGGCTTTGGGGAGTGGCCGACATATAGCTCGACACTTAACTCGGCAACCATGGCATACACCGTCCCCTGACGGTGGCATATCGTCATGCTGAGCAAACATGGATCAAACAACATTGTGTGTGTGTGTGTGTGTGTGAGAGAGAGAGATAGAGTGAGCTTATGCTACTTTTTTTTTCTAATTTACCAACCTGACACACGCCTGAAAATGGTATGTCATTTATTTTGTATGGCAATATTGACATGACAAACAATTTGTGGCTTCAAAGATAATGTGGCAGCACGGTATGTTCTACTCCTTTCAACCTTATAATATTGTGATGGCTATGATAGTTTATATCTTATACTACTAAAATTGCATTAAGGCAAAAGTTTAAAGTCTTCAAGGGCATAACATTTGTATATTTTCCAAACATAATATATCATCAAAAAGAAGATTGTTCGAACAAAATAGATTATGTTATTGTATCGGAAACTGGCTTTTGAGATTTTGCTTTTTAGATCTTAAGAAAATAAATTAAACAAAAAAAACTTTGTTCATGAATACAATTTAAAGCTTGTAATAATACTAATAAAATCTCTTAATTCAAAAGCTAAATGAAGTAGTGTTGGAGAGTTATTAGATTTAAAATTTTCTAAATATTTCTGAATATTTTATTAAGGGAAAATGAATCTGGAGGGTAACTAATTGTTGGGTTTGTTTTCGTTTGGTCCATTTCCTTTTTTTTGTACCCAATATATCATCGAACTTGTTGTTTGTGTTCACCATAACCCTTTTGACCGACTTTTGACATGTGATAGTCGGTCAAAGGGTTATGGGAAACACAAACAACAAGTTTGATGGTATATTGGGTACAAAAAAAGGAAACTGACCAAATGAGAACAAACTCAATGGTCGGTTACCATCCCGAGTCATTTTCCCTTTACTCATTTATAGAAAATCCCACGTTATCTCCTGCTCATATTAATGACTTTATTAGATTCACTCTTGTTTCTCTTCAAAACATAACCCACGAAAGAACATTATTCATACATGTAAAACTTTGTAATGCACTTGAATATTTATTTGGGGAATCTTGATTGAGCAGGTGCATTTCATGACTATATTTACATTTCCAATCAAATGATTTATCGTATCATGGATTCTAGACAAGTCTTCAAACGAATTCTCTTCATTAGAGTTGTTGATGGCTAACCAAAATAAGCATAACATAGACCATGTTTTGACGAAGCTACCCCTCTGAAATGCTCTTCATTAGAAATTCAGAAGTGGGAGCGTTTCAGAGGGGTAGTTCGCCAAAACATGGTCTATGTTATGCTTACTGTGGTTAGCTGTCAACAACTCTCTGTAAAAGGATATGATTGTGTATGAGAGGTATCTTTATCGGCATAAATGTTTACCTCAAGGTATATTATGCTGATATGTCTGCAAAAGCTTCATGATCTTTCACACATTGATGTTGTATCTTATCCCATGAATTCGATCTTAAAGCCAAGTAAACTAAAAAATCACAGCACTTGTGATTCCATTCGTTTGCAGACTTGTCTAGAATCCATGATACGATAAATCATGGTTGTCAAATCGCGATCCTGATCGTAGGATCGTACGATCCTACGATCCTAGGTATGAAAAACGATATGGATCGTAAAAAGATCGTATTTGGGGTAGGATCGCAGGTAGGATCGTAAGATCGTAAGTAGGATCATAGGATCGAGATCCGATCCGATCCTACCTCCTTTGAATTTTTTTTTTCAAATGAGTTTTTTTTTACTACTTTATGTCTTTTACATTTACCAATTTAGCATTTATCATTTTGTGTTGCGACTTATGACTAATATTTTGAAGTTTTTATAACTTTTGAACGAAAAATTGAATGTTTGAACTATTTTTCATTATTAAAAATTATAAATTAAAATTATATTTTATTATGTGGGATCTTAGGATCTCGATTCCGATCTTACGATCCCGATCTTGCAAACCCAAAAACGATCTTACGTAGGATCCCGATCTTGACAACCTTACGATAAATTATTTGATTGGAAATGTAAATGTAGTCATGAAATGCACATTTTCAATCAAGATTCCCCTAATAAATATTCAAGTGCATTACAAAGTTTTACATGTATGAATAATGTTCTTTCGTGGGTTATGTTTTGAAGAGAAGCAAGAATGAATATCATAAAGTCATTAATATGAGTAGGAGATGACGTGAGATTTTCTGTAAATGGGTAAAGGGAAAATGACTTAGGAGGGTAACTAACTGTCGAGTTTGTTCTCATTTGGTCCCTTTCCTTTTTTTTGTATCCAATATACCATCGAACTTGTTGTTTGTGTTCACCATAACCCTTTAACCAGCCATCACAGGTCAAAAGACGGTCAAAAGGGTTATGGTGAACACAAACAACAAGTTCGATTGTATATTGGGTACAAAACATATCCCTAGAATAAATTGTTTCATGTCACACTAACTTGATTTATTAGGTTTTAACTTAAGCTAATTTAACATTTTATCTTAACTTATTTGTCTTGTCACTTTCCAATTTGCGTACAAGCATGTTTTTATGCAATTTTAGTGTTTACATACCCTTAAAAGTAGTGGGGTTGTACCTGTTTTCATTTAATCTTTTGCCAAAGGTGAACTTGACTTGATCTAAAAGAATACCTTTTAAAAGATAATGCTAAAATGATATTGATATGACCTAGCAAGAGTCCCCTTACACTTTTTGCTTTTTATGTGTGTTGTTGCATTCTCCTTTTTTTTTTTTTTTTTTTTTATTACTATCCTTGGATATCTATTTGCATATTTCTCATTGTTTTCTGCACCAATCTTCTTTATGTTAACTCATTGTTGCACTTCTTTTTGTTCAAGTCAAGTTATATATTGTTGTTTTCTTACTAGTTAATCGCTTAACTACTACATATAGTTTTTTTTTTCTTTTAAACATAATCTGTATATAACTTAATAGGTTAAAGCAAAAAGAAATTTGCCTTAATACACTAAGACATTAACTCTTGATTACTTTTCCGAATTTCTTTTACTCTCGATTGCCCTCGTGTTAAAATTAATAAATTTTGTTAAAAGTTGATTAATATTGTAAAAATTAATTGATTTTTGAAATTTAATAAAAAAATGGATGTCTAGTTTCATTCAGCCACTTTACTACCTGGACTTAAAAAAAAAAAAAAAAAAAAAAAAAAAACAAAAAACAAAAAACCCTTCACTAGAATTGTGTATAAACACCGGTGTCTTAATGCACACAGTTGCCTATATTAAGTTAAATATATTATGCCTTTATGTATATATTAAATTAAATTAATGCTTTTATACATTTACGTCCAGATTAAATGTTGTCTAGATTAAATACAACATAACAAAAGAAACATCTTTGACCCAAAATGTTCTTAGGAACTTGTGGTGTGTTGAGAAATGGAGTACAAAAGCATAGACTACATCAATATTCAAAGAAAACTAGTACCAAGAAACTAGTGTAGATAAATATGTACATGCATCTATCCATGCATCACATACTTGTACAATCTGCATTGAGTGATTGTACAGTACAACCACCTACTGCAACATTTGATACAAGATTATTTCTACAAATCAAGTGTATTATGAGTCTAGATTCCTAATCAATGTACAACATGTCCAGCCCACCTTGTGCTAGAACTGTTTGCAGTACAACAACAGCTATTTTTTTTGTCTTTTTTTGGTTTTGACTTTACTTGATTTAAAACCCTAACCCCGCCGCGCCGACGCCGAATGAAGCTCGCCGGAGCGGCTCCAGCTTCCTGTTTTTCCAAAAGCAAGAATCCGGCGCTAGCTTAGCCGCCGCTGTTCTCATCGGCTCCGATTTGCATCGAGTCAGCACAAACGGCTCGTACCCCACCGCATTTACGAGCTTCTGTTCTAGCATCTCCGCCATAGACGGTGGTCGTCGAGGTAATGAACACGACGATCGGCCTGGCTGGATTGGCGGAGCAACCGCTGCCGCAGACGCAGCCTCAGCTGTCACATGTTTTGTAGCGCTTGAAAGAGTAGTGAAGGTGGTGGTACTGACCTTTGACTCGTCTTCACCGTCTGTTTGTTTGACCGGTGGCGGCGGCGGCGGTTGTGGAGGCTTTTTTTTACTCGAATGCCGCCGGATGAAGTCCTTACTGGATACCCATGTCTCCTTTGAAACCTCCATTGATAGCTTAGGCTCATACATCATTAACAGTAAACAATCCGGCAACCCTTCTCTCTCTAGAACTCCATTGTCTCTCTCCTTTGACTCGGTTACCATTTCTTCCGTAGTTTCAGATCTCCCTGCAAATTCGGCCACCATTTCTTCTTCGTTTTTTCCTTGAAAGAATTTGAATTTTTCAATGTGTGACTCCTCTGTTTCAATTTCTGGGATTTCATCTTCTTCAAATAGTTCTCTAGAATCCTCCATTTCATCAGGTTCTTGAAGTTCTTGATCTACAATTTCATCAAATAATGACCCAAAAACTGTAATTTCTTCTTCGTCTTCATAGATTTCTGGGTTTTGTTCTTGATATTCTTCTTCATCTTCAACACTACGTTTCAAGTTCGTTTCTTGATTAGCTTCGTCTTCTTGATCGTTATCTTTAGATTCCTTCGAATCAAATATTTTTGGCTGGATTTCATATTCATCGTCAAGAAATTCTTCATCTTCCTCATCATTTTGATCAATCGTTGGTGCCCACAATCTATTTGCAAGAGCTTCCATCTTTAAAGGATCAGATCTACATCTCATCAACAACAGAGCATTCTTTGGTGGTATACAAATGCTCACTCTTGCTTCATCTTTTGTCCCCTCAATTCTATTATTTACGATCTCTAAATCATCAAATACATGTCTTCTTGAAGTCCTCATGCTTCTATCATCGTCATCTTCATCATCTCCTCCTACAACCAGCTCAATCTCTCTCCTACTACCTCTATCGCCATCATCTCCGTCCTGAAAAGCCACCAACCACCGTGTAAACACCGCAGCACAAGAACTAGAACCATGCCGGTGACTATCCAACTCCTCTCCTCTCCCTATAGACGTCTTCTCTTCCTTCTCCCTCTCTGTTGCCGGAGAAAAACATGAAGATCGGCAAGGAAACAAACAGCTGAACTCCGACCCAAATGCCCTTAAAGCTTCGCAAATCGTCAATGGCAGATGAACCCATCTCTGGTTATGCCTCTGCTCCGGCAAGTTCTCCTGATTACTACTGAAACTATTACTACCCTGTTGATAATTCGACCCAAGATTCGTACTTTTACTAAACCCATCACGAGAATGATCTAGTTTTCTAAAACTAACATCTCCGGTGCTATGCCTTCTCGATAAAGTTCTCAACCTTTTCCCTTGTTTCTTCTTGCTCTTAACCCTAACTTGACCAATGCAAGTGACTTTAGGAGAAGAGGGTTCAGGGTTATCAAAACCGCCGCCTCTTTTCTTTCCGGTGGTGGGAAACATCGCCGGAGATGCACCGCCTTTAATACTGCGACTGGTTCTTAGCCTACGGCTCAGGGAGGTTGATAGGGAGATTGGTGGATCACGTCCACCAGCTCTACCTGGACTCAAGATCGATTTCGATGAGATCTTCATGGATGAAGAATGGTGTCGGGATGTGAAGCAGATAAAGAGGTCGCTGGTGGAAGAAGTGGATGGGGTACGATGTGGTGGTGGTGGTCTGTCGGAGTCCATTGATTGGTTACTGTCTTTGTGTCGCCATTGTGGTGATGGTGGGGGTCTGAAGGCAAAAGCTGCTGCCGCTTTCTTGGTGTATGAATGGTGGGTTGCAGAGAGTAGAGTGAAAATGGTGGCATTAAATGGAAGATGACGAAATGAAGGCTGTCTTTAGCAAGTGTAACGGTCATAGGCTAATGTACTGAAACCAAAACTTGCATGAAATTACTGTTATACCCTTCAGATTTTGAACAATTAACATGTGTGCCAGATTGTTGGTCCTATGCATGTTCAGATGACAGCTGGCTTTTAAATTTTCCACGTCATTATCGCTATTTAATGTTATTAATAAGTCTATATGTTTTTAAAGATGCTATAAATGCAAGATGACTATTAGTCTAAGATCATTAAAGCTTAATACAGTATGTTTCTATTATAATTCTTTTAAGGTTTTTGTTTTATGATTTTAATTAATATACATGGATTGATTGATCTACGAGACGTAAAAGCTATTATATGTTGGCACGCAATTGGAAGTAAGGTTTTGTATTGTGAAACTATATATAACAAAATGGGATAACATTAATGACAATATGAAATACTATAAGTTATGTGGTGACAATTAATAGAATCCAAAGTGATCTATAGATAGTAGAACGAAAATATTAATGAAGTATGTGATACTTCTTTTTATCCATAAATATAAAACTTTTTAATAAATATGAATAGGGTTTTTTTTACTGAAGAACATGTTATAAATCCCTGTTGAATCATGTCATCTCTCACCAAAACAAATTAAAATGCAATAATTTGAAGTGGGTGTTTATTAAACATAAATAATAAAGTGTATTTAAAAGCATTATAGTGGTTTTACTATGTAATTAGACATAAATAATAAATAAATTACACTTTTTTCCCAATTTCGTATTTTTAATATTTAAATTTAAATTTGATTCTTAGTTTGTTTCATTATTTTGAAAATAAATATAGATATTAAAGAGAATTGAGAAAATAAAAAGTTACAAAAAAAACTTATTTTCCTTTTCACAATAATTAGAATATTTTTATGATAATAACTTGATTTACTCGTTTTTTGTATTTTATTTTCTATAAATCCTTATTAGATATTTTCGATAGTCAAATCAAACATTATATTATGAAATATTGTTATAACGAAAGAAAAGATGAAAGTAATAGAAAGGGATAGTGCAGCATTAAAACAATGACACCGAAATTGGAAGGACTTGAAAGAAAATATTAGTAGAGGAACATGGACAGATCATGCTAAATTGACATATTAGATTTTATTAAAGAGTATATATTTACGTATGCTATTATATGTATATTTATGTATGCTATTATATGTATATTTTTTTCATTCATATAATTATCAAATTATGAGGATATACAGATACTATTTTTTCTAATAAAAGGGATACATGAAGCAATTTAAGAATAAGTATAAAATTATCCAAAAATTATCCTTATGAGAATTAATTAAAGATGTAGGAACATAGGAAATCATACACCAAGGGCTAAAAGCTCTCTATACCTATGGATTAATTGTTTCTATTTTGCATGAAAATAAATTTTCTATTTAAAAATTATATATATATATATATATATATATATATATATATATATATATATATATATATATATATAACTTATATGATATGATAATTGATAATATATTATAGATTATGTGATAAACTTTTTAAATGGAAAGTCACTACCCATTATATATATCAATTGAGATAGAGTAAAAAAGGGGTAAGGAATCTATAACGGGAGCTCAATAAATTTAGGTAAATGATGGATTATTTCTTAAAATTTGTAGGGTTTAACGTATTTTAACATTGTATATGAAAATAGGAAATGAAATATATTAAAATACAAAAAAAAAAATATTTGTGATGATTATAATTGTGTTAAAATTAAAATTATATCAAGATAAGTACAAAAATACACTTTGGAATATTTGGGGTTTGGCAAGTGCCAATGGCATTTTGGTTATTAATGAAGAAAACAAGGGCAAGAGTTGATGCCAAATGCACATGGGTGGTCTCGATTAGAGAGGAGATGGAAACAGAGAGAATCGGAAGAGGACACGTGACTTACGATATGATAAGAGTTGGACACTACACCTTATTATTAATCCTACGCTCTTCACTGGAGCGTGTAACTCAATTGTGTCCCAAAAAAGTTAAAAAGACGTAACGGGTCCCTAGGTCGACTTGGAGATGGATCGAGTTAGGATGGTCAATTGGACAAGTGAAGTCCCAACATAATATTGTAGCTTTTTTTTTTTTTTTTTTTTTTTTTTTTTTTTTAATAAGGGCAAATTACATGGATGGTCCCTGTGGTTTGGGGAACCTGCGCGCTTAGTCCCTAAGCAATATTTTTAACTAAGACCATCTCTATATTTGGATTTTGTTTCGGATTCGGTCCCTGACCGACTTAAATTGACTCTATTACCCTTATATTTTTATTTTTTAACTAACTGATAATTTTTGTTGTTATTTATAAATTAAGAAAAAAAAGAAACGTGCTTCACAACCCAAACAAGAATCAGTTCTATCTCTCTCATGCCTCATGTCCGTTTAAATTCGCAACCACCACCACCACCAAAATCCAGTTCTAGAACCCGTGACTATTGCAATTTGAGATCTCATTGTCCACAAATGAAGAGGGAAACATCAGCCGTTCTTTTCTTTCTCTCAACAAATCGTTTTCTAACGATAAACGCAGGTGTCGATTCATAGGAGATGAATATTTTTTTTTATGGATTCGTCTGGGATTGTATCTTCTATTTAGGGATCTTATCTGATGCCTCAAGTTCTTGGGAGAAGCATTTTACTCGATTTAGAGAAGGTTTTTTTTAGACGAGATGTTGTATGAAGCGTCCAAAATTGTATGTTGGATTCACGTGCCATTGTTAGGGTTTCAATGGTGATGCTCCCAGTTTCAGCAGGTACAAGATTTAGAAATCTCTATCTCGCATCTCATCCCTCCCTGTCATCTTTATCGTTTGTGTAACCTCTGATAATTATGCTTCATCTTTTTCTGCACCAACAAATCTTGCACCCGACATCCGACGTAACCCCCACTTCTTCCTTCTTCGTCTTTTCCCTGCCATTGCACCACATAAAACTCTCCTAGTCGATTAGGGTTTAAATTAGCTGAAAATTCTAAAGAATCGACTATGTTTGTGATCTTGTTAGACGGAATAGAGTCCAGGTCCACTCGATTAGACTTCAAATCAGAAGAAATCGAAGTTGTTGCATCAGATTTTTTTTTGCTGCATCAGATAGTTTTTTTTAATGAATTTGATTTATTGAATCGCTTTGGTCTCAGATTTCTAGGTTAGCGTATTTTTTGGATCTAAACATCGATGTCATTTTTTTCCGGTGAAAAAGTAGTGGTGGTGCTCGTCGGAGGTTAGTGGTGGGGGTGCTGAGGTAGTTTTCCGATTACTGAATACAATAAGGGGGAGAGGATGGTGGGGGGTGAGTGGTCTGGGTGTTTCAGTTAATTAATTAATGATATGAAAAAGGTAAAAAAAAAAATGAAAAGGGCAAATTAGTCAATTTAACTCGACTAGGGACCAAATACGAAACAAAAACAAAGTTGAGGGATGATCCGAGTTAAAAATCTTGCTCGGGGACTAAGCGTGCAAGTTCCCCCAAACCACAGGGACCATCCGTATAATTTACCCTTTTTATAAACAATGAATTGGGTTATTTTCAAAAAAAAAAATTAAAATTATTAAAATGTTATATGCCATAACTATTCCCCTAGCCATGAGATAAAACCACCACACAATCATCATATGAGAATTATTATAACTTCATCGGCCTATCATCAACATATTTAAAACATAATATTCATTTATCACTAAAATTCTCACCAATGCTATTAATAATTTTAAGAAGATCAACCTTGCATTGTTTCATTGCATACCCCAATACACTACCCAAATCCATAGAATGAATAACTTCATTAATTAACGACTACCCAATTCTCTTTCCATTAGTTTTAGACTTTTTTTCGAATGTTACCTTTGCTTCCCCAAGATGATGAACCTGAAAAGGATGTTTTTTTTCTCAGTTTGATCCGGTTGTTTAATGTTGCCCGCTTCCGAGGAACTCTTTCCTACTTCTGAAACTCAAGGACTACATAAATGAATCCCTTCAAATCCCGAGGATTTTGAGGGTTAAGGTTGATGAACCTACTCCGAACATCTCTTGTTTTGATATTTTTCGGGTTGTGGACAACCCATGTTTGGCTTATATGAACAACACATGTTTTGATAATGTCTAAATTATCGATTGTCCCTATTTTATCGTTGTTCGATGAACAAACCATGTTTTGCTATTGTTCGAGTTGTGGATAGCCCTTGGCTTGGCTTTCAACATAAGTTGAATTCACAACTTCAAGATTTCCACAACCATCACTTGGATCCACATTTACTTTCACTTTTATACTCTTGTTTTTATAGGATTATCCCCATTTCCAACACTACCCTCAACCTCATAACTAACATCAAGGTACGTTTTACAATCCTCTTGATCGTCGACATTTCCTCATATTCCTTCTTTCAACTTGTTAAACGTTTTCTCAACTTTAATGTCCGAGATTTCCTCATCATCATCATCAGAATCATCATTCGCATCCTCATTTCCATATACTTCTTACGAGATTAAATCAACATCATAAAAATATTTTTATTGTTCCATTTTACGTTTCTCATATTCTTTATTCATACTAAAGTCTCCAATCTGTTGACATCATAAACTTTTCCATAAGTTGTAACTTCTATCAATTCATAAATAATTGACTTTACATTTGTTTTTGCACAAACTCGACCACAACAAATTGCTTCACCATGGCATGAAAAGGCAACCACCTTCTCAGATTTTAAGGGCATGAAAAGGCTTTCTGCAAGACTAAATGATTTCTCCCTCTTCTCACTAAATAACGACTCTCTTTCGCTCTCATTGAGTCGAACATACACTAAGTGTGTGTTTTTAGTGTTCTTGAGAGTTTCTTGAAGATTAAAATCCAAGGAGTTTTTGTCAAAGGTGTTAAATCATCTTTCTTAGGTGTGGATACATTAGAGGAGTTTTTCTTTGGGTTCTAACTCATCCAAGAAAAGGAACAAATCGGCTCACATAAATCATCTTTTAGAGGTATATTTCGAACCTTTCATGTGTAATATTATGTTGCTAAAAGTTCTCTAGAACAATATCCTTGATGTGTTATGATGAACACAACTTTTTTATTTTTGTTTCTATTTAAGCTTCCATTGCATGTATGAATAAAATCATCATAACCCAAAACAGTTATGCTCTTCCTACTGTTGCTTTCACTTTCAGCATGAAACAATCACTCGTCTTCCTATGATGGTTCTACTAGTAATCATAATTGTGGTTGCTGGAAATCTTTCTAGCGTCATGGTATGGCCATTGACCGCCTCATTGCTAACTTTGTCGGAAAACTAAACATGATGCAACCTCATGTCTAGATTTACCTACCTTTCATCGACAACGTTCTAACTTGGATGTGAATCTAGAACTTGCTTTTCAAACTCAATGCCAGGTTACTCGATATATACCGGACTGGTATGTTGATTATGGTGCCTCCTCACATATGACATCCTCTCCAACAGATCTAGATTTTTCTTCCACTTATACGGGTACTGAAATAGTTGTCTTCGAAAATCGTATTATCTCTCAGATATCCATAAATCATCAATCTCAAAAGATATACAATTACTTTATGTTCTTGTGGTTCCTCATATCACCAAGAATATTCTCTAAGATAGCAACTTGACAAAGGACTCTCTGGCCAATATACTATTTTCTAACCTTTTTTCCTATTCATAACAGATTCACATAGGAAATCCTAGTGAGGGGGAAATGCGAGAACCGACTTTATGCACTCAAGCAAGGTCAACATGTATTTTTTAACATCTTTGACATCCTCGTGTCTTCAAGCTTCTTACGGGTTATGGCACACTAGATTGGGTCACATTGTATTTTATACTATTTCCTTATTAAATAAGTTGGATCATTTTTCTTTCTTCTTATTTTCAGCTACAAACGATTACCTTTTGAGCTTAATCTAAAACGTTATTTGTATGTACTTGACTTAATCGATTGTGATACTGGAACCTATTTCCATAACCGATGGTTGCTTATATTACTGCATTTTGTTGATGATTATTCAAGGTTTACATGGTTTTATCTGTTGAAGTTAAAATTAGATTTTTAAAATGTTGTCACCATGTTTTAGCCTTTATTCAAACACAATTTTCTTCTAAGGTAAAAGCTTTCCAAATTGAAGGTGGCACATAATTTTTTAATCATCGTGTTCGTAATATTCTCTTGCAAAATGGGTCACATCTCTGGTTATCATGTCCTTATATTCCACAGAACAACGGTTGGGTGGAACATAAACTCCAACCCATTACTGAAACTTGTCTTCCAATTTTATTTAATATACATGCACTATGTTGCTATTTGTATTAATGATTTCAGCTCCTCCACTTACATCGTCAACCGACTTCCATAAAAAGTTCTTCATCATAAAATTCCTCTTGACATACTTTTCAACAACTAGAAAATTATGACATTTTTCGGGCGTTTAGATGTCGGGTATATGCTCACTTACATGATCACTCAGGAAACAAGTGTAACACTCGGTTTTGGATTTGCTTCATTATTCGGGGCTGCGGCCCAATCATCATTTGTAATAAGGCTTAGGTCCTTAGGGAAGAAAGAATTTGGCCCTTTTCGGATGTGGGTGTTATAGTTTAAATGATCCAAGTGTTCGATGGTGCCTTCAGAGGTCAAGGGTATAATCGTAATTTGATAACTCGATTCTTTATGAATTTTGGGTTTTTGTTCGGGAAGTTTTAAGGCCATGGTGAGTTGTTAGAAGCGTAGGGATTCTCTCCACCTTTTGTGGATATAAAGAACATCGAAAACAGAGTTGAAACGAAGAAGTTATGGCCGTTTGAAGTTGGAGTGGTTTGGGTGAGTGATCATTGATTTTTTGACCAAGCTCATTAAAGGCTCACGACGTGAGCATTAAGTGCTCACGACATGAGAGGCACCTGATGCCCCAAAACCCTAAGTTTCGGGTATTTAAAGGTATGAGATGATTAATGTTGCTCCTCCTCAGCCTCCTCCACTTCCAAGATCTCTGGAAACCCTAATCTCAGCCTCCATTGAAGTTCTTGTCCATTCTTGGTGTTATTCAAGAGCTTTTGGGTCTTTGGATCCCTTTGAGGAAGAAGAAGATCATTTGTGGTGTGTTTGTTAGCATCTTGGCTTCATCATCAGCTAGCTGTGGAGCTTTTTGACCTCTGTAAGTCCTCAAGCTCGTGTCTTTCCTTTCTTTGCATGCTAGATCTAAGTTTCCATGCATTTTATAGCTTGTTATGTTGGTTAGCATGCATGGGATCCATAAATTTGGCAACTTTATGTATCATGGTGGTATCTTAAGTCTTATAAGTCTTAGATCTGGATTTTGGTCATGGTTTTGGACTCCAAGCTTGAGTCCTGGCCCTTTTTCCTTCATTTTGACCTAAGATGGTGTTTGAGTCATGCATTGGATATGCATGACTGAAAATGTCACACCCCCAAACCAGAATGGCGGAAACGTCCGGGGTGGGTGACTTCATGTCAAGTATCACAACACATGCATTATAGTAATCAAAGTACAACAACCATTGTATTAATAATGTATAAGTTTTTACACATGTGTTCAAACATTAAACAATTGATATCAAAAGTAGATAAAGTAAAAGACAAAAGACGCAGCACGGTACTAGGTTGTCTTCTCAAAAGCTCTGGGAGTGTACCTGTCTACTGGATTCCCTGAGAATACAAGTTATTTTGAAAGAGAGGATCAACATTTAAGTTGGTGAGTTCATAAGTATTAGTTTCTTTTATGGTTGCATTAGTTTTATGAAAATGATTGAATGCGTTTCTGAAAGTCCTATACTTTCTGCTTTACAACTAAAAATTAATTTTAATACCATAAAACCGTTTCGTATATGTGTTATTGTATTTATAACATAGTATAACAAAATTTTAACTCACCATAAAATTATAAGAAGAAAGTTTTCTGTTTTGTTTATGGAAAATGATTGATTCAGTAGTATTTCTTAAAAATACACTACTGGTGTAATAACTACCCTATTATTAAACTGGTTAATTAAGGTTAAAATGTGATGTGGTTATAACCATGCTGATTGACTAGTATAAACACGACGACCTTCTGGCGTCGAAACTGATGTGATATTTGTCACCCATAGACCGACAGGTCCCACTGTAGCTAGCAACAAGGTGTAGGATTGTCAGTCCCATATAGATCTATACACACAATGCCCGCTCTCCTTCCAAGAGACTCTGGTTACAAAACGTGACATAACAAGTATATTGCTATGCCGTGAAGTAGTATCTCACATTTTTGGTTTATCTAGTTTTAAGTAAAGATTGAATTATATCATTTTCTTAACAAAGTAGTTTAAACCTTGTATACTTACCTAGTAAAAATAGATTTCTCGTTTGTTTCATAAATTATACCTATTATAATTTATATGTTCTATCTGATTAGCATGATCTCTAATGAATGTACCCCTTTGCTCAGCGTGATACAAATGTAACAATATTGATTGAAGTAACCTTTTATATTCCTATATGTATAATATATATAATTAAGAAGGAAATGACCTTAAGACAAATAACTCCACCTTAAGCCCACATCCAAACAAGGAAAAGGAAATAAGGCAATTCATTAGTCCTAAGCCCTTTAAGTCTTATTTATATACCTATACATATATAAACATGATTTTGACAAATATAAGTTTAAAGAGTTTATAAAGCATTTTAAAAGAGTTTAACAGTGTTTAAAAAGAGTTTACATGACTTTAAAGAGTTTACATGACTTTAATTCATTTTGGAAGTATTTGGTAATCTTTTATTGTAAACACAATATTTAAAAGCATAAGAAAACCTTTTGTGTGATTGTTATCATAGGTAAATATTAACACAATTTAATTGTGTTCAACTTGTATCCCCCCCCCCTCCTAAAAAGCATTTAAAACCATTTAAAAAGGTAGATTATAGGGGTATGAACTCACCTTAAGTTGGGGATCGATTGAAGATTTGGTATAGGACGTTAGCTCCACAAGTGAAGTCTCACTAACAAAACGAGTCCTAAAAACGATTCATATGATATATATATATATATATATATATATATATATATATATATATATATATACTTATTAATGAATATAATCATAAGAATGATAGGGAATCGAACTAATTTGCAAGTTTAACTTACAAATAAGGGTGTTAGATGCAAAGTTTGAAGGCTGCAAGCTGTTCACGGCCAGCAGGGTGTTCACGGCCCAAGAAGTTTGCGGCCAAAGTTGGGTGTTCACGGCCCAACAATATTGATGAATGATGAACACTTGAAGATCCTAAGCAAGTTCCCTTGAAGTTTAAGGGAAGAAGGATGATATTTTAGAGGGAATTGAGAGTTTTCGTTTGAAGATCTAGAGAGAAAAAGAGTGTGTTCTCGGCCAGAGATGAAGAAATGAGGATAAAATAAGCCAAACTCATATATATATATATAGGGAGGAGTGTACGGTCCGAAGGAGGGTTCACGGCCGAGGACAGTTCACGGCTCCGAAGTGGGTTTGCGGCCCGACGTTTGTGGCCCAGAACCGAGGTTTGCGGTTGCGAGGTTTGCGGCTTGGGCAAAGGTTCTCGGTTCCTAAGGGATTGTCCTCCTTAACACATTACACTCTGAATACAAAGTCCATTCATCTATAACTTATTAATCTAACTATTTTAAGGTAATTAAAGAAATAAATTGACCTTTAATTGATATGTTTTGACTTTCGTTGACTAAGATTGACTTTTACAAGAATAAAATTTTCGGGTTGTCACATCATCCCCCCGTTAAAGGGAATTTCCTCCCGAAATTAAGCCTAAGAGATACACATGGACGAAAGGAAAAGATACGGATACTTATGTTTCATTTGCTCCTCCCACTCCTAAGTGAATTCAGGTCCTCGCTTTGCATTTTAGCGGACCTTCACTATCGGGATACGATTTTGTTTTGTCCTCTTGACTTCACTGTCTAGGATTTCTACGGATTCTTTCACAAAGTTGAGGCTCTCGTTTACGTCGATCTAATCGAGTGGGATAACAAAAGTCTCGTCGGACAAACACTTTAATTTCAATTTAAAGACGTGGAAGGTAGGGTGTATTTTATTGAATTCTCGAGGTAGTCGGGGTCTGTAAGCTACTGGACCAATACTAGCAAGAATCTCGAATGGTCATATTGTTGGATATAGTGTCTAAGTCCATAACTTTATTTGGTATGTACTTGACCCGACCCGACATGGTCCATTTGGGTTGCATGGCATTGCAATACTTGGATAGAGTAAATGAGAGAATAAGGCACTCATGATTATTAATATATTATAAGTTCTAATATATTAATAATAGTATTATTTAATTAGTATTGATCAAGTATTAATCTAGTATTAATCTGGTGATCAAAGTGAGACTAATTAAATATATAGGGTTGATTATGACAATCATCAATTCTTTTATGGTGGATTAATGATCCATGGTTTATGGGTTTGGTTATAACCATATGGAGATCCATGGATAGTCCATGGGAGTTACAAATCCATGGGTCATGGGAAATCAAGAGTCATGGCAATTAAGGGCATTCATGTGTAAACCCTAATTGTGACAACACTATAAAAGGAACCCTATGGCTAGCAAAAAGTGGACCTAGTGGACATAGTGTTACTAGAGAGGGATAACCGATTTTGAGTGCTAGAAGTATTCTCTCAAGTTATTCCAAGTCTTGTGGTGTTGTGTGAAGCATTTGAGGCACAACATTTGGGGTGCTAGGCTCACAAAGTCTTGAAGGAATCCAAGCAACAACAAGGTATGTATTTCTACTAGTTTTATGTTTTATGTAATCCCCATGCCATGCTAGTTAGGAAATAACCTTGAAAAAGAAATTTGCATGTATATAGTGAAAACATAGATTTAAGGTTATTAGGGTTGCATGTACACTTAGGAAGTGTTAGAATGCTCAAAAACCCATCAGTGGTATCAGAGCCTAGGATTGTTTTCTGTATACTTGATGCAAAACTGCTTAAAAATCGAAAATTCTGCACTCTGACGACTGTACTCGCCGAGTCCATGGGGAGGACTCGCCGAGTCCATGAACAAATTCATTCTACTCGCCGAGTAGAATAGTGCACTCGGCGAGTAGGAGCGTGTTGGGCAGTTTTTTCGAGTTTCGTTGCTGGAAATGGATTAAGATCATTATCCCAATCTGTTTTGGACTTGTAAAATCTGTTTTTTAAAATGATAATGATTATGTTAACCCATTTTACATGACTTTTATCAATTTTCAAGTATTGTATATGTTTATATGATTTCTTGAAATTGCTTGACATGAATTTGTGTTCTTATGAGTTTTTAGAAGATCATATGAATTATGTGTAACCACCATGTGTGTTTAATTCATGATCTTAATGGCTATGATGGTGTCCATAACTTGTCCTCAAATTATGGATAACCAAAAGTCACTTCTTTTAATTGTGATTAAAGAACTAAAGAGGTTTCATAAAATGAAGAGTCTTCATTTTATGAACCATTAAAACTCATAAGTTACAAATTGAAGAGACTTAGAATAGTTTCAAATCTTGCCCTCAAGTTTTAGAATTTGAAAAGTCTTACACTTTAATACTTTAATTCCAAATTAAACCTTAGATTTTTAAAAAGTTTAAAAATCAACACTTATACTATTATTATAATTTTATTATATAGATATGTATAAGAATATGTCATTCTTACCGTTAGTAGGCCTCATTCACGAAGCCGGTCTATAAGGGGGGTATAAGGTTGTTGCCTATAAAATGGTGACTTAATGGGTGTCCACTCTCACCCACCGCTTCCTTGATCGGTGGAGGGTCGTTAGCCGAACGGGTAGGATACGACTTTAAATACTTGTTAAAAGTATAATGAGTTATAAAGTAACTATACATTATAAATTCCCAATCTTAGTTACTTTAGGAAAATGTGAAATTGGTGCTAGCCCATAAAATTACACTTTGTACCTTACCAAGTCGTTAGTGGAGCGTGTGTGGTTAACCGGCACACTAACATGGACTAGTAAGAGTGGCAAAGGGTAACTTGACTTTATTATAGATCAGTGGAGCGTGTGTGGTTAACCGGCACATCGATTAGGTAATATTGTTGAGGGTACCAAGTCAATTTGTATGGTTATTCACACCTTGTTTGTGATCCTCGGCATCCCAGTCACAAACTTGAGAGGGCACAATCGAGATTCAAACATGCCATTGAAAAGTTCAATGTATCTCAAAAGATCTAGGAGTTTCAAAACCAATAAAACCTAATAATAAAATATTTCGTTCTTATGGTGGAAATTGGTAAATCGTCATTTACCTACCTTCAAATATTTTATAGTATGGATTACGGCATCCCTCTTCCAACTATAAATAGTTTGTTGGGTCCTAGCCTTAATATTTCATTTGGGTGAATTATTAACGATTCCTAATCTAATGAAACTTGTCTTTCTTTCCTTTCAGATGTCTTGCAACAATGCTTCTGGCTCAAACCCAACAGACTCATTTTCCCTTATGAACTTGTGTGGTAAGGTCATCTTTGATGGATCCAATTTCAATGAGTGGATCAGAAACATCAGAATGATTACCCGCTATGAGGACAAAGAATATGTACTCGATAGGGAGCTTAAGGTTGTGAGTGAAGCCACTGCTACTCCTGAAGAGTTTGCGGAGTTTGTTGCACATGAAAAGGATGCTACTAAAGTAGCATGCATCATGATGGCCACCATGACTCCTGAACTTCAAAAATCCTATGAAGATTTCTACCCCTATGAGATGCACATGGATCTGATGGAAAGGTACCATCAGAGCGCACGTCAGGAGAGGTATGAAATCATCTCCTCCATGATAACCGCAAGGATGAAGGATGGTGAACCCATCACCGGTCACTTGCAAAAAATGCAAAGGTTCGTTGACCGGTTGCTGAAGCTAAATGTTGACTTTCCTGAGGAAATGGCGATTGACATCATTCTCCATTCCTTACCTCCAAGTTATGATCAGTTTCGTATGACTTATCATCTGAACAAGGAGGAAGTCACACTTAGCAAACTTCAAGGACTCTTAAGGACAGCTGAAAATGGCCTTAAGGGTAAAGCGGTTGCTACTTCTACTCCTTCAACAGCCCCTGTTCTGGCTATTGGGCAGGGAAAGGGTAAGAAGAGGAAAAACCCTTCGAAGGGTACCAAGGGTAATACTCTTGATGGTTCCTCTTCAAGCGGGACAAAGAAAGGTCCCATTACTCCTTCTTCAAACCCAAAGGAAGCACAATGCTTCTATTGCCAGGATAAGGGACACTTTAAGCGAAGCTGCCCCAAATATCTACAAGATCTAAAGGATGGGAAGGTTAAACCCACCCATGCAGGTATTTACACAATATTGTCTAACAACTCATCTAATGCTAATTCTTGGGTGCTTGATACAGGGTGTGGTATTCACATTTGTACTGATTTGCAGGCACTAAGAAGAAGTGAGCAAGTGGAGCACTGGAAGATAAACTTAGTCATGGGCAACAGGAAAGCATCACCTGTTACCAAGATATGAGTTTATTCTTTGTTGCTTAATAATGGGTTAATGTTAGATTTGAATAAGTGTTGTTACTCGCCCGAAATGGCGAGAAATATTATTTCTTTTCATGGCTTGTACAAACAAGGTTTTTCATTTTCATTTGATAATAAAAATGGTGCTATTAATGTTTATTACAATGATGTATTTTACTTTAAAGCATTACCTTGTGATGGTGTATATGAAGCTGTGAATGTTGTAGACAATCTAGGAAATAATGTGTTGTATATTGATTCTTCAGATAGCTTAGATAAAGCATCCTTGTGGCATTGTCGTCTTGGACATGTTAACAAGAAGCGCATAGGCCAACTCGAAAAGGCTGGAGTCTTGGAATCATTTGACCTCAAGTCAGATGATAGTTGCGAGTCTTGTTTACTTGGAAAAATGACAAAGTCACCCTTCACAGGTACTTGTGATAGGGGTGAAGGTTTGTTGGACCTTGTACACACGGATGTGTGTGGGCCCTTCAGAGTTGCTATAAGGGATGCTAATCGATATTATGTGACTTTTACTGATGATTACAGTAGATATGGATATATTTACTTAATCAAGCATAAGTCAGAAACCTTTAAAAAGTTCAAAGAGTTTAAGCAGGAAGTGGAGAATCAATTGGGCAGGAACATCAAGATGCTCCGATCCGATCGAGGAGGAGAGTATCTTAACATTGAGTTCCTTGACTATCTTAAGGAATGTGGGATCGTCTCACAATTGACACCTCCCAGAACACCACAGTTGAATGGTGTAGCTGAGAGGCGCAATCGAACCTTGTTAGATATGGTTCGTTCCATGATGAGTCGAGCTTCGTTACCAATCTCTTTCTGGGGGTATGCCTTAGAGACTGCCGCCCATATCCTTAATCTAGTCCCTACTAAAAAGGTTGCCAAAACACCTCACGAGATGTGGACTGGGAAAGTTCCCAATTTGGACCACATCAAGATTTGGGGTTGTGAAGCTTTCGTGAGGCGTGAGACTCATGATAAGCTTGAACCTCGAAGTGAGAGGTGTATTTTCATCGGCTACCCACAGAGATCCTTTGGTTACCTCTTCTACAGACCCAGTGATAATGTGGTCTTTGTAGCAAGAAGAGGAGTCTTTCGTGAGAGAGAATTCATAAGCCAAGGGGACAGTGGGATGCAAATTGACCTTGAAGAGCTTCAAGAGTCAAGTGGTGAAGGAACCTCAAATGCTATCGACCAAACTCAGGAGGAAACTCCTGTTGATCCGATAGATGAGTCTGTACCTCCAAGACGTTCCACTAGGGTGAGGAACACACCTGATTTTTATTATGGTTATCACAACACCACTGAAGGTGATACATTTATTAGTGATAGTACACTAATAGATTTGGATGAACCTAATAATTACAGGGAAGCCATGGCAGGCCCTGAGTCTGCTAAATGGAAGGAGGCTATGGACAACGAGATTCTGTACATGTATGACAATCAAGTTTGGAACTTGGTTGACAATGTACTAGGTCGTAAGACAGTTGGGTGCAAATGGATCTTCAAGAAGAAGACCGACATGGATGGGAAGGTACACACTTATAAAGCGCGACTGGTTGCGAAGGGCTTTACTCAAACTCCGAGAGTTGACTATGATGAGACCTTCTCACCAGTAGCTAAGATTAAGTCTATTAGAGTATTGTTAGCCATAGCTGCATTTCATGATTATGAAATATGGCAAATGGATGTCAAAACCGCTTTCCTTAATGGAAAGTTGGCTGAGGATGTTTACATGGCTCAACCAGAGGGTTTTGTCGATATAAGATACCCTAATAGAGTATGTAAGCTTGATAAATCCATTTATGGATTGAAACAAGCATCTCGCAGATGGAATCTTTGCTTTGATGAGAAAGTCAAAGAGTTTGGCTTTTCTAGGAGTGAGGATGAGTCTTGTGTGTATGTCAGGGCTAGTGGGATCATAGTTAGCTTCTTGGTGTTGTATGTGGATGCCATACTTCTCATAGGAAACGACGTCCCAACCTTGCAGGAGGTTAAGTCCTGGCTTGGGAAGTGTTTCGCTATGAAGGACCTTGGGGAAGCTGCCTATATCCTAGGGATAAGGATATTGAGAGATAGGAGTAAGAGACTAATTGGACTTAGTCAAAGTACTTACTTGGATAAGGTGCTGAAGAGGTTCAGCATGCAAGAATCCAAGAAAGGAGAATTACCAATCCAGAGTAATGCCAAGCTGAGTAAGACTCAGAGTCCGAGTACAGAGGCTGAGATAGCTGAAATGAGTCATATACCATATGCTTCCGCTGTGGGCTCGATCATGTATGCTATGACTTGTACTCGCCCTGATGTGGCCTTTGCGTTGAGCATGGTCAGTAGATATCAAGGGAACCCTGGTAAGGCACACTAGACAGCGGTAAAGAACATTCTCAAGTATCTGCGGAGGACTAAGGACTGGGTCCTTACCCTCGGAGGCAGTGATGACTTGAGAGTGGAAGGATATATCGATGCTAGCTTCCAGACTGATAAGGATATTTTCCGCTCTCAGTCAGGCTGGGTCTTTATCCTAAATAGAGGGGCAATTACTTGGAAAAGTTCCAAGCAGGAGACAGTAGCTGATTCTACTTGTGAATCAGAGTACATAGCAGCAAGTGAAGCAGCTAAGGAGGCGATATGGCTAAAGAACTTCATCGGAGACCTTGGAGTTGTACCAGCTATAAAGGAGCCAATGGAAATTTTCTGTGACAATGAAAGTGCGGTTGCTTTGGCTAAGGAACCGAGAGATCACGGGAGATCTAGGCACATTGACAGAAAATACCATTTCATCAGACATCGAATAGAAGAAGGACTCCTCGTGGCTAAGAGGGTATCATCAAATGAGAACTCGGCAGATCCCTTCATGAAGGGACTGAGCAGGGTTAAGCATTTACAGCATGCGAGGCGCATTGGGCTGAGGGATGATATTAGTTTCAATAATTAGATTCCTGAAACTTGTAAAATGTAATTGACATTTGATGATAAATAAAAGTTGTTATTTATTTATGAGTAAGGTGTTACTATCTTGTGTTGATTGTTTACTATGTTTCAATTTTGCATGTTTTTACTTCCAGAATAATTATGTAATTATTCAAACCATCCACAGTCAGTTAAACTTTGGAAGTAAGTATTGATTTAAGACTGTCATGAATTTGGCTTGTATGATTTGTCTAAAAGTGCTTTGGACAATGCAATGGTTGCTACAACATTCATGAGTACTCATAAGGGCTGAGTATTGGGTCCAACCCACGCTCACTTGCATCACTTCATGGAATTTATCTCGAGTGATCGTGAGACGGTAATATCATATAAATCTTCAAACCTAGAGATATGAGTTGTTGACTATGAGTTGGTTATTCATTGATTGCACGAAAACACATTGGTAACTCGATGTCATAAAACGTGCCTTTGTGAATAATTCAACAAGTAGTTAGTACAAGCATATCAGTCGAAGTTTATCTGTTCCTTCTAGAAATAGAAGCGATATCTGGGCCCCTCGATGATTTGGTTTTGACCTATGTACCGGGCCCGGTCAGAACCTACTTGATGTGTTCAATTTAGTTCTATGTCGAAACAAATCAGAGATCGAGACACAAATGCTGGACAATAAGTAAGACCATGTTCCATGTGTTTGTCCGGCTGATATCATGAGAACAGAGGATTATATGATCACTTATCTTAAATTGCGTATCATCATCATCTCAGTTCCGAGAGACTTTGAAAGAGCTATGATTTCTAGTCGGATTTTGAAGTCATATTTGCAAATATAGTTATTAGACTTATCCAAGTGGGAGACTGTTGGATATAGTGTCTAAGTCCATAACTTTATTTGGTATGTACTTGACCCGACCCAGCATGGTCCATTTGGGTTGCATGGCATTGCAATACTTGGATAGACTAAATGAGAGAATAAGGCACTTATGATTATTAATATATTATAAGTTCTAATATATTAATAATAGTATTATTTAATTAGTATTGATCAAGTATTAATCTAGTATTAATCTGGTGATCAAAGTGAGACTAATTAAATATATAGGGTTGATTATGACAATCATCAATTCTTTTATGGTGGATTAATGATCCATGGTTTATGGGTTTGGTTATAACCATATGGAGCTCCATGGATAGTCCATGGGAGTTACAAATCCATGGGTCATGGGAAATCAAGAGTCATGGCAATTAAGGGCATTCATGTGTAAACCCTAATTGTGACAACACTATAAAAGGAACCCTATGGCTAGCAAAAAGTGGACCTAGTGGACATAGTGTTACTAGAGAGGGCATAACCGATTTTGAGTGCTAGAAGTATTCTCTCAAGTTATTCCAAGTCTTGTGGTGTTGTGTGAAGCATTTGAGGCACAACATTTGGGGTGCTAGGCTCACAAAGTCTTGAAGGAATCCAAGCAACAACAAGGTATGTATTTCTACTAGTTTTATGTTTTATGTAATCCCCATGCCACGCTAGTTAGGAAATAACCTTGAAAAATAAATTTGCATGTATATAGAGAAAACATAGATTCAAGGTTATTAGGGTTGCATGTACACTTAGGAAGTGTTAGAATGCTCAAAAACCCATCACCTATGTACCTTGGATTTAATATTCCACGCTTTCCCAAGCGTACCATGCCCTTCCAGGGTGAGACCTTCACATGATGCGGTCACCAACCTGGAATTCCAAGGGTTTTCTCCTATTGAAGTCGTAGCTTTTCTGTCTGACTCTGGAAGCTTTACGTCGCTCCCGGATTCATACTCTCTTCTCGGTAGTTTCTCGGATGATTTCCGGACCAGCAAAGGTGCTGTCTGGAATTTGACCTCTAGCTAGTTGCGTGTCACCTACTTTAGTCCAGCGTAGAGGGGATCTGCACTTGTGACCATAGAGGGCTTCAAATGGAGCAACTTTAATGCTAGTATGGTAAGGAACTCGACTAGTTGCCAAATGGGTATCCCATGCTTTACCAACATCGATCACATATGCTCTTAGCATGTCTTCTAATGCTTGAATCATTCTCTCACTCTGTCTGTCGGTTTGTGGATGGTAGGCTATACTCATGTCTAGCCTAGTTCCCAGGGATTCCTGGAGTGACTTCCTGAATCGTGAGGTGATTCTACTATCCCGATCGGAGATAACATGTATTGGAATACTGTGCAATCTAACTAATCTCTCGGACACACTTTCTAGTTAGCTTCTCTATCTTTCCTATTTCTTTAAAATTGAAGGAAGTGCGAGGACTTGGTTAATCTGTCGACGATCACCCAAAATGGTATCAAGTCCACCCGTTATCTTGGGTAACTTGATTATGAAGCCCATTGTAATCCGCTCCCACTTCCACTTAGGTATCTCCGGTTGTTTGTAGTAAGCCTGTGGGATTTTGATATTCTACTTTTAACTTTGGCGTAGGTAAGACACTTGCCTACAAAGGTAGCAATATCTGTTTTTCATGCTAGGCCACTAATCTAACTTTTTGAGATCTAGATACCTCTTGTCTGAATCTGGACGAACGGAGTATCGAGTATTGTGGGCTTCATCCATGATAATGTCTCCGAAGCCACCGAATTTTGGTGTTTAGCTTCGATCCATGAGGTATAAGACTCCGTCACCCTTGACTTTTAAATTCTTATCCATCCCTCTCAGGGTTTCACATGTCACATTTCCAGGTTTCAAGGCTTCCTGCTGAGCCACCTTAATTTGTGTGGACGTATGTGAATGGATTGTCATAGTCAATGATTTGACTCTACGAGTTGAGTAATATTTCCTACTAAGGGAGTCAGCTACTACATTGGCTTTACCGGGATGATAACGAATTTCACATTCGTTGTCATTTAGTAGCTCGACCCACCGTTGTTGTCTCATGTTGAGCTTCTTCTGGTTGAATATATGATGAAGGATTTTGCTTTGGAGTTCATGGTAAGACTCATACTTGGCTCTTCCATCATCACCTCATGTATACTAGTCGTATATAATTAAGATTGACAAGACGTTCGGATGGGTGGCTCTGCCCAAAGTCCACAACCAAAAAAGGAACATGAGATAGGGCGGAATCACAGATCCTAAATCTTGTTGAGTCTAAATTATATACCACCCTCGTGCATACACTTAGTAGTGATAGGTTAACCTAATGAGTTCTTAGTCTCTATTCTTGAACTTGACTTGTGGTACAAGTGATCTTCCTATGAGATCTATTGGGGATACTTCGGGTGGTTACTGACTTCTGACTTCTTCGGTTCTTTTCGCTTCAAGTTTCCTATCTACTGAGTGGGCCAGAAAGGCGTGGTACCCCTCACATGGGTACTTCTGAAGTTTTGAAGCGAGAGATGATATAAGGGTTTGCGTTATGGATTGAAAGAATTTCATTGGACGGTTCATTAAGGGAAAAGTTCTTTACACCGCATAGGAAATTGGTATGGTGAGGACCAAACCAAACCATGTCGACTGACGACGTCGAAACTCCTCGATGAAATAGATATTAAGTCGAATTGGAAGAAGTGATTACTAGGACGATGAACTATCCTACGTAAATATGTTTTCAATGCCTTCGGTTTTATCCTTGGTATTATTACTGCGAACCCTTTTTGTACCGAAATTTACAAGTACTAACTAAACGAGGGTCCTGATAAATTGAAATAATGAACTTTCATGAAATAATCCCTACTAGGTCTCTCTATAACCGCTTGGTGTACACAAGTCATGTATAATTAAGATTGGAAAGACAGTTGACTGAGTGACCCTGCCCTAAATCCACAACCAAACAAGGAACAAGAAATGAGGTGAAATCACTCACTCTAAGTCTACAAATCTTAATTATAAATGACCCTAATGTATCCACTAAGCCATCATAGCTTACCTGCTAGGGTTCTTAGTTTTATATGATTGCTGTGCTTTTGCTCGAATGAGAGAGTAATTATAATTATGATTAATTATTGAGGTTTGGAAGCGTACCCAAAATTCTAGTAGGGTTCTTTGATGCTTCCTCATGTTCCGGGGTTAAACTCCTCCTGCTTCCCCGTTATTCTTCTCTGTTGGACAGTCCCTCTTGAAATGTCCTATTTCACCACATAAATGGCATATTGGATTGATCCCAACATTGGTAGTTGAAGTGACGAACTCAACTGGAGTCCTACAGAAGCATGCGGTGTGCCCCTTCATGTTGCATCTATTGCAATGCAGCACACGACAGACTCCATAATGATGGTAGTTGCAATTGCTGCAGTGTGGGAGGTTTCCTAAGTACGGTGTGGTCGGTGTTGGGATAGCAGGGCTGATGGGGATATTGACTGCCCCAGTTTGTTGCCCTTCGGTAGGTCCTTGAGTTGAACTACTCCCTTTCTCGTTCTTGAACTTTCATTTCAGGATATTAGGTTTGAGGTTTGGAGTGTCTTTACAAACAGGCACTCGTTGTTGTACTTGGTTATCACCGTGATTGGGATTGCCGATAACATTTCCACTAACATTTGCGTTGTTTGCATTAAGGTGAGCCATGACACGTGCTACGGCAGCTGTGACCGCAGCTTGAAAAGTAACCGCATCTATCTGAAGGATTGGTGGTTTGCCGGTTGGTTGGTTACGTTTCTTTGGAGGCATGATTCTGTTACAAGATGAGAAAACGAGCTCGTGAGCAACGATGGTTGTTTCTAGTTTCATTCTAATTATTTATATATACATATAAAATTTTCGTTTTGTTATATGGTTCTAAATGTTTCGACCTACATCCCTATGATGTAGTCCTGGTAAAGAGCAGAAGTAGGTTTTTGGAATGGTTATAAACCGAGTGTCGTCCGAACTAAGTTATCTTAGATTGGTGGATATCATGTTCCGTCTTTCGAAACGATTTGGAAACAATTCATAATAGAGTCTACATAAAGCAGACATATGAATTTTAGCAATAATCACTCTCAATTGAGATTTCGTGATTTGATTTATTGTTATTAGTTGTGACTGAAAAAGGCGATATGCCCAATACCTAATGTGAGGTGTACTCACTAACTCACTAGGTTGTATCAATTTATTATTTATTAGCGTGACGCAAAAGGTACTCAATCACTTCGCATGTTTCATGTGTGGCTTCCCTCTGTTCTCTGTTCTACTCTTGGCGGTAACAATTTTGTTCTCTCCTGGTATCTATATGATGCCCTTGCCCTTCGCAGGCATATTGAATTCCTGTGCCGTTGCACTTCGGGTTTTGACACTGATCCCCATTACTTCATGATGGAGAGTTTGCATCCCGAAAGTTCATGCGAACTTCTCATGTGTGGTCCAGATAAGATAAAGGCACTTGGTGGTTTCTATAGTTTCTTTACTCCTCAACTGTTTCTTTCTTGGAATCCTCCTAATGAAACTCTGCTGGATCCTCGTTGACTCTTCTATTGATTGTTGGAGTGGTTACATCTATCTAAGTGGTTTATACGAGAATGAGAATGTCTAAAGAATCTATAAGATTAATAAAACATTTTCGTTACAAATACAATTTTACGAGGATGATCCATTCCGGACTTTCTATAATCACATAGTGTGTACAGATTATATATAATCCAGATCAAATAGACCCTCGAATAAGTGATCCTACTCTAAAACCACAACCAAACAAGGAACAGGAAGTAGAGTGAAAATCACCTATTCTAAGTCTATAAAATCTCAACTATATATAACTTTAATGTATACACTTAGTACTTATAGACCTATCAGTAAGGATCTTTTAGTTTTCACCGAAGTTATTCATGGTACCTAAAATACTCCTATAGTATTTTAATTATATGTTTGATTCTAGAACCTTCTTGGTATAAGAAGTTGATAAATTTTAGTTTTGTTGTTATTATATAGTATCATAAAATACTCTTATAGTATTTTAAACTTTATGTTTAGTTCTAGTATCATAAAATCTGTCACACCCCCAAACCAGAACGACGGAAACGTCTGGGGGTGGGTGACTTCATGTCAAGTATCACAACACATGCATTATAGTAATCAAAGTACACCAACCATTGTATTAATAATGTATAAGTTTTTACACAGGTGTTCAAACATTGAACAATTGATATCAAAAGTAGATAAAGTAAAAGACAAAAGACGCAACACGGTACTAGGTTGTCTTCTCAAAAGCTCTGGGAGTGTACCGGTCTACTGGATTCCCTCAGAATACAAGTTATTTTGAAAGAGAGGATCAACATTTAAGTTACTGAGTTCATAAGTATTAGTTTCTTTTATGGTTGCATTAGTTTTAAGAAAATGATTGAATGCGCTTCATAAAGTCCTATACTTTCTGCTTTACAACTGAAAAGTAGTTTTAATACCATAAAACTATTTCGTATATGTGTTATTGTACTTATAACATAGTATAACAAAATTTTAACTCACCATAAAATTATAAGAAGAATGTTTTCTGTTTTGTTTATGGAAAATGATTGATGCAGTAGTATTTCTTAAAAATACACTACTAGTGTGATAACTACCCTATTATTAAACTGGTTAATTAGGGTTAAAATGTGATGTGGTTATAACCATGGTGATTGACTAGTATAAACACGATGACCTTCTGGTGTCGAAACTGATGTGACATTTGTCACCCGTAGACCTACAAGTCCCACTATAGCTAGCAACGAGGTGTGGGATTGTCAGTCCCGTATAGATCTATACACAAAATGCCCGCTCTCCCTCTAGGAGACTTTGGTTACAAAACGTGACATAACAAGTATATTGCTATGTCGTGAAGTAGTATCTCACATTTTTGGTTTATCTAGTTTTAAGTAAAGATTGAATTATATCCTTTTCTTAACAAAGTAGTTTAAACCTTGTATACTTACCTAGTAAAAATAGATTTCTCATTTGTTTCATAAATTATACCTATTATAATTTATATGTTCTATCTGATTAGCATGATCTCTCATGAATGTACCCCTTTGCTCAACGTGATACAAAGGTAACAATATTGATTGAAGTAACCTTTTATATTCCTATATGTATAATATATATAATTAAGAAGGAAACGACCCTCGGACAAATAACTCCACCTTAAGCCCACATCAAAACAAGGAAAAGGAAACATGGCAATTCATTAGTCCTAAGCCCTTTAAGTCTTATTTATATACCTATACATATATAAACATGATTTTGAAAAATATAAGTTTAAAGAGTTTATAAAACATTTTAAAAGAGTTTAACAATGTTTAAAAAGAGTTTACATGACTTTAAAGAGTTTACATGTCTTTAAGTCATTTTGGAACTATTTGGTAATCTTTTATTGTAAACACAATATTTAAAAGCATAAGAAAACCTTTTGTGTGATTGTTATCACATGTAAATATTAACACAATTTAATTGTGTTCAACTTGTATCCCCCCCCCTAAAAATCATTTAAAACCATTTAAAAGGTAGATTATAGGGGTATGAACTTACCTTAAGTTGGGGATTCGATTGACGATTTGGTATAGGACGTTAGCTCAACAAGTGAAGTATCACTAACAAAACGAGTCCTAAAAACGATTCATATAATATATATGTATACTTATTAATGAATATAGTCATAAGAATGATAGGGAATCGAACTAATTTGCAAGTTTAACTTACAAATAAGGGTGTTAGATGCAAAGTTTGAAGGCTGCAAGCTGTTCACGGCCAGCTGGGTGTTCACGGCCCAACAATCTTGATGAATGATGAACACTTGAAGATCCTAAGCAAGTTACCTTGAAGTTTAAGGGAAGAAGGATGATATTTGAGAGGGAATTGAGTGTTTTTGTTTGAAGATCTAGAGAGAAAAAGAGTGTGTTTTCGGCCAGAGATGAAGAAATGAGGATAAAATCAGCCAAACTTATATATATAGGGAGGAGTGTACGGTCCGAAGGAGGGTTCACGACCAAGGATAGTTCACGGCTCTGAAGTGGGTTTGCGGCCCAGTGTGCGGCTGCGAACCGAGGTTTGCGGCTGCGAGGTTTGCGGGTCGGGCAAAGGTTCTCGGTTCCTAAGGGATTGTCCTCCTTAACACATTACACTCTGAATACAAAGTCCATTCATCTATAACTTATTACTCTAACTATTTTAAGGTAATTAAAGAAATAAATTGACCTTTAATTGATATTTTTTGACTTTCGTTGACTAAGATTGACTTTTACAACAATAAAATTTTCGGGTTGTCACAAAAAAGCTTCGATTTTTATGGTACTTGGGGTCAAGGAAGACCCTCTAGATTGTCCCATGTTAAGGATTAATGGATTAGGAGCTTAATGCTCATTTTTGGTCAGATCTGGCCTCACGACGTGAGGAATAAGACCTAACGACGTGAGAGCGTGTTTGAGGAAGTTTATGGGCAAAAGTCACGACCTCACGACTTGAGCATAAGGTGCTTATGACGTGAGCAACTCCTACATAAGTTTTGGGCTCTTTAATTGTTGGCTAGCTTGGTCTTGGACTTATCCTTTGGTTTGGGCTCATATTGGACTAAGGATTTTAGAGTGATGGACTTCTGGTTGGGCTTGCCTTGCTAGGCTTGCCCTAATACACCTTGGATGGTGAATCGGGCCTTAGTGGGCCCAATGGAGTTGGGCCTTGTTTGGGCTCAATGGGCTTGGGCCAATTGTAGGCTTGGTTAGTTGGACCATTTATGGGATTGGTGCTTGGTGGTTTTTCCATGGTTAATTATTAAAGAATGGTTTGGTTGTTTGGTTCAGTTCGTGGAAGCCGGTTCGTAGCAGTTACAACATTTGTGGGATTTATCTGTCGTTCGAGGTGAGTGTCCTCACTGTTCTATGGGTCGAAGGAACCAATGTCGGCCCATTTGGTTTATCTATTGTAGGAAGACTCGAGGGATAGCCCTTGGCAGTTTGTATGAAAGACCAGGAGGTGGCTCCTGGAAAACTATATGCAAGACCAGAGTTTGAACTCTGCGAGTTAATTAGTTAAGTAGTGTAAATTGTATGCTAGTTGTCTTTGTGATACTTAAATGGAAGACCTAGAGGTGGCTCCTGGAACTTGTCTGTAAGACCCAGGGTTTTGCCCCCCGGCCTGGCAAGGAAGAACACGAGGCGCCTCGTGGCATAATGGCAAGACTATGGTTGGCACATTGCACTTTTATTGATTGATTGGATATGTATGATATGCTTGGCTTGTTTGATATGTATGGTATGTGGTATTTGGGGAAATCACTAAGCTTTGTGCTTACAGTTTATGGTTTATGGTTTCAGGTACTTTCAGTTCGAAAGGGAATGTCTCGACTTGATCGCAGCGCATACACCCGTGTTTTCCGCAATACGTGATTTTGGGAATGAACTCCGATAAATATTTCATTTTGAAATGCTTTTAAATGTTTGAATAAAATTTACTTGAGTGTTTTGATTATAATAAAAAAATGAAATTTTTACTCTATGTTTTCGGGATGTTACAACAAGTTAGCACCCTAGAGCATCTCTTGTATCTTCATTGGATATATGCCTCAATACAAGGGATATCATTGTATCAATCCCACTACAAAACATATTTACAACACTCCACATGCGACAATTGATAAATCTACTTTCTCGTTTACTGGCACACTTCCTCATATTGATCAAACAAAGTTACCATTTACCAACTTTGAAGAACCAAGATCTTTTAGTCAAGCACCAAAAGTTGATGTAGCAGCTCTTATCACCGACCTCAATTCTACTGCAAGATCATTATGTTTCACTTCTCAAAAAGTACCAACTCCCATGCATCCAACATCACAATCCATTGTTGCTCAATAGCCTACAACGACATTGTCGATTGCCTAACAGTCACCAACAACATCTTCAACTACTTTGTTGCCACTTATCGCTCAACAAAAACCTCATGTTGAGTTGTTTTCCTTAACTACAGGTACATCCACTTCTTCCATACCTTCAAATCATCCCAATTCTACCTACATACAATAATGGTAACTTGTTCTCAAGTTGGTACTTTCAAACCAAGACATTTTGTGAATATTCATCATGTAAGCCAAATAGGTATACTCCATGATCTCTTTACAACTAAAGAACCAAGAGGGGTTTAATATGCATCCAAAAATCTTCCTTGCTATTTAGCTATGGAGAGGAATTTTCCCGTCATACGTTCAAATCACATTTAGGACTTAGTCTCTCAGAAGAACTTTTCAAATATTGTTGGCTCAAAGTGGGCGTTTCACACAAAATACAACTCTAATGACACCGTTCAATTTCATAAAGCCCAATTAATAGCCCAAGGATTTAATCAAATTTCAGGCCTTAACTATTCTCACACTTTCAGCACTGTAGTCAAACCATTTATAGTTTGTATCGTCTTATCCCTAGTTTTCATGCATAAATGGCTCTTGCATTAGCTAGATGTTAACAACGACTTTCTAAATGAAAATCTTCATGACACAATATTTATAGAATAACCACCCAAATTTATTGATCAACATTCCTCTCATCATGTTTGTTGTTAATGAAAGGGATTATATGAGCTCAAACCAGTGCCTCAAGCTTGGTTTCAACAAATCAACTCATTTCTTCTACATATTGGTTTTGCATACAACCGAGAAGACACTTTATTTATTTTCAAACATATCATAATATTTTATATATGTTGGTTTATGTTAACAGCATAATCCTCATATGAAATCATTCACATCTAATATGCAAATTCATTTCCCATCTCAATGCCAAATTTGTTATCAATGATCTTGGTAAACTTAACTATGTTTTGGGTCTTGAAATATCATACATAGAAGATGGTATATTTCTCACTCTATGCTCATGACATACTTACTTATTCCAGTTTGCTAGACTTAAAGTTGATTACAACTCCCATGTCTACCACTGAGCACCTTCTTACTCAAAGATCATTTTTCTTTGTCCACTACATACTGTATTCTTGGTGGTTCTTGACAATACCTTACAATCACTCGTCCAAATTTGTCATATACATCAACTATGCCACCAATTTTTCTAGGCACCAACAACTGCTCATTTCAGGTAGTTAAGAAAATCTTGAGGTAAAGGTACCTTGTCATATGGCCTCCACTTTACATATTTGAAAAGAACCTCTATTGTTGACGATTCTGATGTTGATTTAGGCTCGTTGCATAGAGACTCAATGATCCACATATGACTACTTTACATTTCATGGTGGAAACCTTGTATATTGGAGTGCAAAAAAGCAACCCACACTTTCATGGTCAACATCAAATCAAAATATTAGGCTATAGAAATACTATAGCTAATTTGTTTTTGGATTGCTCACATTATTCGTGAACTTCATGAATTACCCTTGATCGTCCTACTATTTTATGTGATGATAGAAGTGCACTATTATTCATTCGGAATCCCATCTCTTATAAACGAGCAAAGCACATAGATATTGATTAACACTTTTTTTAGTGAGTTAGTTTCTTCCAGTCGCTTATACATCTGGTTGGTACCTACCAAGATGTAATTAGCTAACATATTCACCAAGAGCATTCCACACCTATTATTCGAGCAGTTTTAAGCCAAGCTTTGTGTTAGTCCACCACTACTAAACTAGAGGGGGTATTAGAGATAAGTTTTTTTTAAGGTTTGTACTTTGTTGTATCTCATTTATTTAAGATAATTGATTAATTCCTGATAAATTCTCTTCTATTATAACACTCACTTGTCTCATTAAATAAAACATGGTGAATTCGTAATTCTAATACCAAGCACATAACAGGAGACCATCAACCTTAATCTTTACCAACCTTTCCTTCATTTAGAAAATGTCTTGTTAATGGATTTATCTATTTGAAATACTATTTTGTGTCATCGCATTGCTAAAATTTTAGGCAAGAATTACGTGTTTTGAATTCAAGCCATAAATATAATCCACCAACATAGGTACTTTCTTTAAAACCTTTTTTATACACCTTTGCAAGATTCACAAATAAGTTCACATCCCCTACCTTTCCCAAAATAACACATGAGATATCAGGATTATGAGCAGATGTTTTCATATTTTGTACAAGCATTACTGATCTTCCACCTTAATAAACCGAATGAAGTCGAATTTCTTTCCCAACATTGATAATTTACTTGTTATATAAACATTTGCCAAAAAATTATATTGATCATACACTTTCCATAACTCCTTAACATAAGAATTGGCAGGAAATTTTGTGAGATAAACTGATAGTGAAAATCTCTCAGTATTCTTGAAATTAGGGTTTATCTTATTAACATCGTTCGACACCCCATCACTGCATGTTTAGGGTTACCAAAGGTCTATCTCTAGTCTTGATTTTGTTTGTTGTTTGATCTTATTATATGGGTTCATGTATTGGTTTTAATAACTTTGTCTTCTATTGTTACCTCCACACACCGAGACTAAGGCATCTCCCATGAAGAACCAAAATCAATACACATCCTTATATTACCTATGTGTGGCAATACCCCCCCAAACCACCACTACAAAATTACGAAGTTGCAGATCTATTTATAAGAACCAAGACCATTGCTGACATAAGCATCCACGGTTCTATGATCGCCATTTAATCCCGAAATCCATTTGTTTTAAAGCTCGTGTGAAGGTTATCAAAAGTTTTGAAAATATCATAATGAGGTTTTTTAAGGTGGAGATATGGGATCAAAAAAGATGGTGTGGATTGTTTGGGAAAAGTTTCCTACAACTAAATATAGGGGTGGACTTGGAATTGGCAATTTAAAGGCACAATATATATATATATATATATATATATATATATATATATATATATATATATATATATATATATATATATATATATATATATATATATATATATCCCTAATGGGGAAGTGGTGGTGGAAATTTAAAATATTCCCTAATAGTACATGTAACACCCGCAAATTCGGGCTAGTCAAGTAAGGTATAATAAAGCGTTAAAATGAATTTTTAATAGAAGATTATTTAAGATAAATAATCTTAACCAAAGTTATAGTATATGTGACAAAGATTCAGTACATATAAACAACGCTCAAATCTGACTTCATAAGAGGAAGTTATGAATTTTCTAATATTTCAGCATAGTAGTGTACGACTCGGAAACCGAAATTGAAAACAACCGATTGTTAGGAAAAACAATCTAAATGAGACTTGAAGATCTCATCAATATCTATCCATCGATATAAAGACAGTCGAGAACAAATACCATATTAGAGAGTTATGAATTTTTAACGGACTTTAACAGTCCAAGCCTGTTAAAAATAAAACTTTAAAAATAAAGTCAAAATTAGCCAACGGAGTCTAAATTATAGTAGTAGATCTCATCGATAGCTACATGTGGATATAAAACATTGCAAAAACGGAGCTCGTATAAAGAAGATATGAATTTTTAAAGGTTTTATAAAAATCCACACGCAATTGCGCACCCAGACAGAGGGCGCGACGAGCCTCTGACGTTCCACATAAAACGCAACACGTGGCACCACCCATTGATCGACACCTCACCCTGGTCGACTAGATGCACGGAGCACAGGGGACATGGTGTGCGACACGCCTTCGATTTTAGTCTATAAATTGCTGCAATTTTCAACATTTCTCTTCACACCTCTTCTCCATTTCTCTCTAGTTTAACTTCTATCATTTTAGCCTTTTTCTATTGAGCTCCTGACCCCTTAAGTGAAGCCCTATAGTGTCAGATAGCCGGCGAATAAAAGCTCCTGTATCAGAGTTATGCTTGTATAATTCCCAGTTTTCATCAGAATACTATGTAAGTTAAGCTACACTTATTTGATTCAAGTGTAACTTTTAATTATAATCATAGTCATTATTATGAACCTATAATTAAGATTTATTAGTAATTCCAAGTCTTTATACTGATTTATCTACTTACAGGGATGATGTCTAGGTTGGATTTAGTGAGGTGTTTATGGTGGGATTTCCAAATAGTATACTCTATATACCAAACGAACCCTACCTCCGATATAATCCTACCTGGTTGTTCCTTACTTGATAGATCTTGATGTAGACATTAGGACTGTTGAGGAATCTAGACTATCATTAGTAATAAGGAATATCAGACGAAGACTTAGTAATATGAACCTAGGTCACGTCAAGGGAAACGTCAAAGTGCAAAGGCGAAACGCTGCTCAAATTCTGAGGCATCCACTTTTAACAAGTGAGTGCATAGTCCCTTTCATGAACACGATTTTAATAAAGTATTAAAGATCTTTTATAAAGTTTATATGTGAGCTGTTGGGACCAGGATCCTTACTATATCCAGGATCCTCAACAACATCAGGATCCCGGTTAAATATCGTTCTTATTTTTATCAATATTTATAACGGTCATATTTTGTCTATAACTAACACGTGTGCAGAAGTAGTCAAGGGAAGAATAATTCTCAACGAAGAATCATCTCAACTATGCTAAAGACCCGATATATTTGGTCAAATAACATTCATGAAGCTGGTCATAGAGGATCCCGGAAATATCGGACATCTTGTTGGCTGGATTTGACTATAAATCGACACTTGTAATCTGCACACAACCCACAGTACTTTAGCTTAAGCTTACTCTACGAAATTCTCTACTCATTCTTACTAAGAACTCATTGTAATCTTTACTTTATATCAATAAAATCATCAAGGCATGTGATCATTATCACATCCCAAGGTTTTATGCCGGAGATCCTAGCAAGGATCAAGGGCTTTCCTTATAAACCATCGTGTCACTTTTCTTTTACTACTTGCTATTACACAATCTGAACATCATAGCCTCTCATTCACTTTGGTTGATTAGTACTTGTGTAATTTTTGACAAAAACAATTTGGCGCCCACCGTGGGGCCGTGGTGTTCAAAATCCTCGAAAAAATCATGTCTACACAACCGATCCTCTCTTCGTCCTCTACTCCTTCCATTCCAACCAAAAACCTACCACCTCCTCCGAGTGGACCCCCACTAAGAGGAAAATACCCGACACTTCCAAGAAAAGCACCCCCATAAACGCGATTCCAGGAAGTTTGGGATCCTCAGGGCTCCAGGGTCCGACTGCCTCAGTCACTACTGCAGAACTTTTTGCTATGATGAGGAAAATGACGCAACAGGTGACCCAACAGCAGGAGGAGAATAGAGCACTACTCAAAGAAGTGGAGAGGATGAAGGCGGAATTTCAGAAATCCCAGGAAACTAAGCCCATAGTTGTGCAACCAAGGATCTTGGACTTCAATAATGCAGGATCCTCAGAAAATCGCCAGAAGGACACAATTCCTACCATTGTGGCGTCACCCTGGGGGGCAACTATGGAAAACCGAGCATCCATGATCAATGATCTCAATGAGCCTTTCAACACTCCTAGAAACCTTGACTCTAGAAACTTCTTACACAACAATACTATTAATACTAACTGCACTAATATTGATGTAGGAATAAACCCGAACATGGCTAGGGAACTTCAACAATTAAGACAAATGATCTCCAGTGTACCTGGAGTGGTCCAACCAATACCAGAAGCATCCCCTACAAGCCACAAGATCTCGAGATTTGCTCCTGTGATAACCAGTATCGAAGTTCCTAAATGCTTCCAAACTCCTAGTATGAAGCTATACGATAGGACTACAGATCCTGAAAAGCATATAGCCCAATACAGAGAAAGGATGGAGATCATTCCCATCCCAGGGCACCTGAAGGACGCTTGCCTATGCAAAGGCGTTTGTTCGACTCTTACAGGATCAGCCCTCAAATGTATACTAAACGTTCCCCCATACTCTATTACTTCATTTGCATACTTAGTCAATATCTTTAATAACCAATTTTCTTGCAGCAGAACCTTCGAGAAGATCACTAGTGATATCTACCGGGTGGTTTAGGATCCTAAGGAAAAACTTAGGGACTTCGTTAACAGGTTTGGCAGGGAAGCTCTGAGCATCCCCAACATTGACATGGCCACCACTGTGGAAGCTTTTAAAATGGGATTAAGAAAGGATTCACCCTTCTACGAAGACATTGTGATGACCCCATGCAAAAGATTGGATGAAGGCAGGTGCCGGGCATTGAGGTTCATAAGGCTCGAAGAGGATAGAGAGATCCAGAAGAGAAGCAACCCTTCAGATCAGTATGATAACCTCAATAGGAAGGCTGAATCCTTGACTCAAAGATCCTACAAATCGAAGCCCTATTCCAAACCGGATCATCATAGGGTTAATGCCCTTAAAGATGGAGGAGAAGAAGAAGAACTTCCTAAAATCACTGACTATTGTTTTATGTGGATGTTTCAGGTGTAATTTATGTTATGCAGGATCTTGGAGATAAAGCAAGATGGCCAAAGAGAGATAACAAGTCCACCGCTTGGAAAGACAAGTCCAAATGGTGTGCTTACCATGAAGACTTTGGCCACATGACGAAGGACTGCATAGCTCTACGAAAAGAAATCAGCTACCTCCTTAGAAAAGGACACCTCAAAGAGATCCCCAGGAGAAAAAGAGAAAAATCCAAGGAAAGCAGCCAGGACGATCACATGATCCCGAAGAAACCAGGATCTCCACCCTTTGACGCTAAGATAATTAACATTATATCAGCCGGATCTAACATCTGTGGTACTTCTTATTCTCAGGCTAAAAGACACACCAAGGTCTCCAAAACAGAAAAGGGGGATAGTCCATGAAAGAACACCATGGTTAGCAGTGAAAAAGAAATGATATTTGACGAGACTGAAAGGGAAGGAATTCAGGATCCTCATCATGACAGACTCGTGACAACACTATACATGGCCAACCATTTCATCAGAAGGATCCTCGTTGACGGAGGATCCTCAGACGTGCTGAAAAGAATGAACATCCCAGAATCAGAGATAGTCAAAAGATCCTTAGTCCTCAAAGGATATAGCAGGGAAACAAAACACACAGTTGGAGAAATAAAGCTACCAATATACATAGAAGGGGTAAACTCCATACAAAATTTATGTGTTATTGACACCGTGTCTTTTTATAATGTGATACTAGGTAGACCATGGATCCATGAGATGAAAGCGGTTCCATCAACATACCATCAGTGTGTGAAGATGCCCACTCCATGGGGGATAGTAAAGATCATAGGATATCAACAAGAATCTAAAGAATGCTACAAAACCTCTATGAAATCTATGACCAAACCCCAACAAGCATATCAATTAAGGAAGGGGCACGACATGTTCTAGAGACAAAGGGACAAGACGTAAAGGAAGTGCCCCTGGGCATCGAGGATCCTGCAGCCAAAGTCCTCATAGGATCCTCAATGCCTGACCAGATCGAGCAGGATCTACTGAATTTCTTAAAAACCAGAAGCAAGACATTCGCATTGAAACATGAAGATATGACAGGTATAGACAAGAATATTATTACTCATAAACTTAATATTGATCCTTCTTTCAGACCAATACACCAAAAGAGAAGGAAGTTTGAACCCGAAAGGAATCAAATCATCCAAGAGGAAGTAGAGAAGCTCCTCAAAACAGGGATGATCAAGGAAGTAAAGTTCCCAAGATGGCTAGCTAACGTGGTTGTCGTACAAAAGAAAAACGCCAAATGGAGAGTGTATGTAGATTAAACGGATCTCAACAAGGCTTGTCCTAAGGATCCTTTCCCTCTACCACATATTGACTCTATGATAGATGCGATGGCTGGCCATGAACTCCTGACTTTCATGGATGCTTCAGCAGGATTCCAACAAATCCAAATGGAGCCATCAGACCAAGAAGATACTGCATTCATAACACCAACATGTATATATTGTTGCACCGCAATGCCTTTTGGTCTTAAAAATTCAGGTGCGACATATGAAAGATTAGCGAATAGGATGTTTAAAGACAAACTGGGGGACACCATGGAAGTTTATATTGACGACATGGTAGTGAAGTTGATGAAAGCCGAAGATCACCTTAGAGACCTCAAGGAAGCGTTTGACATCCTGGACGATTACAATATGAAGCTGAACCCACTCAAATGTCACTTTGGAATGAAGTCGGGCAAGTTCCTTGGATACATGGTAACCAAAAGAGGGATAAAAGCAAGCCCAGAACAAATAAAAGCAATCATGGAACTAATATCCCCGTCTTCAACAAAGGACATCCAGAGGCTAACCGGAAGAGTAGCAACACTCAACAAGTTCATTTCAAGATCCTCAGAAAGGTGCAAGCCCTTTTACGATATCTTGAAAAAGAATAAGAAATTTGAGTGGAAGGAGGAACACGAGAATGCCTTCCAGGAACTCAAAACATATCTAAGCTCTGCTCCACTGCTGGTGAAACCTATAGATGGAGAACCACTTATTCTCTACCTCTCAGTATCCTCAAACGCGGTAAGTCCTGTTCTTGTCAAGGATCTTAACGGGGAGCAACATCCTATCTACTATGTAAGTAAAAGTCTCCTGGATCCTGAAACCAGGTACTCTCATCTCGAAAAAATAATTCTTGCCTTAGTAACTGCTTCTACCAAATTAAGACACTACTTTGAAACACACCTTATACATGTAAAAACTAACTATCCTATCAAGAATGTCATGAGAAAACCAGAAATGTCAGGAAGGATGGAAAAATGGTCGGTGAGGTTAAGCACATTTGACATTAGATACGAACCAAGATCCGCCATAAAAGCACAAGCATTAGCGGACTTTGTGGTTGACTTTAGTGATGATCTACAAAACGAAGTAGACATGGAAGCCAAGCGACTCCTAGAAGATGAACATCTGGGAAGATGGACGTTGTTCACAGATGGAGCTTCAAATCAGAAAGGAACAGGCATTGGGATCATACTAAAGTCGCCACAGGGGGACATCATACCCCAGACAATTAGTTGTGAATTCAACACTACCAACAATGAAGCATAATACAAAGCACTCATCATGGGACTACAATTAGCTAAGGATCTTCAAATCAAGGATCTTCAGGTATTTGTTGATTCTTTGTTACTAACCATTCACTACAATGGATCTTATGTAGTGAAAGGTGAAAAATTAGCATTATACCTAGAGATCCTCAAAAAATTAGCTTCTCATTTTGAAAACTTTAGCCTAACCCAAGTTCCCAGAGAGGAAAACACAGAAGCAGATGCACTAGCCAATTTAGGATCCTCCCTTAGGAACCCACCAGAGACGAAGATTCATATAACTCACATAATAACCCTAGCCATAGAAACCCTCTCCGACAAGTCAAAAGATCCTAAGCGTCTGACAAGCATAGCAGCTATTGAAGATCCTGACCCTAGGATCCTTTCTCCAAGAGATCCCGACGAACAGGATCCTCAAAGAAGTCCGCAATCATGGGCCCAACCCATTATGGAATATCTCCAAAATGGCACAATCCCGACGGGAGAAAAAAAGTGAAAGAGCATTCAGGACGAGAGTCTCAATATTCGTGTTAATCCAAGGTAAACTTTACAAAAAATCTATGGCAGGTCCATACCTAAGATGCTTGGAAGATCCTGAAACTATGGAAGTCTTAAAGGATATATACAAAGGGGATTGTGGAAATCACACCGGCGCAGATCATTATGCTCCAAAATATTGAGAACATGATACTACTGGCCGACCATGAAGAAAGACTCCTTTCTACATGCTCAAAAATGTGATGCTTGCCAAAGACACAACAACATCGTGCACCAACCGGCAGAGCCTCTACATCCTATTATCTTCCCACGGCCATTCACGAAATGGGGGATGGATAATGTAGGAAACTTGCCAGTAGCCCCAGGAGAAAAAGTCTTTATGTTGGTGATTACTGATTCCTTCTCCAAATGGATCGAAGCTGAAGCTTTCGTCCAGGTAAGAGACAAAGAGGTAGTATCGTTCATTAAACGTAATATCTTGACCAGGTTCAGGATCCCGGTTGAGATCATATGCGACAATGGATCCCAATTTATTAGCAAAAGAACAAGAGACTTTTGCACAAGCTGGGGGATCAAAATGATAATGTCCACTCCTGTTCATCTCCAAGCTAATGGTCAAGGGGAGTCCAACAAAAAAATCATAATCAACAATTTGAAGAAAAGGCTGGACAAAAAGAAGGGAAGATGGGCAGAAGAACTTCCTTTCGTTTTATGGGCAGATAAAACCACTTCAAATGTGGCCACGGGTCAGACAAAAAGAAGGGGAGATGGGCAGAAGAACCACTTGCATGTGGTGCTTTAGCCTTGTGACATGAGAGATAGAGAGTGAGAGAGAGACATGTAAACACCTCTATATAAGGTGGTTTTATTCCACATGTAGAGGTGTGCGTGAGAGATGTAAAATTGAGTGTGTAAGTGTGTGTTATTTATGTAGATTTAGATCTAGGTCCCTTTTTGTAACACCATACATAATTGAATGCATCTCTTAACACTGAAATCACCGTGTTCATTGTGTGTTCTTTAATTCTGCATGCCAAACCAAAGCTCATAAGTCACATCAAGTACTGCATTTTCAACTGCTCCACGAATGCTTCCCAAGATATGCGCATGGCTTCTCTTCGTGGCATTGTATCTGCCAACAACTTCCACCAACTTAGCACTCCAGTCTTAGTTGTCTGACTGCAAATACGGTCTTTTGCTTGTCGCTATAGCCACAGCTCTCAAACACCATCTCCATTTCTGAGACCAGTCCATAATCTCAACCGGCTTCGGGCTTCCGGAAAGACTTGGTGGCTTGGCACCCAAGAAGTTCTTATACATTCGTCCATCCTTGTTGTTTCCCCTCTCCGGGCCATTCCTTGGTTCTCATTGAGTCCCAACTTGACTCACAGGGCGACTATAGTTCCCTTCCTCCGATTGCTCGGGAATCAGTTCAGGTTGCTCAATGGGCATGGTAGGTTCTTCCCTTTGTTCAGCTAACATAGCCCGAATCATGGCTTGTACTCCAGCCATGGTGATTGGTTCAGGTGTAGCTTCTACTACAACATGTATTTGATCAATCACTGGGGGCTGTTGGTTCCTATTTCCATTTGCGTTCCCGACTCCACTTCGGGTTCTTGCCATTTCGATCTATACACCAATTCAGGCGTTCGTTGTGTAATGACGAGAATTAAGATAGGAAAGATTTTATTTACGATTGACGTGTAATTTTTCCCTATCACTCCGAAAAGTTACATGCCAGTTCTAACACCGTAATTAAACGTTTAGAAATTTGAGCACATAAAATTTCCAGATCCGGTCGGCAACAGACCATAGATCCGATCAGATATTTAGCATCATAAAGCATCATAAATCATTTAGCACATAAAAGCATGTTAGGCATTTCCCCTAAATTAGCTAGTGCTTGTGTCTATTCAGGTGTATTACCTAAATTTTATTAGACACACTACTCACAATCATTGCTTAGCATTCTAAGTTTAAGTCTAGAAATAAATCGATATTCCTAGTTCGCTTAAACTAATGCTCTAATACCAACTGTGACATCCCCATTTTCACGGCCAGAAAAGACCGATTTTGTTTATGCTTTATAAAAATCAGAGTACCTCTTTTAATAAAAAATGTTGCGGAATTTGTTCCTAGAAAAACATGAAAAATACGTTATCAAAACATTTCCGAATAAATTTATTTTTATTCATTTTTAAAACATTTGGGATGTCATCGTCAATACAGAAACATAAGCATAAACATAACTTACATTCATTTACACTAGTGATCTACATCTCTTTAAATCTCTCAGTTTAAAGTAGCTTCATATCGACACCTATGATAGAAATAAGCTGGAATGGGTCAGGTTGGGAATCCTGGTGAGTACATAGGGTTTTCAACCCACAATAATATAATTATTATGTTTAACATCAAACAATCAACCCAATTACCCATCCCCATTATCTTCTTTACTCTTAAAGATCTTACCTAAGAATCAACTATTCCTCGTTCATTCATTCCTAAGGATCATCCTAAGGAATCGGCATGAAGTCTATCGTCACCGGGGTTTAGGCACTAAGTCTGCATAGTCGCCAAGATTTATACAACAGGCACTAAGTCCGCATAGTCGCCAGGGTTTAGGCACTAAGTCTGCATAGTCACCAGGGTTTATACAACAGGCACTAAGTCCGCATAGTCGCCAGGATTTAGGCACTAAGTCTGCATAGTCGCCAGGGTTTAGGCACCAAGTCTGCATGATCGCCAAGGTTTAGGCACCAAGTCTGCATGGTCGCCAGGGTTTAGAGTACACCGGGTGAACACATCGTTCACAACACCTACAGGTTGCGAGCCTGCTAGTGTTCCACTGGACTGTCTAGAATAGTCCGTGGTTGTCATCCATACTCTGCTAGATGACGGGGCCACGCTTGGGTAAAAGGCTTCTCTCATTGTTCACCTCTCACCCTTATCTCATGGTCTATATCACCTCTTATCTCAACATTCAATTCATATTTCATCTACCCATGTTTTACCCAACATATTTTTTAGATATAAAATAGATATACAGTTTAAATCATTTAAAACATGTATAAAATCTTTCATTCAGCATAGACAGCAAGTATTCAGACGATATGCACATATATCACGTAATTTATATAAAATACTTCATATCTATGTGTAAGATGAAAGTAACTATGCACTCACCTGGTAAGGTGGTGACTCCGAACTTGGACAACACTTCGTTACTCTTAAAACAATTTCCTCCGACAAAACCTAGTATCATTACCACTAGGGTTTAGTCTAATATTCACAGAGACTAATTAATAGTCTAGCTATTATTACTATTATATAAGCGTTAAACAATACTCTTCACCCACTATGTACAGACAGGGGCCAGTCACAAAACACCGGAGGGCAGGACCATTTTGGCATATAGCACTTCTAAAATCCAACAACCCTATGCGGCCCTTTAAACTAGATTCCCCGTTCCGCGAGTGGCTAAAAAGATATTATAACGACACTTATATAACTCATAATAATAGCCCAAATAATTATTATAAGGTCCTAATAACGTTACAATAATTAATTAAAAGCTATATTAAAAATAGCGTAGGCGTAGCTCACTTACAGCGGGTTTTCTCAAAAACCGGGCTTCGCTTGGAGCAGCGTTTCGGAACCGAAAGACCCTTTTTCTCGGGGCTTCCTTCGGGTGCTAGGGGGTTTACCTAGGCTTAGGAGGGGGTTAGGGGTGGTATAGAGAGAAACTAGTGAGAGAAAGAGGTAGATTTGGAGTGAGGAAGTCGGCAGCCCTCGCTGCCCTTTTATAGTCGCGAGACTTCGCATTACGTGCAACGTTCAGCTGCTTACGCGGGGCGTTCTCCGGAGATCGTACAACAGGTGTCAAGTAGCAGCTGGGGCGACGTGGCCTGTTCTCGGACCGCATGAAGGAAACGAAGTACGCACAGCGTTCCCTTCCGACGCGAGGCGTTCTTCGGACGCTGGGCGTTCTACTTCTACGCGCTGCGTTTGCGAGCCAGGTGTCTGAATCCGAAGGCTGAGCCGTGATCAGCAAGTGATGGCCCAGATGCTGCCACGTCATCCAGTTCGCATCAGGTTTCGCAAATTGCACACTCGACTTCTTAAATTCGTAACTTTTGCATACGAGCTCCGTTTCCGACGTTCTTTATATCCACGCATAGGCGGAAACGTACTCTACAACTTTCGTTGAGACTCCGTCGGCTAATTTTGAATTTATTTTAAAAGTTATATTTTTAACAGGCCGGGACAGGATTGGTCCGTTAAAAATTCATAACTTCTTCATCCGACATCCGTTTTCGTCTGTCTTTTTATCGTCACGCTACTATTAACGAGATCTTTGATTCTCGTTTAGGTTGTGTCGGCTAAAAACCGCTCGATCTAATATTCGAACTTCGGGCTGTACACTGCTATGCCGAAACTTCGAAAAATCATAACTTCCTCATACGAAGTCAGATTTGGGCGTTCTTTTTATGGACGCTCTCGGTTTAACGTATTCTACGACTTTCGTTTAGACCGCTAAGGCTAAAAGTTGCTCTATCTTAATTCACTATTTACGTCTCCCGGTGCCGTGCCGGTTCTGTTGCGAAACTTCGACAGATCATTACTTCTTCGTTATAACTCAGATTTCGGCGTTCTTTATATGTACGGAACCCTTGTAACATATACTAAAATGTGGTTAAGATTAATACTTCTAAATAATCTTCCATAAAAAACTCATTTTTGATGCTTATTGTCTCTAAATTGACTAGCCCGAATATGCGGGCGTTACAATTATCTCCCCTTTAGGATGATTACGTCCCGAAATCATCAACGAAATAGGGCTTGTATAATGACTCCATACGTTATCTCTTCATCCTAGGCAATAATCGTAAGTTCCATGTTGCTTCGAACGAGTATCTAACTCTTAGACTCCTTGACTACAGGCGGTGCTCGATCTTGCACCTACTCCCTATCTCACGTTATACTCCAAATTATGACCTTCAAGTCACAATCTCAATCCTTACTAGAGACTGCTTCTTCTTCTTAACAAACTTAAGATAAGTTCTTTTATTACTACAATGGACCGATGTGTCATATTCTAATGACCTATCATCGCATGTTGCAACACTTAGACTCAGGTCTCTTAGAGTCAAATTCCAGAATAGACTATACCTTGCTTCATGTTCTAATCACATCTTAAAAGGTAGCATTTCTAGCTACAAGCAACTATCGCGATACCTCTACTGATCGCTTTGATTATCTTTTATTTCAATCTTCTGGCTTAAGTCAGATGCTACATCGAACTTGGTTCTCTGAACCACGTAACATACTCATCGTAGTCGGACTTAATTTGATATGATCACTAGGGTCAGAATAACAATAATCTTCTTAGTCATTACCGAAACAATGGTAATGACATACATGAACAAAACGGAATCAACTACTAGCTTCTTGGTAACCTTATGACTTTCCCTGATCCAAGTGTGAGTCATGTGCTTCCCGTAGTATAGGCCTCTACTACCATTCACACCTACTCATACTCGTCCCAAGTATTGTCTCGCAGTTTTCCAAGTCACCATACAATAAAATCACTTAACAACTTAACACATCAGATAGCAAAACGAAGGTTTTATATTATTCCTTGAAATGATTACATAGGTGTTCAAGTTCACCCTAAACTATGCCTCTAGTAGGCTACATCATACGATACTATGGCTACTGCATGTGACATCCGCCTAAAATGGATTCGGGTCAACCCAACCCAATTGGAAATTTAATAAACCCTACTCAAGATTACTTGACGCTAATAGGATCAAAACCCATGCAATATGATATAACTTGACGTTAATAGCAACATAGTATTGTACAACGTTATAACTATAATCAAAGTAAATTATGATACCATATTAAAATAAAATCAAAGTATAATGCTCTAATTAAATTAAAAGAATCAAACTTGAATTCTCTAATTAAACTTCAAATCAAAGTAGATTGTTATAATCAAATAATAACCTATCTTTTATAAAACTCCATTTTTATAAACTTTACATTAAATTTTATAAAACTCTATTTTTTATAAACTTTACTTTAAATTTTATAAAACTCATACATTAATTATGTAAAAGATGTTTGTGTTAGTGGGAAATTATGAAGACCACCAAAAGCAAAAAGATTATTCCCATGGTCTCCCACTCACACCTCCCATCCACTTTCCTTTCCTTTTTCTCCCAACACATTATTCTCTTTACCACTTAAATCTTCTCTATTCTTTCTCTCACTCTCAATCTCGAAATTTCCTCCAAGAATACTCATATTCCATCCAAGAACAATCTATTATACTCAAATCTTCATCCCTCTTGAAGCATTCATCAAGGTATGTTGTTAAAAGTTTCAAATTCATACAAGAAACAAATTAAATCCACCAAAATATCTAAAACTCATTTTTTTCATAAACCTGATTTTTCTCAGAATACCATCAATAAAATAAGAAGTTCTGGAAATTTTCAGAAAATAACTTATTTTTATTGAATTATCATAATAATTTCAATAAAGTAGGGCAATAATTCACATAAAATACTTGTTGCATTCAATAAATTCTGAGAAAATTCTGGGATGACTTGTATACTGATTAAACATGATATATGAAGTTTCATGCATTTATATTACTGTTTACTATTATTTACGATTTTATTGATTAATTAATAATGAAATATATAAAAAATACTTCCCATAGTAACAAATATCTGAAACTTATACACTGGGCTCTACATCATGTTATAAAACTATGGTTAATTTTACAGATTTTTTGAGAATCATTTACTATTTTTCCCGAATTTTGTGTTGTTTAATCATTAAAATATTAAATAAATACTAAAACAGTTCAGAAAAATATACAAATTTTACAGTAATTCATATTGTATGAAATAATGATTTCCTAATAATTTCATAATTTTTCAATACTGTTTACTATTTAAAACTATTTTCCTAAGTATTTAAGCATGTAAAAATGCATTTTAATGATTATTTCATATAAATAATTGTTAAAATCTATAAATAATTATAATTAGGCAAGTTATTATTTTAATAAGAAATTATTAAGATCTAGCCTAAATTGAAAATATAAATTAATTATGCAAAGTAAGTAATTCAATTTAAAATTCATTTAACAAATAAATACCTTAATATTATAATCAAAATGAATTATTGTTAATTCATCTAATATAAGAATACGTATCTAATTATTTGTATTAATACTTCATTCTTGTTTAGCAGTTCCTAAACCAAAAACTATTAATTATATTAGGTTCTACGCCATTTTGACCCGAATCGTCTATCGTACGACACACGCATTTCGTTTTTGGACTAAAGTGAGTAATCTACCCCATACTTTATAATTTTCAATACTTTTGGGGTGTATCATGTGGTTCTAATATATTTCAACTTCATTTTATTGTTTTATCACAATTGAGACATTGTTGGGACATTTATACGTGAGTCATTAATTGTATAACTATTGTTTGTTTACGCTACATGTACTTGTAGTGCATTACCATTTTTAGTCTAATCTCCATGACTATGCCCGTATTCTTGAGGTACGTTATGGACAATAATAGCGCTATTGGGTTGACCACCCCGCCTTGGGACGCTAAGGTGATTGATCGCACGTGGTTGAGTGTGTTTGATGATTAGATGCTCCATCCTATATATATATATACATATATATGTATATATAGGGTGAGGACTTATTGTTGTTGTTATCATTTGTTAATCAATTTTTGATTTATACACCGTTATCTCAAATACAATTGTTTGTCGACTTCAAAAGAAAACAAATTTCAAATTATAAATGTTTCAACTTCACAACTTTCTCTACTAAAATTAGATTACTCACCAACTCTCGTAGTTGACCTGTTTTTAACCATGATGCAGATTTGAAGAATGAAGATTGATGAAAAATAGGGTGTGCCTTAGAAATCCACAAGACAATTTAAATTTGATGTAATAAATGTTGTTCGTATTTGGATTTGTATTTGTATGTTGTGGATCTTGTTTGCATACTTAGTACTTAATTGAATCTAATCATATTATAACATAGTTGTCATGAGACTTTGAACAATATATCACGCCTTGATCGATTCCGACAAGGATCGGGGTGTGACAGATTGGTATCAAAGCCCTTGACTATAGGGAATTAGGTTAATTGCCTTGACCTAGTCTATAGCCTCTAGGGTCCTCTCGTATGCTAGTTTATAAAATGCACACACAATTGTATGCAATTCGCACTTAGAAAATCCTAGGAATACCTTTGTGTGTTAATTGCTCCCTTATGTGCATACGTATTACTCCTGACACTTATATGTGTGCATACACTTGTGAATATTCTCCACTTTCTTTGAAAATCACACACATACTCAAGTTGTTTAACAAAATGTATATACATATATGTATTCCTTAGAGCTCATAGGAAATTCAAAGTCATCCACTCTAGTTGGGTAGGATCATAGTAATGGACGCGTAGTAACTGGAAGGGGGAGGTGCCGGTAGCCTGAAAGTCCTGACTAGGTAAGCATTCGTATACATCCCAATCAACCGAGGGACCAGTTTGCTTATCTGGGGACCAAAGGCGAGAGTTCCCAAACCTATAGGCCAAAGCGCGTCATTCACATTACTTTTGAGCCATCAAAATACCCGACCTTATCAAACGTATCCGAAATGATACACTCCAAAATGGTCAACTCATTGGACTATTAAGTTCCCTAATGGGCCTAGAAGTGGGGAAGAAATGTGAAAACTTAGTTTTGTGGGGGCCCACGCAAGTGCTACATGTTTCACATTTAGTAACCATGGAAAGCCCAAAAGGTGCCCAACACTCCTAACCATGGCCCAACAAGTGTTTTACAATTATTTTACCCAACAATGTCTAAAAAACTTTATTTCCATAATCAATTTACAAATAACTCACAAGTCCATATGCGTGTTTCTCGTAGATGGCATTACGACCCCCATACGCTGCTCGCAACAGCAGAAGGCTAGCTGCCCTGGTCGCCAAGGAGGTAGCAAACGTCATCCCAACAATTGCAACTCAACTTCATTCTCTTCAGCCACAAGCTCCAGCAACAACTCCTCGTTGCTCGTTTAAGCACTTTCGTAACTGCAATCCGCCTTACTTCAAAGGCACTGATGGTGCCACCGCACTCCTCACATGGATTGAAGAAATGGAGAGTACTTTCATCCATAGTGAGTGTCCTGAGGACCTGATGGTCCGTCATGCTACAGGGTGCCTCCTAGGTCATGCTCTCACATGGTGGAACCTAGAAAAACGGGCAAAGGGAGAGGCTGTTGCCTTGGGAATGACCTGGTCAAAACTAAAAGAACGCATGATGGAGAAGTTCTGCCCTGACAGCGAATTGCAAACTCTCGAGGATGAATTCTGGAATCTGAAACAGGAGGGAGGCGACAACGCGACCTACACCAATAGATTCCATGATCTCTCGAGACTCCTACCTCACATGGTTCAACCTATGAAAACTGCAATACGCCGCTACATCAAAGGGTTACCACGCTAGATCCGTGATTCGGTGACCAGCAGCAGGCCATCTACCCTAGAATCTGCCATTGAAATAGCAGGTCAACTCAACGAGGACAATGTGAACGATGGTGTCCTCCCACGCAAGGGTTCAAAGGTGTCAACTGAAAAGTCGACCCCTGAGACCCCCAAATTGTCAAGTCCGAATCCTCCCACCGACATGACAAAAAGAAGCGGAAAAGTCATCACCACAACCATGCTGTTATTACCCCTGCTACTCCTATCACCCAAGTCACCCCACCAGCCCAACCAAATAAAAAGCCGTATACCGGACCTCACCCCCTCTGTAACCACTGTAACTATCACCATATGACGACTAGCCCGTGTCGCCTCTGTACGAATTGTGGTCGCTATGGCCACTTGGCGGACACATGTCGTGCACCAAAAACTCAGCGACCACTCTATCTACCCTCAAATCAGCAAACACAAACCCGGTATCCAACTGGAACATGCTTCAACTGTGGTGACCCCACCCATTTCAAAAACGCGTGTCCTAGGCTAGTCAATATCATCAACACCCAAGCCCAGGCAAATCCAACAATGCAGGTTCCAGCTCCCAAAGGCCGAGCCTTTGTCATTACCGCAACCCAAGCAAAGACAGATAACAAGGTCGTAAATGGTACGTTTCTCATAAATAACTGCTACGCGTCAGTACTTTTTGATTCAGGTGCCGATAAAAGTTTTGTGTCTTTGGAATTTGAGCCCATACTTCACACACCTCGCACGATTCTTAATGAGTACTTTACCGTAGAAGTCGCCGATGGAAAATACGTTTCACTCAATGCAGTCATCCAAGATTGCACTTTCGATTTTTCCGGTCATAAATTTTCCGTCAATTTAGTTCCTATGGAACTTGGTAGCTTCGACATCATCGTAGGAATGGATTGGCTATCCCAAAACCATGCTGAAATAGTATGTTATGATAAGTTCATTCGTATTCCTCTCGGCGACGGTCAAAGTCTTCGTATTTATGGCGAGACTCATTCGAAAAAGCTTAGTCTTATGTCATGTACTCAAGCTCGATCATATCTACGAAAAGAATATATGGCTTTCTTAGCCCATGTGGTGGAAACAAAGGTCAAAGAAAAGAAGATCGAAGATATTCCGATAGTACGAGACTTTCCCGACGTCTTTCCTGATGATGTATCTGGACTCCCTCCAGTACGTGAGCTAGAGTTCCGCATCGAACTTGTTCCTGAGGCTACTCCCATAGCCAAGTCTCCATATCGGTTGGCTCCAACCGAGATGCAAGAATTGGCAAGTCAGCTCCAAGAACTAACCGATAAGGGATTTATCCGCCCTAGTACTTCACCCTGGGGAGCCCCGGTTCTCTTCATTAAAAAGAAAGATGGTTCGTTTCGTATGTGTATCGATTATCGGGAGTTAAATAAATTAACCATCAAGAACCGATATCCGTTACCTCGGATCGACGACCTTTTTGATCAGCTTCAAGGAGCTTCATGCTTCTCAAAAATTGACCTTCGCTCGGGTTATCACCAACTTCGAGTACGGGAAGAAGACATCCCCAAAACCGCTTTCCGAACCCGCTATGGTCATTACGAGTTCACCGTTATGCCTTTCGGCCTAACAAATGCCCCTGCCGTATTCATGGACTTGATGAATCGGGTATTTAAACCTTATCTCGACCATTTTGTTATCGTCTTTATTGATGACATCCTTATTTACTCCAAGACAAGGGCAGAGCATGAAAGACACCTTCGCCTAACTCTCCAAACGTTGCAAGGAAATCGGCTCTACGCCAAATTTTCGAAATGTGAGTTTTGGTTAAATGAGGTACAATTCCTTGGTCATATTGTAAGTGACAAGGGTATTTTAGTCGATCCCGCAAAAGTTGAAGCAGTCCAGAATTGGAAAGCCCCCTGTACCCCCAAGGAAATTCGGTCCTTCCTTGGTTTAGCCGGCTATTACCGGCGTTTCATTTCAAATTTCTCAAAGATTGCTTTACCGCTTACTTCTCTCACTTGCAAGGGTACACCATTTGATTGGGGACCCAAGCAGGAATACGCTTTCCAAACCCTTAAACAAAGTTTGTGTGACGCTCCGATTCTTACACTCCCTGAAGGATCCGAAGATTTCGTGGTATTCTGCGATGCCTCCAATCTCGGTCTAGGTTGTGTTTTGATGCAAAGGGGAAAGGTTATAGCTTACGCATCACGACAACTCAAAATCCACGAAAGGAATTATACGACTCATGATTTGGAGCTCGGTGCCGTGATTTTCGCTCTTAAAATTTGGAGGCATTACCTTTACGGCACTAAATGCGTAATTTTCACCGACCACAAGAGCTTACAACATATTCTTAATCAAAAGGAACTCAATATGAGGCAAAGACGATGGGTCGAACTCCTAAATGATTACGAGTGTGAAATACGCTATCATCCGGGCAAGGCAAACGTCGTAGCCGACGCGTTAAGCCGAAAAGAACATGCCCATGCGTTTCATCTAATATGTTCTCCTATCTTGTCCAATCTCAGCGACCGAATTCGAGGAGCCCAACACTCGGCAATTACCGAAAATGACATGCCCACGGGAATTGATGGGGAGTTGGAAACCAAATCTGATGGTATTTTCTATTATCAAGATCGCATCTGGATCCCAGATCGTGACAATCTTCGCATATTCCTGATGGAAGAAATCCATAAAACCCGATATTCCATTCATCCGGGCACTGACAAGATGTATCATGGCCTGAGAACCAATTATTGGTGGTCGGGAATGAAAAAAGATATTGCTTTATTCGTGGCCAAATGTCTTACATGTTCCAGGGTCAAAGTAGAACATCAACGACCCTCTGGACTATTGGTCCAACCAGAAATCCCCAGGTGGAAATGGGAAGCGATCGCCATGGATTTCGTAACCAAACTTCCCCGTACCACAAAAGGACACGACAGCATTTGGATAATCATTGACCGTTTGACCAAATCCGCTCATTTCCTTCCCATCCGGGAAAATTTCAAAGTCGAAAAACTTGCTCGGATTTACATCAACGAGATAGTTAGTCGGTATGGCATTCCTCTCAGCATCATTTCAGATCGTGATGGGAGATTTCTCTCTCGGTTTTGGCAATCACTTCAAACAGCCATGGGAACCCGCCTCGATCTCAGTACCGCCTATCATCCTCAGACCGATGGTCAATCTGAGAGGACAATTCAAACACTCGAAGATATGTTGAGGGCGTGTGTCTTGGATTTCGGAGGAAACTGGGACTCTCATTTACCGTTGGTGGAATTCTCCTATAATAACAGTTATCATTCTAGCATCAAGATGCCACCATTTGAGGCATTGTATGGCCGTAAATGCCGATCTCCTATTTGCTGGCATGAAATCGGTGAGTCCCACGTGATTCGCGCAACAGTGGATTCTCCAATCGTTGGTCCTGAGCTTATCCAGGAAACAACCGACAAAATCACTCAGATTCGCGATAACCTTCTCGCATCTCATAGCCGACAAAAGAGTTATGCCGACAAGCGACGCAAACCGCTTGAATTTACCGTAGGTGACATGGTTATGTTAAAAGTATCCCCATGGAAAGGTGTGGTTCGATTTGGACGCAAGGGTAAATTGGCACCACGCTACGTAGGCCCGTTTAAGATCATAAAAAGGATCGGACCAGTAGCCTACGAGTTGGATCTACCAACAGAGCTTAAGAAAGTTCACCCAGTATTTCATATAGCCAACCTCAAGAAGTGTTTAGCAGACGAGAACCTTCATGTTCCTCTCGAGGATATCCAAATCGACGAGACAATGCAATTTACCGAGAAACCCTTGGAAATTGCCGACCGAAAGGAAAAGCAACTCAAAAGAAGTCGCATTCCCCTGGTTAAGGTCAGGTGGCAGTCGGCACGTGGACCTGAGTATACATGGGAGCGTGAGGATCATATGCGTACCAAATACCCACAACTTTTCTCTTAAGGTACTCTCTTCTTAAATTTCGGGACGAAATTTCCTAAAGTAGGGGAGACTGTGACATCCGCCTAAAATGGATTCGGGTCAACCCAACCCAATTGGAAATTTAATAAACCCTACTCAAGATTACTTGATGCTAATAGGATCAAAACCCATGCAATACGATATAACTTGACGTTAATAGCAACATAGTATTGTACAACGTTATAACTATAATCAAAGTAAATTATGATACCATATTAAAATAAAATCAAAGTATAATGCTCTAATTAAATTAAAAGAATCAAACTTGAATTCTCTAATTAAACTTCAAATCAAAGTAGATTGTTATAATCAAATAATAACCTATCTTTTATAAAACTCCATTTTTATAAACTTTACATTAAATTTTATAAAACTCTATTTTTTATAAACTTTACTTTAAATTTTATAAAACTCATACATTAATTATGTAAAAGATGTTTGTGTTAGTGGGAAATTATGAAGACCACCAAAAGCAAAAAGATTATTCCCATGGTCTCCCACTCACACCTCCCATCCACTTTCCTTTCCTTTTTCTCCCAACACATTATTCTCTTTACCACTTAAATCTTCTCTATTCTTTCTCTCACTCTCAATCTCGAAATTTCCTCCAAGAATACTCATATTCCATCCAAGAACAATCTATTATACTCAAATCTTCATCCCTCTTGAAGCATTCATCAAGGTATGTTGTTAAAAGTTTCAAATTCATACAAGAAACAAATTAAATCCACCAAAATATCTAAAACTCATTTTTTTCATAAACCTGATTTTTCTCAGAATACCATCAATAAAATAAGAAGTTCTGGAAATTTTCAGAAAATAACTTATTTTTATTGAATTATCATAATTATTTCAATAAAGTAGGGCAATAATTCACATAAAATACTTGTTGCATTCAATAAATTCTGAGAAAATTCTGGGATGACTTGCATACTGATTAAACATGATATATGAAGTTTCATGCATTTATATTACTGTTTACTATTATTTATGATTTTATTGATTAATTAATAATGAAATATATAAAAAATACTTCCCATAGTAACAAATATCTGAAACTTATACACTGGGCTCTACATCATGTTATAAAACTATGGTTAATTTTATAGATTTTTTGAGAATCATTTACTATTTTTCCCGAATTTTGTGTTGTTTAATCATTAAAATATTAAATAAATACTAAAACAGTTCAGAAAAATATACAAATTTTACAGTAATTCATATTGTATGAAATAATGATTTCCTAATAATTTCATAATTTTTCAATACTGTTTACTATTTAAAACTATTTTCCTAAGTATTTAAGCATGTAAAAATGCATTTTAATGATTATTTCATATAAATAATTGTTAAAATCTATAAATAATTATAATTAGGCAAGTTATTATTTTAATAAGAAATTATTAAGATCTAGCCTAAATTGAAAATATAAATTAATTATGCAAAGTAAGTAATTCAATTTAAAATTCATTTAACAAATAAATACCTTAATATTATAATCAAAATGAATTATTGTTAATTCATCTAATATAAGAATACGTATCTAATTATTTGTATTAATACTTCATTCTTGTTTAGCAGTTCCTAAACCAAAAACTATTAATTATATTAGGTTCTACGCCATTTTGACCCGAATCGTCTATCGTACGACACACGCATTTCGTTTTTGGACTAAAGTGAGTAATCTACCCCATACTTTATAATTTTCAATACTTTTGGGGTGTATCATGTGGTTCTAATATATTTCAACTTCATTTTATTGTTTTATCACAATTGAGACATTGTTGGGACATTTATACGTGAGTCATTAATTGTATAACTATTGTTTGTTTACGCTACATGTACTTGTAGTGCATTACCATTTTTAGTCTAATCTCCATGACTATGCCCGTATTCTTGAGGTACGTTATGGACAATAATAGCGCTATTGGGTTGACCACCCCGCCTTGGGACGCTAAGGTGATTGATCGCACGTGGTTGAGTGTGTTTGATGATTAGATGCTCCATCCTATATATATATACATATATATGTATATATAGGGTGAGGACTTATTGTTGTTGTTATCATTTGTTAATCAATTTTTGATTTATACACCGTTATCTCAAATACAATTGTTTGTCGACTTCAAAAGAAAACAAATTTCAAATTATAAATGTTTCAACTTCACAACTTTCTCTACTAAAATTAGATTACTCACCAACTCTTGTAGTTGACCTGTTTTTAACCATGATGCAGATTTGAAGAATGAAGATTGATGAAAAATAGGGTGTGCCTTAGAAATCCACAAGACAATTTAAATTTGATGTAATAAATGTTGTTCGTATTTGGATTTGTATTTGTATGTTGTGGATCTTGTTTGCATACTTAGTACTTAATTGAATCTAATCATATTATAACATAGTTGTCATGAGACTTTGAACAATATATCACGCCTTGATCGATTCCGACAAGGATCGGGGTGTGACAGATTGGTATCAAAGCCCTTGACTATAGGGAATTAGGTTAATTGCCTTGACCTAGTCTATAGCCTCTAGGGTCCTCTCGTATGCTAGTTTATAAAATGCACACACAATTGTATGCAATTCGCACTTAGAAAATCCTAGGAATACCTTTGTGTGTTAATTGCTCCCTTATGTGCATACGTATTACTCCTGACACTTATATGTGTGCATACACTTGTGAATATTCTCCACTTTCTTTGAAAATCACACACATACTCAAGTTGTTTAACAAAATGTATATACATATATGTATTCCTTAGAGCTCATAGGAAATTCAAAGTCATCCACTCTAGTTGGGTAGGATCATAGTAATGGACGCGTAGTAACTGGAAGGGGGAGGTGCCGGTAGCCTGAAAGTCCTGACTAGGTAAGCATTCGTATACATCCCAATCAACCGAGGGACCAGTTTGCTTATCTGGGGACCAAAGGCGAGAGTTCCCAAACCTATAGGCCAAAGCGCGTCATTCACATTACTTTTGAGCCATCAAAATACCCGACCTTATCAAACGTATCCGAAATGATACACTCCAAAATGGTCAACTCATTGGACTATTAAGTTCCCTAATGGGCCTAGAAGTGGGGAAGAAATGTGAAAACTTAGTTTTGTGGGGGCCCACGCAAGTGCTACATGTTTCACATTTAGTAACCATGGAAAGCCCAAAAGGTGCCCAACACTCCTAACCATGGCCCAACAAGTGTTTTACAATTATTTTACCCAACAATGTCTAAAAAACTTTATTTCCATAATCAATTTACAAATAACTCACAAGTCCATATGCGTGTTTCTCGTAGATGGCATTACGACCCCCATACGCTGCTCGCAACAGCAGAAGGCTAGCTGCCCTGGTCGCCAAGGAGGTAGCAAACGTCATCCCAACAATTACAACCCAACTTCATTCTCTTCAGCCACAAGCTCCAGCAACAACTCCTCGTTGCTCGTTTAAGCACTTTCGTAACTGCAATCCGCCTTACTTCAAAGGCACTGATGGTGCCACCGCACTCCTCACATGGATTGAAGAAATGGAGAGTACTTTCATCCATAGTGAGTGTCCTGAGGACCTGATGGTCCGTCATGCTACAGGGTGCCTCCTAGGTCATGCTCTCACATGGTGGAACCTAGAAAAACGGGCAAAGGGAGAGGCTGTTGCCTTGGGAATGACCTGGTCAAAACTAAAAGAACGCATGATGGAGAAGTTCTGCCCTGACAGCGAATTGCAAACTCTCGAGGATGAATTCAGGAATCTGAAACAGGAGGGAGGCGACAACGCGACCTACACCAATAGATTCCATGATCTCTCGAGACTCCTACCTCACATGGTTCAACCTATGAAAACTGCAATACGCCGCTACATCAAAGGGTTACCACGCCAGATCCGTGATTCGGTGACCAGCAGCAGGCCATCTACCCTAGAATCTGCCATTGAAATAGCAGGTCAACTCAACGAGGACAATGTGAACGATGGTGTCCTCCCACGCAAGGGTTCAAAGGTGTCAACTGAAAAGTCGACCCCTGAGACCCCCCAAATTGTCAAGTCCGAATCCTCCCACCGACATGACAAAAAGAAGCGGAAAAGTCATCACCACAACCATGCTGTTATTACCCCTGCTACTCCTATCACCCAAGTCACCCCACCAGCCCAACCAAATAAAAAGCCGTATACCGGACCTCACCCCCTCTGTAACCACTGTAACTATCACCATATGACGACTAGCCCGTGTCGCCTCTGTACGAATTGTGGTCGCTATGGCCACTTGGCGGACACATGTCGTGCACCAAAAACTCAGCGACCACTCTATCTACCCTCAAATCAGCAAACACAAACCCGGTATCCAACTGGAACATGCTTCAACTGTGGTGACCCCACCCATTTCAAAAACGCGTGTCCTAGGCTAGTCAATATCATCAACACCCAAGCCCAGGCAAATCCAACAATGCAGGTTCCAGCTCCCAAAGGCCGAGCCTTTGTCATTACCGCAACCCAAGCAAAGACAGATAACAAGGTCGTAAATGGTACGTTTCTCATAAATAACTGCTACGCGTCAGTACTTTTTGATTCAGGTGCCGATAAAAGTTTTGTGTCTTTGGAATTTGAGCCCATACTTCATACACCTCGCACGATTCTTAATGAGTACTTTACCGTAGAAGTCGCCGATGGAAAATACGTTTCACTCAATGCAGTCATCCAAGATTGCACTTTCGATTTTTCCGGTCATAAATTTTCCGTCAATTTAGTTCCTATGGAACTTGGTAGCTTCGACATCATCGTAGGAATGGATTGGCTATCCCAAAACCATGCTGAAATAGTATGTTATGATAAGTTCATTCGTATTCCTCTCGCCGATGGTCAAAGTCTTCGTATTTATGGCGAGACTCATTCGAAAAAGCTTAGTCTTATGTCATGTACTCAAGCTCGATCATATCTACGAAAAGAATATATGGCTTTCTTAGCCCATGTGGTGGAAACAAAGGTCAAAGAAAAGAAGATCGAAGATATTCCGATAGTACGAGACTTTCCCGACGTCTTTCCTGATGATGTATCTGGACTCCCTCCAGTACGTGAGCTAGAGTTCCGCATCGAACTTGTTCCTGAGGCTACTCCCATAGCCAAGTCTCCATATCGGTTGGCTCCAACCGAGATGCAAGAATTGGCAAGTTAGCTCCAAGAACTAACCGATAAGGGATTTATCCGCCCTAGTACTTCACCCTGGGGAGCCCCGGTTCTCTTCATTAAAAAGAAAGATGGTTCGTTTCGTATGTGTATCGATTATCGGGAGTTAAATAAATTAACCATCAAGAACCGATATCCGTTACCTAGGATCGACGACCTTTTTGATCAGCTTCAAGGAGCTTCATGCTTCTCAAAAATTGACCTTCGCTCGGGTTATCACCAACTTCGAGTACGGGAAGAAGACATCCCCAAAACCGCTTTCCGAACCCGCTATGGTCATTACGAGTTCACCGTTATGCCTTTCGGCTTAACAAATGCCCCTGCCGTATTCATGGACTTGATGAATCGGGTATTTAAACCTTATCTCGACCATTTTGTTATCGTCTTTATTGATGACATCCTTATTTACTCCAAGACAAGGGCAGAGCATGAAAGACACCTTCGCCTAACTCTCCAAACGTTGCAAGGAAATCGGCTCTACGCCAAATTTTCGAAATGTGAGTTTTGGTTAAATGAGGTACAATTCCTTGGTCATATTGTAAGTGACAAGGGTATTTTAGTCGATCCCGCAAAAGTTGAAGCAGTCCAGAATTGGAAAGCCCCCCGTACCCCCAAGGAAATTCGGTCCTTCCTTGGTTTAGCCGGCTATTACCGGCGTTTCATTTCAAATTTCTCAAAGATTGCTTTACCGCTTACTTCTCTCACTTGCAAGGGTACACCATTTGATTGGGGACCCAAGCAGGAATACGCTTTCCAAACCCTTAAACAAAGTTTGTGTGACGCTCCAATTCTTACACTCCCTGAAGGATCCGAAGATTTCGTGGTATTCTGCGATGCCTCCAATCTCGGTCTAGGTTGTGTTTTGATGCAAAGGGGAAAGGTTATAGCTTACGCATCACGACAACTCAAAATCCACGAAAGGAATTATACGACTCATGATTTGGAGCTCGGTGCCGTGATTTTCGCTCTTAAAATTTGGAGGCATTACCTTTACGGCACTAAATGCGTAATTTTCACCGACCACAAGAGCTTACAACATATTCTTAATCAAAAGGAACTCAATATGAGGCAAAGACGATGGGTCGAACTCCTAAATGATTACGAGTGTGAAATACGCTATCATCCGGGCAAGGCAAACGTCGTAGCCGACGCGTTAAGCCGAAAAGAACATGCCCATGCGTTTCATCTAATATGTTCTCCTATCTTGTCCAATCTCAGCGACCGAATTCGAGGAGCCCAACACTCGGCAATTACCGAAAATGACATGCCCACGGGAATTGATGGGGAGTTGGAAACCAAATCTGATGGTATTTTCTATTATCAAGATCGCATCTGGATCCCAGATCGTGACAATCTTCGCATATTCCTGATGGAAGAAATCCATAAAACCCGATATTCCATTCATCCGGGCACTGACAAGATGTATCATGGCCTGAGAACCAATTATTGGTGGTCGGGAATGAAAAAAGATATTGCTTTATTCGTGGCCAAATGTCTTACATGTTCCAGGGTCAAAGTAGAACATCAACGACCCTCTGGACTATTGGTCCAACCAGAAATCCCCAGGTGGAAATGGGAAGCGATCGCCATAGATTTCGTAACCAAACTTCCCCGTACCACAAAAGGACACGACAGCATTTGGATAATCATTGACCGTTTGACCAAATCCGCTCATTTCCTTCCCATCCGGGAAAATTTCAAAGTCGAAAAACTTGCTCGGATTTACATCAACGAGATAGTTAGTCGGCATGGCATTCCTCTCAGCATCATTTCAGATCGTGATGGGAGATTTCTCTCTCGGTTTTGGCAATCACTTCAAACAGCCATGGGAACCCGCCTCGATCTCAGTACCGCCTATCATCCTCAGACCGATGGTCAATCTGAGAGGACAATTCAAACACTCGAAGATATGTTGAGGGCGTGTGTCTTGGATTTCGGAGGAAACTGGGACTCTCATTTACCGTTGGTGGAATTCTCCTATAATAATAGTTATCATTCTAGCATCAAGATGCCACCATTTGAGGCATTGTATGGCCGTAAATGCCGATCTCCTATTTGCTGGCATGAAATCGGTGAGTCCCACGTGATTCGCGCAACAGTGGATTCTCCAATCGTTGGTCCTGAGCTTATCCAGGAAACAACCGACAAAATCACTCAGATTCGCGATAACCTTCTCGCATCTCATAGCCGACAAAAGAGTTATGCCGACAAGCGACGCAAACCGCTTGAATTTACCGTAGGTGACATGGTTATGTTAAAAGTATCCCCATGGAAAGGTGTGGTTCGATTTGGACGCAAGGGTAAATTGGCACCACGCTACGTAGGCCCGTTTAAGATCATAAAAAGGATCGGACCAGTAGCCTACGAGTTGGATCTACCAACAGAGCTTAAGAAAGTTCACCCAGTATTTCATATAGCCAACCTCAAGAAGTGTTTAGCAGACGAGAACCTTCATGTTCCTCTCGAGGATATCCAAATCGACGAGACAATGCAATTTACCGAGAAACCCTTGGAAATTGCCGACCGAAAGGAAAAGCAACTCAAAAGAAGTCGCATTCCCCTGGTTAAGGTCAGGTGGCAGTCGGCACGTGGACCTGAGTATACATGGGAGCGTGAGGATCATATGCGTACCAAATACCCACAACTTTTCTCTTAAGGTACTCTCTTCTTAAATTTCGGGACGAAATTTCCTAAAGTAGGGGAGACTGTGACATCCGCCTAAAATGGATTCGGGTCAACCCAACCCAATTGGAAATTTAATAAACCCTACTCAAGATTACTTGATGCTAATAGGATCAAAACCCATGCAATACGATATAACTTGACGTTAATAGCAACATAGTATTGTACAACGTTATAACTATAATCAAAGTAAATTATGATACCATATTAAAATAAAATCAAAGTATAATGCTCTAATTAAATTAAAAGAATCAAACTTGAATTCTCTAATTAAACTTCAAATCAAAGTAGATTGTTATAATCAAATAATAACCTATCTTTTATAAAACTCCATTTTTATAAACTTTACATTAAATTTTATAAAACTCTATTTTTTATAAACTTTACTTTAAATTTTATAAAACTCATACATTAATTATGTAAAAGATGTTTGTGTTAGTGGGAAATTATGAAGACCACCAAAAGCAAAAAGATTATTCCCATGGTCTCCCACTCACACCTCCCATCCACTTTCCTTTCCTTTTTCTCCCAACACATTATTCTCTTTACCACTTAAATCTTCTCTATTCTTTCTCTCACTCTCAATCTCGAAATTTCCTCCAAGAATACTCATATTCCATCCAAGAACAATCTATTATACTCAAATCTTCATCCCTCTTGAAGCATTCATCAAGGTATGTTGTTAAAAGTTTCAAATTCATACAAGAAACAAATTAAATCCACCAAAATATCTAAAACTCATTTTTTTCATAAACCTGATTTTTCTCAGAATACCATCAATAAAATAAGAAGTTCTGGAAATTTTCAGAAAATAACTTATTTTTATTGAATTATCATAATTATTTCAATAAAGTAGGGCAATAATTCACATAAAATACTTGTTGCATTCAATAAATTCTGAGAAAATTCTGGGATGACTTGTATACTGATTAAACATGATATATGAAGTTTCATGCATTTATATTACTGTTTACTATTATTTATGATTTTATTGATTAATTAATAATGAAATATATAAAAAATACTTCCCATAGTAACAAATATCTGAAACTTATACACTGGGCTCTACATCATGTTATAAAACTATGGTTAATTTTACAGATTTTTTGAGAATCATTTACTATTTTTCCCGAATTTTGTGTTGTTTAATCATTAAAATATTAAATAAATACTAAAACAGTTCAGAAAAATATACAAATTTTACAGTAATTCATATTGTATGAAATAATGATTTCCTAATAATTTCATAATTTTTCAATACTGTTTACTATTTAAAACTATTTTCCTAAGTATTTAAGCATGTAAAAATGCATTTTAATGATTATTTCATATAAATAATTGTTAAAATCTATAAATAATTATAATTAGGCAAGTTATTATTTTAATAAGAAATTATTAAGATCTAGCCTAAATTGAAAATATAAATTAATTATGCAAAGTAAGTAATTCAATTTAAAATTCATTTAACAAATAAATACCTTAATATTATAATCAAAATGAATTATTGTTAATTCATCTAATATAAGAATACGTATCTAATTATTTGTATTAATACTTCATTCTTGTTTAGCAGTTCCTAAACCAAAAACTATTAATTATATTAGGTTCTACGCCATTTTGACCCGAATCGTCTATCGTACGACACACGCATTTCGTTTTTGGACTAAAGTGAGTAATCTACCCCATACTTTATAATTTTCAATACTTTTGGGGTGTATCATGTGGTTCTAATATATTTCAACTTCATTTTATTGTTTTATCACAATTGAGACATTGTTGGGACATTTATACGTGAGTCATTAATTGTATAACTATTGTTTGTTTACGCTACATGTACTTGTAGTGCATTACCATTTTTAGTCTAATCTCCATGACTATGCCCGTATTCTTGAGGTACGTTATGGACAATAATAGCGCTATTGGGTTGACCACCCCGCCTTGGGACGCTAAGGTGATTGATCGCACGTGGTTGAGTGTGTTTGATGATTAGATGCTCCATCCTATATATATATACATATATATGTATATATAGGGTGAGGACTTATTGTTGTTGTTATCATTTGTTAATCAATTTTTGATTTATACACCGTTATCTCAAATACAATTGTTTGTCGACTTCAAAAGAAAACAAATTTCAAATTATAAATGTTTCAACTTCACAACTTTCTCTACTAAAATTAGATTACTCACCAACTCTCGTAGTTGACCTGTTTTTAACCATGATGCAGATTTGAAGAATGAAGATTGATGAAAAATAGGGTGTGCCTTAGAAATCCACAAGACAATTTAAATTTGATGTAATAAATGTTGTTCGTATTTGGATTTGTATTTGTATGTTGTGGATCTTGTTTGCATACTTAGTACTTAATTGAATCTAATCATATTATAACATAGTTGTCATGAGACTTTGAACAATATATCACGCCTTGATCGATTCCGACAAGGATCGGGGTGTGACACTGCATAACTCGATCTTCGGATATGAACTTCTCATCCTCGATTTCTCGCGTCGTTTTCTGCTTCGTCGAGGATCATGTGGAATGCCCTTGGCCTTGGTGGCGTTTCTGGCCTTGCTGCCTTGTTTTTCTTCGGGCAGTCTTTAGAAACATGCCCTTCTTTGTTACATTTGTAGCACACCCTCTTGTTGGATGTACACTTGCTGGAGTAATGCCCTGTCTTTCCACATTTGTAGCAAGTCACCTCCTCGCTATATTTCCCGAAGTGTTTCTTTTTACACTTCTCGCACCACTTAGCTTCACCTCCTCCTCCAGTCTTTGAGAATTTCCTTTCTTTGTTGGATTTTGAAGATCCTTCATACTTCCTTTTCTCGCAAACTTCAGCTCTCTCCAGACCTTTTTCCCTAATCTGGGTCTTAACATTCCTGGCTGCTCTAACGGCTGTTTTCAAGGTAGTTGCCATTTTGACTGTTGGTTCAAAGTCTGTGGGCAGTCCGTTAGCAAACCTATCGACCTTGGAGAGTTCAGTGGGCACCAAGTAGGGGAATAGCTTCATCCTCTCGATGAATGCGGTGGCATACTCATACACACTCATATTTCCTTTCTTCAGGTTCTGAAATTCGTTGTTTAGGTCTATCAGATCTATCTCTGAGCAGTACTGTTAGGGTACAAAGTTATCCATGTATGACTTTGTAAATGGTTTGACTTTTGTAGACCCACTTGCATGTGGTGCTTTAGCCTTGTGACATGAGAGATAGAGAGTGAGAGAGAGACATGTAAACACCTCTATATAAGGTGGGTTTATTCCACATGTAGAGGTATGCTTGAGAGATGTAAAATTGAGTGTGTAAGTGTGTGTTATTTATGTAGATTTAGATCTAGATCCCTTTTTGTAACACCATACATAATCGAATGCATCTTTTAAACACCGAAATCACCATGTTCATTGTGTGTTCTTTAATTCCGCATGCCAAACTAAAGCTCATAAGTCACGTCAATTGGTATCAGAGCGGGTCTTCGAAGATCAACACAATTATTTGAAGAAACGATTCTCGGTTTGGCAAAATTTGTCACAATTCGAGCATTTATGGTGAGTCTCTCTCTATGATCTCTCTTAATCTTGATGATTCGTGCGTTGCGTTTTGAATTTTTGATCATTTTGACTCATTTGATCAATTTTTTTTTTGAAAAATCCATTTGTTATGATCCAATAAATTTTTCGTTGATCAAGCCCGATCCAGTCTCATATTCGTTTGGTTGATTCGATTCTAAATTTGCAATGGTTAATTTTGATCCAGATCTAGTCAAAAAATCGAGTCTAATTTTGATATTCATGTTATTGTTCATATGTTTGGTTATTTGAGCCCAGTTTACGATCTGTTTACTATTCGTTGACATATTCATTTGACTGAGCCCAATCTTATTTCAATCTTAAATCATATTGGTGAGCCCAAAGATTTATCAAAATCAGTTCATATTCATTATTATCTGTTTGCATCGGTGTTGTTGTCATACGCTGCTTCATGAGTTGTACTTTTGGAAATATCATATCTTGCGTTATTGATCACGAGCATTCTTGAGTACTACTTTTTGTTTCTGCGATTTTGAAAATTGATTAGAAATTTCTGGTTAATTAGCTCTTGTGAATCGATTCAATATACTGTGTTAAATCACATAAATCAGTCATGATCAAGTCAAAGTTGAAAAATCATCAAATTGATCCCTTTGATTTCGATGAAACTGATCAAGAACAGTTAAATATGGTGAAGAACAGTTGAAAAACACATTTTGATCTGAAAATTGACGTTAGATTCATCAATATCGTGTTTATTGATGTTTGACTTCGAAAAGTCAATCCCAGAAAAAGTCAAACTCGATTTCTATGGGTTGATTCATTGAATTGGAAGTAGAAATCGATTGATACAAATTGAACATGGGCTGTGGATGTCGAAATCGAGCTTAATTTGAGTTTAATTTCGAATTTGGATTTGTTGTGTTCTTGATGACGAACTCTATAAGTTGACTGGATTCGATGGTTTAGAGACGAAAAAACCTAGCATTGAAAACTGTTGGAATCGATTGCAGTTGACATCGATGTTCTGAAGTTGATTTGGTTTGGTATCGAATCTTAAGGAATATTTGGAGTCGATTATAGTGGATGATTGGTTTTTGGTTTCAATGATAAACCGAAGCCATGAGTCCCTGTGATGTCGATGTTTCGTCAAGATGGTTGTGGGATAAAGATTTAGTTTTGGGTTAAACTGTGATTTCGAAGATGTTGATTGTCAATTGTTTTTTACAAGTCGATGAACTGAAAACTTGAACTAACGAAATTTTGGAATCGATGGCTTGTATTAACGAAACGAAGCCTTTATTGTCTGGGTTCGTGAATTGAAAAGGCGAAGATTTTGATGATTCTCCACTGGAACAATTAAAGAGTCGATGATTTGGAAAGCATTGTTAACGAAATGTCGATTACGCTACTGAATGATTAAGATGTTATTGTCACGGTTAAGCGTTCGACATGCTTCGTTTTCGTTAAAATGGTGCTAAAAAAATTTCGTTAAAAATGGTGTTGTGGAAGACTTCGTTACCTGATTAACGAAGTGAAGATGAAGTTTCGTTATCTGCATTTAATTTCGTTAGATTGGGGAAGAAAACAATCATTTTCGATTTTGGTCCCTGCATTTTTAACGAAGTGGGACAAATGGTCCAATTTCGACATTTGGGGTAATTTTCGATAGTTTAGAAGAGAAAGGAGGAAGAATTTTCGAAAACAGTCCCTGAAATTTCGACAGTTTGGCACAACATAACCAACTTCGACATTTGGGGTGATTTTCGACATTTTGGGACAAAAAGCAGAAATTTCAAAATCAGTCATTGAAGTTTCGAAAGTTTGACAGTTTTTGCCCAATTTCGAAAATGGACTGATTTTGCTGAGAGATTGAAGAATATGCATTTCTGGCCCCTGCAGTTTATGCGAATTGACGCTTTCTACCCAGTTTCGAAAAAGGGGGAGAGTTTCGCATTTTTGGCTGTTGTGGGCGCACCGGGTCATTGCAGAATTTTGAAATTGACAATTTCTACCCATTTTTGAGAAATTTTGTCAAAGGGGGTCCGTTAACGAAGCTAAAAATTGAAGATTTTTTGGAATTTTCCGGATTGAAGCAAAAAGTTTATGCCACATGTTAAGGGGGAGTTTTGGCTTGAAAAATTCCGAATAGAGCACATTCTCTTTCCTTGTTGGTTTTATAATCAAATTTAGATTATAAAAAGGGGGAGAAATTTATATGGAAATTCGAAAGTTGAATTTTTCATATTACGATGACTTGAAGACCGAAGTGACCTCGGGTATTTGAAGTTTATGAAATGACTCGATTGGAGATTCGGAAGTGATTTCGTTTCGACATGGGTTTGGAATTATTAAAGATTTTTGGGGTGTGTTTTTATGCTCAACTTTAGGGTGATTATTTGGAGTTTAAGAAGCCCTTGATCATTTGTTGATGCTCGGTTCGTATGGTCTCACATCCTAGAACCCAAATTGAAGAATCATGGAAGAGTTGAAGATTTGAAGTTCATATCTACATGTGTCATGCTTGAGGCTCGGATCGTGTAGTTGCTCGATTTTGGAAGATTTGAAGCGGGTCATCCATTCCTAACTTTGAGGGGGAGAATGTTGGGGTACAAAGTTATCCATGTATGAATTTGTAAATGGTTTGACTTTTGTAGACCCACGTGCATGTGGTGCTTTAGCCTTGTGACATGAGAGATAGAGAGTGAGAGAGAGATAAGTAAACACCTCTATATAAGGTGGGTTTATTCCACATGTAGAGGTGTGCTTGAGAGATGTAAAATTGAGTGTGTAAGTGTGTGTTATTTATGTAGATTTAAATCTAGATCCCTTTTTGTAACACCATACATAATCGAATGCATCTCTTAAACACCGAAATCACCGTGTTCATTGTGTGTTCTTTAATTCCGCATGCCAAACCAAAGCTCATAAGTCACATCAAGTACTGCATTTTCAACTGCTCCACGGATGCTTCCTAAGACATTCGCATGGCTTCTCCTCATGGCATTGTATCTGCCAACAACTTCCACCAACTTAGCACTCCAGTCTTTAGTAGTCTGACTGCAAAGATAGTCTTTTTCTTGTCGCTACAGTCACAGCTCTCAAACACCATCTCCATTTCGGAGATCCAGTCCATAATCTCAACCGGCTTCGGGATTCCGGAAAGACTAAGTGGCTTGGCACCCAAGAAGTTCTTATACATTCGTCCATCCTTGTCGTTTCCCATCTCCGGGCCATTCCTTCGTTCTCCTTGAGTCCCAACTTGACTCACAGGGCGGCTATAGTTCCCTTCCTCCGATTGCTCGGGAATCAGTTCAGGTTGCTCAATGGGCATGGTAGGTTCGTCCCTATTTTCATGCAACATCCTCCTCATTTCTTCCCTTTGTTCAGCTAACATAGCCAAAATCATGGCTTGTACTCCAGCCATGGTGATTGGTTCAGGTGTAGCTTCTACTACAACAGGTATTTGCTCAATCACTGGGGGCTGTGGGTTCCTATTTCCATTTGCGTTCCCGACTCCACTTCGGGTTCTTGCCATTTCGATCTATACACCCATTCAGGCTTTCGTTGTGTAATGACGAGAATTAAGATAGGAAAGATTTTATTTACGATTGACGTGTAATTTTTCCCTATCACTCTGAAAAGTTATATACCAGTTCTAATACCGTAATTAAACGTTTAGAAATCTGAGCAGATAAAATTTCCAGATCCGGTCGGAAACAAACCATAGATCTGATCAGACATTTAGCATCATAAAGCATCATAAATCATTTAGCACATAAAAGCATGTTAGGCATTTTCCCTAAATTAGTTAGTGTTTGTGTCTATTCGGGTGTATTACCTAAATTTTATTAGACACACTACTCACAATCATTGCTTTGCATTCTAAGTTTAAGTCTAGAAATAAATCCATATTCCTAGTTCGCTTAAACTAATGCTCTAATACCAACTGTGACATCCCCATTTTCACGGCCAGAAAAGACCGATTTTGTTTATGCTTATAAAAATCAGAGTACATCTTTTAATAAAAAAATGTTGTGGAATTTGTTCCCAGAAAAACATGATAAATACGTTATCAAAGAATTTCCGAAGAAATGTATTTTTATTCATTTTTAAAACATTTGGGATGTCATCGTCAATACAGAAACATAAGCATAAACAGAACTTACATTCATTTATACTAGTGATCTACATCTCTTTTAAATCTCTCCGTGTAAAGTAGCTTCATATCGACACATGTGATAGAAATAAGCTGGAGTGGGTCAGGTTGGGAAACCTGGTGAGTACATAGGGTTTTCAACCCACAATAATATAATTATTATGTTTAATCATCAAACAATCAACCCAATTACCCATCCCTATTATCTTCTTTACTCTTAAGGATCGACCCTAAGAATCAACTATTCCTCGTTCATTCATTCCTAAGGATCATCCTAAGGAATCGTCACGAAGTCCATTGTCACCGGGGTTTAGGCACTAAGTCTGCATAGTCGCCCGGATTTATACAACATGCACTAAGTCCGCATAGTCGCCAAGGTTTAGGCACTAAGTCTGCATGGTCGCCAGGGTTTAGAGTACACCGGGTGAACACATCGTTTACAACACCTACAGGTTGCGAGCCTGCTAGTGTTCCACTGGACTGTCTAGAATAGTCCTTGGTTGTCATCCATACTCTGCTAGATGACGGGGCCACGCTTGGGTAAAAGGCTTCTCTCATTTTTCACCTCTCACCCTTATCTAATTGGCTATATCACCTCTTATCTCAACATTCAATTCATATTTCATCTACCCATGTTTTACCCAACATATTTTGTAGATATAAAATACATATACAGTTTAAATCATTTAAAACATGTACAAAATCTTTCATTCAACATAGACAGCAAGTATTCAGACGATATGCACATATATCATGTAATTTATATAAAATACTTCATGTCTATGTGTAAGATGAAAGTAACTATGCACTCACCTGGTAAGGTGGTGACTCCGAACTTGGACGACACTTCGTTACTCTTAAAACAATTTCCTCCGACAAAACCTAGTATCATTACCACTAGGGTTTAGTTTAATATTCACTGAGACTAATTAATAGTCTAGCTATTATTACTATTATTTAAGCGTTAAACAATACTCTTCACCCACTATGTACAGACATGGGCCAGACATAAAACACCGGAGGGCAGGACCATTTTGGCATATAGCACTTCTGAAATCCAACAACCCTATACGGCCCTTTAAACTAGATTCCCCGTACCGCGAGTGGTTAAAAAGATATTATAACGACACTTATATAACTCATAATAATAGCCCAAATAATTATTATAAGGTCCTAATAACGTTACTATAATTAATTAAAAGCTATATTAAAAATAGCGTAGGCGTAGCTCACTTACAGCGGGTTTTCTCGAAAACCGGGCTTTGCTTGGAGCAGCGTTTCGGAACCGAAAGATCCTTTTTCTCGGGGCTTCCTTCGGGTGCTAGGGGGTTTACCTAGGCTTAGGAGGGGGTTAGGGGTGGTAGAGAGATAAACTAGTGAGAGAAAGAGGTGGATTTGGAGTGAGGAAGTCGGCAGCCCTCGCTGCCCTTTTATAGTCGCGAGCCTTCGCATTACGCGCAGCGTTCAGCTGCTTACACGGGGCGTTCTTCGGAGATCGTACAACAGGTGTCAAGTAGCTGCTGGGGCGACATGGCCTGTTCTCGGACCACATGAAGGATACGAAGTACGCGCAGCGTTCCCTTCCGACGCGAGGCATTCTTTGGACGCTAGGCGTTCTACTTGTACGTGCTGCGTTTGCGAGCCAGGTGTTCAAATACGAAGGCTGAGCCGTGATCAGCAAGCGATGGACCAGATGCTGCCACGTCATCCAGTTCGCATCAGGTTTCGTAAATTGCACACTCGACTTCTAAAATTTGTAACTTTTGCAAACAAGCTCCGTCTTCGACGTTCTTTATATCCACGCGTAGGCGGAAACGTACTCTACAACTTTCGTTTAGACTTCGTCGGATAATTTTGATTTTTTTTAAAATATATATTCTTAACAGGCCGGGACAAGATTGGTCCGTTAAAAATTCATAACTTCTTCATCCGACATCCGTTTTCGTCTGTCTTTTTATCGTCACGCTACTATTAATGAGATCTTTGATTCTCATTTAGGTTGTGTAAGCTAAAAACCACTCGATCTAATATTCGAACTTCGGGCTGTACACTGCTATGCCGAAACTTCGAAAAATCATAACTTCCTCATACGAAGTCAGATTTGGGCGTTCTTTTTATGGACGCTCTCGGTTTAACGTATTCTACGACTTTCGTTTAGATTGATAAGGCTAAAAGTCGCTCTATCGTAAATTCGCTATTTACGTCTCCCGGTGCCATGTCGGTTCTGTCGCGAAACTTCGACAGGTCATAACTTCTTCGTTATAACTCGGATTTCGGCGTTCTTTATATGTACGGAACCCTTATAACATATACTACAACTTGGTTAAGATTAATACTTCTAGATAATCTTCCACCAAAAACTCATTTTTGATGCTTATTGTCTCTAAATTGACTAGCCCGAATCTGCGGGCGTTACAATGTAAGTAGGATCAAATGATCCACAACAAAACCAAGGTACGCATGTCCTTTACGTTTAAACTTTTATTATCACTGATTTTCTCCTCGAACATATTACTAACTTAAGCATCGGAGGGGCATTGGCTAGACTAACGCCCACCCTTAGCTAACGTTTGCAATGCAGAATAACATACGGTTGAGGATCCTCAAGAGTGAAGATCCTGAGACATCGGGATCCTCACAATCGGAGATCCCGAAATAACCGGATCCTCAAATTTAAACACCCCAAAGCACAAGGATCTTGACACATAAATTTCCTAATACTTGGTAAACTCCATTATATTTAACAATATCATGTACACAAGCTAGAGACTTATCATATGTCCTACGCCTAAGGGTACTTAATCCCTTCTAAGGTTTAAAGAGCTAATTACCTCTTTCACACGAACTAAGGTTTATACACCTCGCTTGGGCGCATGATATCTAACTATAGGATACAGATAAGGGGATCATTTCACGATTCAATGGCTTGGCAACCCTCTTATCTTTGAACACAAGTTGAGATCCTTATGGTGTATAACATTTTCATGTTATCCATAAATCGGGATACTACCCAAGTGATTACTTAAAGATTATAACATTTTCATGTTATCGGGATCATACCCCAATGATTACTTAAGAATTATAACATTTTCATGTTATCGGGATTTTACCCCAGTAACTACTTAAAGCTTATAACATTTTTATCTTATCAAACATTGGGATTTTGCCCCAGAAATTACAAAAGACCTACACCAGCTTCATGTTGTCACATGTTGGGAATGTTCCCCAGAAAATCCGGTCAGATGGTAACATTTTCATGTTACATGCTCAATGAATTATATCTCAAGTAGGAATCCTCCCCATTATATAACATTGACTTGTTATCTATTTTATCTAAGTCTATAATCTAAACAGATTATCCTAAGGAGAAATTTCCTTTACAAGATCCAAAATCTTTAGGATCTCTGGCGGTAGGGATCCTTACCATTAAGGATCCTCATCAACCTTTGATGGTTCTTAACGTTGAACCAAATTGCTCTCCTAAGTTGGAATTTATCCTCGGTAAATTCTAAAATTCAAAGACTCATGAAGCTTAAAGAGAAACTCGAAGACAATTGGCCATGCAAAAAAACCATAAGAGAGATGCAAAAGGAAAATGCTACCATATCATCCAAAAGAAAAAAGAGTTGCATATCAACACAACCAAAAGATTAATTGTCTTACATTACAACAAAAGCAAAAACTACTCAAACAAATTTTTTGCAGGCCTAGACCTTAGTCTTGTCATCATCGGTCGTGACCTCCTTCTCCCCTCCTCCGGTCAACATCAACACAAGATCCTGATTGGCAACAACAGACTTATCAATCAGCTTAGCCAATGCCTCACGCCATACCTCCATGTCCCAGGAACTAGCATTTTCTAGATCCTCAGCCAGCTTCTCCTGCTCTTTTAGAACAATCTCGGCTTTATCAACACGGACCCTAAGGTCGTTGGTAACATGAGAAACATGAGCGAAGACCTGGAGGAAACATAAACATCAGCATGAAAAATAACATGTACGATAAATTAATATGAATAGTGCCTATTCTTACAGCTTGAGAAAGCGAAGATAGCTTCCCGAGAGCGTCCTCGATGCTGAGGTGATAGCTTCCCGAGAGCGTCCTCGATGCTGAGGTTCTCTAAGCTGAAATCTACAGCCTCAGAAGTCTTTCGTTTTTGGGATCCTGAAGCGTTAACCGTAAGATCTATATAAGATCTCTTGGGAGGAGGGAGAATGGCACCTTTTTCCTGTTTAGCTTTGATTGAGCCATCGGTCATATCATCTTCAAGATCTTCCAAACCAAAGCGGGCCTTGGACCGGGTAGTCTTAGAACCTGCTAGAGATCCCTATCAAATCAGGATCCTATGAAAAGACATATCCAAGAAAAATAATGTTACCAGTGGCCATAAAAGTAGTAGTGGAGGAACCCTCTTGAAGACCAGAATATTCAAGCCTAAACGACCTCTCTACTGCAGGAAGTGTGAGGAATTTGGATATCTTGTCCTCAGAATCGCCAACGGCAGGAATTAGCTCCTCAAACATAAACGTTGTATCAAAACAAACAAAATAAGGGAAGTAAATTTTAGGATCATTGATATCTAAATTTGTTTCCTACCCTTTTTAACCCATGATCTTGGCAGGGAATCCCCCTCAGGAATCGAATCGCGCCTCACGAAGAAAAAAATTTATTTCCAAGCGCCATCATTTTGTTTAGATTTCAGAATGAGGTGGGGTTTATTTGTCTTAACTCTTAACAAGAAACGAGAAGAACCAAAAGTGGAAAGATCATAGATAGAGGAAAAATCAGGTAATCCGATGTCCATATTTTTGGACTGATTCAGGCGATCAATCCAAAAGAGGATCCTCCAAACGACATGCATAGTTTGGATATAGGATATTTGGGTACACAGAAAGAAATCAGAACAATACCAATAAAAGGATAGGTTAAACCTAGGGTGAATGGGTATTCAGGAAAACAAACTCATGTTGGTGACACAAAATCAGGTTGAGCGGAAGCCTCGAAAGGACGAAAACCCACATCAGAAGGGAAAGCCCCGATGGCTTTCAATGATTCCATGTCTTCATTGTCAAAATAACAAACCTCGTCATAGCTTAAGATTCCTTGATCGTTAAAATCATTCTCGGAAGGAATAACAATGCCAACTCGAGAACGGTTAATTTTCTTAGCCATGACAAGGAAAATCAAAACAATAGGAGAAAGAAAGAAAGGGAAAAAGGATTACCTTCACAACGAGATGATGGCGACTTGAAAGAGTAAAAAGAGGATTTACCAAAAGCCCTCATTTATAGCTAGAAAAAGATGGCGGAGATGATTTGCCCATTTCCCAATTATCTCAATAAAGATAAGACTTATCCATTAAAAATTAAATTCAAATCCCTTTTATCTATTTACTTTAAGTTATTCATTTAATATTTACGGAACTAACTGTTGGGTCAAAATTTTGGTTTATACTTTGCTTTTCTAAGAAAATGTACTTTTCCATAATTGTACGGCTGTACACATATGTACGGCTGGTGTCTCATATATATAGGGTGAGGAGTCATGTGAGTAGAGGGCTAGAAAAGGAGAGCATATTGTAGAGAGAGAAACAAGAGAGAAAGAAGAGTGTGTGTTAGTGTGTGTGAATCTTGTATTTGGATCTTCATTCTAATCATCAAATAATACAAGATTCATCACCTTCTTCTTCTCCTTTTCTTCTTCATTTGATCTGGCATCATCCATTTGATCGGGATTCCGCACCATCAAACGGATCTGATTGATACACGAGCAGATCAGGGACTTACAAGTGGTATCAAAGTTTGGATTGTATCAATCAGTTTTGTCAGATCTGGAGCTTATTTGATCTTATTTTGAAAAGATTTTTGCGTTTTTGGATAGATCTCTGAAAAATAAGGGGGGTTTGTTCTTTGCATTTTTCATAAAAACGAGTTTTTGATCGGGTTTTAGAGCAAAAAAGGATGAAAAACGTCGTTTTTTCGCGAAGCTATTGAAGGTGTGCGGCTCGGTGTGTGTGGCCGCACACGGGTGTGCGGCCTCGGTTCTTCGTTCAACAGCTTATTCGTTCAGCGTACATTTAAAAAGGGAAGAAAGTTGGGGCTGCCAACGATTCGAACCCGGGTCTCCTCCCTACACAACAAGCGCCTTACCATCTCATCTAGCTTGCTAGATGTTTTATCCCTTCTCTTTCTAATTCATAAAGACTCCATTTCGAACCTAATTTCGCTTTTTTAACATTTTTAACCCAAAAATCAATTTCCTTGATTTTCAAAATTCGTTTTCAACCAAAAAAAAGAAAAAAAATTAGTTTTAAATTTTTGACTTTTATTTTTAACTTTTGACCTTAAAATTTTGATTTTAACTTCCAAGTTTGACCTTTGACTTTAAACTTTGACTTTCTCATTTAACTTTTAAATTTTCAAATTTAGCTTTTCGGTTTGACTTTTAAGTTTGACTTTTCAAGTTTGACTTTTGAGTTTGATTTTTTAAATCTGACTTTTAAGGTTGACTTTTCAGGTTTATAGTCAAAGGGTTTGACTTTTAAGTTTGATTTTGGCTTCTAGTTGTGTTTTTAATGGCTTTTGAGGTCAACAAGGGAAATGAAGACATGAAAGAGAGTCAGGATATGTTAAGACAAAAATTCAACATGTTCAACTATATCCCTGGAGAAATCCTGGAAGCTCAGTTGCAGCGATTTACTACACTTACTACTGAGATGAGTATAGCTGAGATTTTCTTGACTAAATCTGAGATAAATAAAAAGCTGCTGAAGGCACTTCCAAAGTCGTGGGATATGAACGTGGATGTCAACAAGAAGACAAAAGATCTCAATCGTCTTAGTCTTGCTGCTGTAGTTGAAGAACTTGACGCTTTGAAGTGTGGAAAAACAATGAGTTCCGCAAACCTTCCGGTCAATGAAGTTTCATGTACTCCAGCTTATGAAACTACGATTAAATTTCTTCGGGAACAAATTGATTTATTAAAAAGAGAAGTTGAGGACCTGAGATATGAAGGATACCAACTCAGGAAAGGACAGAAGCCCCTAAAGGCCCAGTTGGAAACAAAAATAAAGGACTTTAAGAGAATTCAGGAAGACTACAGTGAAAAATGTGAAAATTATGATTATATCAAGAGACAGAATGATGAGTTAATTACCGAGCTTGATACATTAAAGAGACAATTTGAAACTGCAAATTTTAATTTTAAAAGGGTTGATGTATCAAGCGAGGTAGTTGCCAACATGATTGACCATTGCCTGCAGTTCAAACAAAACCAGCAAAAGGGTTTAGGATACGATAATGTACCTCCTCCTTTTAATCATACATATCAGTATCAACCCTTGTCTAAAGAGGAGATTGCCAACGAACCATTCATGGTTTATGGCAAGCCATCTGGTTTTGTTTCAGGAGGATTTATTAATGTTGAAAAAGGTCAACCCAGTTTCAAAATGGACTGGGTTCCAACGATTAACTGGTCCCGCTCTGTGCTAGGGCAGCTATGGAGGCATATCATCAGACTTTGGTTTGTTGGTAGTGGCTGTTCCTGACACATGATAGGAGGCATCTCTCAACTGTACAACACTCAGAACATTATTTGAGAGTATGTGACCTTTGCGGGAAGGGAAGAAAGGAAGGGATCACTCATGGGGTTAATGCTTAACGATGTGAAGAATTTTTGGATCTGTTCTGAGATTATGTGTGCTGTTCTCTGACCTTCTGGATGCAAATTCAATCGGTGACTTACGGTTTGAGTTTTCTTCTCTATACTCCTGAGTTTTTCTTAAGCTGATTCGCTTTAAAGACTAATTTTTGTTTTAGGATAGTTTAACTTTGCACATTTACTTTCGTTTCTCTCCTATGCACAAACTAAGGGGGAGAAATAAAAACAAAACAAAAATTTAAAAATTTTTAAAAAAAAAAATCCAAAAGCATTAGAAAATCAGAATATCAAAAATATGTTGCTGATAGTTTTTGTTTGTAGATGATGTTTTGGGAAGTGATATAATCATGTGATAACAGGCAATCTGAATCTGTGTAAGGGACTGAATCTGAATTGTCTAGGCTCTGTGTTCGATGCGCTGGTAGGCACGAAAGATTAAAATGGACTTGACTAGGCATTAATGAACTTAAGGAATCTAGAGACTTGAAAAATATTGACCTAGATAGATCCATTTAGCCTGACAATACGACGCTCAGATAGGTTGAGCAGGGAGATATACATGATAATCCACCGGTCACACTAAAATAATCTGTATCTAGAACCGTGGTTTAACTCTTCCTCGATGTACGGACTTTGTCATTAATTCCGGTATTGATGGGGCGACTGGGGAATTCTGATAAAGTAGGTTTGTAGGAAATTATTTTATTGCTTTCTTTTTGTTAGTCATATGTTGCCTCCTCTGCGTGATTGAAATATATCTGACCTAGACTACAACATATGCAATTCTGTTTCTCTACATCCTCTATCTATGCAATTCTTCCTGTCTGTTATTCATATATTATCTCCTTTGCGTGATTGAAATACATCTGACCTGGTACACAGCATATGCACAATTCTACTTCTCAATCCCTCTAAATCTGGTTAGTCATATGTTTCACCCTCTGCGAGATTGGAAGAGATCTGACCTGGGTGTATAGCATATGAACTCTGAATCTGACTTCTCTCATAATAATTGTCTGCTCACCTAAAGTAAGGAGTACTTTGGAAGTTCCTGATTATTGGGGTATGTCAGGAAGTGGGAAACATGTTCTACTACATTTAAAATTGAACAATCACTAAGTTGTCTGTAGATCTCGCTGCTCAATTTAGGTGGACAACAATATCTTTGGTCGTCGTCAGCTAAATGGTCCTTAAGGAATATTATCTAGGAACTTAGGATCACATTGTCTTGTCATTTATAGTATGTCCTAATTTTGTCACAATCTCTCATGTTTAAGTGGACCACAATATCGGCGATTAACCAGATCTATTCATGAAGGGAGAGGTACTGATAAACGGATAAAGGCTGTCTAAAAACTTTGATACCAAATCACTCTTAAAGTTAGATATCATTTTATTTTTGTTAAATTTGTTCATAGTTTCTTCTAATTTAAATATTAGGGGAGAATTAAAAATTTTAAAAAACCAAACAAAAATCAAAAAATTAAAAATCCAAAAATAGTGTTATTTCTGTTTTATTTCTTTTTCAGAAAATATGAAAAATCCAAAAATATTGTGTGCTAAATTTTTCTTTTAGTTTTGTTTTGTCTTGAATAGTGAATTCAAGTGAAGATGAAACTCATGGAGTTTGTGTCGAGGATTTTTGAGCCTAGGCTTCATCCGTGATCATCGAAGAATTCTCATTCGAAGGAGCAAGAAATGAAGATTATTCTTTCGACGTTCAATCTTTCAACCCCAGAAGCAAGGTGAAGCTGAAATTGAAGATTATGTGACGGATTGCATTGAAGCATCCTCAATCAGTCTGCTGCTGACTTGAACCTGCTGAAGTGATCCAGAAGATTCGTTCTCTCTGTTCTTTCTGAAGATTCTCAAGCTAAAAGCGCCATCTTTCAAGAATCTCTACAAGAAGCCTCCTCACCCAATGTGCGTTCAATGTCAAATTCTGCAGAAATCCCAACTGTTCAAGATGAAGTCGTTTATTGAAGATTCATATCTTCATCTTGATGCTGTGAAGAAATTTGAAGATTAATGCTGAAGCCAAGCTCCCAATGAAGATTAACAAGAAAATCTAGTTACTTTTTAGGGGGAGCTTGTTGGGTCAATTAAGAAAAGAAAGCTATAAACCAAGGGGGAGATTATTGGGTCAAAATTTTGGTTTATACTTTGCTTTTCTAAGAAAATGTACTTTTTCGTAATTGTACGATTGTACACACGTGTACGGCTGGTGTCTCATATATATAGGGTGAGGAGTCATGTGTGTGGAGGGCTAGAAAAGGAGAGCATATTATAGAGAGAGAAACAAGAGAGAAAGAAGAGTGTGTGTTAGTGTGTGTGAATCTTGTATTTGGATCTCCATTCTAATCATCAAATAATACAAGATTCATCATCTTCTTCTTCTCCTTCTCTTCTTCATTTGATCTGGCATCATCCGTTTGATCGGGATTCCGCACCATCAAATGGATCTGACTGATACACGAGCAGATCGGGGACTTACACTAACCCATATATATAATGCCCGGTTCCTGGTATGTATTTTAAATAAGAATTATTCATTTTTGCACGGGGACTCGACGAGTGGGAGGCCCCAAACTCGTCGAGTAGGAATGGGAGAAGTTTGGACACGGGACTTGAAGTCTACTCGACGAGTCGAGGAGCCTCGACTCGACGACTAGGACTGCCAGACTGAAACCCTAATTTTTTGGGTTTGCACCCTATTTAAAGACCTTAACACCCCATTTTGGCCTCCCTCATCGCCTCACTTAGTGCAGAAAACCCTAATTCGAAACCCTAACCCATTATGAGTGTTCTTGAGCCATTTTTGTGTGTTCTTGGTGATTTTGAAGCTTGAGAAGGAAGAGGAAGCTTTGGGGTTCAAGAGGAAACAAGTAGATCCAGAGTTTGTGCTCCATTTCCAGTTCATTTGAGGTATAAAGTATATACCTTGACTATACATTTACTAGATCTCTTCATGGAGTAGTTTAGGGCTTTAAGGAGCATACTTTGGAACCATTCATGGATGCAAGCATGTTCTGGGGCATTAACTAGATCTGGAACCTTTGAGGGACTCTATGGCATAAAGGTGCCAACTTTATGGCCATGGGAGTCCCATGCAACTTGTGAACCTCATTTTAGGGCCTTTTGAGCTAGATAACCCATGCATGAACATAAAGTTTGTAACTTTACGTGTTATATCGACCCTAGGAAGCCCGATATACGTTTTGGATGTATTAAGCCCGACTAAAATCGACTGTATGGATTTAGACTTTGGGGAACTCGACGAGACGTTCTTAGGACTCGACGAGTTGGCTCGTAGTTCCCCAACCTTTTCTGTTACTGAGCAAACTTGTTGAGTCTAGAAGATGACTTAGCGAGATGGACATGTTTATGGACTTGAAGATCAAAGAACTCGACGAGTTCAAGAATGAACTCGACGAGTTGATAGAAAATGTCCCGACTTGTATGAAGGAGAACTCGACGAGTCCAAGGAAGGAATCGACGAGTCCAAGGAAGGACTCGACGAGTTCAAACAGAAAGTCCCGATTTTTTCATAAGGAGAAACTCGGCGAGTTAGAGAGTAACTCGACGAGTTAGCTCGTGAGTTCGAGATTCTCTGAATCATGGGACTCGACAAGTTGACGGATCAACTCGATGAGTTGAGTCAACTAGAATGTTGACTTAGACCATAAGGTTGACTTTGACCAGAAGTGTTGACCCTTGACTTGACCATTGACCAGAGTTGACCCTTAGAGTGATTATGAGAATGATAGAGTAATTAAAGGAGATTGTTATGTGTAGGAGTTTGAGAGGAGCTAAACCCAGAGCCGAGGACAGTACGGCTACTACATGACACTCGAGGTGAGTTACCTTCCAGTAGAAGTGGGTCTAAGGCCACAATGTCGGTCCACTAGTAGGAGTTGTTTGTTAGAAGATTGTCTTTGTGATAATTGTCTGGTATGCCACTATATGTTATGATTTATGTGCTAGTATGGTATGATGTCATGTGATAATGGTAGTAGGGGGAATAGTCCCCGTATCAGGTCGAAAGGACGAAAGGGGTAGGTCGGGCACCCCGATATGCCTGCCAGTATGATTATGTTATGTTGTTATGTGGTAGTAGTAGGGGTGAAATAGTCCCCATAACCGGTTGAAATAAACAGGAGGGCTAGGTCGGACACCCTGGTATGTCTGGCAAGGGTAGGTTAGACACCCCGATATGCATTGCACGGGTAGGTTGAGCACCCCGATATGCTCAACAGGGTAGGTCGGGCACCCAGATATGCCTGGTAGTATGTTTATAGTACGATATGTGGTATGATGGGGGAACTCACTAAGCTTCGTGCTTACGGTGTACAGATTTGGTTTCAGGTACCTCTTCTTCGAAGGGAAAGGAGTCGGCGTGACTGCAGTGAATCACACACACGATTTCCGTATACGGGATTTATGGGATTTGTACTCTGACATTGTTTTATCAGGTTGTGATCTGACTATAGATACTCTGGTTTTGATATGAATTGATGCTATTGTGGTTTTCAGACAAATGGTTTTATAATCATTATATTTAAAAATGAAAATTTTTGTAATGATTTTGGGATGTCACAAGTTGGTATCAGAGCCTTGGTTTGAGGGATTCGGACACACCTTCGGGGGTGTCTGGACTGAAATTGAGGGTTTGAAAGATTTTTACAAGTAAATAATTTTTCTAAAAAGTAAAATAAAGAGTTTTGAGAAAGAACAAGATGTGAGATGCGTGAAATCGGCCGAGCTCAAGTAAGTTTTCCCCAAGATACCCATACATGTTATGTTATGATATGATATGATTATGAGAACTGCATGCTAGATTGGGGCTGAGGATCTAGGAAGTATGTCGTATATGTTGGATAAGGTGTCTAAGTCCATAACTATATTTGGTATGTACTTGACCCGATTTGGCATGGTCCATTTGGGTTGCATGGCATCGGAACAATTTGTATAGACTTTTGTGAGAAGAGGATATTTATGATTTATTAATATATTATAAGTTCTAATATATCAATATGAATTATTTAATTAGTATTGATCTAGAATTAGTTTGGAATTAATTTTGTGATCAAAAGAGACAAATTAAATAAATGGGGATTGATTTGGTAAATCATTCATTCTTATATAGTGGGCTTATGATCCATAGTTCTTCATGTTGGGCTAAACCCATGTGGTGACCCATGAATACTCCATATAGGTTAAAACCCATGGATCATGAGGAATGTGGAAATGCATGAGTTACATGGTGTAACCCTAATGTGCACACTATATAAAGAAGCCTCATACTAGTAAAATCAACACTTAAGATACACAAGTGAGGGCTAGCCGATTTTGGTGCAATAGAATCTTCTCTCAAGTTATTCCAATTGTTGGTGGTGTTGTGTGAAGCATTTGAGGCATCACATTTGGGGTGCTGGGCTCACAAACTCTTAAGGAATCAAAGCTACAAGAAAGGTATGTCATTCTACTAGAATTTTGTATTACATATACCCCATGATATGCTAGTTATGATGAAACCTTGGAAAAAGAAAGTTTGTATGTATAATAGAGAAAACATTGATCCAAGGTTTCTAGGGTAGCATGCACACCATAGCAGTGTTAGAATGCTCAAAACCCACCAGTGGTATCAGAGCCTAGGCTAGTTTTCAATTATACTTGATGCTACTTGATTAAAAATCAATTTTTTGCTCACTGTTCAATGAACTCGCCGAGTCCATTGGGGGGACTCGACGAGTCCATGTGAAAATTCATCCAACTCGTCGAGTTGGTTCATGCACTCGACGAGGAGGAGGCCCTAAGTGCAGAATTTCGAGTTTCAATGCTGGAATCGGACTAGGATCATTATCCTAAACTGTTTTTAGATTGTTAAACATGTTTTTGATGTGGTAATAAATGTGCTTATCCAATTTCAAAGATCATTGTCAAAGTTTCTTGTTTTATATTAAGTTCATATGATTCTTGAAAATTGTTGATATGAATTATGCATGCTTATTAGTTTTGTTAGATCATAGAAATTATTTGACATGCTTGTTAGTTTAGTTGTTGATCTAAATGCCTTTTCATGGACTCCATAACTTGTCCTCAAGTTATGGAATTCCAAGATTCTTTTCCACTAAAATCATTAAAACTCATAATTTATAGAAATGAAAGGTTTTGAATAGTTTCAAAACTTGCCCTCAAGTTTTGGAATTTGCAAAGTCACTTTAGAAAACTTTAATTCCAAACCCTAGAATTTTAAAATTTTAAAATTCAACCCTTATACTATTATATTATTAAAAGTCTAATAATTATATATATGTATAACATCAAGTCAGTCTTACCGTTAGTAGGTCTCATTCACAAAGCCGGTCTATAAGGGGAGTATAAGGTTGTTGCCTATAAAATGGTAGCTTAATGGGTGTCCACTCTCACCCACCGCTTCCTTGACTGGTGGACGGTCGTTAGCGGAACGGGTAAGACAAAGACTATAATTCTCGTTAAAAGTATAATGATAAATATAAAGTAACTAAACCCTTTCTTAATTTCCAATCTTAGTTACTTTAGGAAAATGTGAAATTGATGTTAACCCATGAAATTACACTTTGCACCTTGCTAAGTCGTTAGTGGAGCGTGTGTGGTTAACCGGCACACTAACTTGGACTAACAAGGATAGCTTAAGGTTTATCATAGATCGGTGGAGCGTGTGTGGTTAACCGACACATCGATTAGGTGATAAAATTAAGAGTACCAAGTTAATTTGCATGGTTATTCACACCTTGTTTGTGATCCTCGGTATCCCAGTCACAAACTTGAAGGGCATAATCGAGATTTAAACATCCCATTGAATTGTTCAATGAATCTCAAAAGATATAGGAGTTTCAATCCAATTAAAACCTAATAATCTGTTTCGTTTTTCATGGTGGAAATTGGTAAATCGTCATTTACCTACTTTCAAATATTTTATAGCTTGGATTACGGCATCCCTCCTCCAAGTTATAAAATATTGTGTTGGGTCCTAGCCTTAAAATTTCATTTGGGTGTCTTATTAAGGACTCTTTATCTAATCTAAACTTATCTTTCTTCCTTTTCAGATGTCTTCCAACAATGCTTCTGGCTCAAACCCTACTGGCTCCTTTTCTCTCATGAATCTTTGTGGGAGAGTCATCTTTGATGGGACTAATTTCAATGATTGGATTAGGAACATAAGGATGGTCACTCACTATGAAGACAAGAAGTATGTCCTTGATAAGGAGATAAAGGTTATTGATGACTCTTCTGCTACTCCAGAGGAGATTGCTGAGTTCACTACCCATGAGAAGGATGCCACTAAGGTGTCTTGTATCATGTTGGCTACCATGACAACAGAACTCCAGAAATCCTATGAATATTTCTACCCTTATGAGATGCACCAGGACCTGATGGAAAGATACCATCAGAGTGCACGTCAGGAAAGGTATGAAATCGTCACCTCCATGATAACAACGAAAATAAAGGATGGAGAATCCATCACAGGCCACCTGCAGAAAATGCAAAGATTCGTGGACCGTTTGCTAAAGTTAAATGTGAACTTTGATGAGGAGTTAGCAATAGATATCATTCTACACTCCTTACCCTCCTGTTATGATCAGTTCCGCATGACCTATCATATGAACAAGGAGGAGGTCACACTTAGCAAACTTCAAGGACTTTTGAGGACTGCTGAAAGTAGTCTCAAAGGTAAGAATGTTGTTACCACTCCTACCACCGCCCCTATTCTAGAAATCGGGCAAGGTAAAGGGAAAAAGAGGAAGACCCCTTCGAAGGGTACCAAGGGAAAGTCTCTTGTTGGCTCCTCTTCGAGTGGAACCAAAGGAGGTTCTACCACTCCCTCTTCCAACCCGAAAGATGCACAACGCTTCTACTGTCAAGAAAAAGGGCACTGGAAGCGAAGCTGCCCCAAGTACTTGCAGGATGTTAAGGATGGGAAAGTGAAACCCACCCATGCAGGTATTTACACTATATTGTCTAATAACTCACCACATACTAATTCTTGGGTCCTTGATACAGGGTGTGGAATTCACATGTGTTCTGATTTGCAGGGCCTAAAAAGAAGTGAGGATGTGGAGCACATGAAGATAAACTTGATCATGGGGAATAGGAAAGCTTCACATGTCACCAAGATTGGAGTTTATTATTTATTGCTTAGTAGTGGGTTAATATTAGATTTGAATAAATGCTGTTACTCGTCTGAAATGGCAAAAAATATTATTTCCTTTCATGGTTTGTACAACACAAGGATTTACTTTTTGATTTGATAATGAATGTGGTGGTATTAATGCTTTTTATAATGGTGTTCTTTATTTTAAAGCGTTACCTTGTGATGGTGTATATGAAACTTTGTCGGTTGTAGACAACTTAGGAAATAATGTATTGCATATTGATTCTTCCACTAGTTTGGATAAGGCATCCTTGTGGCATTGTCGTATTGGACATGTCAACAAGAAGCGCATAGGCCAACTCCAAAAGGCTGGAGTCTTGGAGTCGTTTGACTTAAAGTCATATGATAGTTGCGAATCTTGTTTACTTGGAAAAGTGACTAAGTCACCCTTCACTGGTACTTGTGCTAGGGGTGAGGGTTTGTTGGATCTCATACATACCTATGTGTGTGGGCCCTTCAGAGCCGCCACAAGGGATGTTAACCGCTTCTATGTGACTTCTACTGATGATTACAGTAGGTATGGCTATAACTACTTAATTAAGCATAAGTCAGAAACCTTTGAGAAATTCAAAGAGTTTAAACAGGAAGTGGAGAATCAGTTGAGTAGGAAGATAAAGATGCTCCGATCCGATCGAGGTGGTGAGTATCTTAGTATCGAGTTCCTTGACTATCTTAAGGAATGTGGAATTGTTTCACAATTGACACCTCCTAGGACACCACAGCTGAATGGTGTGGCTGAGAGGCGTAATTGAACCTTGTTAGACATGGTTCGTTCCATGATGAGTCGAGTTTTATTACCAATCTCATTCTGGGGGTATGCCTTAGAGACTTCCGACCATATCCTTAATCTAGTCCCTACCAAGAAGGTTACCAAAACACCTCAAGAGATGTGGACTGGGAAAGTTCCCACTTTAGACCACATCAAGATTTGGGGTTGCAAGGCATTCGTGAGGTGCAAGACTCACGAAAAGCTCGAACCTCGAAGTGAGCGGTGTATTTTCATCGACTACCCACATAAATCTTTTGGTTATCTCTTCTACAGACCGAGTGAAAATGTTGTCTTCGTGGCGAGCAGAGGAGTCTTTCGTGAGAGAGAATTCATAAGCCAAGGAAACAGTAGGAGGCAAATTGACCTTGAAAAAATTCAAGAGTCAAGCGGTGAAGGAACCTCAAACACTAGCAATCAACCTGAGGAGGAAACTCCTGTTGAGCCAATTGATGAGTCTGTACCTCTGAGGCGTTCCACAAGAGTTAGGAGCACATCCTGATTTTTGTTATGGTTTCCATATTACTACAGAAGGTGATTCGTTTGTCAGTAATAGTACACTGATAAATTTGGATGTACCTAACGACTTCAAGGAAGCCATGGCGGGCCCTGAATCTGCCAAATGGAAGGAGGCTATGGACAACGAGATACAGTCCATGTATGACAATCAAGTTTGGAACTTGGTTGACAATGTATCGGGTCGTAAGACAGTCGGGTGCAAATGGATCTTCAAGAAGAAGACCAACATGGATGGGAAAGTACACACTTATAAGGCGTGACTGGTTGCGAAGGGCTTTACTCAAACTCCGGGAGTTGACTATGATGAGACCTTCTCACCAGTAGTGAATATTAAGTCTATTAGGGTTATGCTAGCCATTGCTGCATTTCATGATTATGAAATAGGGAAAATGGATGTCAAAACCGCTTTCCTTAATGGAAAGTTGGTTGAGGATGTTTACAGGAGTCAGCCATAGGGTTTTGTTGATGCAAAGTACCCTAATAGAGTGTGTAAGCTTGAGAAATCCATCTATGGATTAAAACAAGCATATCGCAGATGGAATCTTTGTTTTGATGAGAAAGTCAAAGAGTTTGGCTCTTCGAGGAGCCAGGATGAGTCTTGTGTATATGCTAAGGCTAGTGGGAGTATAGTTAGCTTTTTGGTATTGTATGTGGATGACATACTACTCATAGGAAATGACATCCCAACCTTGCAGGAGGTTAAGTCCTAGCTTGGGAAGTGTTTCGCTATGAAGGACCTTGGAGAAGCTGCCTATATCCTAGGGATAAGGATATTGAGAGACAGGAGTAAGAGACTAATTAGACTTAGTCAAAGTAACTACTTGGAGAAGCTGCCTATATTCCAAAAAAGGTGACTTACCGATCTAGAGTAACGCCAAACTGAGTAAGACTCAGAGCCCGAGTACAGAGGCTGAGATAGCTGAGATGAGTCGAGTACCATATGCTTCCGATGTAGGCTCGATCATGTATGGTATAGGGAAAATGGATGTCAAAACCGCTTTCCTTAATGGAAAGTTGGTTGAGGATGTTTACAGGAGTCAGCCATAGGGTTTTGTTGATGCAAAGTACCCTAATAGAGTGTGTAAGCTTGAGAAATCCATCTATGGATTAAAACAAGCATATCGCAGATGGAATCTTTGTTTTGATGAGAAAGTCAAAGAGTTTGGCTCTTCGAGGAGCCAGGATGAGTCTTGTGTATATGTTAAGGCTAGTGGAAGTATAGTTAGCTTTTTGGTATTGTATGTGGATGACATACTACTCATAGGAAATGACATCCCAACCTTGCAGGAGGTTAAGTCCTGGCTTGGGAAGTGTTTCGCTATGAAGGACCTTGGAGAAGCTGCCTATATCCTAGGGATAAGGATATTGAGAGACAGGAGTAAGAGACTAATTGGACTTAGTCAAAGTAACTACTTGGAGAAGCTGCCTATATTCCAAAAAAGGTGACTTACCGATCTAGAGTAACGCCAAATTGAGTAAGACTCAGAGCCCGAGTACAGAGGCTGAGATAGCTGAGATGAGTCGAGTACCATATGCTTCCGATGTAGGCTCGATCATGTATGCTATGACTTGTACTCACCCTGATGTGGCCTTTGCTTTGAGCATGGTCAGCAGACATCAAGGGAATCCTAGCAAGGCTCACTGGATTGCGGTGAAAAACATTATCAAGTACCTGCGGAGGACTAAGGACTGGGTCCTTACCCTTGGTGGGAGTGATGACTTGAGAGTAGTAGGGTATAGTGATGCCAGCTTTCAGACAGACAGGGATAATTTCCGCTCTCAGTCGGGCTGGGTCTTTACCCTAAATGGAGAATCAATTACTTGGAAAAGTTCCAAGCAGGAGACAGTAGATGATTAAACTTGCTAATCAGAGTATATAGCAGTAAGCGAGGCCGCGAAGGAGGCAATATGGCTGAAGAACTTCATTGGAGACCTTGGAGTTGTACCAGCTATAAAGGAGACTATGGAGATTTTCTGTGATAACGAGAGTGCAGTTGCCTTAGCCAAGGAACCAAGGGATCACGGCAGATCCAGGCACATCGATAGAAAATACCACTTCATTAGACATCGAATAGAAGAAGGACTCCTCGTGGCAAAGAGGGTATCATAGGATGAGAACCCAACAGATCCCCTCACGAAGGGACTGTGTAGTGTTAAGAATTTACAGCATGCGAGGCGCATTGGGCTGAAGGATGATATTAGTTTTAGTAATTAGATAGCTTTCGAAACTTGTAATAGTTGAAATGTAATTGACATTTGATTTTTAAATAAAAGGTGTTTTTATTTACTAGTATGGTATTGTCTTGTGTCAATCATTTACTGTTGTTTCATTTTGCATGTTTTGACTTCCAGAATAATTGTATTATTCAAACTATCCAAAATCGATCATACTTTGGACGTAGGTATTGAAATAAGACTGTCATGAATTGGGTTTGTAGATTTGTCTAAATTGTATTAGAAATAGCAATTGTTGATGCAACATTCATGAGTGCTCATAATTTCTGAGTATTGGATTCAACCCACGCTCACTTGTATCACTTCATGGAATTTATCTCGAGTGATCATGAAACGGTAATATCATATAATTCATCAAACCAAGATCTATGAGTTATTGACTATGAGTTGGTTATACATTGATAGTACGAAAACGCATCAGTAACATGATGTTATAAAACGTGTTGTTGTGTATAATTTGATGATTAGTTAGTACAAGCAAATGATTCGAAGTTTATATGTTCCTTTTAGTCCCTGGAGGATTAAAAGCGATATCTTGGGCCCATCGATGATTTTGTTTTGACTTATGTGCCGCGCCCGGTCAGAACTGAATTGATGTGTTCGATTAAGTTCTATGTCAAATAAATCGGAAATCGGGAAACAAACTGGTGGACAATAAGTACGACGTTGTTCCATGTATTTGTCCGGCTGATATCTTGAGAACATAGGAGTATATGATCACTTATCAAAAAATGGCACAACTTAGTTCCACGAGACTTTTAAAAGCTACGATTGCTGGTCGGATCCTGAAGTCGTACTTACAACTATAGTTATTAGACTTATCCAAGTGGGAGACTGTTGGACAAGGTATCTAAGTCCATAACTATATTTGGTATGTACTTGACCCGATTTGGCATGGTCCATTTGGGTTGCATGGCATCGGAACAATTTGGATAGACTTATGTGAGAAGAAGATATTTATGATTTATTAATATATTATAAATTTTAATATATTAATATGAATTATTTAATTAGTATTGATCAAGAATTAGTTTGGAATTAATTTTGTGATCAAAAGAGACTAATTAAACAAATGGGGATTGATTTGGTAAATCATTCATTCTTATATAGTGGGCTTACGATCCATAGTTCTTCATGTTGGGCTAAACCCATGTGGTGACCCATGGATACTCCATGGAGGTTAAAACCCATGTATCATGAGGAATGTGGAAAGGCATGAGTTACATGGTGTAACCCTAATCTGCAGACTATATAAAGAAGCCTCATACTAGTAAAATCGGCACTTAAGATGCACAAGTGAGGGCTAGCTGATTTTGGTGCAATAGAATCTTCTCTCAAGTTATTCCAATTGTTGGTGGTGTTGCGTGAAGCATTTGAGGCATCACATTTGGGGTGATGGGCTCACAACATCCTAAGGAATCAAAGCTATAAGAAAGGTATGTCATTCTACTAGAATTTTGTATTACATATACCCCATGATATGCTAGTTAGGATGAAACCTTGGAAAAAAGAAAGTTTTCATGTATAATAGAGAAAACATAGATCCAAGGTTTCTAGGGTTGCATGCACACCATAGGAGTGTTAGAATGCTCAAAACCCAACATTATATGCCTATTGTATATGTATGAGAATTGCATGCTAGATTAGGGCTAAGGATCTAGGAAGATGCCTTATATTCCTGCTATATGGGCTTATTGAATTTCATGCTAGAACTGATTAGTCAGTGATATGATGGCCTGAATAGGATATGTTTGGTTTGGTTAATCAATGCTCGAATGCTACTTGATTTGTGCTTTTAGGAGTTCTAGTTATCTTTAAATAACTAGTAAATGAATACGTTAAGTTACATATTGCGAGGACTAAATAATTTCAGAAGGTTAGGTCTAGCCCTATTTCACAGCTCTTGTTTGAGTCAAACCGTTGTTGGGTAGGACCTCTCATTCAAAGAATTATCTGGTCTTAGTGATATGTAATGGTATTCGCAAGCTTGTTAGGTAAAGGTAACAAGGATTTCTTATTCAGCTGATGGCAGAGAGTAGGTCGGAGAGTTACAGTAGGGTAAGCCTAGGATGAGAATAGCGTGGAGAGTGATAGTAGTATAAGGGACTTGGTGAAGTGAAGGTAATCCTTGACGGAAAGTACTGATAGATGTGGAAGGTATTATGGGCCCATACTACTGAAAGCAGAGGATCCGTACTCGAGTCAAGGAGGGTTGAGATAGAACCAGGGAACTTGTAGTGTGTGAGACCTCTGGAGGTTATGTATGACCATGAAGATTATATGTTTTGTTTCAGAATGGTGGTGACATGACATAGAGCAGGAGGTTTAGGGTCAGGATCAGGTTCGGGATCGGGTTCCGAGCCAGTCGCTGAGGGACTACGTGAGTTCATTGCTTCTGAGATCACGAGAGGCATCCTTGAGTAGACCCCGGTGATTTTCGGGTCGATCAAGGAAGGGATCATTGAGCAGATGGTGGATCGTCTCAGGGCGTTCAGGAGTGACATGGCATCTGGCCAGTCAGGGACACACACACTCTCCTTTAAGGATTTCATGGGATGTGGTGCACCAGACTTCCACGGGGTGAAGGACCTCATCGTGGCTAGGAGTTGGATTGCAGACATGGAGTCTGCTCAATTAACGAGCTTCTGCCCTGAGGGGTCGAAGGTTCGGTACGCTGCAGGATGTTTGAGGGACCGAGCTCGAGATTGGTGGGAGGCGGTCAGTAGCACATTGGGAGCCCCAGCCATTGAGGCTATGACCTGGTCCGACTTTATGCCCAAGTTTAGGGCTGAGTTTGCACCGGATGTGGAGCTTCAGCAGCTGGCCAGGGAGTTTATGGATATGAGGCATACGACTGAGTCGGTGGAGGAGACTACCACCAAGTTCAGGGAAAGGGTCTTATTGGTGCCTCAGTACGCAGAGGATGAGGAGATGCGGAAGACCCACTGCCACGACATGTTGACAGCTGACATTCAGAAACATGTCATCTACTCGGCATGCCCGACCTTGGATGACATGATTGCGAGGGCGAGGGAGAGGGAGATTGATATAGAGCACATCAGAAAGAGGAAGGTAGAGGCTGGGCAGGTTACTGGGGTTTCGGGAAAGAAACCCAAGGGTTTCGACTCTAGGTCGAAGGGCCATCAGGGTCGTAGCCGCTGCGGGAAGTGCGGCAAGCCACATCAGGGGGTTTGTAGACTAGGGTCATCAGGCTGCTATAAGTGCGGAAAGACTGAGCACTTTGGCAAGGATTGTACTGCCCCTACCCCTAATTTTCAGACATCAGACATGATTTGCTTTCATTGCAATCAGAAGGGCCATAAGAAGTCCAACTGCCTGAGATTGACAACAGCAGCGCCAGTGGCGGGGCCAGCTCCAGCGACCCTGCGGATCATGAATGTCCGACAAGGCAAGACAAATGCTCCAGTGGTGAGGAGCCAAGCCTTCCAGTTGACCGCCGAGGAGGTGCGTGCCGCACCGTATGTGGTGACGGGTATGTTTTCTTCTCCCTAACTCTTATTACATGTCGGTTATGATATTTATGTGTTATGTTTATGTGTTTTGTTCAAGATCGTTCCATATGAACGGCATCCCAGTTCAGGTGTTATTTGACTCGGGGGCTACCCGATTATTTGTCTCTTTTGCTCTAAGCAAGAGGTTTTCTGAGTCTTTAGGCATGTTAGATTGTCCTTTAGAGGTCGAGATTGCTGACGACCGATCTGTCCGTGCATCAAAGGTTTTTAGAGATTTCATTTTGAGGTTATATGAAGAGCGTTACCTCGTGGATTTGGTTCCCATTCCGTTGCGTGGGAACAAGGCTATCATCGGCATGGATTGGCTATTCCCTAATGGGGCGGTGATCGACTGTGCGCATCAGCTAATGCGTATCAGGACCCCAAGTGGGGGAGAGTTCGTGATTCATGGCGAGAGGCCACAACGAGGACCAGCTTTGTGCTCAGCAGCGAGAGCTAGGCGCTACCTTCAGCAAGTTTGCGCACGGTACGTCGCCTACATTATGGATACCCGGGAGGCGGGCAAGACAACTATGAGCGATGTGCCAGTGGTGCGAGAGTACCCGAATGTGTTCCCAGAGGAGTTGCCTGGGATACCTCCAGACAGACAGGTGGAGTTTAGGATCAACCTAATCCCAAGTGTGGCTCCGATAACCAAGGCACCATATCCGTTGGCTCCTCCCGAGATGCATGAGTTGTCTGCACAGCTGCAGGAGCTGTTAGACAAGGGATTTATCTGGCCGAGCAGTTCGCCTTGGGGAGCCCCGATCCTGTTTGTGAAGAAGAGGGACGGGTCGTATCGGATGTGTATAGATTACCGGGAGCTGAACAAGGTAACGGTGAAGAACCGTTACCCACTCCCGAGGATTGATGATCTCTTCGACCAGCTGCAGGGGGCATCTTGGTTTTCCAAGATTGATTTGCGTTCAGGCTACCACTAGATGCGAGTCACAGAGGAGGATGTACAGACGACTGCTTTTCGGACTCTCTATGGCCACTACGAGTTCGTGGTGATGCCCTTCGGGCTCACCAATGCTCCTGCCGCATTCATGGACCTCATGAACCGCGTATGCAGACCGATGTTGGATCGGTCTGTGATAGTCTTTATCGATGACATCTTGGTTACTCCAAGACACAGGAGCAGCATGAGGAGCACCTGAGAGAGGTGTTAGATACCCTGAGGAGGGAGAGCTTGTACGCTAAGTTCTCCAAGTGCGAGTTTTGGTTGCGCGAGGTGCACTTTATGGGGAACCTTGTCAACCAGAATGGGATTCTGGTCGACCCGGCCAAAGTGGAGGACGTGATGAGATGGGAGGTTCCGAAGTCTCCATCTGAGATTCGGAGTTTCCTAGGGTTAGCAGGCTATTACCGGAGATTCATTCATGACTTCTCCAAGATAGAAGTACCCTTGACCCGGATGACGAAGAAGGCCGTTGTATTTTGTTGGGGGCGTGAGCAGCAGACAACAATCGAGACGCTGAGGCAGAGATTATGCCAGGCGCCGATCTTAGCCTTGTTGGATTAGTGTCTAAGTCCATAACTATAATTGGTATGTACTTGACCCGACTCGGCATGGTCCATTTGGGTTGCATGGCATCGGAACATTTGGATAGACCGTTTATGAGGAAAAGACATTTTGTGACATATTAATATATTATAAGTTCTAATATATTAATATGAAATCATGTTATTTAATTAGTATTGGTCAAGAATTAATTTGGACTTAATTTAGTGATCAAAAAGAGACTAATTAAATATATGGGGATTGATTGTGTAAATCATTCATTCTTATATATGTGGGCTTATGATCCAAGATTCCTTTATGTTGGGTTTAACCCATGTGGTGATCCATGGATACTCCATGGAGGTTAAAACCCATGGAGAATAAGGAATGGGTAAAGTCATGAGTTACATGGTGTAACCCTAATAGCCACACTATATAAGAACCCCTTTAGTTCAAGAAATTGGCACTAGTGATACATATTTTGAGGGCTAGCCGATTTGAACATGTATGTCTTCTTCTCATGGTTATTCCAAGAGTTCATGATGTTGTGTGAACCATTTGAGGTGTCATACTTGGGGCACTAGGCTCTCAAGCTTCACGGAGTCAAGCAACAACAACAAGGTATATATTCTATCTATTTTAGTATCCTAGTATCAATGTTTTGGTATGCTAGTTAGGATAATACCTTGGATAATCATATTTGCATGTATAATAGAGAAAACATAGATCCAAGGTATTTAGGGTTGCATGTACACTTAGGAGTGTTAGAATGCTCAAAACCCATTAGTGGTATCAGAGCCTAGGCTTGTTTTCAATTATACTTGATGCAAATTGCTGAAAAATGCTGAAAAAGTCGAATTTCGGGCATTCTGGGCACTGGACTCGCCGAGTCCACTGATGAACTCGCCGAGACCATGAAGAAAATCATCCTACTCGTCGAGTAGGTTGATACACTCGACGAGTAGGAGCCCCTGACAGCATATCTTCGAGTTTTTTTTGGCTAGAAATGGACTAGGAACATTACCATAAGCTGTTTTTGAACCTATAATCCTGTTTTTGATGTGGTAATGTTCATACTAATCCAATTTCAAAGATAATTGTCAATAGATTCATGTTTTTTATTAGTTTAGTGATTAGGCTAATTACATGAAAAAGTTTATTAAATTATCTTGTTCTTATGAGTTGCTTAGATTAATAGAAAAGTTAATTGATTATGTGTTTTCAATCCATTTTAATCTAAGAGTTGATTCTCAAATGTGTTTTTGTAACTTGTCCTCAAGTTATATGAAAAGTCACATTTAAGTTTCATAAAACTCATAAAAGTTGGTAATGGTTACAAAAATGAAGAGTCTTGTCCTCAAGTTATGGAGGTTCAAGAGTCACTTCATTAAGTAATAAAATGTGTAACCTTAATTAATTTCATAAATTACAAAATAAAGAAAAGTTATATTCTTTTATTAGTTTAAAGTCTTCCATAACTTGTCCTCAAGTTATGGAACTTGAAGAGTTTTTTTTAATTAAAACTACTTTAAACACATAAGTTATGGAATTAATTAGTTTTGAATAGTTTCAAAACTTGCCCTCAAGTTTTGGAATTTGAAAAGTTTTCTCTTATGAATACTTTAATTCCAAGTTAGCCCTTAGAATTTTAAAAGTTAAAATTCAAACCCTTATACTATTATTATAATTTTAATTATATAGATATGTATAATATAAAGTCAATCTTACCGTTAGTAGGCCTCATTCACGAAGCCGGTCTATAAGGGGGTATAAGGTTACTGCCTATAAAATGGCAGTTTAATGGGTGTCCACTCTCACCCACCGCTTCCTTGACTGGTGGAGGGTCGTTAGCCGAACGGGTAGGAAAGGACTATAATTATCCCTTCATTAAAAGTATTAATGATAAATACTAAGTAACTAAACATTTATAAATTCTCAATCTTAGTTACTTAGGAAAATGTGAATTTGGTGCTAACCCATGAAATTACACTTTGCACTTTGTTTAAGTCAGTTAGTGGAGCGTGTGTGGTTAACCGGCACACTAACTCGTATTTAACAAGGTAGGCAAAGGGTAACTTAATGTTTATCATAGTATCGATGGAGCGTGTGTGGTTAACCGGCACATCGATTGAGGGGTAAACACTTAAGGGTACCAAGTATATTTGCATGGTTATTCACACCTTGTTTTGTGATCCTCGGCATCCCAGTCACAAAACCTGAAGGGCACACTCGAGATTGAAACATGCCATGGAACAGTTCAATGAATCTCAAAAGAATCTAGGAGTTTCAAAATCAATTAAAACCTAATAATACATTTCGTTTATCTTGGTGGAAATTGGTGAATCGTCATTCACCTACCTTCAAATATTTTATAGCTTGGATTACGGCATCCCTCTTCCAAGTTATAAAAGTATTGTGTTGGGTCCTAGCCTTAATATTTCATATTGGGTGTTATATTAAGGACTTTAAATCAACTATCTTGAATATCTCCCAAAAGATGATCTTCCCAAATCCCTTGAAACAAGCTTTCCTAAATGAAGATGATGTCCCATGGAAATCATACTTCTTTCACTTCCTCCATTTATTCTCCCTAACCCACAAGTTCCTGAAAAGTTTAAGGTCACTCTAGCCCTATTGGCAAGCAAAGGTCTATATGTGATCACATCTTGGAGATGTAGTTAGATATTGACAAGCCGGGAGAGTTGGGTGTCAAAGTCTTGAGAAAGTTGGTGACTCAACTATTTTCTAAGTCACATAGTGAGTTCCTTTGGGACTCCTATGAAACAGACTATGACAAGACCCTTAATGATCTTATCTATTTGCTAAGATCAACTTCCTAAAAGTTTTAAAATAAAAGAAATTTTTTTTGATTTTATTTATTTTAAAATATCCTTACAATGGCATTTGTGAAAACTTTTGTTGCTTATAAGATTCCATTAAGAGCAAGAGTGGAAATATGAATTTGATTCTTTCATTTGTGGTAGTGTCTAAATTTACCAAATAAGGAAAGATTCTCATCACCTAAGTTTCAGTTGGATAGAAACTTGGAATCATGCAAGTTGTATAGCATGATGAATAAGAACTTTCAAGCATTGGAAAAATTAAGACTAAGTACTTGTTCACATGGATGTGTGAGTCAAGTAAAGGATCGAGTACACATTCTTGTGCACTGATCAAGCCCACCACAAATAATCGTTAAGACTATTCGTCATTATTTACTAAAATTAGTAAATATGGTTATACTTACAAGCTTAAGTGTAATTCTAAGACATTGGAAAAGGTTTCAATGTATGGCAGAGCGAATAAGAAGAATCAACTTAGGCAGAAAGATAAAAGTTTCTCAAATCTGAAAAGATGGGAGAGTACTTTAGTATCATGTTATATAATCATCTTAATGATTAAGAGACCTTATCACAATTCATCCTCTAAGTGCATTCTGGTAGCTAAGAAGAGGAGCTATGAATTGTTGAAGTGGTTAAATCAAGAAGATGATTTATACTTCATTCCAAAAACAATTCTTAGAGTTATACTCTAAGATTGTAACTTGAGTGACATGTCTTAAAGAAGGTTTAAAACACTTGTCAAATGTAAGAGTAAAAGTTTTCTACTCTTGTACATTTGAAATTGGTAAGTTGTGATGTTTTGGATAAAACAAAGACCAACTAAGGCCAATTGTGTGAAGTGTTTGTCTTGATTAGAATCCACACTATCTCTTGAATATCTGACAAGAAAGTATTATATGTCAAGAGGACAGTGGGAGTCTTAAAGGTCTTGAAAGTCTCAAGAACTAATCACGAATAAAACCTGAAGTTCTTCACTAGCACACGACTTGAGGTTTATAGCCTATCGTGTTGACATATTCTGTGCCCATTCCAATTAAAGTTGGCTTTGCATATGAGTTCTTAGAGTTCTCAATTGGTTGCACAACAACTTGGAAGCAATGGCAGACCCTTGACTGCCAGACGACAATAAATTAAGATTGAGTTCAGTCCATATGAGTTTGAATTTGAAATTATCCTTGTCTTGTGACTATGGTTTTGACAATTCACATGGATAAGAACACATACACCATTAAATCTAAGTGTCATAAGGTTTCTCTCCGATTCATGAAAATGATGGTGAGGAAACACTTTCACTAAGTAGATTTTAGCTAGATAGCAATTGTGATATTTGCATTCTCAAAGTCGTTAGTGGAGCGTGTGTGGTTAACCAGCACACTAACATGGACTTGTGAGAAGTGGTAAAGGTCTAAACAATCGAGACTATGATTACGGCATCCCTTTTCATAGTTCTTTAAACTGTTTAGACACACATGTGAGCTATCTAAGATAAGGTGTATGATATTGATAAAGTTTTATCAAAGCAATCTAGTATCAGAAATCTAAACTTTGGTAAGAAAGTCAATAAAGTATTGATTTCTAGAAGTCCAGCTGATTTCTGATTACATGTCAAAGCTAGTGGGAGCATAAGTGTTATGCTAATAATCATCATGTTAGTGGGAGCATGATAATTATGATAAAGGTTGCAAGTTAGCAATGTTAATTATAGAAAACAAAAGTTTCAATTCGTGAGGCTGCAGGGGTTGAAAAAGTTGTTTTGCTATAATTAAGGGAGAGAAAATTATACTTCATTTCAATTCTAAAAGCTTAGATTGAGATTTTAATCATATTTAGTCAATGATATATATATGAATTTCATGTTGGAATGGCTCAACATAAGGAAATTCTATATATGGGTCCATTATTTGCGTTCTAAAATTCGATTATGATTACGGCATCCCTTTTCATAATCTGAATTATGAGAACTTGACAAATAGAAATGGAAATGTTATAGCAAAAGACTGGTTTAGTCTTTATGTGAGACATCATGACTCGTGTCCCATATGCTTCGGATATAGGATCGATTTCATGTGCTATATTCATCCTTTCTAAAATTTTCCAAATGTCTGGGGAATTAAGAAGGGAAAAGGTCTAGAACTGGATATGACTAAAAGGATTAAGCAATTGTCGATGACAATCTAAGGTTTACCAAAGATTGGTAGCTCAAGGACAGTTGAAGTATAGTGTTAATTCTGAAAGGACCATATTGACATATTCTGTAAGGAGGTAACTCTTGTTCAGAAGTGATAGTCAAAATGGAATATGGAAATGTTTCAAAGTTGGAAATTATTCAATCTGTGTAAGATTAGGAAACTTAATGCAAGAAGGATGTTTCCAAGGAGTTGATCTCCTTGGAATGCTCTGTAATGTTTGTTGTCAAGTCCTTGTGACTTTGTGCATAATCATTACAAGAGGATCAATGCATATAAGTTTAGAATCTAACAGATTTCAGTAAATGGAATGAATTTGGAATTCATGCATTTGCAGTAAGGATTTGGGACTGTGAAAGAGGATCATTGGAGTTATGTCCAATTGATCTAATTCACAAAGTGAAGATCATAGACAAACATAGTATGCATACTTGGTGTATGGCATGACTAGTGTTTAGAAAACATAGTGTACATGCTTGGAGCATGGGACAACTATTGTTTTAAATTCAAGAATAAAGTTGATAGCTGAAACAGTATACAATGAATAATGTGTAATCATATGGTGATAAATAAAAGGTGTTTTATTTATGTTCATAGGTTTTGATACCATATTAGATTCTATTATTATTGTGTTTCATTTTGCATGTTTTGACTTCCAGAATAACTAGGTCGTTCTTCCTGATTGACTAAGTTATTCAAACTATCCACAGTCGGTCATATGTTGGAAGTAGATATGAATCAAGACTGTCATGGGTTGGCTTGTAGAGGTCTAAGATGTTGGACAAGGGGCTACAACACTCATGAGTGCTCATAAGTTCTGAGTATTGGATTCAACCCGCGCTCATTGGAATCACTTCATGGATTTTATCACGAGTGATCATGAAACGATAATATCTTATATTCTTCAAAACTAGATATATGAGTTGTTACTATGAGTTGGTTGTACATTGATTGCACGAAAATGCATTTGGTAACTCGGTGTTATAAAACGTGCCTTTGTGTATGATTCAACAAGTAGTAGAACAAGCCATATGAGTCGAAGTTTATCCATTCCTTTTACCTTCGGTATAAAAGCGATATTTGTGGGCCCCTCGATGATTTGATGATGACAAATAGAAGTGCTTGGCCGAGCCAGGACTGATTTGATATGTTCAATTAGTCAATCGTCATAAATCGGAAATCGGGAAACAACAAATGGACAGAGAGAATGATTATAATCCATGTCTCATTCCATATGATATCTAGAATGGAGGAATATATGATCCCTTATCTAATGGACAAGTCATTGACAAAGGTAAGAGTTCATCTACAAGGTCAGAGTTCGACAGCGGCTTTTGAGAGCTACGATTGCCAGTTGGTTCCTGAAGTCATTCGTAATAATAGTTTTAGACTTATCCAAGTCGGAGACTGTTGGATTAGTGTCTAAGTCCATAACTGTAATTGATATGTACTTGACCCGACTCGGCATGGTCCATTTGGGTTGCATGGCATCGGAACATTTGGATAGACCGTTTATGAGGAAAAGACATTTTGTGACATATTAATATATTATAAGTTCTAATATATTAATATGAAATCATGTTATTTAATTAGTATTGATCAAGAATTAATTTGGACTTAATTTAGTGATCAAAAAGAGACTAATTAAATATATGGGGATTGATTGTGTAAATCATTCATTCTTATATATGTGGGCTTATGATCCAAGATTCCTTTATGTTGGGTTTAACCCATGTGGTGATCCATGGATACTCCATGGAGGTTAAAACCCATGGAGCATAAGGAATGGGTAAAGTCATGAGTTACATGGTGTAACCCTAATAGCCACACTATATAAGAACCCCTTTAGTTCAAGAAATTAGCACTAGTGATACATATTTTGAGGGCTAGCCGATTTGAACATGTATGTCTTCTTCTCATGGTTATTCCAAGAGTTCATGATGTTGTGTGAACCATTTGAGGTGTCACACTTGGGGCACTAGGCTCTCAAGCTTCATGGAGTCAAGCAACAACAACAAGGTATGTATTCTATCTATTTTAGTATCCTAGTATCAATGTTTTGGTATGCTAGTTAGGATAATACCTTGGATAATCATATTTGCATGTATAATAGAGAAAACATATATCCAAGATATTTAGGGTTGCATGTACACTTAGGAGTGTTAGAATGCTCAAAACCCATCAAGCCTTGCCTAAGGGCATGGAGGATTTTGTAGTATACTGCGATGTGTTCATTTTGGGTTTGGACGTAGTATTGATGTGGAGAGGGCATGTCATCGCCTATGCCTCGAGGCATCTGAAGCCTCACGAGGCGAATTACCTGATGCAGGATCTGTAGTTGGGGGAGGTTGTCTTTGCCATCAATATTTGGCGATATTACCTCTATGGGGTCCGTTGTACCATTTACATGGATCACAAGAGTTTGAGGTACCTCATGGATCATTCGAATCTGAACATGAGGCAGCGTCGGTGGCTAGATGTGGTGAAGGATTACGACTGTGAGATCCTCTACCACCCGGGGAAGGCCAATGTTGTAGCCGATGCTCTTAGCCGCAAGGCAGCCCCGATCAGAAATATTTGCTCACGGATGACAGTAGTGACTCCGCTTCTGGAGCAGATCCGGGAGGCCCACCAGAAGGCTATGAATGAGGAACATCAGAAGAGAGAGCGTATTGTGGGTCTGGTTTCCTCCTTCGACTATGATAGCTGGGGGTTGTTAACACTACACCGTAGAGTGTGGTTTCCATATCATGGAGGTGTACGCCAGGTTTTGATGGAGGAGGTGCACAAATCCAGGTTTTCTATCCATCCCGGGGCGACGAAGATGTACAGAGATATTCGTCCTGATTACTGGTGGCCCTGCATGAAGCGACATGTAGCCTGGTACGTCGAGAGATGCCTGACCTGCAGGAAGGTCAAGGCCGAGCACCAGAGGCCTCACGACAAGACACAACCATTGGATATCCCTATGTGGTAATGTGAAGATATTACTATGGATTTCATCTCAAAGCTTCCCAGGACCGCACGAGGGGTGGACTCGATTTGGGTCATCGTGGATCTGTTGACCAAGAGTGCCCATTTCATACCGATCCAGGAGAGCATCTCGGCCAAGAAGCTGGCCGATATCTACATCAGAGAGGTAATAGCATTGCACAGAGTGCCAGTTTCCGTGATTTCTGACCGAGACATGCGATTCACTTCCAGATTCTGGTAGAAATTCCATGACGAGTTGGGTACTCGTCTGCGTTTTAGCACGACTGTTCACCCTCAGACGGATGGTCAGAGTGAGCGGACCATCCAGACCTTGGAGGACATGCTGCGAGCATGCGTATTGGACTTCGTTCGTAGCTGGGATACCTACCTTCCCTTGGTAGAGTTTTCTTACAATAATAGCTACCACGTGAGTATCGATCATCCTCCCTTTGAGATGTTGTATGGGAGGAAGTGCAGGACCCCGATATGTTGGAGAGAGGTTGGGCAGAGGGTCATGGGGAGTACCGAAGTGGTGCTCAAGACGACGGAGAGGATACATCAGGTCAGGAGCAGGCTTCAGACTGCTCAAAGTCGGCAGAAGAGCTACGCCGACAGACGTCGATCGGACATGGACTTCCAGGTCGAGGATATGGTCCTCCTGAAGGTGTCACCTTGGAAAGGTGTCATCTGGTTCAGGAAGCAGGGCAAGTTAGGCCCCAGGTACATTGGTCCTTTCAGGGTTGCAGCCCGGGTGGGCAAGGTGGCATATAGGTTGGATCTGCCAGCCGAGTTTAGTCAGATCCATAATACCTTTCATGTCTCCCAGCTGCGGAAGTGCCTGGTAGACGACTCTGCGGTGGTGCCTCTAAAGGATATTCAGGTGGATGACAGCCTGAACTACATTGAGAGACCAGTAGCCATCCTCGACAGGAAAATGAAGGATCTGAGTAACAAGAAGGTTGAGTTGGTGAAGGTACAATGGCAGCACCATAAGGGCTCATAATGGACTTGGGATCCAAAGGACGAGATGAAGGAGCACTACCCGGAGCTATTTTCATATAGTAGCAGACTTCAAGGAAGAAGTCTAAAATAAGGTGGGAGATTTGTAACGTCCGGTTCCTGGTGTGTATTTTAAATAAGAATTATTCATTTTTGCACGGGGACTCAACGAGTTGGAGGCCCCAAACTCGTCGAGTAGGAATGGGATAGGTTTGGACGCGGGACTTGAAGTCTACTTGACGAGTCAAGGAGCCCCATGGGATAAGTTTGCACCCTATTTAAAGAACTTAACACCGCATTTTGGCCTCCCTCATCGCCTCCCTTAGTCCATAAAACCCTAATTCAAAACCCTAACCCATTGTGAGTGTTCTTGAGCCATTGTTGTGTGTTCTTGGTGATTTTGAAGCTTGAGAAGGAAGAGGAAGCTTCGGGGTTCAAAAGGAAACAAGTAGATCCAGAGTTTGTGCTCCATTTCCAGTTCATTTGAGGTATAAAGTTTATACCTTGACTATACATTTACTAGACCTCTTCATGGAGTAGTTTAGGGCTTTAAGGAGCGTACTTTGGAACCATTCATGGATGCAAGCATGTTCTGGGGTATTGACTAGATCTGGAACCTTTGAGGGACTCTATGGCATAAAGGTGCCAACTTTATGGCCATGGGAGTCCCATGCAACTTGTGAACCTCATTTTAGGGCCTTTTGAGCTAGATAACTCATGCATGAACATAAAGTTTGTAACTTTACGTGTTATATCGACCCTAGGAGACCCGATATACGTTTTGGATGCATTAAGCCCGACTAAAATCGATTGTATGGATTTAGAATTTGGGGAACTCGACGAGATGTTCTTAGGACTCGATGAGTTGGCTCGTAGTTCCCCAACCTTTTCTGTTACTGAGCAAACTTATTGAGTCTAGAAGATGACTTAGCGAGATGGACATGTTTATGGACTTGAAGATCAAAGAACTCGACGAGTCCAAGAATGAACTCGACGAGTTGATAGAAAATGTCCCGACTTGTATGAAGGAGAACTCGACGAGTCCAAGGAAGGAATCGACGAGTCCAAGGAAGGACTCGACGAGTTCAAACAGAAAGTCCCGATTTTGTCATAAGGAGAAACTCGGCGAGTTAGAGAGTAAATCGACGAATTAGCTCGTGAGTTCGAGATTCTATAGAATCATGGGACTCGACAAGTTGACGGATCAACTAGATGAGTTGAGTCAACCAGAATGTTGACTTAGACCAGAAGGTTGACTTTGAACAGAAGTGTTGACCCTTGACTTGACCATTGACCAGAGTTGACCCTTAGAGTGATTATGAGAATGATAGAGTAATTAAAGGAGATTGTTATGTGTAGGGGTTTGAGAGGAGCTGACCCCAGAGCCGAGGACAGTACAACTACTAAATGACACTCGAGGTGAGTTACCTTCCAGTAGAAGTGGGTCTAAGGCCACAATGTCGGCCCACTAGTAGGAGTTGTTTGTTAGATGATTGTCTTTGTGATAATTGTCTGGTATGCCACTACCTGTTATGTTTTATGTGCTAATATGGTATGATGTCATGTGATAGTGGTAGTAGGGGGAATAGTCCCTGTATCAGGTCGAAAGGACCAAATGGGTAAGTCGGGCACCCTGGTATGCCTGACAGTATGATTATGTTATGTTTTTATGTGGTAGTAGTAGGGTTGAAGTAGTCCCTGTAACCGGTTGAGATAAACCGGAGGGGTAGGTCGGACACCACGGTATGTCTGACAGGGGTAGGCAAAGCACCCCGGTATGCCTAGCAGGGGTAGGTTGAGCACCCCGGTATGCTCAGCAGTGTAGGTCGGACACCCAGATATGCCTGGCAGTATGTTTATTATATGGTATGTGGTATGATGGGGGAACTCACTTAGCTTCGTGCTTACAATTTGTAGTTTTGATTTCAGGTACCTCTTCTTCAAAGGGAAAGGAGCCGACGTGACTGCAGTGCATCACACACACGATTTCTTCATATGAGATTTCTGGGAATTGTACTCTGACATTGTTTTATCATGTTGTGATCTGACTATTGATACTTTGGTTTTGATATGAATTGATGCTATAGTGGTATTCAGACAAATGGTTTTATAATTATTATATATAAAAATAAAAAATTTTGGTCATGATTTTGGGATGTTACAATATATTTTCAGGTATAACTTGGGGGCAATTGTTGGGACCAGGATCCTTACTATATCTAGGATCCTCAAATATCCATGATCCTTAGCAACATCAGGATCCCGGTTCAATACCGTTATTATTTTTATCAATATTTATAACGGTCATATTTTGTCTATAACTAACACGTGTGCAGAAGTAGTCAAGGGAAGACCAATTCTCAATGCAGAATCATCTCAACTATGCTAAAGACCCGGAATACTTGGTCAAATAACGCTCAGGAAGCTGGTCATAGAGGATCCCGGAAATATCAGACATCTTGTTCGCTGGATTAGACTATAAATCGACACTTGTAATCTGCACACACCACACTACACTTTACCTTAAGCTTACTTTACGAAATTCTCTACTCATTCTCACTAAGAACTCATTGTAATCTTTACTTTATATCAATAAAATCATCAAGGCAGGTGATCATTATCACCTCCCAAGGTTTTATGCCGGAGATCCTAGCAAGGATCAAGGGATTTCCTTGTAAACCATCGTGTCACTTTTCTTTTACTACTTCCTATTACACAATCTGAACATCACAACCTCTCATTCAATTTGGTTGATTCGTACTTGTGTAATTTTTGACCAAAACATGAGCTATATATCTATTGTCTAGTTTATGTGTTAGAAATATATGTGAGGATATACGATATGTTAACTATATATATATATATATATATATATATATATATATATATATATATATATATATATATATATATATATATATATATATCGATTATTATATAATAACGATAATAGAAATAATATTAGGGAAAAGAATGAAGATTTACTAATGCCTAAAATACTTTGTGATAAACATATACACTAAATTAGGATATTGTTGTCTAAACATAGTTGGTGTTGGGAGTTTTGTAGTTATGTCCGTTAATAAAGATAAAACTTATTATAGATACCTAGTTTAAATAAGTTTGATATCGGGTAGTCTCATTTGGGATATTCGTGTGTAAGTTAGGAACGGAAAGTAGAGTTTTGTCCCTTGACACTTTAGGTGTTGATGGTACGAAATACGTAACGAAGTACAAATTGTATTCCTTTTTGGATGATCGGGAATGGTGGGTCCAGATCAAACAACTGTAATTGTATGTCCGCTTATACTTTTGGGTGGCCATGGATGGTGGGTCCAGATCAGACAACTGTAATGGTATGTATGTACAACCTTTTGGATGGCTAGAACCGGTGGGTCCAAATAAAGCAACTATAAAACTATGTTTGGTCATCTTCCAGATGACAAATACTCGATTATTCTAAACGATTTTATCAGATGTTATAATCCTTCTTGATAATCATAGACTAGGATCTATGATGATCGATTGGGGTGGGTATGTTTTGGTATGAGGGTTTATAGATATCCAAGTCGGAGACACATATATATGTTGTTTTGATAACAGTTGGTTTTGGTAGTATATATATATATATATATATATATATATATATATATATATATATATATATATATATATATACATACATACATATTAACATTGTGGGATTAAAATCCCTATGTACTCACCAGGTTTCCCAATGTGACCCACTCAATTTCTTTGTATCACAGGAAACACTACGAAGGTACAATTCACTTAGAGATTCAAGGAGTTTAGTCCATTGTTACAATAAGTTAAAATAAGGCCTCTAACGATTACGTTTATGCTTATGTTTCTTGTATTAGTTATGACATCCCAAAGTTATAATAATCAATGAAAAGCATTTTTTCAGAAATAATTTTAAGGGACCAAATTTGACATTTATAAATAAAGTGTGTTTTTAAAATAAGCATAAATAAATAAAATGGTCTTTTCTGGCGGAGAGATGTCACAGTTGGTATCAGAGCATTAGTTTAAGCGAACTAGGAAATTAGGGAATTTCTAGACTTAAACTTAGAATGATAAGCAATGATTGTGAGGTGTGTGTCTATTTTACTTTAGGTAGTATACCCGAACTGATACAAGCACTAGAATACTTGGGGAATATGCCTTAATTGCTATTACGTGCTAAATGATTTATATGACAACATGCTATAAGAAGATGCCTTGATTGGTAGAATATATATATATATATATATATATATATATATATATATATATATATATATATATATATATACATACATAATAAGTCAAGTATTATAATATTAAAATACTTGAACCTACGAGCATAGAACCTCATGACGATCACGAGGAGCGGTAGAGTTGTCAATAACGAAGGAGGTCTATCACCTCAGAACGCATGAGCAGGAGTTGCTCATCTCCTGATGGATGAAGTTCGATTAATGATGTAGAAAGCTAGACCAACAAAGGTGTGAGTTCATGGATCCCCTAACGTAAGGGCTAGCTAACGCTAGGGGTGGAATACCAGTGATCAACAAACTGATAATCGTTGAGCGAATTAACCATGGGTTGGTTCCTTCGCATGCAACAGGGGATCAAGAAGGCAATAATGATTACTCTGAAAGTTATCAAGGACCAGAGCAACCAGAGGTCCGAAGGAATGGTGAACCCAGAGGCCATTACAAGTATAAGGAGTTCATGACTTGCAAGCCATCATCTTTCAATGGAAAGGAAGATGCAATTGGAGTTATGGATTGGATTTTGGGGATGGAGCTAGCCATCATCACATGCAGTTGTACCAATAAGTAACAGACTACCTACATTGTAAGGAAATTTAAGGGCTCAGTTGTTCGTTGGTGGAACACGTTGGGTAAATCAATAAACCCTAGTGAGCTATTGCAACTCATATGGATAGAGTTTCTGGTGCATTTTAGGCGAAAGTATTGTTCATCTCAGAACATACTAGAATTGGAAAACCAGTTTCTGACATTGAAAAAGGGCAGTATGACCATCGATGAATACACTGATGCCTTTACTAACAAATTGGAATTCGCCCTGCACATTGTTCCCAACGAACTGTCAAAGATCGACATGTATGCCAAGGGTCTGCCATGGGAATATTCGGTGCCAGTACATCAGGCATCCACTTTTCAAGATTCCATCTGGGTTGCAAAGTCTGAGGAGGACATGATCAAATGGAGAGAAGACGACAAGGTTAAGGTCGGTGAAAAGAGAAAAAATGAAGGTTTTCAAAAAACTACAACAATAGCAAGAAGAAGAAGTTCTCAAAGTCAAGCAATGAGTTTGGGAGCAACCAAGAAGGGAAGTGGTGTGTACAGTGTAAGAAGAAGCATTTCGACGATTGTGTCATCAGCTACAAATGCAAGAAAGTCGGGGAATATCTCTACAAACTGCCTAGTGAAAGGAAAAGGTTGATTCACTTGCGGAGAAGAAGGGCAAATGAAGGCGGAGTGCCCAAATACTGAAAATCCAACCCCGAGGATCCTACCAGCAAAGCCCAAGGGTAGAAGCTACCTAATGATCCTTGATGAAACGGATTCCATTGCAGGAAATCAAGAGTAGGAAACAGCTTATTCGGATATCGATATATGAAGTAGTCATCCTATATAGATAGTAATCGGAAGTGTAGGCTAATATAAGAGGCATAATGTATGAATAAATGTTGTAATCATTTTCGAAGGTCATAAAATTTATGTTTATGTTACATTGTTGTGTGACACCAAGAAATTATGATTTCAACATAATGGATTGGTTACGAATAAATTATAGTATAGTGTGCCTTGTAGGTAGGACACTAAACATGAAAGTATTTATATCAAAGGTTGGGAAGTGGAAATGTGGTTGAAGATATGCATGGAAGAAATCGTAGTGGAGTCTAGGAAATTTGTTGTATATGTATTAAATTGTTTTTGTGATCTTTAGGAAATAATAACTTGGGGGATGCGAGAAAGTTATTTGGATATGTATGAATATGTGTGGAAGGTAGTATGGGCCCGTACTACCGAAAGCATAGGATTCGTACTTGAATCAAGATGAGTCACAAGGCTACTAAGGCACTACTAGTTGAAATTGGTTGATGTCCGTCCTTACCATCGTTTCGGTAATGGCTAACAAGATAAATGTTTTTTCAGACCCTAGTGGTCATATCAAATCAATTCTGACTAATCTATGAAGTAAGTTACTCGGTTAAGGGAACCAAGTTGGATTTAGCATCCAAATTTAGTCAAAAAATTGAAAGGAAGGACAATCGAAGCGATCGACAGAAGTATTGCAATCGCCATTCAGAGTAAGCAGCCACTAGCTAGAAATGTTGCCTACAATAATGTGGTTGTACCATATTAGAACACGAAGGAAGGTGTCCACCATGCTAGAGTCTGACTCAAAGAGACTTGAGTCTAGCTAATGCATCATGCAATAGAAGGTCATAAGGGTATCACCATTCGGTCTGCTATGGTAGTAGGAGTAAAGATCTTATCTTGGACGATTATTAGTTAGTATGGAAAACTTACTCGTGGGATCATCATCCAGCTCTGTTTTGTTGATGATTCTGGGACGTAATCATCCTAAGGGGGAGATAATTGTAACACCTGTAGATTCGGGCTAGTCAATTAAGATATAATAAAGCGTTAAAAATGACTTTTTGATAGAAGATTATTTAAGATAAATAATTATAACCAAAGTTATAGTATATGTGACAAGGATTCCGTACATATAAAGAACGCTCAAATCTAATTTCATAAGAGGAAGTTATGATTTTTCTAATATTTTAGTGTACTAGTGTACGACTCAGAAACAAAAATTGAAAATGGTCGATTGTTAGGAAAAACAATCTTAATGAGAGTTGAAGATCTCATCAATACCTATCCGTTGATATAAAGACAGTCGAGAACAGATAACATATGAGAGAGTTATGAATTTTTAAGGGACTTTAACAGTCTAAGCCTGTTAAAAATATAACTTTAAAAATAAAGTAAAAATTAGCCGACGGAGTCTAAATGAAAGTTGTAGATCTCGTCGATAAGTACACGTGGATATAAAACCCATCGAAAACGAAGCTCGTATGAAGAAGATATGAATTTTTTAAAGGTTCTATAAAAATATGTTCCCAACGGCACGCCCAGACAGAGGGCGCGGCGAGCCTATGACGTTCCAAAGAAAAGGAAACACGTGGCACCTTTGATCGACACATCACCCTGGTCGACTAGATGAGCGACACGTAGGGGACATGGTGCTTAAAGCGCCTTCGTTTTTAGGCTATAAATTGTTGTAGTGCTCAACATTTCTCTTCACACCTCTTGTCCATTTCTCTCTAGATTACCTTCTATCCTTTTAGCCTTTTTCTCTCGAGTTCCCGATCCCTGAAGCAAAGCCCTGCAGTGTCAGATAGCCGGCGAATAGAAGCTCCTGGATCAGAGTTCCGCCTGCATAATTCCCGGCTTTCATCAGAATACTATGTAAGTTAAGCTACACTTTTTTAATTAAAGTGTAACTTTTAATTATAATCATAGTCATTATTATAAACCTATAATTAAGATTTATCAGTAATTAGTCTTACTGATCTACTTACATGGATTATTTGTAGGTTGGATTTAGTGAGGTGTTTATGGTGGGATTCCCAAACAGTATACTCTGTATGCCAAACAGACCTTACCTCCGATCTGATCCTACCTGGTTGTTCTTTACTTGATAGATCTTGATGTAGATATTGGGATTGTTGAGGAATCTAGACTATCATTAGTCGTAAGGAATATCAGACTGAGACTTAGTAATGTGAACCTAGGTCACGTCAAGGGAAACGTCAAAATGCAAAGGCGAAACGTTGCTCAGATTCTGAGGCATCCAGTTTTAACAAGTGAGTGCATAGTCTTTTTCATGAACACAATTTTAATACAAGTATTAATTAAAGTATTAAATATATGTTAGAAAGTTTATATGTGAGCCATATGTATATTTCTTGTTTTATGTGTTAGAAATATATGTGAGGATATACGATATGTGAACCAAATATGGTTTTATATATATATATATATATATATATATATATATATATATATATATATATATATATATATATATATATACACACACATATAATAACGATAATAGAAATATTATTAGGGAAAAGAATGAAAATATATTAATGCCTAAAATACTCTGTGATAAATATATACACTAAATTAGGATAGTTTTGTCTAAACAGAGTTGGTGTTGGGAGTTTTTTAGTTATGCTTGTTAATAAAGATAAAACTTATTATAGATACCTAGTTTAATTAAGTTTGATATCGGGTAGTCTCATTCGGGATATGCATGTGTAAGTTAGGAACGGAGAGTAGAGTTTTGTTCCTTGACACTTCAGGTGTTGATGGTATGAAATACGTATCGAAGTACAAATTGTATTCTTTTTTGGATGATCGGGAATGGTGGGTCCAGATCAGACAACTGTAATGGTATGTCTTCTTATTCTTTTGGGTGGCCAGGGAATGTGGGCCTAGATTAGAAAACTATAATGGTATGTTTGCACAACCTTTTGGATGGCCAGAACTGGTGGATCTAGATCAAGCAACTATAAAAGCATGTTTGGTCATCTTCCAGATGACAAACACTCGATTATTCTAAGCAATTCATCAGGGGGGATAATCCTTCATGATAATCGTTGACTAGGATCTGTGATGATCGATTGGGGTGGGTATGTTTTGGTATGACGGTTTATAGATATCCAAGTTGGAGACACATTTATATGTTGTTTGGTAACTGTTGGTTTTGGTAGTATTAAGATATATATATATATATATATATATATATATATATATATATATATATATATATATTATAACATTGTGGGATTGAAATCACTATATACTCACTAGGTTTTCCAACCTCCCACTCGGTTTCTTTGTATCACAGGAAACAGTACGAAGGTACAATCTACTGAGAGATTCAAGGATTTTAGGCCATTAATACAATAAGTTAATGTAAGGCATGTAACGATTATGTTTATGCTTATGTTTCTCATATCAGTTATGACATCCCAAAGTTATAATAATCAATGAAAAACATTTCTTTGGAAATACTTTTACCAGACCAAATTCCGCATTTATAAATAAACTTTGTTTTTGAAATAAGTATAATTAAATAAAACGGTCTTTTTTTCCGAGAAAATTGGGTATGTCACAGTACATACATGATAGTCCTTTTTCTATACCCTCGATTGCAAAGAGATGAAATAGTTGTTGGGGAGCGATTGCCAATATACCTAAAATACTGGGGAATAAGAATGTGGCAATTTCGGACCACTTTTGGCTATCAAATAATGCAAATGGAACAATTAAGTAGAACCGGCCATTAGATCCATCAAGGTTATACTCAGTCTCATCATTCATGAATCACATCGACATGTCAATCTTTCCGCATACCAATGGTAGATGGTCATGGAATTCATTGGTCCCTAATATACTAAATATTTTAGCTTGGCAAACCGGCCATGGAAAACTCCCTTCCATGGCTAATCTCTCTAAACATCACATTAGTTCGTCTAACTTGTGCAATATCTATAATGGAGCCCCAAAAAACCAAGGATCATATTTTTGTGGAATGCCCAATATCCAAAAAGTCTGATAGTAGGTTTGCAAATGGTAGCGATTGTTGGACTCTCCCATCAACTCAGATTAAGATATGTTGAAATGTAAAACAATGCTAAGGGGTCAACAAATGTTGTCAAATATCCAAAAAATTATCACGTTTTATGTTTATTTGGGTGATTTGTGGGTACAAGAATCTTTAATCTCATTATCCAAAGTTCAAAACAACATCCGGTGCTGGCTCATGAGGTATAAACCCTTTCATATTTATGGATTAATGCACAGAAATGAAAAGGAACATCTAAGATGGTTCGAATGGAGTCGTAACCCTATATTAGAATGTTATAGCATGTTATAATTCTCCTTTACTTACTTATTGCTTTTGTATGTTCTACAACAAACTCTCTCTTTGTTTTTACCTTTTAGCCCTCACAAAAAAAGGTAGTCAACATACAATGGATGCACTTAGGTTTTTTCCCCATATTGCTTTAACTCAACACACCAGTTTAATGTTGTGACCGTTATTCAACAAAGGTAAATTATTGAAAATAGGTTAGAGAAACAAAAAAGATGATTCAACCTCCTTCCCTACCTTTCTTACTCTTGTCGCCAACCACCACTTACCAACAAGAGGTCATCATCTTCTTCCACCACCGAGCATTTTCGTTCCGACCACTACTTCCCCAAGGTATTTAAGGCTTATATGAAGCTACGAGATTACCAAGAAAATAATCAATCACAACTTGTTGAATTGGGGCTTTAGGGATGATAAATCGGAGATAACGCATCTTATATTGGTCTTATTTACTTTGTGTAGTACATGCAAGTCACCATTCTTGCTGAATCGTACATTTTCTACGAGGCTATATTGAACCGAGAGTACTTTAAGGGCTCGAGTTCCAAGGATTTGAAAGATCAAGGGATTATGTTTAAGGAATTAAAGTTTTAAGTCGGCCTTGTGTTAGTTTCATTAATTTTGATCGTTGGGAGATGATTAAGCTTCTTTGCAACATCTCGATTTCTAGGTATTTTATATTTTGACCCTTAATATGAGCATTGTTTGCAAATTTGGTCCCAAATGGTATTTTAATGAAAATTAAAGGTTGCATGCGTACATTGGGCGTATGTGGCCAGGGGTCAAACCCTAATTTTTAAGGTTTAGACCCTATTTAAACATCCTTATCTATTTGAAACCTTTTCATTCTTCAGCCTCCACCTCCATATTCGACCTTAGCTAACCCTTATCCATTTTTGAGCATCCTTGAGCCATTAGTGCGTGTTTTGATGTTTATAGAGGAAGGAAAAGGAAATAAGAATATCTTGGAAGCTTGGAGAAACCTTGGATCTAGAAGTTTTGCACCCTCCTACATCTCCAAAAGGCATAATGTCACACCCCCAAACCGCAACGGCAAAAACATTCGGGGGCGGAGGACGTCGTGTATAGTATCACAACAATTGAATAGTAGTAATCAAAGCAACAACAACCATTGTATTGATATTAAAATGTTTACATTGTATTCGAATCATATATGATTTACTCCAAAAGTAAATAGCAAAGTAAAGACTTGAAGCTACTATGCTTCGTCTTCCAGGAACCTGGGGCGTGTACCTCTCTACTAGTGTCCTGAGAATACAAGTAGTTTTTGAAAGAGTGTCACCATTAAAGTTGGTGAGTTCATAAGCGTTTGGTTTTAGAAAAACAGGTTCTTTGTTCTTTGTAAAACATGATGTGTTTCTCCAGAAAATCCTATATTTTCTGATGTGATGAAAAATAAGTGAAATGACTCGTACTAGTTCCTTCTACTAGTACTTAGTGTATACAAGTTATATACAATTCATATCGAACAGACAATTGATTGTGTAATTCTGTCCCAAGCCCACAACCAAACAAGGAACAGGAAATGAGGCGGAAGCCACACATTCCACTGCATGTCGAATCCTCATTGTATATCACTCTAGCGTATTCACTAAGTACTTGAAGAGTGAACTGTAGTGGTCCTTTAAGATATGATGAATGTGTTCCTTCAGAAAATCCTATATTTTCTTAGTAAGAATTATGATGATACAAGTTCCTTCTATAACCACTTAATTTGTACTAGTTATATATAAACTAATATCGAACGGACAGTTGAATGTGTGGATATGCCCTAACCCCACAACGAAACAAGGAACAGGAAATAAGGCGGAAACCACACATTCCACTGCCTATCGGATATTCTTCATATATAACCTGGATGTATAAACTAGGGAATTATAGAATTAACAATGATTGTTCGTTAGTTGAATGATAAACCGTTTGCTTGTAAAATATTGATGTTTGCCCTGGAAAATCCTATATTTTCCATAAAAGTGAGTTGTTGTCTTAAAGGTTTCAAAACTGAAAGGTACAAGTATTTATCCATACTTAAGTAGTTAAAGTGTAGCTCTATTGTTAAATAAAACTAGCCGAAAACGTGTTTATTCTGTAAACTGGAAGTGATGTTACTACCCTCCTATGATCGCTTAGTACATACGAGTTATAGAAGCGTAGATCAAACAGACTGTCGATTGGGTGACTCTGCCCTAAGCCCATAACCAAACAAGGAACAGGAAATGGGCAGAAGTCACACATCCCACAACATGTCTGATGTTTATTTCATATCAGCCTTGTGTATATACTAAGTAATCACATAGTTATTAACCCTGGAGACTGTTTGTTAAGTATATTTTTATGTGAACGAGTCGTTGTTTTATCCATGTGAGTTTTTATAACCATACTGATGGACGTTAAACCCTACGACATACTTCGGACGTCGTAAATGTTAATGACGTTTGTCACCCAGAACGACTGTAGCTAATAGTCAGGGCGCGGGATTGTCAGTCCCGTATAGATCTATACACAAACTCACGCTCTCCCTCCAAGAGACTCTGGTTCATAAGGTTAGACTTCCCTTGGTACTTAGGTAAGTACTCGAAGACGTGTCTCACAAATTTGATCCCTCAACGAATTTGCGAATAATACAATGAAAAACCTTTTTGTAAACAACGTGTAACCTTGTAAAAGTAGTTTGTTCGTTCCTTAAACTATAATTAATATAGTTTATAAGTTTGTTTCCGTGTTTAAGTCTGTGCTTGTAAAATAGTTGGTCTTAACATGTTTTGTAAATTGTTTGTAAGTCTAGTAGCCATAATGTTTGCCGTGTTTAATAAGTTTCGCGTTCACTGGCATGCTAATGGTAAAAAAATATAATAAGCAAAATTATATTTTTAAACACAAGATTACTTGTGTTTTACTTGTATCCCCACCCCCCTAAAACATTAAAAATCTTGGAAAAATATGGGGGTATGAACTGACCTCGAATGTGTGTGCTCGGTTGAGTTGCGAAGTGCTAACGGTAATCCTCAGATTAGAATACGTAACAGTAGTCATATCCTAAAAATAATTATCCCCGACGTCGTATTTAAATTAATAAGATATTAATTTAAATAATAAATTAAATGATGATTTAATTAGTTAAGGAATACTTACAATATTTATTTGGAATTGTTAGGGATGTTTGAAATGGGTTCACGGTTGAAAAATGGAGTTTTCGGTTTGGGTTAATGTGTTTACGGTTGGATCTTGGCAATTGCTTGAAGATTTGAAAATTTGAATAAATGTTCTTGGTGTTCTAGGTGTAAATATGAAGATCTGGGAAAGAGTCTTATGAGTTTATGGTGTTCACGGATGATAGTTGAGAGCAAATTGTGAAGTGTTTACGGTGTGAAAAGTGGGAAATTAATTGGTTCATGGGTGAAAACATATATAGGGGGTGTTTACGGATCATAATGGGGTTGGGCCTTGGGATTTACGGATTTAGGCCAACCGTAAACACCATTTTGCATTGAAATTAATTTGTGAACTACTTAGGAATTAATGTCTAAACCGTGAACACCACATGGAAATGAATTCAAGTCCGTAAACCCTTTCCCTTAATTGTTTTGGACCGTGAACACATATGTGCATTGATTACATGGGCGTAAACTCCATTTCTTTTAATTACTTTGGGTGAAAACTCATTTAATGGCTATATTTAATGGCTATATTTATGATTTACACCCTTAGTCTTTTATCTTATGTTCTGTTATAATCCTCTAATTTTGATTAGGTTTCAATCCATACCTCTTTGTTAATTCTTTAAACAAGCCCCAAGGCTATAGATGATAAAATGCAACAAGAATTGCAATGTAGTTTCACTTGTACTTGGTTAGGGTTTAGGCTTTACTTGATCTAAAAATTTCGAGTTGTGAGATCATCCCCCGTTAGAGAGAATTTTGTCCCGAAATTCGAATTCCTAAGTGGTTACTCATGAACTAGGGAGAGAGGTGGGTACTTCTATTCCATATCATCTTCTTGTTCCCAAGTGAATTCTGATCCTCGCTTGGCATTCCAGTGGGTCTCCACTGTTGGGTCCGTTGTTCTGATCGGTAAAAAGTGTGTGGGTTTGACTTACTTGTCTATATTCATTCGAATGGTAGCATGTATGCTCGTAATCCTAGGCAGTTTTTGTCCTGAAGTTCATGGTAGGACCCATACCTGGTTCATCTATCATTGTCTCATGTATACAAGTTGTATATAATTAAGATTGACAAGATGGTCGGATGGTTGACTCTTCCCCAAGTCCACAACTAGACAAGGAACAGGAGATAGGGTGGAAACACACATCCTAAGTCCTTAAAATCTTAATTATATACCACCCTCACGTATACACTTAACAGTGATATGTTAACCGTATTTGTACCTATCCTCTGTGCTTGAACTTGACTTGCTGCATAATTGGTATTCCCAAAAGATCTGATGGGAATACTTCGGGAAGGTTGTGGAAGGATATAATACCCCTCGCATGAGTACTTCGGGGGTTTGAAACGAAAGACGATTCTGAGGTCGGTTTTGGGTTTGTCGTTAAGAGTGACGAGAGTTTCGTTGGTCGGTCAGTTAGAGCGAAGGTTCGTTCGGTAGTACACGTGATTGGTATGGTGAGGAGCAAGCCAATCCAGGTCGGATGACGTCGTCGTAACTTCTTATTGACACACGTGTTAATTTGGTTCGGAAGGCGTGTTTGTTAGAGCGATAGTGTATCCTATGTGTACGTCTCTAGTGCTTTCAGTTTTATCCTTGTTATTACTACTACGAGCATTTTGTACTGCATTAAGCGAGTACTAACAGTAGGAGTGTTCCGATGGATGGTATTGATACTTAATATTATGATCTCCACCAGGTCCATCTATAATCGCTTGTTGTCTACAAGTCATATATAATTAAGGCTGGGAAGACAGTAGACTGAGTGACTCTACCCTAAATCCACAAACAGACAAGGAATAGGAAATAAGGCGGAATCACACACTCTAAGTCTATAGGTTCTTAATTATATATAACTCAAATGTTTACACTAAGCCATTATAGCTTACCTGTAAGGATACTTTAGTTTTATATGAACGATGTGCTTTGTTTAGACGAGGAAGCAGTTTACAGTTAAGATCTGGTTGGTAACAGTTTTCGCAAAAATTTAAGTTTAAAAAAATACTTTTATTTTTATTTATAAAACGTACCGCTGTTCTCAGGTGGTTCCGGGATAGTCTCTCATGATGTAATCATCAGCACACTTCCATCTTCGCTGGAGTTCCTTGCCATTGGACAATCTCTCTTGTAGTGTCCCGTTTCGCCACACTCGTAACAGGCCTGGCTTACTTCGTCGAATGGGACCTGGGAGATTGGTCGTGTCGGTGCCCTGCAGAAATGGATAGTATGTCCCTTCCTGAGGCAGTTCTTGCAATACATATTTTGGCATACTCCGATATGTGGAGGTTTCACTTATTACACTTCGGGAGGTTTCCAGTATATTGAATGTCGAGTGCTGGAGTGGCTGGTATCATGGCAGCATGAATCACAATCATTTGTTGTCTATTTGAGGGATCTTGTGTTGACTGTCTTTTCTTCTTTCTCCTGGATTTTTGTTTATCGTCATACCCTTTGGTTGACTCAGGAACGGGGGTCATTATGCCTTGGCGGACTCCATGGTCCATCAGTGTTCGAGCCAGACGCTTGGCACTGTCGAACGTAAGGGGTTTCGCTGCTATCACGTTTCCTTGGATTGGAGGAGGTAGTCCCTAAATGTATCTCTCTACCTTCCTGCTCTCCGGGGTAACCATCCCAGGGCATAGCGCGGCTAAATCGATGAATCTATCGGTGTAGGCTACTATGTCCGAGCCTACCATGGTAAGGTTCCACAACTCTTGCTCTAGCTTTTGTATCTCGCCCCTCGGCCAGTACTCTTCTAGCATCATCTTTTTTAGATTCTCCCAGCCCATCGCGTTTGCCACTGGTAGGTTCAGTGACTTGACATGGATATTCCACCATGTCAAGGCTCTGTCAGAGAGGGTGCAGGAAGCAAACTTCACTTTGCTCCCTTCTGGGCACGTGCATATCTCAAAAATCGACTCCGTTTTCTCGAACCATCTTATTAGGGCGATGACTCCCCCACTTCCATCGAAGGATTTGGGTACATAATTCATGAAGTCTTTGTAAGAACACTCTCTTGTGCGTCCGTGGCTTTCTCCGTGGTTAGAGTTGTTAGTACCACTACCCGATCCACTGGTACCACTTGCGTGGATTTGATTCATGACAGCTGTCACTGCGGCTGGTACTGTCGCCTGAAAGACAACCGGATCATACTGTGGAGGTGGTGGCGGTGGTGCATTGTTTTTGTTTCTGATCGACTTCTTCGGTGGCATCTTTCTGCCATAAGGTTTAAAAGATGAAACGGTGGTAAGCCTTTAGTAGTGGTTACTAGTCGAGTGTTATTTGAATCTAAGTTACTTTAGTTCTAAGTATATCATGTTCTGACTTTTGAAAGCAATTCATAACAGAGGTCTATGTATAATAGACTTATGAATTTTTAGTAGAAATCACCTTTTAACTGAAATCCTGTGATCTGGTTTACTGTTACTAGTTGGTACTGAAGTAGCGATAAGCCTAACACATAATGTGAGTAGTGTAATCACTGACTCACTAAGTTATGTTAATTGGTTAATTATTAGTGTGACGCGTAAGGTGATATACCACCTCGCACGCCTCGTGAGTGGTTTCCTCTGTTCTCTGTCCTAGTTATGGTTGCCTTGGTTTCAACTGTAGGAATTTGTTGTCTCTGGACTTTCCTATGGTGTTCTTGTTCTCCGTAGGTGTGTTGAATCCTTACGCGTAAGGTGATATACTCTATGATGGAAAGTCTGACTCCTCGTATGATTCCTTATCGGAATTCACTCTATGAATCCTCTCTTGTTCTCCCTTGACTCCTATGTTGGTTGTTGTAGCGGAGTGGCTATATCTATCTAGGTTATTCGTGCAAGAATGGGAATTTCTAAAGAATCTTATGAGATTAAGTAAAACATTTCTTCTGAAGTTTTTGATGATCCAAACTGGGTCCTCCTATAACCACGCAGTTCATGCAAGTTTTATATAACCAAGATCAAATAGACCTTCGAATAAGTGATCCTACTCTAAAATCACAACCAAAAAAGGAACAGGTAGTAGAGAGAAGATCACAAATTCTAAGTCTATAAGATCCCAATTATATATAACCCTGGAAGCATACACTTCACAATTATAGACCTGCCAGCAAGGGTCTTTTAGTGTTCCATAAGTTAGTTATAGTGTCTAAAATACTCCTATAGTATTTTAATTGTATGATTGTTTCTGACGTTTCTTGGTATATGGACTTGGTAAGTTTTCAAACTTATTGTTATCTTATAGTACCATAAAATACTTCTATAGTATTTTAACTTTATGTTTTGTTATAGAGATCCTTTGTATATAGGGTTGGTAAGTTTTAGACTCGTTGCAACACCACTATCACTCCCAAACACATGTTGGTCGTATCTCAAATAAATATAGTTGATCAGATTATATTTATCCCAAATATGATTACATAACTGCCTAGGTTTGACTGTAGTGTCCAACATCTAAATACTTTTGTTTTGTTCTTCTTGTGATACTTGTTCTTATTATGTATGCTTGTTCGTATACTTCTCTTAAAATACTTATATTTTAAAAGTATACTTTTAGTCAGAGCACATCGGCCCCATTGTATTTATAGTTGTATATCTTTTATGGGTTGATATACTGAGTTCACTATAAACAATGCTTACCAATCTGTCACACCCCCAAACCGGAATGGCGGAAACGTTCGGGGGCAGAGGACGTCATGTACGGTATCACAACAATTGAATAATAGTAATCAAAGCAACAACAACCATTGTATTGATATTAAAATGTTTACATTGTATTTGAATCATATATGATTTACTCCAAAAGTAAATAGCAAAGTAAAGACTTGAAGCTACTATGCTCCGTCTTCCAGGAACTTGGGGCGTGTACCTCTCTACTAGTGTCCTGAGAATACAAGTAGTTTTTGAAAGAGTGTCACCATTAAAGTTGGTGAGTTCATAAGCGTTTGGTTTTAGAAAAACAGGTTCTTTGTTCTTTGTAAAACATGATGTGTTTCTCCAGAAAATCCTATATTTTCTGATATGATGAAAAATAAGTGAAATGACTCGTACTAGTTCCTTCTACGAGTACTTAGTGTATACAAGTTATATACAATTCAGATCGAACAGACAATTGATTGTGTGATTCTGTCCCAAGCCCACAACCAAACAAGGAACATGAAATGAGGCGGAAGCCACACATTCCACTGCATGTCGGATCCTCATTGTATATCACTCTAGCGTATTCACTAAGTACTTAAAGAGTTAACTGTAGTGGTCCTTTAAGATGTGATGAATGTGTTCCTTCAGAAAATCCTATATTTTTTAGTAAGAATTATGATGATACCAGTTCATTCTATAACCACTTATTTTATACTAGTTATATATAAACTAATATCAAACGGACAGTTGAATGTGGGGATCTACCCTAAGCCCACAACCAAACAAGGAACAGGAAATGAGGCGGAAACCATACATTCCACTGCCTATCGGATATTCTTCATATATAACCTGTAAGTATAAACTAGGGAATTATAGAATTAACAATGATTGTTCGTTAGTTGAATGATAAACCGTTTGCTTGTAAAATACTGATGTTTGCCCTGGAAAATCCTATATTTTCCATAAAAGTGAGTTGTTGTCTTAAATGTTTCAAAACTGAAAGGTACAAGTATTTATTCTAATGCCCGTGTTTCTAGGCTAGGCATTAATATTGATGTGATAGTCTAGGTTAACCTTTGTAACTCATTTTGAAGAAATGAAAACGAAATATGTGAATTTTATGTGTTTTATGCTTAATTACTAGGAGTTAATTAATTAAGAATAAAAATGAGCGTCGAAAATAAATATTAGATAAAGCCGATATCTATTAAGAAAGTTGTGGTGGTCGTGACAAGGATTACGGATATATAAAGAATACCGAAATCCGAGTTATAACGAAGAAGTTATGACCTGTCGAAGTTTTGCGTCAAAACCGGCACGGTGCCGAATGTCGTAAAAAGTGAGTTTTTGATAAACTACTTTTAAGCCTTAGTGATCTAAACAAAATTCGTAGTGCTCGTTAAACCTAGAGTATGTATAAAAAGAACGCCCAAATCTGACTTCGTATGAGGAAGTTATGATTTTTCTAAGTTCCAGTTTAGCAGTAGACAGCTAAAAAAATCGAATTTTAGATCAAGTGATTTTTAGCCGACACAACCTAAACGAGAATCGAAGGTCTCGTCAATAGTAGCACAACGGTAAAAAGACAGACGAAAACGGACGTCGGATGAAGAAGTTATGAATTTTTAACGGATTTCCTGTCCCGGTCTGTTAAAAATAATAGTAAAAAAATTAAAGTCAAAATTAGCCGATGAAGTCTAAACGAAAGTTGTAGAGCGTAATTTACCTACGCGTGCATATAAAGAACGTCAAAAACGGAGCTCGTATGCGAAAGTTATGGATTTTAGAAGTTTTGGCGCAAAAATCAAGAAAATTTGCAAAATCCGAGAAATTTCGCAAGTTGGACTTCGGCCACGTCACCCTCGCTCAAAACGTGCCACGTGTCCGAAATTTGATGAGTCACCGAAGCCACCTAGTGAGGCGTGTCGCCTGCCCTCGCATCCGAAGTTCGGTCCAATGGGAGTGCGACGCGTACCCTCTTCTGACGTGTCCGAGCCTCGCAGGTGTGCCACGAACCCTCCTCCTCGAACCACTAGACCTCGGTCCAATCAGAAGGCCACAGCAAGACCCTCGCATGTGCGACCCACGTGACTTCGCTTTGGATCTGCTGACGCGTGGAGGCTTCTCATCCCTTGGATCAGAAGCCTCGCCCCTATAAATAGGAGGGTGCGAGTCCTCCCGGGGATACTTTGAAAAATTGTCAATTTTCACCCTTCTTTCAATATTTCTTTCATTCTAACTTCCCCCAAAGCCCCGGTATTATACCAAACACCCGAAACATGTCCCGAAGTGCCCGAGAAGCCCGAGAAATTTATCTTTTCGGTTTTGAAGTCCGACCCTCGCAGAGCCCGGTTTCTCAATAAAACTCCCGATTATCATCAAATCATGTGAGTGTGTAGTCACTTTCATCTTACACCTAGATATGAAGTATTTTCTATAAAATACGTGTTATGTGTAATTATATTAATTGTTTATTTAAGGTGACTGTTGAATAGATGTTTTATACAAGTTTTAAACTGTATATTTATTTTATCTACAAATATGTTGTGTAGAACATGGGTAGACAAAATAGTCGATGTGTGTTAAAATTGTGAGAGGCCTCGATGTTGTTGTCGTTGTTGTTGTTGTTGTTGTTGTCGTCTAGCGGAGTATAGATGACGACCACGGACCTTTCTAGACAGTCCGGTGGCACACTAGCAGGTTCGCAACTTGTAGGTGTTGATGAACTAAATGTTCATTGGCGTACTCCATCCCCCTCATGGTTGCCTTTAGGACATGTATGGCTGAGGAGTCCCATTAGCAGTAGTGTCCATCCCGATGATATTCCTTAGGCTAGGTCCCTTGTGATAGGTGTTTAGGGACGTAAAGTGAGGACAATGGGAATGGGCAATCAGGGTTATTATTGATTGGTGAACTTAATAAGTTTATTATTATTGTGGGTTGAAAACCCTATATGCTCACCAGGCTCCCAAGCCTGACCCACTCAGCTTTTTATGTTACAGGTAGTGGACCTCGAGCATAGTCGGAGGATAATAAGAGATTTTTGGATTATAAGCCAGTAGTTGTAAATAACTGTTGTAAGGCTTATAATGTCTTGTTTATGCTTTTGATCTGTATCGGAACATGACATCCCGAGGTTTTGATATGAAATGAAATTATATATTTCTTAAAGAAAGGTTTTGATAAACTTTTATCATGTTTTGTTTTGGGGACCAATTCCGCAACATCTTTTAAAAGGATTTCTCTGATTTTATTTTAAAAAGCATAAATTAAATTGGTCTTTTCTGGCCTAGAAATTAGGGGATGTCACTGTTGGTATCAAAGCATTAGTTTAAGCGAACTAAGAAATTGTAGGATTTCTAGACTTAAACTTAGAATGCTAAGTGATGATTGTGAGATGAGTGTCTACTATATTTTAGACACGAGCACTAGTTTATTTTAGGAAAGATGCCTAAAATACTTTTATGTGCTAAATGATATATGTTTGCCATATATGCCATTATTTATCGGATCTATGGTCTGTTGCCGACCGGATCTGGAAACCTTATGTGTGTAGGATTCTAAGCGTATGATTACGAGATTAGACCTAACATGTAAACGTTTCGGAGTGATAAGGGGATTGAAATACCTATCAAGGATAAAGACCTAAATTCGCCTTATTCAGTATATAGATTATAATGGCAAGAACTCGAAGTGGAGCGGGAAATGCAAACAGAAACCAACAACCTCAACCTCAAGTGGTGGAACAGGTGCCTATAGTAGGAGCTGCACCAGAACCCATCATCATGGCTGGAGTACGAACTATGATTCAGACCATGATGGCTTAACAGAGGGAGGAATTGAGGCAATTGTTGCTGATCAACAGGGATGAACCTTCAGTTCCTGTTGAACAACGTGAATTAAATGACGATCAATCTGAAGAAGGAAACAACAGTAGATCTGTTGGTCATAGTGAACCGCTTGTGGTTGGGAGAAATAACCACGAGGATAGAGTGGAGAGAAATGGGTGCAAGTATAAGGACTTTATGACTTGCAAGCCATTGACCTTCACTGGAAAAGAAGATCTTGTCGGAGTAATGGATTGGATCTCAGAAATGGAATTGGCTTTCATGACTTGTGGTTGCCAAGGCAAGTTACAAACCACATTTGCAGTGCGTCAGTTCAGGGGTAGTGCTGCTCGTTGGTGGAACACTTTGGGGAAAACCCTAAGCCCTAATTAGCCACTGTAACTGACTTGGGCAGAGTTCTTGGTGCACTTCAAGCGCAAGTACTGCTCGGCCCAAAACGTGCTTGAGCTAGAAAACCAATTTCTGATGTTGAAGAAGGGAAGTATGATCGTTGATGAATATACGAATAACTTCACAGAAAAAATGGAGTTTGCTTTGCGTATTGTCCCAGATGAGCTGGCAAAAATTGACAGGTACGCAAAGGGACTTCCATGGGAGTATGCGGTGCCAGTACGTCAGTCACTTACTTTGGAGGCAGCTGTCTGGGCTGCCAAGTCTGTTGAAGATATGATTAAGGGGAGAGCCGCCAGCAAGGTTGAAGTTGGCGAAAAGAGAAAGTTTGAAGGAACTTCAGGTTCCAATAAAAAGAAAAAGTTCTCGAAGACTGGTTCGAGAAAATTCGGAGGAGGAGCCGAGGCCAAGTGGTGTGACAAGTGTAAGAAGAAACATGCTGGGAAATGCAGCGTGGAACTCACTTGTTACAAATGTGGAAAGCCAGGGCATTATGCCAATGAATGCACCTTCAATAAGAACGTCTGTTTTGGGTGCCATGAAAAGGGGCATATTTTGAAAGACTGTCCGAAGAAGAAGGATGCAGCAAAGCCCAATCTTCCACCAAAGCCGAAGGCAAGAGCCTTTCAGATGACACTTGAAGTTGCGAAAGAAGAAGCCGATGTCGCTTCAGGTACCTTTCTCGTAAACGAATCGCCTGCCCAAATTTTGTTTGATTCTGGAGCCAATTACTCCTTTATTTCTCATGAATTTGGTAGAAAACTAGCTTTGCCTATTGATAGACTAGCTAATGCTTTAATAGTCGAGATTGTTAGTGGCAAGTTTGTACCTGTTAGCCATCGTATGAAAAACATCTTCATTGACTTGAATGGGAATAAGTTCCGCGAGGAATTATTGCCTATCGAGTTAAATGGATTCGACATAGTTTTAAGAATGGATTGGCTTAGCGCCAACGATGCCGAAATATTGTGTAGGAAGAAGATAGTAAAAGTAAACCCGCCAGGGAAAGAGTCGTTTATGGTGTATGGAGACAAACGCAGAGTAAACTCTGGAATCATTTCCCTAATGAAAGCCAGAAAGTGTTTGGCCAAGGGATGTACATCATATATAGCGTTCGTTATCGATGCTAAGAAGGAAAAGAAGGAGGTGCAGAATATTCCGGTGGTGTGTGATTATCCGGAAGTCTTTCCTGAAGATCTTCCTGGATTGCCCCCTAATCGATAAGTAGAATTTTGTATCGACTTGTTACCAGGAACGACGCCGATAGCAAAAGCATCGTATCGATTAGCACCATACCTTGATAAATCTGTGATAGTATTCATAGATGATATCTTGATTTATTCGAAAAGCAAGCAGGAGCATGACAAGCATCTGCGTGAAGTGCTAGAAGTTCTGAAAAAGGAGAAGCTGTATGCAAAGTTCTCCAAATGTGAATTTTGGATTCAAGAAGTCCAATTTTTAGGTCATGTGGTTAACCAAGAAGGAATAATGGTTGACCCATCAAAGATTGAAGCTGTGATGAAGTGGGAACAACCAAAAAGTCCTACAGAGATTCGAAGCTTTTTAGGATTAGCCGGATATTATCGCCGATTTATCCAAGGCTTTTCTTCGATTGCTACTCCATTAACAGCTTTGACCCACAAAGGAGCTACTTATACTTGGAATGAGAAGCATAAGGAAGCCTTTGAGAAGTTAAAGAAGAGATTGTGTGAAGCACCGATTCTTTCGTTACCTGAAGGAGTTGATGACTTCGCAGTTTATAGTGATGCCTCTGGAGTTGGGTTAGGTTTTGTTCTGACCCAAAGAGATAAAGTGATAGCGTATGCATCGAGGCAATTGAAAGAACATGAAAAGAACTACCCCACTCATGATCTGGAGTAGGCAGCGGTAGTATTCGCCTTAAAGATATGGAGGCACTATCTTTATGGTACTAAATGTAAACTTTTCACTGATCATAAGAGTCTTCAATATCTCTTTAATCAGAAGGAATTGAACATGAGACAATGGCGCTGGCTAGAATTACTCAAGGACTACGACTGTGAGATACTTTACCACCCTGGTAAAGCAAATGTTGTTGCTGATGCTCTCAGTCGGAAGGTAAATCTTGAAAAGAAAAGGCCAAGAGCGTTGAGAATTGAAGTTGTATCGACAATTGTGGAAAGTATAAAGAGAGCTCAGGAAGAAGCTTTAGAGAAAAATGACCGGAAGGAGGAACGTTTGGGTAAAATGTTGGTGTTTGATACAAACGGTCAAGGACTGAAGGTATTCAAAGATAGGATTTGGGTACCTAAGACGGGAGGAGTAAGAGATCTACTGATGGAAGAAGCTCACAAGACCATCTACTTGATTCATCCCGGCAGTACAAAAATGTATAGGGATCTAAAACCCTATTACTGGTGGCCGACGATGAAGCTCGATGTTGCTAAGTATGTGGCCGAGTGTGTAACTTGTGCTAGGGTTAAGGCACAACATTAGAAACCGTATGGGAGTTTAGAACGTTTACATGTACCCATGGGTAAATGGGAAGACATCACCATGGATTTTGTGACTAAACTGCCCAGAACAAGGAACGGTCACGACATGATTTGGGTGGTCGTTGATCGCTTTACTAAGAGTGCACATTTCATAGCAGCCAACGAGAAATAGTCTATGGATAAACTTGCGAATTCTTACGTGAAGGAAATTGTGAGGCTTCACGGTGTTCCATTAACGATTGTATCCGATCGTGACAGCCGTTTTACCTCAAGGTTTTGGAGGAGTCTACAAGAGGAATTGGGTACCAAGTTGTGTTTGAGTACAACTTACCATCCGCAAACTGATGGTCAGAGCGAACGAACAATTCAAACATTGGAGGATATGCTGAGAGCATGTACCCTAGAATTCCAAGGTAACTGGGATGAACACTTACCTCTAGTAGAATTTTCCTATAATAATTATTTCCACTCAAGCATCAAGATGGCACCTTATCACGCTTGGTATGGAGAAAAGTGTCGAACGCCGTCATGTTGGCTGGAAGCTGGGGAAAAGCAGTTTGTGGGACCTGAAATAGTCCATCAGACTGCTGAAAAGTTGAAAGTGATTAGAGAAAGGATGTTGGCAGCTCAAGATCGACAAAAGATTTATTCTGACAAGAAAAGACAATCGATATCCTTCGAAGTTGGAGATTCGGTTTTACTTAAAGTCTCGCCGTGGAAGGGACTTATAAGATTTGGTAAAAGGGGAAAGTTGAGTCCAAGGTTTATTGGACCATTTAAAGTTCTTCAGAGGATCGGGAATCAAGCTTACAAGCTAGAATTACCGGAAGAACTGGAGGGCATTCATAACACCTTTCATGTGTGTTATTTGAGAAAGTTCACGGGAGATGTGCCCGACATAATTCCCATTTCTGAATTAAGGTTGGATGAAAACAAAAGGTTGATTGAAGAACCTGAGGAAATCGTTGACCGTAAGACTAAGAAGTTGCGACGCAAGATGTTCGATTTAGTGCTTGTGCGTTGGAAACATACGAATGGGCCAAATCTCACCTGGGAAACGGAGAATGACATGATGAGTCGCTACCCGCAGTTGTTTGTTGATATGTGATTCCACGGACGAAATCATCCTAAGGGGGAGAGAATTATAACGCCCGTGTTTCTAGGCTAGGCATTAATATTGATGTGATAGTCTAGGTTAACCTTTGTAACTCATTTTGAAGAAATGAAAAGGAATTATGTGAATTTTATGTGTTTTATGCTTAATTACTAGGAGTTAATTAATTAAGAATAAAAATGAGCGTCGAAAATAAATATTGGATAAAGCCGATATCTATTAAGAAAGTTGTAGTGGTCGTGACAAGGATTACGGATATATAAAGAATACCGAAATCCGAGTTATAACGAAGAAGTTATGACATGTCGAAGTTTCACGACAAAACCGGCACGGTGCCGAATGTCGTAAAAAGTGAGTTTTTGATAAACTACTTTTTATCCTTAGTGATCTAAACAAAATTCGTAGTGCTCGTTAAACCGAGAGTATGTATAAAAAGAACGCCCAAATCTGACTTCGTATGAGGAAGTTATGATTTTTCTAAGTTCCAGCTTAGCAGTAGACAGCTAAAAACTCGAATTTTAGATCGAGTGATTTTTAGCCGACACAACCTAAATGAGAATCGAAGGTCTCGTCAATAGTAGCACAACGGTAAAAAGACAGACGAAAACGGAGGTCGGATGAAGAAGTTATGAATTTTTAACGGATTTCCTGTCCCGGTCTGTTAAAAATCGAGAAAAATTGGCGCAAAAATCGAGAAAAATTGCAAAATCCGAGAAATTTCGCAAGGTGGACTTCGGCCACGTCACCCTCGCTCAAAACATGCCACGTCTCCGAAATTTGATGAGTCACCGAAGCTACCTGGCGAGGCGTGTCGCCTGCCCTCGCATCCGAAGTTCGGTCCAATGGGAGTGCGACGCGTACCCTCTTCTGACGTGTCCGAGCCTCGCAGGTGTGCCACGAACCCCCCTCCTTGGACCACTAGACCTCGGTCCAATCAGAAGGCCACAGCAAGACCCTCGCATGTGCGACCCACGTGACTTCGCTTCGGATCTGCTGACGCGTGGAGGCTTCTCAGCCCTTGGATCAGGAGCCTCGCCCCTATAAATAGGAGGGTGCGAGACCTCCTGGGGATACTTTGAAAAATTGTCAATTTTCACCCCTCTTTCAACATTTCTTTCATTCTAACTTCCCCCAAAGCCCCGGTATTATACCAAACACCCGAAACACGTCCTGAAGTGCCCGAGAAGCCCGAGAAATTTATCTTTTCGGTTTTGAAGCCCGGCCCTCACAAAGACCGGTTTCTCAATAAAACTCCCGGTTTTATTAGAAACGGTCGTTTTAGGAAACGAAGTGCTGCCCGATTATCATCAAATCATGTGAGTGTGTAGTCACTTTCATCTTACACCTAGATATGAAGTATTTTCTATAAAATACGTGCTATGTGTAATTATATTAATTTATTTGAGGTGACTGTTGAATAGATGTTTTATACAAGTTTTAAACTGTATATGTATTTTATCTACAAATATGTTGTGTAGAACATGGGTAGACAAAATAGTCGATGTGTGTTAAAATTGTGAGAGGCCTCGATGTTGTTGTTGTTGTTGTTGTTGTTGTTGTTGTTGTTGTCGTCTAGCGGAGTATAGATGACGACCACGGACCTTTCTAGATAGTCCGGTGGCACACTAGCAGGTTCACAACTTGTAGGTGTTGATGAACTAAATGTTCATTGGCGTACTCCATCCCCCTCATGGTTTCCTTTAGGACATGTATGGATGAGGAGTCCCCTTAGCAGTAGTGTCCATCCCGATGATATTCCTTAGGCTAGGTCCCTTGTGATAGGTGTTTAGGGATGTAAAGTGAGGACAACGGGAATGGGTAATCAGGATTATTGTTGATTGGTGAACTTAATAAGTTTATTATTATTGTGGGTTGAAAACCCTATATGCTCACCAGGCTCCCAAGCCTGACTCACTCAGCTTTTTATGTTACAGGTAGTGGACCACGAGCATAGTCGGAGGATGATAAGAGATTTTTGGATTATAGGCCAGTAGTTGTAAATAACTGTTGTAAGGCTTATAATGTCTTGTTTATGCTTTTGATCTGTATCGGAACATGACATCTCGAGGTTTTGATATGAAATGAAATTATATATTTCTTAAAGAAAGGTTTTGATAAACTTTTATCATGTTTTGTTTTGGGGACCAATTCCGCAACATCTTTTAAAAGGATTTCTCTGATTTTATTTTAAAAAGCATAAATTAAATCGGTCTTTTCTGGCCGAGAAATTAGGGGATGTCACAGTTGGTATCAGAGCATTAGTTTAAGCGAACTAAGAAATTGTAGGATTTCTAGACTTAAACTTAGAATGCTAAGTGATGATTGTGAGATGAGTGTCTACTATATTTTAGACACGAGCACTAGTTTATTTTAGGAAAGATGCCTAAAATGCTTTTATGTGGTAAATGCTATATGTTTGCCATATATGCCATTATTTGTTCGGATCTATGGTCTGTTGCCGACCGGATCTGGAAACCTTATGTGTGTAGGATTCTAAGCGTATGATTACGAGATTAGAACTAACATGTAAACATTTCGGAGTGATAAGGGGATTGAAATATATATCTAGGATAAAGACCTAAATTCGCCTTATTCAGTATATAGATTATAATGGCAAGAACTCGAAGTGGAGCGGGAAATGCAAACAGAAACCAACAACCTCAACCTCAAGTGGTGGAACAGGTGCATATAGTAGGAGCTGCACCAGAACCCATCACTATGGCTGGAGTACGAACTATGATTCAGACCATGATGGCTAAACAGAGGGAGGAATTGAGGCAAATGTTGCTGAACAACAGGAATGAACCTTCAGTTCCTGTTGAACAACGTGAATTAAATGACGATCGATCTGAAGAAGGAAACAACAGTAGATCTGTTGGTCATAGTGAACCGCTTGTGGTTGGGAGAAATAACCACGAGGATAGAGTGGAGAGAAATGGGTGCAAGTATAAGGACTTTATGACTTGCAAGCTATCGACCTTCACTGGAAAAGAAGATCCTGTCAGAGTAATGGATTGGATCTCGGAAATGGAATTGGCTTTCATGACTTGTGGTTGCCAAGGCAAGTTACAAACCACATTTGAAGTGCGTCAGTTCAGGGGTAGTGCTGCTCGTTGGTGGAACACTTTGAAGATTTGAATAAATATTCTTGGTGTTCTTGGTGTTCTAGGTGTAAATATGAAGATATGGGCAAGAATCCTATGAGTTTATGGTGTTCACGGATGATAGTTGAGAACAAATTGTGAAGTGTTTACGGTGTGAAAAGTGGGAAATGAATTGGTTCAGGGGTGAAAACATATATAGGGAGTGTTTACGGATCATAATGGGCTTGGGCCTTGGGGTTTACGGATTTAGGCCAACCGTAAACACCATTTTGCATTGAAATTAATCTGTGAACTACTTAGGAATTAATGTCTAAACTGTGAACACCACTTGGAAATGAATTCAAGTCCGTAAACCCTTTCCCTTAATTGTTTTGGACCGTGAACACATATATGTATTGATTACATGGGCGTAAACTCCATTTCTTTTAATTACTTTGGGTGAAAACTCATTTAATGGCTATATTTATGATTTACACCCTTAGTCTTTTATCTTATGTTCTTTTATAATCCTCTAATTTAGTTTAGGTTTCAATCCATACCTCTTTGTTAATTGTTTAAACAAGCCCCAAGGCTATAGATGATAAAATGCAATAAGAATTGCAATGTAGTTTCACTTGTACTTGGTTAGGGTTTAGACTTTACTTGATCTAAAAATTTCGAGTTGTGACATATAAAGTTTATACCTTGATGATTATTCGGTTAGATCTAGCTTGTATGATGTTATTATGTGCTTTTGTCCCCAATCAATGATGTTCTTGAGTATGGCATGCTCTAGACCCAAATGGATTGTCCTTCCAGATGTTTTGGAGTGTCTAAGGTCATAAATATGCAATCTTGGTCATTAGTTTATATCCATGCAAGGGTTATGATGTCGTAATTAGTTAAGAAGTTAGGGTTTTTAGTATTGAGCACTTCCTAGCCACACAAAGTCATAAAGTTGGAAACTTTATGACTTAAGATGTTATTTTGGGACTAGATCTGGATTTTGGACTAAAAAGCTTAAGGGATTAAGCACTTAATAGAAGGGAAAGTTGGTTGGCACGTACGTTGGGTGTACGCTATGTTATGTTGTGCATACGTGGTCAGCAGCCCGTAACTTGGTCAAGGCCCTAGTACGTCGTGCGTACAAGCTGAGTGCGTTGGGCGTACTCAGCTGAGTTGACTCGGATGACTTCTTTGACTTTTGACTTTGATCATTTGACCAAGTTTGACCTAAGGGTATTTTGGGTATTTTGAGTTGTAGTTGAGTTTGGTCACTATTTTATGTATAGGTGACTTGTAGAGCTGATATTCGGAGCAGTGTCCTGCTCAGCTATCTTTCCGAACTGAGAAGTGAGTTTTTCCTCACTGTACTTGTGGGTCGATGGCACCAATGTCATCCCACTTGGTTATATATCCTGGTACATAGGATGTTGTTATTATGTAGTGATCTGTTAGATCTGTATCCTGATATATAGGATGTGCTATGCAGTAGTGATCTGTAGATCTGTCTGTTTCCTGTTGAATGTTTATATGCTTATCTATTACATATGTCGACATATTATGGATTGGGGTTGAGGCTTTACTGCTATGTGCGTGAACCAATAGACCGGGGGTAATCCAGCCCGATGGTTGTGGACCCGAGGGTATACCAGTTTGATGACTGATTGGACCCGTCGTATAGTGGCATTCCAGTCTGATGACTGATTTGGTCAGAGTAATCCAATCCGATGGCTGTGGACCTGAAGGTATTCCAGTCTGATAACTGATTGGACCTAACATGCATGATTGTATATGTTATATATGTTGTGTGTGGTACTTTGGGGAACTCACTAAGCTTTGGCTTACAGATTCAATTTATTTTTTCAGGTACTTCAGATGACCGTGACAAGGCGAAAGTATGATCGTACACATCTTTCTATGACATGTTATTGGAGATTTATAATATACTGATCTTGGGATATTTGTACTTTATACTTGGTTTTGTTATGGGTTTTGTTTGAAAACAATGGTTTCTTTTGGTTTGAAAATGAAAAATTTTATCGTAATTTTGGGATGTTACATTCTTTTAGATTGGTTTAAAGCGGTAGTATATGATAGCAAAGCCCAATTCTGATACAGATTCAACACACTCCCTATCCATATTCATTATTTAAAGTTTTTATGACCCATATTTAAGTTAATTCTTCTGAAATTATTTGTTTTTAGTGTAATTTTGTTTCATTGGGATGTATTGACTTTATGCATGCTACCAAAAGAAACATTTATACTATGATGGATTTGGCTTTTGAATCAAATTCAAGGTTTTCATCCAAATTCAAGTTGTAATCCATATTGATCGGTGTTGGTGGAGGTGGAGGATTAAAGGAGGATGGAGGTAGACTGGGGGCTTCTAATTAAATATTAATTATAAATAAAAAATAAAAGATAAATGATGTTAAAAATGGTATAAACAACATTAAGGACCAACCAGGCAACGTTTACAACCTATAGCGACCAAGCATATAGAGATTTTAATAGTTGTGCTCACTATATGAGTTTTGTCTAACCACATGGACCATTGGTGTAATTTTATCCTACCTTCATTTTCTTGCTAGGGGAAAAGCCACTCTGTGTAAAGGCCGGTCCTTGTCTCATATGTTTGTAACGTGCATGTAGATTCTGCTTTTATCTAGGAACTTTTGCTTCTTTTTATCTAGGAACGTGTACTACACTGATTTCTTAAGGGCAAGATCGTCCTTCCCATTTTATATTCATACAAATCTAATATATTAAGCATTAATGAACAAAAACTTAAAAGCAAGTCGCCAAGACGCCAAGTTATATTTGAAGACAAATATGTTATCACAATTTATGTTTAAAACATATATAGACCATGAAAGATAAACATTTCTAAGAAGTAATTTAACACTTTGTTGATGCAATCGTCTTTTGATGTGTATTATTACACATGCATATATACACACACTTAGGACATATCCAACTCAAAACTAAACCTATTTTTACACCATTGTTGTATATTTGCTAAAACCCAATATTTGTATATTTGCTAAAACCCAATATCAAATATTACACCAAATTTGATGATAATAAATAATAGAACATCATGTAATATAAAATTTTGCTAGTATAAAACGTCATTTAACTTTATATATATATATATATATATATATATATATATATATATATATATATATATATATATATATATATATATGAGTGTTTGATCGAAAACATTTCTTATTACGAGAACATTTGAAAACAAAAATCATTCATTAATTTGCAAGGTGACACTTTTGTAATTAAATCAAAAACTCTCAAATAATATTCATATAAATCAAAAAAATAATTAAAACAATTAAAAAAACTCACTAACCTACTGTCACACCCCCGAACCAGACGGCGGAAACGTCCGGGGGTTCGTGTGACTTAAATTGAAATATCATCACAATGAATATGCATGAAACATAACATAAACATCACCATGCATTAATACATTACAACCGTCATTGTTCACATCAAGTACATTGTTTACATTATATAATCCAAAACATAAATTGTTTATCGATTGACATTACACTAAAGACATTTCAGAAACACGTTTGATAATTCTTCAATCTAACGGTTACCTGAGAACACAAGTTATTTTGAAAACGGTCAACATATATAATGTTGGTGAGTTCATAAGCAGGTTTGATGTAAAAATGTTTTGTATTGTTTGTAAAACCCAGCAAATCCGATATTTTCTGTAACAAATCTGTTTACGAAAATGGTGTGATGATCCATAAGTATACGTGTATATGATTTCAAAACATGTAAAAGTGAAATGTCTTTCCTAATTGTTCCTTGTATCATAGTTGTTGTAAGTAAGAGTGAAAAATGTCGTTCCCCGAAAAACCCGATGTTTTCCGATTTAAATAGTATGATAGTTTTGTATTATTGTATAATCACTTTGCATCGTCACAGCGTATGAATATGATTTCCCATGACTACTTAGATGGTAATGAATCTCTATGTGAGTCGTTATAACCATGCATAATAATGACTAATTCGTCTGTCTTGGCATTTTATCGAATGCCGGTTTTGAATTAAGATTTTGTCATCCTAGACTGGCCGAGTCTAACTGTAGCGAACAGCTCAGGTGTGGGGGAGTCACCCCCGTATAGATCTATACACAAACTCTCGCTCTCCCTCCATGAGACTCTGATTATAACTACAGACTACGACCGACACTTATTGGTGCCAGCCGTTATTTCTCACTAAATCCAAATGAAATTGAATAACATTGTTTTATAACCCGATTTATGTTTACGTGAATTTAAGGTAAGCCTATCAGACAAAAAAAAGGACAACGGAGGCCCACTAACTTTGTATGTTATTACAGGCTGTCGAGTATGCTACGGGCACGTTATAGCCCTTTAAGCATATGATGAATGTTTAGGACCATATTAGCAATGCAAATGGACCACTAAGGCCCAATAGCATGTCGAAGCTAATAAGGGCCCGTCGGGCATGTAATTGGGTCACCAAGGCCCAATATACATGTTTTGTTTATATCGGGCCCAATAATTGATATTGGACCCAATCCTTGAATGGTTTATCTGTTTTGTCGTTAAATTGTAGTATAGGATTTAGAATACACTTAGTGTTTACTTTTTGACGTTAAAATACTAAGTGTTGTTTATAACGATATTTTTAGTTTTTCTAAAAATACCATTTTTTTAAACCTTCTTGTTGTAAAATTTTATATCTTTGATCAAATTCTTTTAGAATTTACATATTTGGCTCAAAATGTTTATTTGATCATTTCAGTCTCTTTTCCATATAAAATTTACATTTTCAGCTCTTAATGGTACAAAATGACACTTTTAGTCCTTTTTGATGAAAAATGACATTTTAGTCCATTATATTATTTAACTTGGCATTTTCAGCCCAAATAAGATCTTAAATTATAAGTTCAGCCCAAAATACCACTTTTGACCCTTATTTGCTAAAAAATTTACATTTTTGGCCCAAAATCTAAAAGTTTTGCATTATTAGTCCAATTTAGCGAAAAAGGTCATTTTCAACCTTTGAACTTAATGCATTCACGTATTTGACTTTGTACTTTGATAAATTTAAAATTTTTGTCCCAAACTTCCATATTTTCGCAAATTTGGGCCCAAAAACCGTTGGGGCCCAAATATAAGCCCAATAAGCAAAAAGTTGTGTTTTTGGTCCTTTGAGAAGTTTTATTTCCATAAAAATCATATTTATATAGATATATTCCATATTATCCTTGTAAAATCGAAAATGTCATCTTTTAACCAAATCTTTGTTATTTTTGCAAAAATGACACCTATGACAATCTTGCTCTTGTTTTTCACCTTTTAAACATAAAGATTCTTAGATCTTTGAAATATGTTGTTTATTTTGTTATTATTCATGTATCCTTCACACTTTAGCCATAGATTTTGAGATACAGCAAGTAATATCATATTTTTACAACACAAACCAAAGAAATCACATATAACAAGCATACACACATAGATCAACACATAATACTTGTATTCTCCCCCAAAAACAAGTAAAAACCGAAAACAAGGGGGTATGAACTCACATTGGGGTTTGTTGGTTCGGTTTTGAGGAGGATGTGGAGAGATTTTTGGTCCTAGCTACAACTTGGAGGTACTTTCGAACTTAGAGGAGTTCTAGGAAGTTAGATCATGAAACAAAGCTATGTAAGAAGGAGTTTTAGTAATAAGTTGGAAGTAGACGTTTGTGTTTGATACCAACTCTCCAAAGGTTGAAGAAAACTTGATGAAGATCCTCAAAAACCCAAGCAACTTCGAGATTTTGAGGGAATAAGGAAGATGTTCTTGAGAGAATTTGGAAATTGTTTGAAAGTGAAATTTTGGTGTGGATGTGTGGTGCTCTCGGCCGAGGATAAAAAGAGACGGGAGAGAAGGAGATGTGATGTTCACCTAGATGCATGGGACATCATGCCTTGATATCCTTTGGATAAAAATGATGTGTCAAGACTTAATAATCCCCATTAATCCTCCATAAACCCCCTTTTTTTAACTTGGGCCGAAATGGGCCAAAGAAAGAAGGAATGAGTTAGTTTGGCCCACTTCAATTCTTGGTTCAAGATCATGAGGTTTATAGAAAAAATTTCGGCCCATTGGGCCTTTAGGGTAGTTCACGGCCTAAATTGTATAAAAGAATGGGTTTTATGGCCCATTAAAGCTAATTGAGTCAATTATGGCCCAATAAGGCTTATTGGAGTATTTTATTCCATTTTAGGCCCAATATGGCCCAAAATGTTAAGTATCATGAAAGTGGGTTGAATTAGAGCCCAATTAAGAGTTCTAAGTCCAAACTAGTCAAATTGGAGACTTATTGGTCCATTAGGCCCAATAAGAAAATCCTAGTCCATATTGGACTTAAACCGGGATTTTTAGGGTTTCCAATCTTTTGTTGACTATTTGAAGTGTTTGTATAGAGTGTTTGATGAAATTTTGGTGTCATTGAATGAACATCATGCATGTTTTCAAATTTTTGGTTACAAATGTTATCATCATTATTGTTACAAAAGCATAGAATTCCTAGTTGTGACATCATCCCCCCGTTAGAGGGAATTTCGTCCTGAAGTTCTCTTTGAAGCTAGGTTTGAGAATGCGAGAATAAGTGAGGGTACTTTTGCTTCAACTGGTCTTCGCGTTCCCATGTGAATTCCGGTCCACGCTTTGTGTTCCATCGAACCTTCACAATCGGAATGCGACTTTGCTTAGTACGCTTCACTTCCCTGTCCATGATTTCAATTGGTTCCTCGATGAACATGAGATTCTTGTTGATTTCGATTTCTTCCAATGGGATGACGAGAGTTTCATCGGATAAGCACTTTTTCAAATTGGAAACATGGAACACGGGGTGTACGCTGGTGAGCTCAATAGGTAGCTGCAGCCTATAGGCCACTGGACCGATTCGGGCAAGAATCTCGAATGGCCCAATGTATCGTGGGCTTAGTTTTCCCCGTTTCCCAAAACGAATCACCCCTTTCCAGGGAGAGACCTTTAACAACACCCGATCCCCGACTTGAAATTCTAAGGGCTTTCGCCGTTTATCAGCATAGCTCTTCTGTCGGTCTCGTGATGCTTGAAGTCGAGCTCTGATTTGAACTATCTTCTCTGTCGTTCCATGTATGATTTCTGGCCCTGTTAAAGCATTGTTTGGTGTCTGTCCTCTTGCTAGGTGAGTGTCACCTACCTCAGCCCAGTACAATGGTGATCTACATTTACGACCATATAATGCTTCGAATGGGGCAACTTTAATGCTCGTGTGATAACTATTATTGTACGAAAATTAAATCAAAGGTAAGTGGGTATCCCACAACCTTCCGAAGTCTATCACACATGCTCGAAGCATATCTTCAAGCGTTTGAATGGTTCGCTCACTTTGACCATCCGTCTGTGGGTGGTAAGCAGTGCTCATGTCGAGTTGTGTTCCCATAGCCTTTTGTAGTGATTGTCAAAAGCGTGAAGTGAATCTACAATCTCGATCTGAGATGATAGATATTGGCACTCCATGGAGTCTCATAATTTCCTTGATGTAGATTCTCGCCAATCGTTCCATCTTGTATGATTCCTTTATTGGCAGGAAATGGGAGGATTTTGTCAACCTATCGACTATCACCCATATGGAATCCAATCCACCAGTTGACTTGGGTATTTTGGTCACAAAGTCCATGGTAACCCTTTCCCATTTCCACTCGGGTATTACCGGCTGTTGTAATAGTCCCGAGGGCTTTTGATATTCTACCTTCACTTTAGCGCAAGTGAGGCACTTGCCAACGTAAGTGGCAATTTCTGCCTTCATGTTAGGCCACCAATAATATTGCTTGATATCCAGGTACATTTTATCTGAACCCGGATGGATGGAGTATCGTGTCTTATGAGCCTCATTCATGACTACCTCTTTGAATCCCCCAAGTTTAGGGACCCAAGTTCGGTTCATGAAATAATATGTTCCATTCTCTATGACTTCGAAATTCTTTTCCATTCCACGTAACGCTTCGCTTGTTATGTTTTCTGTCTTCATGGCATCAAACTGAGCTTCTTTGATTTGCGAGGATAGATGGGATTGAATGGTTATCGAAAGAGTTTTCACACGACGATTCGAGTATTCTTTTCGACTCAAGGCATCATCTACCACGTTAGCATTGCCTGGGTGGTACTTGATTTCACACTCATAATCGTTTAGCAGCTCAAGCCATCTTCGCTGCCTCATGTTTAACTCTTTTTGATTCAATATGTGTTTGAGGCTTTTGTGGTCAGTGAAAATGGTGCACTTTGTACCGTAAAGGTAGTGCCTCAAAATCTTCAAAGCAAAGACCACAGTTCCCAATTCGAGATCATGGGTGGTATAATTCACCTCATGTGTCTTTAGTTATCGGGATGCATAAGCTATCACCTTCCCATGTTGCATGAGTACACAGCCTAAACCCTGATTCGAAGCATCGCAGTAAACTATGAAGTCCTCAGCTCCCTCTGGTAATGATAGTACTGGTGCACTACAGAGAGCTCGTTTCAGAGTTCGGAAGGCAACTTCCTGCTTTTCTGTCCATTCGAATGGTACGCCCTTTTGTGTAAGCATGGTAAGAGGCTTGGTTGTTCTGGAGAAGTTCTGGATGAATCTTCTGTAATAGCCTACGAGACCCAGAAATTGACGAATTCCTGTGGGTGTCGTTGGGACTGCCCATCCTTCAATAGCTTTGATCTTAGAAGGGTCCACATGTATCCCTTCTTGGCTGACAACATGACCTAAAAAGTTTACGCTACGGAGACAGAACTCACACTTAGAGAGTTTTGCGTACAACTTTTCGGCTCGCAGGGTTTCCAAGATTTTTCGGAGATGTCGACTATGTTCCTCTTCGCTTCAAGAATAGATCAGGATATCGTCAATGAAAACGATTACGAAGTTGTCAAGGAATAGTCGGCAAACTCGATTCATCATGTCCATAAATGCGGCAGGGGCATTCGTTAGACCGAAGGGCATTACAACAAATTCATAATGTCCATAGCGAGTTCGGAAAGCGATCTTGGGGATATCCTCCTCCCGGACCGTGAGTTGATGATAGCCAGATCGCAGATCTATCTTAGAGAAGTAATTTGCTCCTTGAAGCTGGTCGAAGAGATCGTCGATTAGTGGAAGTGGGTAGCGATTTTTTATAGTGAGCTTATTCAGCTCTCTATAGTCGATGCACATCCTAAAGGATCCGTCCTTCTTTTTAACAAAAAGGACCGGAGCTCCCCAAGGCGAGAAGCTGGGTCGGATGAATCCTTTGTTCAAGAATTCGCTGAGTTGGCTTGACAATTCTTGCATCTCCGCAGGAGCCAACCTATAGGGCGATTTGGCGATGGGTGTAGCTCCTGGTACAAGGTCGATTTGGAACTCGACTTGTCTTTCTGGGGGTATCCCTGGAAAATCTTCAGGAAAGATGTCAGGGAAGTCGCAAGCCACTGGTATGTTTCGAATATTAATCTCTTCCTTGGATTTATCCACAACGTGAGCCAGAAACGTAAAGTCTCTCTTTTGTAGACACTTTTGTGCCTTAATACATGAGATAAGACGAAGGTTCGTACTAGGTTTGTCTCTGTATATGATTAGGGTTTCATGGTTAGGGAGATGAAGGCGAACGGCCTTCTCGTGACACATAATTTCAGCATGATTGGGGCTCAACCAATCCATGCCGATAATCACATCAAAACTCCTAATAGTTACAGGCATCAAGTTTATTTGAAATGCGTGGTGATTTAAGGTTAGGGTACATCCTACGTAGATTTCCCCAGCTGATTCTGTTTTCCCATTAGCCATTTCCACCGTAAAGGTTTCATTAAGCTTCTGGGGTTGTTGTTTTAGCAAATATTTGAATTTATTACTAACACAACTCCGCTCTGCCCCGGTATCAAACAGGATGCATGCATCTGTGTTGTTAAGGAGAAACGTACCAGTGACAACAACGGGATCCTGAACCGCTTCCCCTTGGCCCATGCTCAGCACTCTCCCTGCTCCTCCAGTCCCTTGGTTGTTGACATTGGGGCAGTTTCGACGGAAATGCCCAGTCCTTCCACATCCATAACAGGTGTGGCTAGCCCCAACATTGTTGTCGTCGTTGTTGTTGTTGTTGTTGTTGTTGTTGTTGTTGTTGCGGTTATTGTTGTTGTTGTTCCCCTGTTGCTGGTTCTGGGGAGGATAGGTCCTACAGTATCTTGCCGTATGACCCTTTCAGTTGCAACTGGTACAACGCATCTCCCTGCATTCACCATTGTGATGGAGATTGCACTTGTTGCACTTTGGGAGATTTCTAGAATACTGCTTAGGGGCACTTGGGGTGGATGAGGCTGGGGCATGTGGTGTGGAGGGGATTTGGGTGGTTGCAGCATGAAGTGTCACCGTTTGTTGTTTCTTTGACGACTCTGTGCCTTGTCGTCCCTTCCGCTTGTTATTCTTTCCCTTCTTGTTATCACTCTCCTTCTTGTTTTCCGTTTCCCCAGCTTATTCGCTTTTCTTGTTGTTGTGGTCGTACAACTTCTTGGCCAACCTCTTGGCACTGTCAAAGGTTTCAGGATTTGCAGCTATCACGTTTCCTTGAATTGGGGAGGTTAATCCCCAGATGAATCGTTCGATTTTCTTTCCTTCCGAAGTAATCATGCCAGGGCACAACAGAGACAGTTCACGAAACCTTGATATGTAGGCATCGATGTCGGAGTTTCGGACGGTGAGATTCCATAACTCATGCTCCATTTTCTGAACCTCGCCACGTGGGCAGTATTCAGCCATTAGCATTTCTTTCAATTTCGTCCATGGCATGGAATTAGCCACCGGAAGAGTCATAGCCTCCACATGTCCATTCCACCAGGTGAGGGCTTGATCAACAAATGTACATGCTGCAAACTTCACCTTGACTTCTTCAGGGCATCCGCATATCTCGAACACCGATTCCACCTTTTCGATCCATCTTTTCAGGGTTATTACTCCCCTTGTGCCATTAAAGGTTCGTGGATTGGCGTTGGTGAAATCTTTGTAAGAGCATGTCTTGGTAGGTCCTTGGTTCATCCCGTTTTTTGAACTTCTGGCCCCCTGTCCGTTGCCTCCACCATTGTTTCCATTGTGAATCTACGCCAGTGCTGCTGTGACTGCAGCAGATACAGCTGCTTGAAATGCAACTGAGTTGATTTCTGGTGGTGGCGGTGGTTGATTGTTTCCACGGTTTGGTCTTTGCGGCATCTTGTTGTTATGGAACAGAAAGATGTTGAGTACGTGTTGTATTTAAGTTGGGAATTCCGTGAATCGATTGTGAATCTAAGTGGTTCCATATATTTGCACCAAACAATAAGAATATAAAACACATAGCAGATAACTACATCACGATAAAACACATAATATTTTCCACTAATAATATCCGCCTTTGATACATGAAAATTTGCCCGAAAGGGCATACATAGGGGTACAAAGTTTGGCAGCATAACGACTCTATGAGTAGTGTAATCACTTAAACATGGAGTCGGTAGTACATAACATGGTAAACATAAGAGAACATTGCACTAGTAGGGGGTCTACTGATTCTAAACACACTAGGAGATGTCTAACGGTGGTGGTGAACTCATATCCCAAAATGTTGTGCCAATAACTGAGCCATCTCGGTCATTTCCCCGATGACCTCATCCCTTTCCTGCTCAGCTTGCACGGTTCGTGCCTCCATGGCAAATAGTTGTTGCCAAAGTGTGGCAGCCTCTGCTTCCAGAGAACGATCCTTACCCACGGGAATTCCTGGTGGGGCAGGGTGGTCCCGGTGTGCCTCGTCGGTAGGTGGTTTGACGGGAGCTTCGTCTGTGTCTCTTCCCTCCTCCATGTCGTCATCAGTCCCATCAAACTCGTAGTCTGTATCAGTGTACTCGTCGGGCCCAATGTCGTGTGCTGCCCCTTGTCCTTCCTCGGGGTCGTCTTCAATCATTATGTGGGCCACCAGGGCCTGGTGAACTGTATGCCTTGCTGTTCCTCCTCCATGGTGACTGTGATGAGGAACGCGTAAAGAGGATAAATTTTGTAGAAATGAAATTGTCTTTTTCTGGGCATCAAAAGGGTATGCCTTAGGGTTACTGACCATCGCGATCGCTCCAGGGCATGTGATAGTTGTATTCTGAAGGAAATGTAGTTGATCAGGCTATATTCATCCCTAATACAACTCTGAACAGTCCTGGCTTAACCGAGATGTCAGGATTTTCCCAATGTCTTATTTGAATTGTTATTATGTTTATTTTTCTAAGTTGCACAAGAAAGAGTGTTTATTATTATATTTTATTTGTTTTGTTCAGAGTTATTTAGTCCCTCTTTGGGTTTATAGTTGCATATCAATGTGTGGTTAGATATGCCAGTTCACTATAAACAAAGCTCTGATACCAACCTGTCACACCCCCGAACCAGACGGCGGAAACGTCCGGGGGTTCCTGTCACTTAAATTGAAATATCATCACAATGAATATACATGAAACATAACATAAACATCACCATGCATTAATACATTACAACCGTCATTGTTCACATAAAGTACATTGTTTACATTACATAATCCAAAACATAAATTGTTTATCAATTGACATTACACTAAAGACATTTCAGAAACACGCTTGATAATTCTTCAATCTAACGGTTACCTGAGAACACAAGTTATTTTGAAAACGGTCAACATATATAATGTTGGTGAGTTCATAAGCAAATTTGATGTAAAAATGTTTTGTATTGTTTGTAAAACACAGAAAATCCGATATTTTCTGTAACAAAACTGTTTACGAAAATTGTGTGATGATCCATAAGTATACGTGTATATGATTTCAAAACATGTAAAAGTGAAATGCCTTTCCTAATTGTTCCTTGTATCATAGTTGTTGTAAGTAGGAGTGAAAAATGTCGTTCCCCGGAAAACCCGATGTTAATAGTATGATAGTTGTGTATTATTGTATAATCACTTTGCATCATCACAGCGTATGAATATGATTTCCCATGATTACTTAGATGGTAATGGATCTCTATGTGAGTCGTTAAAACCATGTATAATAATGACTAATTCGTCTGTCTTGGCATTTTATCGAATGCCGGTTTTGAATTAAGATTTTGTCACCCTAGACTGGCCGAGTCTAACTGTAGCGAACAGCTCAGGAGTGGGGGAGTCACCCCCGTATAGATCTATACACAAACTCTCGCTCTCCCTCCAAGAGACTCTGATTATCACTACAGACTACGACCGACACTTATTGGTGCCAACCGTTATTTCTCACTAAATTCAAATGAAATTGAATAACATTGTTTTATAACCCGATTTATGTTTACGTGAATTTAAGGTAAGCCTATCAGACAAAAAAAGAGGACAACGGAGGCCCACTAACTTTGTATGTTATTACAGGCTGTCGAGTATGCTACGGGCACGTTGTAGCCCTTTAAGCATATGATGAATGTTTACGACCATATTAGCAATGCAAATGGGCCACTAAGGCCCAATAGCATGTCGAAGCTAATAAGGGCCCGTCAGGCATGTAAATGGGTCACCAAGGCCCAATATACATGTTTTTTTTATATCGGGCCCAATAATCGATATTGGACCCAATCCTTGAATGGTTGATCTGTTTTGTCGTTAAATTGTAGTATAGGATTTAGAATACACTTAGTGTTTACTTTTTGACGTTAAAATACTCAGTGTTGTTTATAACGATATTTTTAGTTTTTATAAAAATACCATTTTTTAAAAACCTTCTTGTTGTAAAATTTTATATCTTTGATCAAATTCTTTTAGAATTTACATATTTGGCTCAAAATGTTTATTTGATCATTTCAGTCCCTTTTTCATATAAAATTTACATTTTCAGCTCTTAATGGTACAAATTGACACTTTTAGTCCTTTTTGATGAAAAATGACATTTTAGTCCATTAGATTATTTAACTTGGCATTTTCAGCCCAAATAAGATCTTAAATTATAATTTCAGCCCAAAATACCACTTTTGATGTTTTCAGCCCTTATTTGCTAAAAATTTATATTTTTGGCCCAAAATCTAAAAGCTTTGCAATATTAGTCCAATTTAGCGAAAAATGTGATTTTCAGCCCTTGAACTTAGTTCATTCATGTATTTGACTTTGTACTTTGATAACTTTACAACTTTTGTCCCAAAATTCCATATTTTCGCAAATTTGGGCCTAAAAACCGTTGGGGACCAAATATAAGCCCAATAAGCAAAAAGTTATGTTTTTGGTCCTTTGAGAAGTTTTATTTCCATAAAAATCATATTTTATATAGATATATTCCATATTATCCTTGTAAAATCAAAAATGTCATCTTTTAACCAAATCTTTGTTATTTTTGCAAAAATGACACCTATGACAATCTTGGCCTTGTTTTTCACCTTTTAAACATAAAGATTCTTAGATCTTTGAAATATGTTGTTTATTTTGTTATTGTTCATGTATCCTTCACACTTTAGCCAAAGATTTCGAGATATAGCAAGTAATATCATATTTTTACAACACAAACCAAAGAAATCACATATAAGAAGCATACACACATAGATCAACACATAATACTTGTATTCTCCCCCAAAAACAAGTAAAAACGAAAACAAGGGGGTATGAACTCACCTTGGGGTTTGTTGGTTCGGTTTTGAGGAGGATGTGGAGAGATTTTTGGTCCTAGCTACAACTTGGAGGTACTTTCGAACTTAGAGGAGTTCTAGGAAGTTAGATCATGAAAGAAAGCTATGTAAGAAGGAGTTTTAGTAATAAGTTGGAAGTAGATGTTTGTGTTTGATACCAACTTACCAAAGGTTGAAGAAAACTTGATGAAGATCCTTAAAAACCCAAGCAACTTCGAGATTTTGAGGGAATAAGGAAGATGTTCTTGAGAGAATTTGGAAATTGTTTGAAAGTGAAATTTTGGTGTGGATGTGTGGTGCTCTCGGTCGAGGATAAGAAGAGACGGGAGAGAAGGAGATGTGATGTTCACCTAGATGTATGGGACATCATGCCTTGATATCCTTTGGATAAAAATGATGTGTCAAGACTTAATAATCCCCATTAATCCTCCATAAACCCCCTTTTTTTAACTTGGGCCGAAATGGGCCAAAGAAAGAAGGAATGAGTTAGTTTGGCCCACTTCAATTCTTGGTTCAAGATCATGAGGTTTATAGAAAAAATTTCGGCCCATTGGGCCTTTAGGGTAGTTCACGGCCCAAATTGTATAAAAGAATGGGTTTTATGGCCCATTAAAGCTAATTGAGTCAATTATGGCCCAATAAGGCTTATTGGAGTATTTTATTCCATTTTAGGCCCAATGTGGCCCAAAATGTTAAGTCTCATGAAAGTGGGTTGAATTAGAGCCCAATTAAGAGTTCTAAGCCCAAACTAGTCAAATTGGAGACTTATTGGTGCATTAGGCCCAATAAGAAAATCCTAGTCCATATTGGACTTAAACCGGGTTTTTTAGGGTTTCCAATCTTTTGTTGACTATTTGAAGTGTTTGTATAGAGTGTTTGATGAAATTTTGGTGTCATTGAATGAACATCATGCATGTTTTCAAATTTTTGGTTACAAATGTTATCATCATTATTGTTACAAAAGCATAGAATTCCTAGTTGTGACACCTACACCACTCACCACCGAACCAACATCACTCATGACCACTACCTACCACCTACCCACCAACGACCCACCACCACCCACCACTACCAACCACCCATCACCACAACTTACAACCCACTACCACAACCATCCACCATCACCACCCTACCCATAACCCACCAAAACCACCACCACCCACCACCATCACTACCACCCCCACCACTCATCACCACCACCACCCACCACCATTACCAATACCCCCAACTGCCACCAATCACCACCCACTAACACCACAACCTACCACCACCATCCATCACCACCACCCGCCTCAACCATTACCACCCATCACCCACCAAAATCCCCACAACCACCACCACTCATCATCACCACCCACCACCTATCACCACCACCCATCTCCACCACCCATTACCACTACTACCTGTCACTACCACCCACCAACCACCACCCATCACCACCGCCCACCCGACACCAATACCCCCACTACCACCACCCACCCACCCACCACCACCACCCGTCTCCACCACCCATCTCCACCACCCATCACCACCACCCGTCACCACCATCACTACGACCCGCCTCCACCACCCACTACCACCACCCCTACCACCAATCACCACTACTCACCACCACCACCCACCACCTGTCTCAATTACTTATCATAACCACCCGTCACCACCACCCCACCTACTACCCACTAATATCACCACCACCCACCTCTACCACCACCACCCCACATATCACCCATCAAAACCACCATCCACCATCACCACCACCACCCGCCACCACCACCACCTACCACCATCACAACTAAAACCACCAACCACCACCACTCTCCACCACTACAAAACATCACCATACGCCACCACCACTCATCACCCGCCTCCACCATCTGTCACTACCACCCTACCCACCACCACCCATAACTACCACAAACCAATTATCACCAAAGACCCCCATCCACCACCATCACCACCCCAACCGACCACCACCATCTGTCACTACCACCTACCACCCCTACCACCTATCCGTACCTCTACCACCACTACTACCTACCACCCATCTACACCACCACCAACAACTACCTACAACCTCCAACACTATATATGATTAAATGAATATAATCATATAAATCATATGTGGTTATATGTATTTGATCACATAAATCACATGTGATTAAATACATATAATCACATGTGATTATTTGTATCTAATCACATATGATTTATATAAACAATATTTGTTTTCATGTTTTCCATTAAATAATTTTTCTCATGTATTTAATCATATGTGATTATATATATAATGTATCTAATCACATATGATTTATATTGACAATATTAGTTTTTTCGTTTTCTATTCAATAACTTTTTTTTCATATTTTTAATCACATGTGATTATATGTATTTAATCATATATGATTAATATGGACAACGAGCAATTATTAAATCGAGAACGCGAAAACGAATCTTGTTCATATAAATCATATGTGATTAAATGGATATAATCACATATGATTTATATGGAAAAAAGTTCTTTTTTTTGCATTTTCGATTCAATAATTTTCTCATGTGTTGAATCACATGTGATTATAAGTATTTCATCACATATGATTAATGTGGATAAATAAAATTCACGAATTGTGATTATATATATTTAACCATATATGATTATTATGGACAATGAACAATTATTGAATCGAGAACACAAAAACGAATCTTGTTCATATAAATCATATCTGATTAAATACATATAATCACATATGATTTATATGATTTTTGATTCAATAATTTTTCTCATGTGTTGAATCACATGTGATTATAAGTATTTCATCACATATGATTAATGTGGAGAAAAAAATTCACGTTGTCAATTTGATAGTTGTTCTTATGTATTTTATCACATGTGACTATATATATTTAATCACGTCTGATTTATATAAACAAAATTCGTTTTCGTATTATCATTTCAATACTTATTCTAGTGTATTTAATCACATGTGATTATATGTATTAATCACATATGATTTTATATATTAAAAAAAATAATAATAATTATATTTATATAATATCTCTTTTAACGATACAAAATGTTGTAGAAACATTGTTTTCTATGATTTGAATTAAAAAAAAAAATAGTAATTAGGTACATTTTTAAGAAAGTATTTCTAATTAGACTTAGGGATATTTCTTAAAATACAATTCAACACCTCGGATTAAGTTTACAAGATTTGAATTTTATTAAGTTTGTAAGAAAGTATTTCTAATTAGACTTAGGGATATTTCTTAAAATACAATTCAACACCTCGGATTAAGTTTACAAGATTTGAATTTTATTAAGTTTGTAAGATTTAAATTTTGTTAGTTATTAATCCATGAAAACACCTTTATGCATAATTAAAATAATAATTTTTAAAGGTAATTATAGATCCACTGGTTATGAAAAATAAATACATATATCAAGCCTTTAAAGTAATTCTATTTTAATGGAATAAGTTGTGTCGCTATTTTAACACATCACTGATTTTAATGAAATACGTCTTTACGATTGTCATTTAAGCCCAAACTAAGTCCATGTAAACTTGTCTAAGGTTTTAAGCCCAAATAAAAAATAAAACCTAATTGTAACCTAATTCATTTGATTGAAACACAAACAGCGAGTTATACCTCATCAGTTGAGTGTCGTTCATAACGATTTCCAACTCCAACCACCAGTTTTCTGTCGGCGACATCCATCTCTATCTCCGACCACCACTTCCTTCCCCGACGACATTAAATCTGTAAATTCTTTCGCTTAGACGCACTCAGTCGCCCCATTCACGTATTCTAGTCATCTTCATTTCCGCTTAACCAGTGACAATCAACACTCCGACAAATCTCCTATCTTCGACGAGTCTGAATTAATATGAGAATCTTCAATTAATGATGTTGCTTCAGTAGCTCTACACGTGCTTAAGAATCTCAACACATTTTTATCACATAGAGGCTAGAACGATCAAATTATACAAAGTTACATATCAAAAAATTTAGTACCGAGAGTCGTTAGAATCTGTCACAGGTGAGTAAATCGGAAAACAAAATACGATACCTTCTGATGAGTTACTAAACATCGCCGAAATTTCTTAGTTTTCATATGGTGTAGCTTTGTTGCATGTCGTTGTGAGCAAATTTACAAATTCGCCGACACTCTCAACATTTATGATGGCATTCTGGTGGATCCGGTGATTCCGACGTCGTTCCGGTGATCCCAACGATGTTCTTGTGACTCCAACGACATTCCGGTGGCATAGGCGGTTTGTCCGGTGGTTAATGGTGGTCCAGCTCCAATTATCCGATTATATTGCTAGAGTAAGAATGGGGTAAGATAGGGTGGAGTACGATTAGGGGTAGGTGGCAATGGGTTCTTTTATTTGTCTGATTATTAAAATTTGTTCTCATTTCTCAATTTAAGAAATGTTCTGGTTTGAACATTTATATATATATATATATATATATATATATATATATATATATATATATATATTATTTTATTTAAAGTAATTATTGTATGGATATATGCATAAATGTGGGTCAATCAAATATTTAAATTTTAATAAAAAATGATTAATATTAAATTGATATTAAAAAATGAAAAAAGCCTCACATTTAAAGAAAACGGGTGAATAAGGATATTTATATACATTTGTCGTCTCCATTAAAATAGGTAACTGACTCTATTTATCACAACTTCCCGCATAATCCCTATAACATCGTATGAACCCGGATTCCACTCCCCTTTGTATCGGAACACAAAATCAAAGATATCTTCTCTAATCAACCAAAAAATCGGTAGATTCTGTTGTCGTTTTTATATATACTCATCGATTCCCGAAGAGTTGATTATAGAAGTTGCATTGTGATCGTTCGTAGTAAAAAAAATTGGAGTATAATGAGGAGTACTAGGTCGACTTCTTTCAAATCGAAATTTAAGAACACACAAGCAATGATGTTGAATCTAGATGAAGACGATGATGATTTCGTGTCTCCGCCTATTGGTAAATTTTGTTTTTTTTAATTTATTGTTTGAATACACAACATTCTGTTGGAATGTCTGAACAATATAGTATTAGCATGTGGTTTTGAAGTTGTATTAAGTAAAGTAGACCTAAACAGTGGAAAAAATGGTATTTTTTATTAGAGTTTTCTGAAATTGGGGATTGAAAATTCTTTTAAATTTTTGGAATTTTAAGTTATGTGACTATTGTTTTGCAAAAAAAGGGTATGTGATTGTTGTTTTTGTTTTGTGTTTTGTAAGAGTAAAAAAAAAAGTATTGTTTTTTTTTTTTATTATTTTGTCGATTATGTTAGAATTATTATAGATGATATTCTGTTAGAATACATGGTTGTTTGGCAATGTTTCTACGTAATGCATTCTGTTAGAATCACAATACTTAAATTCTTATATGTGGTTGTTGTTGTGTACGTTTAGGGGCTGATAGTGTCATTTGGTTTTTGTATTTTTTTTAGTATAGTGAGTTGGTTTTTTTAAACATTGCCAAAATCTTGTATGTGTTTGATGTTCTGTGACTATAGGGGATGATATTGTTGTTTTGTTTTGTATTTTTTTGTATTATGAATTAGATTGTTTTTTTGTTTTATTCCTGTGATTTTGGGGGGTTTACTTTATTTGTATTTACTATTTGACTTTAGTTCTCAAAGAATTATTGTATGAACATGTGTTACATTCTTAAAGAATGAAAACAAAATAAGTATAGATAACGGTTATAGAGATTGAAGTATGGCTGGTTATTTTGAAAAATGCTACTAATGAACTATTTTTTTATTCCTGTGATTTTGGGGGGTTGGCTTTATTTGTATTTACTATTTGACTTTAGTTCTCAAAGAACCAGTGTATGTACATGTGTTGCATTCTTAAAGAATGAAAACATAATAAGTATAGATAGCGGTTATAGAGATTGAATTATGGTTGATTATTTTTTAAAAATGTTACTAATGAACTGTAATCATTTGATTCATTAGTTGTTGCAGAACCAGAGTCGGAGCCAATTAATGTTGATATTACAAGCCAAACAAATGTGAGAAGGAAATATCATACCAGATCAACACCCGTGAAAGAGAATATCATTTCTCAACCTACAGGTAGTCTTCTTTTTTTGGTTCATGAAAAATAATAACAATAATTTTAGAACATGTTGATGCCAAATATGTATCTTTTGTTACTTGATGAAGCAGAAGGTGTAGGAAATGAACCAATTCATATAAATATTGTTGGATCAAGTAAAACAAAGGAGCACAGAAAAAAAACATCAAGATCAGAACATGGAAAGAAGAATGTAGAATCTGGAAAATCAGGTAAGTTCTTAAGTGTTTCTAATTACTGATTTATAGTATATAATTCTGATATGGCTAGTGTAAAATTAAATTTTGTATACAAGTTCTTGTAGAATTTGTAATTGTATACAATATAACTCTAGGATAAATGGTATTAAATTAAATATTACAACAAACTTACTTATTAAATTTCTAATATATTTTTGAATTAGTGTTATTGGGTTATTAAATAATGTTTGTGTAATGCAAATGAGTATAGCATGAGTAATTATGTTTATGTGATTCAACAGTTGATAACAAAGATAAACAAGAGACAATACGTATCGATAGTACAAGTGTAAGAAGGATGAAAAGGAAGGGTTCTGCGAGAACGACACCTGTTAAGGATAATAAGAAATCAGCAGAAGCAAGTGCTGAAGGAAAAAAAAACCAAGAAGTTTAAATGAATTACTTATGGAGAGCATGAGTGGGTCTAAGAGAGACAATGAAAAGGTAGAAATTGGTATGGATATGGAAGATAAGGAAGATGTTGTTAAAAGAAAAAAGGTAGTGAATGATGCACATTCAAAGAAATCTCCAAAGAGAAAGAAGGGAAAAATAGAACATGAGAATGTTAAAATCAAAAAGATGGAGGGGGAGGTTAGAAAATTAAGCAAGGACCATCCACAAGGTTATAGAAGACTTGCAACTAGGATGACTAGTGGAAGGGTTAGTGCAACTGTAAAAGTAATGTCCCCTGCACAGAAAAATGGGATTGTGTCTATGGGTTTTGGTTCACTTCTGAATATTGACATGGACACTACTCTGGGGTTACTTAACTACTATCTCTTAGATCACTATGATCCATAGAGTAATCGTCTAGTTTTAGAGAGTATGGTGATTAAAATTACAAAAGAGACAGTGCATGACATGTTGGGGTTCCCAAATGTAGAGGAATACTTCTTGAACATGAGTAGTTGTGAGAAAGATAATGAAGTTTTGCAAGAATGGAAAAATCAATATGAGAAAAGGGTTTAATGGTGAAGAAAACCTGAAAAGGATAAAAAAACACAAAGCAAGACAATCTTATGTTTAGGCTGAATTTCCTTACCCTTTTCATTAACCCATTTTTGGAATCAACTTTGAGTGGTACCAATCAAATAAATGTTGTTAATAAGTTAGTGTTGGTAAAAGACTTCTCGAAAATTGATTGGTGTAAGTATATTCTAGATTGTTTGGTCAGCAAAAAACAGTTGTGGAGAAGGGATGATAAGACATGCTATTACAGTGGACCTATACTCGTTTTGACGGTAATCTTGTTGTCTCGATTAGATATATACTTTAATTTACATTGAAATATGTATATTGAACTAATTAATGTAAAAAAAATTTGATGTAGCTGGTGTATGTGTATAACATGAAGTTCTCAGGCGTCAAGATAATGAAAAGGTTACCGTTTGTGAGAAATGTTACGGGTGTTGTTCTTGAAAAAATAGAGAAGTTGGAGATTAGTGTTGGGGGGTTTGGAAGGCAGCTACAGGAAAACTTTGAAAATGTTGATGTTGATGATGAAATGATGGATGAAGATGAAATGTTGGACGGGCTGAAGAGAGACTATGGGGATGAGGAGGTAAGACATAAATTCTATGAGAATTTCCTGGAAAGTAGTGTTAAAATGTATAGTTTAAAGCTTAAAGTAATTGAAATAGTTATTATGTTAAACATTAATTCTGTCAGAATTTTAGTACTCATATGTTGATATACCCTTTACAGGCATACATGGCTATTATCGAGCATAACTATGGAATAATCTTATCCGAAAAGAAGAATATTGAAATGGCTTTGAAAGGTGAAATTGAGAAATTCCCAGAAGCTTGCTGTTGAAGGAGTGGTACGAAAAAAACAAAGAATTGTTCAACGAAGTGAAGAATGCAGAAAGTGGAGGAATGAAAGATAATGAACATGGTTTTGATGCTAATAGTAACAAAGGAGAGGCAGATGGTGGTAATGAAAATGGATTCTCTCCAGTTAGAGGATTGATAGTTTATGGGGATAAAAAGGATGATGGTGGAGGTTTCAGTACACCTAATGTGGAAAAGGTCGATAATACAGACCATCTAACCTGTTCACAATTCTTGGAGCATCCTTAAGTGTTGGAAACAACAATTAAAATGACAGATGATACTGTGTTGGACAGTTATAAAAAAGAAAAAAGAAGAGGAAAAGAAATCTTGGAAATAGTTGAAGTAGGTGAGGAAGATGAAGACAATGGAAAAATGGGAAAACGAAGGCAAAAGTTACCTGTATATGGAAAATCACCGTTTGTTGAAAGGATTGTAAGAATTGGTGACAATGTGAAGAATGATGAGATGGCATTATACAATTCAGTTTTTGCATCAAAAAGAGATTATGGGTAACTGAACTAATATATATTAGTGGTTTGCTTTTAAAACATGGATGTGAAATTGATTTCATTAAAATTGTTGAGCAGGGAAGAGATATGGAACATTGGGAGCGGTCATGTGTTGCATCAAGGATTTGCATATCATTTTAAAAGCAACACGTTTATACATGCGATAATCATTGACTGTTGGACATCATTACTCAATAGAATGGAGGAACTAAGGGATGTAGGATCAGTTGCGAGAGTTTTCTTTGACACAAATTTGTTGGTAAGTATTCAATTTTACTACTAGTAGTAAATAATAATATGTGTTATGTTGATTGTTTCATTTATGTATACAGGCAGATGAGATACTGGATGCATCGGTTGCATACGATCGAACCCAATCATTATTTGATTCGATGTTGAAACTCCACATTAGAAGTCTACCAAAAAAGGAAAATATCTAGGATGTTGGACTGGTAATTTGATTAATAATTGTGTTTTATAACATACATATTTATTATACAAATGTAGCTTATTGTTATAAATTATGTTTTATACCAGGTTTTCTTTCCAGTAGTTGATAAGAGTAAATATTATTTGATATGCTTTGATCTAAGGGTACTAACCTACTACATTATAGACCATGTCAACCGAAAAGGTATTGTTGAAGATATATATGGAAGGAAACCAGTTCTTGTGGTAAGATTAAGAATTACATTTTATAAGTTTTATATAACTTGAATTTTGTATTGTTAAAAAAGAATTTTAATATATAGATTGTATTGTATTGTAGAAAAAATTGCTTGGGAACTATTTAAAAACAGAGAATTACCAAAAATTAACAACTTTCAACAAAATTAAAGCTCGTATAATGAAATTCACATGGAAAGTAGAAAAAGAAGGATCAGACTGTGGAGTGTATCTTATGAGGCATATGGAGTCATATATAGGGGAAAGTGCAGGGTGTTGGGATTGCGGTTTTACAGGTAAAAAACAAAGTGATGTACTTGCTTTAAATAATTTAAGAATCAAATACATGGCAAGGCTTATGAAATCCGACTACAACAGGTATAAAAGTATGTTGGAGAGAGATGCAGAAGCGTATGACAGGCTTGATCCATTGGAGAAAATGGTTGTGATGAATGAAGTGAAGGAAACTAGGGAGAAGCAGAGACGTGGAAGGTGTCATTTTTAAGATGGGCATTTTATCATGGTAGGATGGTTTGTGTTGAAAGACTTATGGTAACATGTTTTGTTTTGGACTAGGTATTTTGTTTGGGAACTGTCGGAAGACGTATGTTAGGATGTTTTATTTTGTTCTAGAAGTCTTTGTTTTGGGAAACAGTAGAATGTGAATGATGTTTGTTCTAGTTGTCTTTTTTTGGGAAGCATTAGAAGTTGATTGATGTTGGAATGTGTATATGGATATGAAAATTATGAAAATAAGTAATGTGTTGAAGTTTAAAATGTTTGAAGTTCATGTTTTGACATAATGTTACCAATAATGATTGAGTTGAAAGATGGTTGGTAGTGTACATGTAAGTTATGGTTTTCAAGTATGTAATTATGATATGCCTTTGTTATGGAAATTTGATAAAAGTTATAATACACATTAATCGTGGTTATGAATTGATAAAATTTTGATTCCACCATGTTCTGATAGAATGAAGTAACTGGAATGAAAGTGGTAGAATGTTTAAAGATTATGTTCTTTCATGTTTGAGCAAAGTTTATAATTCAGTATTTTTGTAATGAAAAAATATTGAGATTTTTTGTGTGTGTTACGTAGTAGTGTTTTTAAAGGGTCTTAAAATTATAAAATATCCAAATGGTTTGCCAGTGTTCTGAAAGAATGAATATAATGTGGAATATATATAAAATTATTTTATGATTTGGTAAGTTCTGATATTACATTGTTCTGAAAGAATTGACATAAATGGATTAAAGTTAAATTGTTTTTGAATATTTTACTGTGGTGTTGAAAGAATGTTTTGGAAAAAGTGAGTTTTTGGTCAGAATAAATCCTAATGGGAAATAATGATTGTACATAGTCGAATAGTTGGGGTAATACGCTTGGATAAAGAATGACAACACAGTGTGCAATAGTGCATAACCATATATGATAATTATATTAAAGACTCGTAAAATTGTAATCAATATCACTACTAAACGTGAAATAAAAAGTTTTAATGTAATATAACATTTCAAAAAACCTATATATAAAGCAGACTACTTAGACACGTTTTTAAGAGGACAATTTCGCTTATCATGGTTAGTCATCTATTTACATAAAGCACACTTTCGCTTAGGCTTCGAACTTACTTTTTCCAGCATTTCTTTTTTTGATTTTAATCTCTTACCACGTCTGCCAGTTCCCTTATTATGAATATCAGATGGATTCTCAATATCGGGGACATCATTAGTTAATTCTACACCTATAATCTGGTTGTAGAATGATTCTCTTGATGACATCTCAGGGGCTGGACAATCATCTACTAATTTTTTCTTCAGCTTATTCAACTCTTCAAGGTATGACTTTAATTTTGCTGCATCATGGCTCAAAAATGAAACGCAACGATCTACATTTGAAAAAATTTCAATAGCAGTCATGTCAGAATTTGAGTCAACCAAAGAATTAGAGAAACGCTTCTTAAGCAATTCTGTTGGAATAACATCCTGACGCCAACGTCTCATAATGTATTCTTCAGGAATCTGTTGAATACTGTAGAACTTAAAGACACAGAATATGTGCCTGCACAAAAGACCGACATGTTCAAAATGCATGCAGGTACACTTGTATGAACCATCTATTTTTGAGTGTGTAACCTGTAATATTTATGATAATATATGAGTATTTGTTAGAAAGTCTTATTATGTGATTAAAAATAAATGATTATATAAGGAAGTAATAACATACCGTGTATTGGGTATCATTTATAAGACAATTGTAATGGTATTCCTCAAGTTTGTCATCAACAACAGGATTTGATGGTTGCATTGTGCTTATGTTCTTTTGTTTCTCCAATAAAATAATAATGTCAACATCATTGTTAGAAGTAACACTCATTTGGAAACAAGTATTATCAGAATCCGAAATCTCTTTCTGAACCTGATAAAATATTTTACGAGTGTAGACCTTTGAAGCATGTGGATCAACTGGACTAGATGTGATGAATCTAGGAAGTGTTGTAGCAGTGTTAAAGTCACTGACAAATTGATTACGTCTTTGACGTTCCATAACACCCTCAAATGTCATCATAAACATTAAAAGATAAGAACCGGTAAGGGTGTTGTTCTGAAACGACCAATTTTGGCCTTCAGAGAATGATGTAGTTCTCATAAGACCAGACATCGGTATGTCCTTGAAAAATGCAGGTACCCAACGTCTACCCAACGCATACATCTCTTGCATCCACTTGTTATTTGAAATGTTAAACTCATGTAAACAAGATTGCCATGCGTTATCAAAATCATGTGGTTCCATCTTAGAATTCCAAATTATAGAGTGAAAACGCTTCCAAAAAGCTGAGTTTGTGGTAGTTGGGATGTTATCTGAATAAAAATACAAAAAATCTATTTGAGTAAAATATAAAATGGTGGTGTACGTCGAATGAAGGAGATGAATTTTCCGAAACATAAATTCTGATAGAATTTTGTTAAATGATTCTAGCAGAATTACATTATGTAACTTAAGTATAATTCTGGCAGAATTATACTCTGAGAGAAAGATATGTACTAACACGATAAACCTTTTTACAGTATTATCAGAATAAAAAAAATAGTCACCTTGTTTGACAATTTTTTTGTAATATGCCACATATAAAACCTATGTGATGACATTGGAAAAACTTCATTTACAACGTTGTTTAAAGCTGGATCTTGATCTGTAAGAACAAGCGTAGGTTGCTTTTTGAATGCTTTCAAGAATGCTCTAGCAGCCAAGAATAAGAACTACCATCTTCTCTACTCAAAAGTCCAGCACCAAAAGTGACACATTTCTTGTGGTTATCTATCCTAGTGAACGGTACGAAAACCATATCATATCTGTTTTAAAATATAAAAATTGGTTATCATTATTGGGAGTAAAAAAAAGTTGTGATAACATTACAAATTTAAAAAATACTTATTCATGCTGAATGTGGCATAAAGGGATACAACGTCTCCAAAAGCATTGTAGTTGTACTTTGCGGTTTCGTCAGCCCAAAAAAGCGCATTCAATTTTTTCTGCACAACTTTAAGCTCGAAAGAAAAAGTTGGGATATTTTTTTTTCCTTTCCAGCATCTTCACTACAAGGAATTTTGCGTCCCTGGAACCTATGTAAGAATTGAGATTTCTCGTACTGTTCTTGAAATCAGAACCCAACCCACCTCGAATGTCAGACCCACCCTGAAGTCCGGTATACAATCTATGTGCTCTTTAGGCACCAATATTTTGCTTTGACAAGTTATGAATAAACATCTCCTGAGAATAATCAAGTTTCCTCTTTGTACGAGACAAAAACATGATGTCCTTACCAAACAACTCATGATTATGTTGTTCGACAAATTCATCAACAATATATTTATTAGTACCATGTAGTAGAATAAAAACAATTTTCGTTTTGCATTCGCACCTAAATGAGTCTTTCCTTCTCTGAATCTTATTATGTTGAGGGTCTAGAGTATCCACTTTAGCGGTTCTTGGTTTACCTTCCCGATTGCATAGCAAATGTCGTTGTGTGATAATGCCGGATTTGGTTGTTCTAATTGTTCCAAGCCTGACATCAAAACCTGCTAATGATGCATAATTGTTATACATTGATAATGCGGCACCATATGATTCAACGATTGAATTGATTTTAGGTTTGATGTGGTCCGAAACAACAGGAATCCAATAAGATGATCGACTAGGAGAAACATAATCATGTGTAACATGATATTGTTCTGCATCAAAAAAAAGGATTAACCTTTATGCAAATTGCAAACAATCGCAAAGAATTAATCTAGTTTAGTAAAATATTCTCTTATTGGTATACTAACATTTCTGTAAATCAATGTTATCATCGGCTATAGTATCATCTGCCTCATAATCAATGAACTCGATTTCGTTTTCTGCATCTTTTAAGTAGAATACGTGTAATGGATACTTAAATATATAAAAAAACAAATAAATAATTAAAATACATCACCTGGGATATTATTACTACAATCACCGAAGTGATATTCGGAATTGTCATATATATGATTTTGAATGTGTTCTAATGTATCCTCATCTTTGTAAGTGCAAGTTTCGCCAGATTGCAAATAACAATATACAAGTTCGACATTATTATTATAAAAATTAACAAGTATAAAAACTTATAAAGATATATCACCTATATTTAGATTGCTATTGTCTACTATTTGAAAATCGATATTATGTAGAGAATCATGATCAGCTAACCCGAAATCTTCATAATCATGTGCATAATCATTAGGATATTCATGTTGATCATGAATATGATCGTCTCCAGCTGATACTGTATCATCCATAAGATAATTTACAGCACGATTGAACACCAGATGATTGGAGAAAACAAAAAAAATTCAATCTTACAAACTTTGAGCCAATTAAGTATATATTAAAAAAAAGGAGAAACCCTATAATTGATATGTAACTAAAAATGCGTTATATCTGCATTCATTATTATCAATGATTTAGTTTTTAAATTTTTAGAAACATTGTAAAGATAAGAATCAACACAAAATCCTATTATTCATCATGATATTGTAAAAATTTGACAAATTCATATTCCAAAGATAATACATTCCATAGATAAGGCCTTACAACTTATCATCCTGCGTAAATTTGACTTTTAATTAATTTATTCAGCAAACTTTAAAAAAATAAATTTATTTCGTATGAATTTACGTATGATTACTGATTAATTACGCATAAACGCATATACTAAAAAAACAATGAGGATACCAGACTCTTATTCTGTCATAATAGGTGAAACAAGAATTACAATAAATTTATTTTGTGTTTGTTTGTTCTGGATATTGTAATAAACATTAACATTTTGCAAAAATTTAATAACAACAATTCTAACAGAATCTTTGCATAATCATTAATTAAAACGCAGTTAGGAACAATTATTCTATACGAATAGAAAAACAAAATGCATTTAAAAACATACATTAAACTGTGTATTTGTTTATTCTGGATTTTGTAATCCACATTAACATTCTGCACATCTTAATAACAATCGTTCTAACAGAATGTTTGCATAAAATATTAAGTATAACACAATTACACACAATTATTCTATACGAATATGAAAACAAAATACATTTACAGCAACATATCAGTAAGCAGATGATAAATAACAAAATGTATGAAATTATATCAAAATCAAAATGAAAATTATTAATATTTATTGAATGAAAACATAAATTACAAGGATAAAACCCTAAAATTCATGAATCCATATAATTATTAGACTGAAATAAAACTCCATAACATCTGATAAGACTAAACTGAAAACATTATCGGATTTCTAATCTCTCTTGACGAAACAAACTTCTACTCTCTCTTGACCAATGCATGAGGACAATTCCTCCTATCATGACCAATACCAAAACAAATTCCACATCTTTTTTTTCTTCGAATCTTGATTCACTTTGGATTGCTTGACATTCCGACCATTGTTATCAGAAAAGTCCTTGTTATTGTTATCAACATTATCTTTGTTCTGAAATCAAAACAAATATAATTCAAAATATGAATTTCATCAATGAAATATCATAACAACAAATATGATATGTATCTGATGAACCATTAATCTGCAATATCAGGATAACAAAAATTATATGCATATGATGAACGATTAGTCAAAAATAACATAATAAATAATGTATGAAAAACATACCTCCATTAACGAAATATCAGAATAAGAAATATGATATGAAGATGATGAACGATTAGTCTTCAATAGAATAAAACATATCTGATGCATATATATATATATATATATATATATATATATATATATATATATATATATATATATATATATGTTATGGTTGATAAGATCCATATTTAATAGCCTGATATTTAGGAATTTGATTGAAATCAATCAGATTTTAATTAAATCGGGATAATATTAATTATATGTTAAGATTACACTAATACCCTTTAAGAATGATTGGCTGATATTAAATCCTATAACCACACAATAATTACATTGAATACCTGAACCTATCTCTCTCTCTCTCTCTATATATATATATATATATATATATATATATATATATATATATATATATAAAACAAGGAACCAATGAACCAATGAACTAATCTTGAGCGTCAGAAATCATAATGATCAACGGCCAAAAGAATGAATGTACACCTATACATTGGACGCACATGCAACAAATTATACCATAAAACTCATCTTTTTACAGAAAAACTCATTTCTTTTTTTCGTTTAAATTTACTACGTTTTTTATCGAAAAAAAACCGAATATAACGTTATTCACGATTTTTCGTCCTCTTTCCATAGAGATCCATATTCATATATGTAAAAAAAATATTTCGAAAAAAACTCACTTCGTTTTGTTGTTTCTTTTCAATATTTAAGTTCATTTTTATCCACAAAAAAACTAATTATACCAAAAATCTCAATTTTTTGTCTTCTATTAATAAACATCAACATCGATTTAAAAAAACTCGATCAGTTCATATTCACACTGTGAATCTGAACTGTAAATATTTTAATTTTAACATTCACAATGTGAATCTGACTTACTATTACAACTCTTTGATCATTCACAAATTAAGTGAAATTTACATATGAATCGAAATATATTTCCATGTAGTTTTATAATATTTTAACGTTTTGATTACTCGTAAATTAATTTTGTAGAATCGACAAATAGATCTATTCACATTGTGAATTCGAACTGTATATAATATAGTTTTCAGAATTTACAATGTGAATCTGATATTATTCACACTGTGAATCTGAGAAGATTAACAATGTGAATCTGAACTGAATTTTTTATTTTAACATCAATATGGATCTTTGTTAAAAAAGTACCAAAAAATATGAATTTTGATATATTTATTAGTTTTTTTTCCGATAAAAAATATACCTTAAATTTTCAAAAAACAAAGAAAATGAAGTGGTTTTTTTGAAAAAAAAATCATTTTTATATATCAGTATCGATCTCTATGCAAAGAGGATGAAAAATCATGAACAACGGTATATTCGGTTTTTTTTTTCGATAAAAAACATGGCCTAAACAATTACACTAAAAAAAATGAGTTTTGTTATAATCCGATGCATATACGTCGATTGTAAAAGTCTACAACCTTACTTTTGCCATTGATCATTTTAAATTTCGACGCTTTGGATTCATTTCTTGGTTAATTAATTAATAATGGTTTTATATTAAAATATATATATATATATATATATATATATATATATATATATATATATATATATATATATATATATAATTTAGCTTATTAGTATTTAGTATTTTGAATAGGGAAAACTACAATAAAGTCCTTACATATTAGCCTCATAATCGATTTAGTCATTATATCTTTTTTTATTCGATTACGCCCCAAAAATCGGTAATCGTATTCAATTTAATCATTTTACCTGGTCAACAGGTAATCCAACTTTCAAAAATTATATTTTTGGTCCAGATTTCAAAATTTATTACAAATTTGGTCCAAAATTTACACTTTTGGCCAAAATTTTAAACTTTATTACAAATTTGGTCCAAAATTTACCCTTTTCACCCAAATTTTAGAATTTTATTATGAATTTATCCTAACTTTAGTTTTTTTACACCTTTTTATCTCAAATTTTGTTCCGATATGTTTTTTCTTTATAAATCTATATTTATACAAAAAAAATAATCACATAAAAATCTTATTTTTTCTATATAAAAACTTTTTTCTAAAACTTTTTTTTGTATACGAAATATCTATTTATGAAAATAGGTATTTATTAATTACATAAATATATACAAATCTACTTTTATAAAAAAAATATATAGAAACACCTATTTTATTATAAATACATTTGTATACAAACACATATTTATAAAAAAATTGTAAACAAACACCTATTTTCATAGTGTATATATATATATATATATATATATATATATATATATATATATATATATGTATGTATGTATGTATGTATGCATGTAGGTTCTATGGAAACAAAAAAAACCCTAAAAAACCCTAAAAATCATAAAAATGCATAAAAGAATACTTAGAGATGACAAATCTTTTTTTTGATTTTATATTCTTAAAAATCACAACTTATTATATAGTTTCCCTGAATTTTTTTTTGAAAAAAAAACCAAAATAAAAAATAAATATAAAAATAAAAAATAAAAAAAAATCGATTTTTAAATTTTTTTTTCAGCGAATTTATAAAACAAGCTGCGATTTTTAAGAATATAAAGTCAAAAAAAAAAAGATTTGTGATCTTTAAGTATTTTTTATGCACTTTTATGATTTTTAGGGTTTTTTAGTTTTCCATATAACCCTTCCATGTATATATATATATATATATATATATATATATATATATATATATATATATATATATATATATATATATATATATATATAGACACACTAGCCGGTACCCGTGCAATGCTGCGAGCGACGGATATTTTGTTTCGACAATTCGTTTCTTTTCGGGACGGGTACTTTGTTTCGGCAATTAGTTTTTTTCGGTATGAAAACCATCTCGACCATTTATGTGATGGAAAAACATTCAGGATGAAAAACCAAGAATCTGGGAAACCACATGTACCATTTATGTAATGTTGTCTAAAACTTATTAAGACTTTCAATAATGACTTTGTGATTAATTCTTTTCGGTGACGAATGTTTCCTTGCGACGACGGTATGGTGGTGCTATGATGGCGTTGAGGCATAAATCGATTCAAGTATACATAATCAAACAATCACATTGTTGTAACTAAGGAATATCGGTTGTAAGCAACTTCGATGGATTTCCCATCATATCTTGGGAGAGTTCTACAGTGTTGTGAATCTGCGTTGGTGTGGTGGATTGTGGTGATAGCAGTGGTGTGATGGCAGTGGTTATTGGTTAGTAGTCGGGTGGTAGTGAGTGACGTTTAAAGTTAGTCAGGTTTACTTTAGGGTTACACTGAAGGAGTAGAGCAAAGCAGGTAGTTTAAGGGGTTAGGTGGTTGAGAAAAAAGTTGTAAAAAACTAAAGTTAGGATGAATTCGTAATAAAATTCTAAAATTTAGGCAAAAAGGGTAAATTTTGGATCAAATTTGTAATAACATTTAAAATTTGGGCCAAAAGTGTAAATTTTGGACCAAATTTGTAATAAATTTTGAAATGTTAGCCAAAAAATGTAATTTTTAAATATATAAAGATTTTATTGCAGTTTTTCGAATAACATAAAAAAAAATGCATATCCTAATAGTATACATAGTTCACCCAATTAAAATATAGATTACTTTCCTAATAATATAATTTAGAAAGTTACATAATTGGTTCTTTTGGTTTATCAAAAGACTTATGTTCAGTTTCGGTCTTTTGTTTTGCTAAGGGGTTGGGTAAACATATTGTCGATGTAATTTCGTTTTTTTATGTTCTACTTCGTTGACGCATGTAAAAATATATTTTTACCATTTTAGTTATTTATTTTATTAAATATTAAAGTAAGGGGTCCAACCATACCCATAGCTTGTCTATATCCTTCTTTTTCTTCTTGTTGTCCACGGTCATGACCACCATTTTTTTTTTGTCATTTAAGTGTGAATTTGAAATTGGCATATGCCATTTCCAAGGTCGTAAAAAACATTAAACACCCCGCTAATTGGCTGACTGGGATCATGAGATTAATCGGTATAGGTGGAAATTAATCAGGATCACTTAATTATTACATAAAAATTATTTAATATAATTTATATTACCAACATCCTAAAAAAAAGTAAATAATCATAAAAAGAATAATAATCTAGTGTTTAAACATCTAAGTCACGAATCATCATACATTAACTCCATAACTAGTATCAATGTCGTCGTGAAGAGAAACAAGAAGCAGTTGCAGATTCCATGAAAAAAAATAAATGAAGAATTCTGCTGAGAAGTGAGAACTAGATATTTATGTTTACTTTTTTTATCTTTAATTTTGTATTTTTTCCAAGCTTTATCAATTATTTGAGTTTTGTTTTTTACTTTTGTGGACCATTTTATTAACTTTGATCTTTTAAGTTTATTGAATGATAATGAAGGATTCAGACCAAGATCGATTAATGAAACACCCCGCTTTTTGTTTTATATTTTTAAAACCATTTAAATTACTTTTTAAAGTAAAAGGAAAGAAAGTAATGCATGATGCAATCTATACCCATGTTCCCCTCTTCGTCTCTCATAGTTTTTCATTTTGATAGTAGTGAAGACTATGACATAGTTAGCACATAGCACCATATGTCACAACTTCTCTCTTTTTCATCTTAGTCTCTTAATGGGTACGAACAAGCTATCAAATCATGGTTACCCGTAGAAGTAGTAGCTATCCTCTTGCACACGTGGGCATGTATAGGATAACACACTACTATTGGGTTATGAAGTCTTGACCAACATTTGGAGCACTTGGAATTCGCTGCAGAACTTGGAGTTCAATGAAGCATGTGACAAAGGAACGAATCAACTGAGAAGGGAATGGTTCATGTGACAAAGGAACAAATCATGTGACAAAGTAACACATCTTAAATGGGATGTATGGAGTAGGGATGTGATTTAAAACCGAAAAATTGGACCGGAACCGGAACCGTTAGAACCGAAATATATAGAACTGGTTCCGGTTCCGGGTTTAAAGAATGACTTTATCCAGATTTCGGCCAATCCGGGTTTGGGCCCATCGGGTCTGGGTAAATCGGGTTTAAGAACCGGAACCAATGTTAGGAACCGGAACCACTTTTAGGGGCCAGAACCGGTTTCTTTGAAAAGTTTAAAACATGCATATCTCATTCGTTTCAAATCGGATTGACATGCATTTTTTTCAATGTTTATTTTATAGTTTGTACATGATTTTAGACTATACATTTGTCATTTTTTTGTTTTAGTTTTTTAGCTTTTTTTTTGTATTCTTTTAAAATTTTAAAACATGCATATCTTATTCGCTTGAAGTCGGATTGACATGCGGTTTTTTCCAACTAGTAGTTTGGAGTTTGTACATTAGTTTAGATTATAATTTTGTCATTTTTGGTTAAAAATTCAATGAATTACAATCCTCCGAAGTCGAGATATCAAAGTTGACAATTTTCAACTTTTCAGCTATTTGTTTTTGTACTTTTTATTCTGTGAAAATATTAACACATACATATCTCACTCATTTAAAGTCAGATTGACATACAGTTTTTTCCAGAGTGTACTTTAGAGTTTGTAAATGATTTTATACTATAATTTTGTCAAATTTGGATTTATATTCAATGACGTACAGTCCCCCAAAGTCGAGATATCAAAACTGGAAGTTTTTTAGTTTTTCAACTTTTTTGTATTCTGTGAAAAATTTAAAACATGCACATCTAATTCGTTTGAAGTCGGATTGACATGCAGTTTTTTCGAACTTGTAGTTTAGAGTTTGTACATGAGTTTAGACTATAATTTTGTCATTGTTGGTTTAATATTTAATGAATTACAGTCCCTCGAAGTCGGGATATCCAAGATGAAAATTATCAACTTTTCAGTTATTTGTTTTTGTATTTTGTATTCTATGAAAATGTTAAAACATGCATATCTCATTCGTTGAAAGTCGTATTGACATTCAATTTTTTATAAAGTGTAGCTTAGAGCTTGTATACGATTTTAGACTATAATTTTGTCAATTTTGTGATCATATTCAATGACTTACATATTCCCGAAGTCGGGATATCATTATGAAAATTTTCAAAGTTCAACCTAGTAAGTAGCGAGTAATTACCAAAAAATTCTGATTTTTTCCGGGTTTTCTGGTTCTAAACCCACTTTACCCGGTTCCACCCTACCCACTTTGATGTTTTCGGATTTTCCGGTTCTAGACCCACTTTACTCGGTACCGTACGCGGAACTAGTTCATATATGCCGGTCCGGTTTCTGATCCTACAAAATCTCGTTAATCGGTTCGGGTTTTCCAAGTCCATGTCTATTCAGGTCGGGTATGGACCCACTTTCATCCTTAGCATGGAGCACTTGGGAAAGGAATGAAGCATCATGGAGCATAGATGCACCATCCATGATGAAGATGCGTGACTTAGAATGTTATATGCATCATTTAGGAAGAGGGTGTGCCACCTATATATAAGGTGTGCCACTTTGGAATCAAGATGTACTATCTAGAATGAGGATGTTCCATCTTGAAGGAGGATGCGCCAACATAGAGGAACATGCGCCACTCTAGTGTGACATGGTGTACTCTGCAGTATTGATGTTCTACGGATGTGTTGCTGAAGCGTGGATGTGTCACTAATGATCATGATATGCCACTTGAGAATCATGATGTGCCATTAGGTGGCTTGATCTGCCACACATATTCCTGGTGTGCCACATTTGTTCCTGATGTGCCACGACATCCCTTGATGTGCCATCATGGCACCTCGACGAAGTGTTATGCACTGGAGATGCAACCAACTGACATGAGGTGCCACCACATAACAGGCGATGCCGCCAAGTGACAGGAGGTGCCGCCACGTGATAGGAGGTTTCGCCAAGTGCCTGGAGGTTCCACTAAGTGACAAGGGGTGCCACTTAATGACACATGATGTGCCAATGGTGTATTGATGGTGCCAATTCAATGTCTCTCAAGGATGAAGCTTCCAGAAGCGTTTGCATGGCCTTCCATTATTAGTTTGAGTTTCGGGCATCCCCTTCGTGGGTTAGTTATGGATGGGCCTAGCCCATCATAATTTGTGTTTCCCATGCTTTCCTATAAATATGTTAATATCATCATTTGTTATTCCTTACGAGTACATGCTTCTATATGTGTACACGTGAATTTCAAGAGAGCAATAATTGTGAGGTTGAGTGCACATCATTTAGAGCAGTTAGTAAGCAAGAGAGATTCTTTTGTTTTGAGAGATCAAGTGAGGTGTAACCTGCGTGTGTGATTATAAATTTTGTTGGAAGTTTAAGAAAATACTCTCTCTCTCTCTCTCTCTCTCCCGTGGACGTAGGCCAACTTGACCGAACCAAGTTAAATTTTGTGTTTAGATTTTGATTTAAGTTTTTTAGAAGTTTTATTTCCGCATGTTTTACCAAAGTTTGTTTGACATTTATCTGGAGTGCGTAACTTGCTTTGTTGTCATCCCAACAAACTGGTATCAGAGCTATGGCTGAAGATGGGAGAGTTAAGAAATTCAATGGTCACGATTTCGGTTTGTGGAGAATGCAAATCAAAGACTATATCTACCAGAAGAAGTTACATGAACCATTGTTCAAAAGTAAGCCTGAAGAAATGAAGTCTGAGGATTGGGAACTGTTAGATCGACAGACACTTGGTGTAGTGAGATTATCCTTGGCAAAGAATGTAGCTTACAACATTGTCAATGTGAAGACTACTCATGGTTTGATCAAGGAGCTATCTAATATGTATGAAAACCCTTTAACAACGAATAAGTTTCACTTGATTCAACAATCGGTAAATCTGAAGATGAAGGAGGGTGCTATTGGTTCCCAAACATGGAGGAACATTACGTATGTGTATTGACCATCGAGTTGTTAACAAGGTAACAATCAAATATTGCTTTCCTATTCCCTGGTCAGATAATCCCATAAACCAATTACATGGTGTGATAGTGTTGTCGAATATTGATTTAAGAAGTGGATACTACCATATTCGAATAAGGTTAGACGATGATTGGAAGATGGCTTTCAAGACTTGTCATGGGTTTTACGAGTGGATGGTTTTTCCATTTGGTTTATCTAATGCCCCGAGTACCCCTCATGCACCTCATGAACCAGGTTTTTAAGTCCTTTATTTCAACACCCGTTTCCTAGAATGGATCATGTGAGGGCTTGGTGGGACTAGAGATCAGGTTTTAGGAAAATCTAGGTGCCATGACGTAATGATTGGAGCACCACGACATGGAATATTTTATGTATGAACGCGCCTTTAGTTGGTCACCACGACGTGGAAAGGGAAAGGTCACGATGTGGTAGATGTGTCAGCCCAAGCCCATGATTTTTAGGGTTTTATCAATATTTAAACATCTAATCTCAAGGATTAGGGCATCCTTTTGAGCTTCCAACCCTTTTAAGCAAAACCCTAGCCTCCTTGGGGTGATTCTTGAAGGTTGAAGCTTTGGTTTGCTTTTTTGGAAGAAAGAAACGTGTGCTTGCTACTTAGAAGAGTGCATCGCTCCATATCTTGCACCTCATATATCTTGGGGAACTTGGGAAGTTATAAAGATTCCACATTTTTGGTTCTTTCTTCATAGATCTATGATTTAGTGCATTTCTTGGTTCATATTCTAGTTTGGGTTGGTTTGATGAGATAAAGTTTGCAACTTTATAACTCAACTTGGTCCCTTGGTCATTATATCTTTTGCATCTGAAGTTTGCTCGTGTTTTGATCTCTATGCATGAGATTTTGGTATTTTTGCCCCGTTTTGACCTAGTTTGAGATCTAGACTTGCATTAGACATTCATATCCATAAAGCTATGATTTTATGTTGGAATAGAAGTAAGAAATCCTTCTGGAAGGTTTGGATTTGTGGCTTAGTGATTAAGAGCTTAATGGATGAGTCCATGCCTTAAGTTGTCATTAAGGATCTAGGTTTAGAGATCTCGACTCATTGGGATGTCTTAATGGGTAAATTTGGAAACTTTATCCATCGAGACCTTGGGAAGGATTGGATTCGAGCTTTGGAGCCCTCGAGGTTGAAGGAAAACAACTTAATCCATTAAGTTATTGAGACTCGGTTTTCACAATGTGGCAAATAGGAGGCCACGACGTGGCGACTGGGGGATGTCCGACTAGTTTTTCGTTTTTCTCCCACGATGTGGCGACTTGCTGAAGTGGACTTTGACCATTGACTTTTTGACCAGTTTGACTTTTGGTCAAATTTGGTGAGGCGTTGAGCTATAGTCTAAGATTTAGCTTGTCATTGGTTTAAGAGGTTTGTGTAGCTGATTCTGTGGGACTATGAGTAGGGGATTTCATCTCTTCATTCAGGTGAGTCTTCTTACTATATTGTAGGATACTAGGTGTCGTTTTGTGCATGTTATCTTTATGACTCTTGATGGTATGCTTGTATGTTATGTACATGTGGGTTGATACGGACCCGAGGGAATCGATATGAACTCGGAGTCATTACGCACTCGGGGTTGATACGAACCCGGGGTTGATGCGTACCCGATGGATTCGATCTAGACTCGAAGTCAATACGAACTCGGGGTTGATGTAGACCTGGTGGAGTCGATCTTGTTAGGTTGAAAGTTATTGTGAAAATTCGAAATGTAGTGTCTTTAGGCAAAGTGTGTAGTTGTTATGAATCGAATGTATGAAATGAAATCAGAGTATGAATCAACTAAGAACACAGAATTGTAAATAATGTCTGTTTGGCTCAATATTGCTTTTGAAGATACATAGAGAATATAGAGTACAAGTTGCAACGACTTTGAAAGATACCCTAACTCTAGTATTAAAAAACTATTTATAGGGATGAAAAAAGCATACAAAAAATACATAAGGGCTTATACATTCACGCTTTGACATTACAATATTCCTTTATTTAAATAAACAAAACTGACTTCGATACTAACAAAAGACATAGGAAACTTTGACACCTTACTACTATTTCGAACCCAACATTCTCCCCCTTTGTAAGCAGTGTCAAATCCAAAGTCATCAGCATCTGAGCAGCTTGATGTAAAACCTTCCGACTTCCATATACCACAAGATTGACTTACCAACTTCAGATTTATCACCTTCTAAATTCTTCTTGCAATTATTGATACGAACCAGTAGATTCATATACTGAGAGTTCCCATATCTTTCCAAATCTTCAACCTTGAATAAGAACTTTGTAATTTTGTTGTTTTTATTCTTCCCAGCTAAAACAATTCCCAAGGGCTTCAAACAAATTTCACCATCATCATAATTCTTCGAGTTCTTTGCACCTTTCAACAATGACTGAGGGACAGAGATTTGTTTTCCCATAGTAAGTGCAAGCTCCACATCCATCATTGCAAGACAATCATAGTAATTATCGATAAAAAACTTTATGTGAGCAAAGCCAAGAAGAAAATTTTCTTTGTTGGTCAATTGTAGCTTCGAAACATCTATAAACTTCAAGATCTTAGCAACATTGATGAGATCATTGGTATTCATCAATGGAAAATCTGCTACTGAAAAATCGAAAGCAACATTATTGGCTCGGACAGCATGAAATATGAAATTCTGTAATACTCCTTCAAATAAGACATCCTTCGAAATATTCAGAACTTTCACTATCTTCACCAAGGACCAAATCTCTTCTATTATTTTTTCCAAGAACTGCATGGAATCTGAGCTTCTTTCTTTTAAATTCTTCTTTTGTCTTCAAATTTATCAATAATTTGATATTGCGAAGAAATGAATATCATTTTGTTGATAGGGAAGTGTAGCTAATTGAAATCTGAGTTTTCGATATCAAAGCTCTTTTTGGGAACTTTGGAAAACTCATGCATGACTCCACTGAAAACATTAGCCTCAATTGTTTCATAGTTTTAATGTTTAGATGGATCACCCTTATCAAGACCAGGAGGATCACTCTGTATTTGTCTTAGAATACTCTGAATTTTTCTTTGTTTTTCCATTTCCTGTTCCAAGGCCAAATTTTTCTCTTCGGCAGTTGGTTCTATCAGAATACCATTTCCTCTTCGCTTCAACTCTTCTGCTGATGGACGTGGTTTTGAACTTGACCCACCAGTAGATGATCCAATGACAATACCTTTAGTTAAAGATTTCGAAGTCATGGTTGTAGACGTAGTTGTTGTAGATACTGGAAATGTATTGGGAATTTGTGTGCTTGACACCTTACCAATAGCTTCAACTTGATCGGAATTCTTTGATGCACCCACCCCCTTTTCTCCCCCTTGCACCCCTGTGGAAACAGGTGGAGCAGCCGTGGCCATTAAATGAACCAATTATAGTAAAGGATCAAGATCAGCCTTCAGTCGAGACTCCAAAGAAGAAATCAGTTGTGAAATAGACTCTTGAGAAACTGTTGAAGTAGGAGGAATAGCAAGTTTCGAAAGCATCTCCTTCACTTCTGCCAATACGCCTTGCAAATGTACAAACTCCTTAGAGTTTAGAGAAGTGTGATACTCAACGAGCTTCATGACTGCATCAGCAACTATATCTACCTTATTATGAAGGTTAGAATAGTTCTGATCAACCTTCACAACCTCCTGTATCATTTCTTTTCGAATTTCTTCGATCTTCAAGTTAACATCCTCTTGAACTCTCTTTACAGCTTGAACAAATAAAAGATGGCGTTCCTTTGCAACAACTCGTAAATCCTTGACTTCATAATTAAACGAGTTGGATTGAAATTTAACTCAAAGTTTATTGTTTTTGTCCATCTGATCCATTGTTAGGATTAAATATCCTTGAATGGTTGATAGATTCAAACAGATTAAAGTAAGAACACGACAATGACTCAAAATATGTTGAATGATTCAAAAGTCACACCTCAGAAGAACTCGATGAAGAATTGCTACTGTAGAGGCGTGATTAGGGTTACAAAGTAATTATCAGAGTTACCAAAACACGATGCATGCATGCATCTTAAAAACTCTAACCCTAGATAATAAATACGGGAGGACAGGCCCAACCCGTTTACAAAATAGACTATACATAAGGCCTAATGACGCAACACTATATATCCAACAATCTCCCCCTTTTCCTCTATTGAGCGAGAATCCCTTCACTATTGAGTCTTTTTTACAGTCTTGAAGAGCTTGGGAATGACTGCGAGAAGATGCATGCGAAAGGCAACATACCAACGAATCATATCAGAAATGTTCTTCTTCGCAACATCATCATTCATCTTGCACTGGCCTGTGATTTCCAGAATAAGTTCCAAGCAAACTGTAGAGAACATATGCTTGTCAGGCAGTGCGAAGAGGCACTTCTTCAAACTCGCACCTGAACCACGATGAAACATCACAGTCCAGTTTTCTTTGTCAATTTTCCCCATCTTCATTTTGTTGATGTCATTCATTTTACCAGTGAGGGGAGCAGTGGGTTTCCTTTTCAAAAGCGAAGCTTTTTCAATATCGAAATCTTTGACTTCATAGACATACGAAACTAGCATTCATTTGATGTGTGATAGGACCGGTTCATACTTCTTCTCATCACCCAGATGGCAGTGCAGCAAAAAAATCCAGTCATAGGCATTAAGACATGGCAGATCAGCAAAGGAAAATTCATGAACAACACTTTCTGAACCTCGTGTCGTCTTGAACTTAACATTCACGAAGCTCCCAGTTTAAATAGGACCTATAACCTTCACAACAGTAATCTTCTGTGCACTCCAAGTAAGATACTCAGGTTTACCTTGAGATAAGTAGAACTCAATCAAGGATTGATTGACATTTGTGTCAGAAGTTGGAGTATTCACTGTTGAATCAAAACACCAGAAGAGGAATGCTTTTGGAGTCATCGGCATATCGAACTGCGAATCTTGTGAGTTCTCAAGATCGAATGAAGCAACAGGTTCCAGCCAATGCATGCTTGGGTTGTCAATAGCCTCATTAAGAATTCGCTCTATGGTCCAAGGTGGAAATAAAGTCTTTTGACTTTCCAAAGTCACTTGAGCTTCGCGTTCAGCTCTCTCTTTTGCTTTAGCTTCTCTCGCAATGCGAGCATTCTCATCCAGGAGTTGATCATGAGCCTTTCGCTTCAATTGATCAGATTCGTTTTCCTCCTCCTCTTCCCTGTGCACCACTTTTCTTTTCCTTTTGAACCCGAAGCTACATTAACCTTCGGTTCACCAGTGACTTTCGCCTTCTGCTCATCACGAGTTGGTTCTTTTGATGCTTCTCCCCCTTGTTTTGGAAAGACGGGAGGCTCCGAAACACCCTCAACCCTGTTCAACATTGCAAGAACAAGACGAAGCTTTTCAGCCAAGTATCGACGAATGGAGATGGTGAGTATAGGATCGTGAGAGTCAAGAATGTTGGAGAGTAACGCATTCACATCACCAACATATCTACGAACAACTTCACACTCAGACTTGAGTTCCTTGATCTCCTTTTTGGCATTAGCAAGTTTCGCTTGTGAGACTTTGACTGTCGTGGTGTGAGCAGCGAGTTGATCCATGAGATTATTTTTAGTTGCGATATATTCAGAAAGCTGGGTCATCTTTGAAGATATGGAGGCTTGAAACTCAGCATGAAATGTTTGGAGACCAATGCGAACCTGAACCAACGCCTCCTTTTCCTTTTGCAGTGTCGTGTTCAGATTCGGAATTGCTTCATTTGCTTTAACGGTGTTAGACTCAACAGAGGTTTTTAAGGTGGACATAAAGGCTTGAGCTTCAGTGAGGAGTTTTTCGACTTTCGCAGTCACCTTAGTACATAAAATGGTAGAGTCCGAAACTGCCTTATTCACGTTGTCCAAGTTGGCTTGATGCTCCTTGGTCATAAACTGGAAAAAGGCCTCAATCGTTGCCTTAGAATAAGAATCAGAAGATGAAGCTTGAGAAGCATGGATCAACGAGTCAAGTTTTTCGGTGATAACTATAAACTGACGTTGAGTTACCGGAGCATCATCGTCACTGTCTTCCAGAACCCTGAATGGGCTAAATTCAAAAGAGCGAAATTCAAACCCATCTCCCTAAAAAAAGGCATCGGTATCATCATGTCTAAGAGGGGAAAGTGGTGGTGTTGAGAAACCAACAGACAAACCTGAAGATCCTACCCCCGCATAAGATGCTTTGGTAGTAACTGGAGGTTCATCGTTCATGTTTGTAGCTGTGGTGGTGGTAGTAGTGGATTCAGTAAACATTGGGATAGATGCAGCAATAGAGGTTGGAACTTGAGAAGTGATAGGAGGTGGACATGGTGCAATGGTAATTGGAGTGGAAATGGTAGCAGTAGAAGAGGGAACAGAGGTATTCTCGAAAAAGTCATCAATAATAGGAACTGAGACCGGAATATGAAAGATTACCTCAGGGTTGGTAGAGGTAGGATGCGAAACCTCTGGTTGGGAAGTAGCAGCAGTATCTTCATTTTGCAAAGGCTCCTCTATTTCAATGCGAATGTATGACTGAGTGTCAGACTGCAAATTTTCGCTATCAGTTGGAGTAGGAGATTTGGCCTTGCGAGTTGCTTTCTTTAATTTTCAATTCTTAGGTGGTGGAGGAGGTGGTGCAGATGACTCGACTTTACCCTTTCATTTCTTAGGGTTCGGAGATTGAGCCGATGGACCCTCCTGAGCACCTTTCGTCTTCTCCCCTTTCTTTCCCCTTTTCGTCTGCCCTTCTTAGGTTTATCTGCTTGATCAATAATGGATTACATTTCAGGTGTGAGGGGACGAAACCCTGAAGCAGAAGGTTTCCTGTAGCCTTCCAAAATCTTGCTAGATGTTGGCACATCACGGAACATCGCCTATAGAAATGATCCAACAAACGGAAACTTAGAGTTGTCAGCAAGAATAATCCCGATGGTGTGAAAAGTTGAGATAGAGGCCACCATAGCACCCTGCATCATGGGAATCTGATATTTATCGATTTCCCATTGAACAATGACTGTCCAGAAACTGGCACATGAGATCTCATCGTCGCGAGTGGTTGAGTGGGTGCTTTAAACAACTTGAGCCCAGAGAATAGCTCCAAAATCGACGTTGAGACCTGTATAAACGTCGTAGATAATCACCATGAAGAGCTTGCTGGCGCAATCGGACCCTGTAACCCTTTCAGAAAAGGCTTTGAACAATAGAGTGAAAAGCCCATTCCATTGGGGCGGTATATTAGGTTTCTGGAACTTGGAGACGGCGATTAGGGTTTCTTTGTAACCCATCTGGTAAAACATCTCTATCAGAACCGCATTTGTGTCATGTTATGGGTTGATCATGCCCTCTGAATGTGGAAGCCCTAAGATCAAGGAGAATCGGGCTTTGGAGATGGAGATTTTTCGGTCATGGATCTCAAATGAAATCCTCTGTTCTTCTTTGATAAAACATGCCGACGAGTAGGCCTTTGACAGAAGAGAGACCGGAATAGCTTCCATCTTCGTCAGAGCGATGACAAGAGGAGAATATGTGACATCCCCAAAATCACGGCCTTTGACAGAGGAGAATACAATCAGAGTAATCTTTTAAAGAAAACTGTTGTGGAATTTGTTCCCAAAAAACATGATAAATACTTTATCCAAGCATCTCCGAAGAGATGTATTTTATTCGTTTTAAAACATTTGGTATGTCCTGGTCAATACAAACACATAAGCATAAACCGAACTTACATTCATCTACACTAATGATATACACCTCTTTAATCTCCCAGTGTAATGTATCTTTGTATCGATACCCGTGATATAAAAATATTGAGTGGGTCAGGTTTGGAAAACCTGGTGAGTACATAGGGATTCAATCCCACAATGTTATAACATATATATATATATATATATATATATATATATATATATATATATATATATATAATTTAGAATTCACACAATATAAACTTTCTCTATATATATATATATAACCAACTCTTACCCCACCCCGTCAATCCTCTCAACGAGACTAAAAACTAACCTCTCGACCTGATCCATACTACCGTATCTAAAACTAACCTCTCGACCTGATCCATACTCCCGGATCGAAAACTAACCTCTCGACCTGATCCATACTCCCGGATCTAAAACTAACCTCTAGACCTGATCCATACTCCCACATCTAATAACCAATAACTATGTCCTGTCCATACTCCCGGACTAAGGACAACTGATTATGTCTTAATCCATACTCCAGGATTAATGACAGATTATATGTCCTCTCCATACTCCCGGACTAAGGACAACTGACTATGTCTTAATCCATACTCCCGGATTAATGACAATTATCTAAATCCAATCCATACTCTCGGACTAGGGACGAATAACTATGTCTAATCAATGCTTCCGGATTAATGACATATTTTAAAGTTCTATTCTCCATATATATCTCACTTGTACTCATAAAGAGATACTACCCCATAACCATTATAACCAATCTTAGGTTTACTCTTTAACCTAAGTTATCATAAACAATCAGGGATGTTCTTTAACACTTAATTCAGACATCATCAAATAACTCACACAAAACATATATTTAATACATTCCAACAATACTTATATTAAAATCATGTTCATTAAAGGGACGATGCACTCACTTGATAAGACGATGCTCGGACAACACTACGACTCTTAAAGCAGTATTCCTCGGTGAAACTGTGATCTCTTCACACATCGGGCTTCTCACGGGCAGAGCTTCTGCTCGAAAACTCTTTTCTTCTCGGGATCTTCGGAGTTTCGGGACTCGTTTCCGGTCTCGGGATGATACCGGGGCGGCGGGGTATAACTTGCTCGTAAATCGAGGTAATATGGGTGAGAGGAAGAAATTGAGCAACAAAACTCGGCTGACCTTGCTTTCTATTTATAGGAGACTGAAAATCTATGCTCACGTCGTAAGCCACTAATGCTCACATCGTGAGCTCGATGTCATGGCGTTCGTTATCAGGCCACTTGCCCTGGAAGATGTCTATCACCTGCTCACATCGTGAGGCACTGTGCTCACGTCGTAAGCTCTGACACTGGGGTTGAAGTTCGTGCCCCGAATTTCAAAAATTCATATCTTTCGCATACGAGCTCTGTTTTCGACGTTCTTTATATCCACGGGTAGTTGAGATTATGCTCTACAACTCTCGTTTAGACTCTGTCGGCTAATTTTGACTTTAACTTTTATTATATTATTTTTAGTAGGCCGGGACAGGAAAACTCCGTTAGAAATTCATAACTCCTTTATCTGACGTCCGTTTTCGTTTGTCTTTTTACCGTCGGACTACTATCAACGAGATCTTCGATTCTCGTTTAGATTGTTTCGGGTAGAAACCACTCCATCTCATATTCGAACTTTGGGCTGCATACCGCTAAGTCGAAACTTCGAAAAATCATAACTTCCTCATACGAAGTCAGATTTAGACGTTCTTCTTATGTACGCTCTCGGTTTAACTTATTCTACGACTTTCATTTAGATCACTAAGACTAAATATCGCTCTATCATAAATTCACTATTTACGTCACGCAGTCTCGTACCGTTTTGTCACGAAACTTCGACAGGTCATAACTTCTTCGTTATAACTCGGATTTCGACATTCTTTATATATCCAGAATCCTTGTAACGACCACTAAAACTTAGTTAGGATTATTCATTCTAAATAATCTTTCATGAAAAAGTCACTTTTGATGTTTATCGTCTCTAAATTGACTAGCCCGGATCTACGGGCGTTACAATTATCTCCCCCTTAGGATGATTACGTCCCGGAATCATTAAAGAAAATAGGGCTTGTATAATGATTCCATACGTTATCTTTCCATCCTAAGTAATAACCGTGATGCTAAATCTTGCACCTGTTCTTCGTACTATGCTGGACTTTCAAATCGTAACCTATAAGTTACAAAATAAATCTTTATTGAGGACTCCTTCTTCTTCTTAGGATAAGTACTTTCCCTTATCTATTGTAACAGATAAATCTTTCACCTGTTCTTCGTACTATGGGTCATGCCCTAATGATCTCTCATCGTATGATGCAACGCTTAGACTCAAGTCTCTTAGAGTCAAATTCCAGAATGGAATACACCTTCCTTCATATTCTAATGTGATATAACCACATTTTAGCATGTAGCATTTCTAGCTACAAGCTTCTTTAACAACGTGCGCGATGCTATTGATCGCATTGATTTCAATCTTCCGGCTTAAGTCAGATGCTACATCGAACTTGGTACTCCGAACCACGTAACAAACTCATCGTAGTCGGACTCAATTTGATATGACCACTAGGGTCAGAATATCAATCATCTTTTTAGTCACTACCAAAACAATGGTAACACCATACTTGAAGAAAAACGGAATCAATCACTAGCTTCTTGGTAACCTTGTGACTTTCCCTGATCCAAGCGTGAGTCCTTTGCTTCCAGTAGTATAGATCTCTACTACTATTCACACCTACTCATACTCGTTGATGAATCAATGAATCGAGTATAAAATGAATCAGAGTATAAAATCAAGTAAGAATGCGAGATTGAACACCAGATGTAAATATGATCTTGTTTCAACTCTATTACGCTTTCGAATGTTTACAGAGTACAAAGACAGGTCTGTAAAAACTCTCCTCCAACTCATGTAAATATCCCTATTTATAGGGAACAGAAAGCGTACAAAAAATATACTAAGGCATAGACACTTAAGCTTCGAATAAAAGCGCCTTAGTAAAATAGATTACAAAACATTCGAAGAGTGCAAAATACACTTCAACTAATTACAACATTTAGACCCTTACAATCTCCCCCTTTGTAATCATAGTCGACCTTCTTAATTTGTAAGAATCTGGATGGAATACAACATCACTCTTCGAATTTCCGTGTACCAGGAAATTATCTTCGTTAGCTCTTTCTTATCTCCTTCATTGTTCTTCTTACAATGATTCATACGAACAATTAAGTTCGTATATTGAGACATTGAATATCTTTCCACTTCACATGCCTGAAATAAGAAACGTTTTGCTTTTCCAGCCTTGTCTTTTACTGCGAAGACCATCCCAAAAGGCTTCAAGCAGATTTCACCATCAGCATACTTTTTCAATTCTGCTTGAGTCTTCGTAGGTGCCATTGGAGCTTTTATTTCCATACCTTTAGCTGTAGCTAACTCCACATCTGTTAGAGCCAAACACTCATAATAATTTTCGATGAAAATCTTGATGTGAGCAACCCCAAGCTTAAATTCATCAGGTTCAGTGTTTTGAAGATATGAAAATGATTTATCTTTCAAAATCAATGCAACTTGTATAAGATCATACAAGTTCATTAATGAAAAATCTGCAGTTGTAAATTCGCAAATATTTCCATTTGCCCTGGCAACCACATACTTGATATTTTGGACTGTGTTTTCGAACACCACACCCTTTTTCATACTGATAACTTTCTTGATCTTCACCAAAGACCAAACTTCCTCAGGGGCTTTTGCAAGAACAACATGAAATCTAATTTTCATGTGAGTACCATCATCCTTTTCTTTGATATTTCCTTCTGCTTTAAATTGTGGCATGATGAACATCATTTCATTCATTGGGAAGTTAAGCTGACTTGTATCAGTATTCGTAACCATATAACTCTGTTTTGGTTTCTTCTCGAATGAATACATATGATTATATGCAACCTTGGCTTCGATTGTTTCATAATTTTAGTGTTTGGACGGATCACCTTTGTCCATACCCTTAGGATCACTAGCACGTTGTGTCATTATGCTTTGAATCAACCTTAGCTTTTCAATTTCAGCTTCTGCTTCAGCTTTCTTTTCTTCTTTCGACTTTTCCACAACTATCGTTTTCTCTTTATCTTTCAAAGTTGAATTATCTATTACCTCTTTTGTTTTTGAACCACTCCCACCAGTATCAGCAGATTTACCAATCACAATTGCTTTTGAAACTGGTCTTGTAATTGGCATAGTTGTTACAATTGTTGAAGTAATCGGCCCAGCGGATGCAACAATTGGCTTCGTTGATTGGATCTTCGAAGAGAACACCTTTCCCACAACCTTCACATCTTCACCACCAGCCTTCGTATCTTCAACTTTTCTTTCTCCCCCTTGCACCCCTATAAAAATAGGTGGGGCATCGGTTGTTGGTAGAAGGCTTGATATACGAGAAAGAGGGGCCAGTTGCTTGTGTAAAATTGCTTCGAATTGGGTGAACTTCTGGGATAAGAATTCTGGAGTAATCAAAGAAGACGAAACTGGCTTGACAGATAGATCTTTTAACTCCTTCAGCAATGTAAGCACTTCAACAAAGTTGTTACTTTCCATGGTAGAAAGTTGAGTAAGTTGAGGACTCATACTTTCGTATAATTTGACAAATTTTGTGACAATATCACAAATAATGTCAATCTTCTGACTCAGAGATGCAAAATCCTGTTGTACACTAGCAACCTCCTTTTGCATATCTTCACGAAGTTCACGAATCTGCAAATTAACATCCTCCCTGACTTTCTTAACATCTTGAACAAAGAGAACATGTCGTTCCTTTACAACTGTCTTCAAGTCTTTTAAATCTCCAACAAACTTTGAATTTTGAGAATTTATCCGTAGCTCATTGTTTTGATCAATATGATCAACCTTCTCCAAAATTCTTGACTCAGAGTCTCTAACCATCCCAGAGACTTTACCCACTATCTTGGCTTCGAACATTTGCAACATAGTATCAACTTCCAAGCTTGAGACTGGCGAACCACCCCCCAAATCAGCTTGAGATTGAATTATGGAATTCAACTTCATATTCAAAATTTTAAATTGTTTCATCGTCATCAACATATGATCTGGAAAATCTTCTTCTTCGTCATCAAACTTTAATTCATCAAACGTGCCTCCAAAACCTTCATTGTCAGTGTCGGTTTCCATAAGAACAGTTTCTTGAACAGGCGAATTAAGTTTGGGTATATCAGTAGATTGAGAAGAAAAAATGGAAGTAAAGGGTTGATTGATGATATTTTCGAATGTAGGGGAATCAGTGGTTGAAGTAATTGGAGTGATTGGTGGAGGTAAAGAAACAATATTTTCGAAGGCTATAGAAGTAGGATGACCTTGATCTTCTTTCTTCGAGTCTCCTTCACCCATATTGACATTTGCATCCGTATCAGATACGTTTGCAGGGATGCCTGAAGTTCGTACCTACTCAGAAACTGATTTGGCAGCCGAATCTTTGGGTGGTATGAATATTGTCTGCTCAGGAGTTGAACTTTCTTCGTGAAGAGTTACTTCTGGTGTTTCAGGAATTCTTTCATCGTCATCTTCTGTAGACTCAGTGGGAAGCATAAGCTTTCGTGTCTTCTTCTTCTTCTTTGACAGATGTTTGGCCATATCCTCAGCCCTTCGTTTCTTTGACAATGGAGAAACAGGTGCTGGCACTTCACGAATTAAAACACCTTGATGAGTAACTTGAGGCTTTCGGACCACTTTATGTGTTGGTGACTTGCTTTTATGTGTAGACTTCATTTTGATTCTTCAAAACATACCGGTCTTCGAAGGAATGGCTACTTGCTCTTGAGTATCTTCAACAACAGACTCAATCAATTTTGTCTCAGCCACAGACACTTCAACTGTAATAGGCTTCTTCTTTGGAGATTTCGTAGATTTCAATTCTGTGACTTTGTTTTCAGAAGAACTAGTTTCATTCTTCTTCGACCTCTTGGATTTCCTATCTTCCCTTTCCAATAATATCCCAGTTTCTATAGTAGAATTAATAGTTTTCAAATAAGCCACCAAGACAGAATTCGAAGGATCAACTCGTTTTAGCATAGCATTAGGAATACGAGCCACAAATGGAAAATCTTCTACATAATCTGTGACATCCTTCGGAATGTGAAATGTCTGGAAAACAGCTTTTTCTTCATCATTGGGTACCAAAATCCCCTCTTTGTTGTAAAAATATTGGAGAATCAAGCTCTAGTACCTCACACATGAAATTCCATGAAGAGCATATGTGTGTTCTACACTCTTTTGAAACTCCTTCCATAACTGTGTAGAATAGTCCACTTGAAGATCATAGTATAGCCCAACAACCATGACATATACCTCCATTCTTCCTTTATCGAGACCCACAGTTCTACCAGGTAAACACCTCAGAAAAATACCAAATAGAAAATTCCAGATACTAGGAAGACCAAATTTCTTAAAATCACTGATCTTAGTTAGTTGTGGTTGATAACCCATCTCATTGAACATATGAACAATTTGAGGGAAAGTGAAATCAACATATGGTGGTGAATTTGGAATTTCAAGAATTTGGCAAAAGAGTTTCTTTGACAATCTGACCTTTTTGTCATTAACCATATTAAAAGTAATAGCATTAAAAGCTTTGTTGTATGTAGCCGTTAATCCTACTTGAGAAAGCCATGACATCGGAACTGAAAACTAACTGGATATAGCCTTTGACAGAATAGAACTCTTTAAAGCAACAATTAACATCTTCAATTCTTCAGGGTGTTGAGAAACATCAGCATCCAATTGATAATTAGTCCCTTGAATCTTCATAATCGGTAATGAAGTCACATCTTCAGTGGTGTAAGAAGGATCAACATCGACATGAACAGAAGTCGCCATTGTTAGAGTTTGAAAGCTTTGATGATCAGAGATAATAGGGAATTTTTTTTGAACGCGTAAACTGATAAGAGACCTTGGAATCCCCTTTTATATGTAACCCTAGAATTTAAATTTGAAGCGGGATGAGCAATTAATGATATCCGACGTGGCACCTTAAAAGTCGCATCAGTCTGCCAAAAAATGTCCAGGTGTCAAAAAGTAACTGTCACATTGCCTTGAAACAAGGAAACGGCTCCTCCCACAGTCTGTTTGTGTCTCGTCAAGGAATAGTAACCGTCAGCATCTTCGGATGGAGGAAAGGCTCTTTCACTTTTGGGATGAAAAGCGAAGTCATATGCCAGATGTTTGAAATCATCAGCCTGAGTTGGTATTACTCAGAACCTCAAGGATTTCATGAGTGCAGTGTTCCAAAAAAAATTTAGACGAGAAGCAATAAAAAGAAAAATTTGGGATACTGATGTCAAAATATCAATTTGACACGAAGCCTGATATAACCCCGGGCAAAGATTGCTTCGTTAATCACCAAGAGAGATGATCAACAACTTGTGTGTGTTCCCGTGAAATACAATCGAATACTTGAAGAGAAGTATCGAAGGGCTTCTTTTATAAGGTTTCATGGGTAGCTATAAAAATTTCGTTACATATCATCCTAAACATAAGGTGATAAATTGTAACAGAAATTACTTGTTTGACCATTGTAATCAGTGACAAGTTTGCTTTGAAAAAATTTTAATTGACTTTGGATTTCGAATGAAACTCACACGGAAAGCATATTCACGAATTTTTTTTTTGTGCTGGATCTTGTTGGGTAACAAACATCATGGGTTTCGAATGTTTGATCAAGACCACTCATATGAACAGAATATGATTTTGAGTTTCGAATGTGGGTACTGAAACAAAGGTTTCGTGAAAATCTGGAACATAGTTCCCCGTCAATTCCTTAAAAGTTTAGATTATTGGGTTTCACCTTCATCACGGTCTCATGATGTCAGATCATGAACACAAATTTTTGATATGTCTAAGTCTCGATTGGTGTGTTTAGAGACCTCTCAGACATGTGTCTTCGTGTGTGATCGTGTAAGAACTTTTTGGATGAAAAAGATGGATAAAAGACACGAAATGTACCTATGTTATATTTGGACAAAACAGTAAACTCTTAACTCATTGTGAGAAGAGTCAGGTAGCTCAGGAGACTAATGTGAATACAACCCTGATTTGGAAGAAATTTTCGTGTGAAATATTTCATTAAGGCTTTCGTACACATACATTGAGTCATTGGAGGCTTTGGACAACATGCAGCAGCATGCTTCTAGGGACAACATAACTAGTTCAAACATTTAAAGATTCGTAAGATAAATTTACCTGACCCTAGTACTGCAGGCATTATCCACTGTTTATCATCATGAATATCTGCAACAAAGTACTAAAAAGAAATAAGAAACAAAATATTTTTGTTGTTTTGATTTTTCGAAAATAAAGAACGAAATAAAGAGAAAATATTTTTGATTTTTTTGATTTTTCGAAAATTAAGACAAAATAAACGAAAATCTTTTTGAATTTTTAATTTTTCGAAATTTAAATGACAAAACAAACGAAAATCTTTTTGTATTTTTAATTTTTCGAAAATTAAAGAACAAAACAAACGAAAATCTTTTTGGATTTTTAATTTTTCGAAAATAAAATGACAAACGAAATGTACTTGTTGCAAATAGACGAAATTTTATCAACCCTTGAAAAATGATAAATCTACGAATTCGAAGGGGTCGAAGCGTTGACTATGAACAGTAACCTCTGAAAACTGAATGACTTTGCATTGTCTTTTATTCAGCGCCTCTGAATCATTCCTGGTCAACCATCATTCTCCTTTTTCGCATGGAACAGAATTTCCATCGATCATTCCAAGTCCTTCTAAAATTTTTACAAAGGATTTTTCATCTAAAGATGTCGTGAAAATATCAGCTAACTGATCAGTTGTTTTTACGAAATGCACTTCAATATTTCCATCCTCCACGTGATCGTTGATGAAATGATAACGAAGAGCTATATGTTTAGTCTTCGAATGCTGCACATGATTATAACAAATTCTTATTGCACTTTGAGAATCACAATATAATGGATTCTTTTTCATATTAATTGCATAATCACGCAATTGACTTTGAATCCATATAATTTGTGATGTGCAAGCAGCAGCAGCCACATATTCTGCTTCAGCTGTTGAAATTGATACACATGTTTTCTTTTTCGACTGCCAACTCACCAATTTGCCATCGAGAAATTGACATCCGCCACTTGTGCTTTTTCTATCAAGATTACAACCACCCAAGTCTGCATCCGAATAAGCATGTACAAAGAACCCAGTTTTCGAAGGATACCACAATCCTAACGAAATTGTTCCTTTAAGATAACGAAAGATATTCTTCACAGCAGTGAGATGTGGTTCTCGTGGATTTGACTGATACCTAGCACAATTACACACAGAGAACATGATATCAGGTCTACTTGCTGTAAGATAAAGTAATGAACCAATCATGCTCCTGTAAAGAGTTAGGTCAACTGCAGGTTTATCAAACAAAGGTTTCAACTTTATGCCAGTTGCCATAGGAACTCGTAACTTTGTGCTATTCGTCAATCCAAACTTCTCTAGCAAATTCTTCGTATATTTTTCTTGATTAATAAAAAATTCATTCTCTGCTTTGACGAATATTCATTCCAAGAAAATTATTGATTTTTCCCATCATGCTCATTTCGAACTTACTTTTCATCAGATCTTCGAATTCTCTAGACAAGGCAGGGTCAGTTGAGCCAAAAATAATATCATCAACATAAATTTGAACAAGCATTAGATGATTCCCAACTTTCTTTCGAAATAATGTGGGGTCAACAGATCCTTGTTTAAATTTAGATTGTTTCAAAAATGAAGTAAGAGTTGCATACCATGCTCGTGGTGCTTGTTTTAAACCATAAACTGCCTTATCTAAAATATAAACATGATCAAGATGTTCTTCGTTAATAAAACCTGGGGGTTGTTCCACGTAAACAGTTTCTTCAAGCTCTCCATTTACAAATGCACACTTCATGTCTATTTGATAAACATCAAAGTCTTTGTGAGCTTCATAAGCCAGAAATATACGAACAACCTCGAGTCTTGCGACAGGGGCAAAAGTTTCTTCATAGTCGATTCCTTCTTGTTGTGAATATCCTTTAACAAAAAGCCTGGCTTTGTTTCGAACAATATTTCCATCTTTGTCGGTTTTGTTTTTGAAAATCCATTTTAACCCGACAATCGAAACATTTTCAGGTTTAGGAATTAATCTCCAAACCTTGTTTCGTTCAAATTCAGACAATTCAGATTGCATCGCACCAACCCAATCTGAGTGTTCCATTCCAACCTTAACTGTTTTTGGTTCAATTTTAGAGATGAAAACATTGAACATGGAAAATTCTTGATGAGTATTCAATACCTCATTCTTTGCACGAATTTGAGCTCTTGTTAAAACATCCTCTTGTGGATTCCCAATTACTTGTTCCTTCAGATGATCTCTTGTCCACTTTTCTATTGGCGGATAAGCTCGATCAAATTCCAAAGGTGCATCTTCGTATAAATCATCATTCTCTGAACCTGCAATCGAACAAACATCATCAAAATCATTATTATTCTCAATTTTTTCTAAATGCTCCCCCTCAACATCAGCATTCAATCTCTCATTCTCCCCCTCGAAAGAATGCTCCCCCTCCACTGGATTATTTGGCATACTTTCGCCTATCTCTTGAGAAGTGGATGTTGAATCATCAGTAAACTTCGTTAATTCAGAGAGATGGTTATCTTTTGCATTAATTTCAGGATCAACAGCATGATCTGAAATACCAAAAATTAAATCATAATCAATATCTAATGTTTGTGAAGGTTCAGATTCATCTTGTATTTCTTTTAGAATAGGATGATTGTCAAAATGCGTTTCAGTTTGTTTAATATAGTAATCATCAAATGTAAGATTAAAAGTTTCTTCAACTTTTCGTGTTCTTTTATTTAACACACAATATGCGACTGAATTATGCGAATATCCCAAGAAAATCCCTTCATCTGCTTTAGCTTGAAATTTTGTAAGATTATCCTTAAGATTCATAATAAAGCACCTGCATCCGAAAACATGGAAAAATTTGACGTTAGGTTTTCGATTGTTGAGAATTTCGTATGGAGTGATGTTAAAACGACGATGGATGAAAGATCTGTTTTGAGTAAAACATGCGGTGGATACTGCTTCAGCCCAAAGGTATTGTGGAAGATTCGCATATGCCAGCATAATGCTTGCTGCTTCGCATAGAGATCTATTTCTTCGTTCAACGACACCATTTTGTTGTGGTGTGTATGGAGATGAAAAATTATGCGAAATCCCTTTGTCCACCAAAAATGAATCAAGAACATTGTTCTTAAATTCAGTTCCATGATCACTCTTAATTTTTCGAACAATCTTCTTCAATGTTGTTTCCATCTTTTTGATAAAGTCAATCATGATTTGTGCAACTTCGGATTTAAGCCTGAGAAAATAAACCCACGTAAATCTTGAAAAGTCATCAACAATTACTAAAATGTACCGTTTCTTGTTGAGTGTTGAAACTATTGATGGACCACACAAATCAATATGTAAGAGCTCTAGAGGTGCGACAATTTTCGAATCTATCATAATCGGATGACCTTGTTTATGTTGCTTGCCAACTTCACAAGCTGCACATAAAGAATCATTATCAAATTTAAGTACAGGTAAACCTCTTACCAGATCTTGTACAACAAGTTTGTTGATGTTTCGAAAGTTGAGATGAGAAAGTCGTCGATGCCAAAGCCAACTTAAGTCTGATGAAGCTTTCGAAAGAAGACATATAGCAGGTTTGCCTACTATCGGATTGATGTCCAAAGTGAACATGTCACCTTTCCGTTTTGATTTAAGCAAAACTTCTTTAGTGTTTACATTCGAAATAATGCTTCCTTCTTCATTAAAAAGAACTTGATTGCCAGTGCCCACAACAAGTTGTGAAACACTTATCAAGTTATGTTGAAGACCTTCAACATAAGCAACATGATTCACTGTGAATTGTCCGTTCGTGATCTTCCCATATCCTTTGACTTGACATTTTTGATTGTTACCAAACTTCACTACTCCAACATTCTTTAGGCTTCGAAAATCACGTAAATTCTCCTTCTTCCCAGTCATGTGACGAGAGCAACCACTATCAATGTACCATTTATTATCATATTGATCGTCACATAGTACCTACAATCAGTGGAAAAATTTAGGTACCCAAGGCTTTTTGGGTCCTTGGAAATTAGATTTCAATTTCGAATGTAATGAATAACTTTTAACCCAATCACAAACTTTGATTTTGAGACTATCAATTAAGTTCACATCATCATTTATAGGAACCGAAACATAAGATTTTGATGGTTTCGGATGTTCACCGACATTACCCTTCGTATTCTGAGTTTGTGAATGTACATTCTTTGCTTTCATTACTGGTTTCCATGCTTTGACTGATATGTTTGAATCCTTAGAAGATGAACTGCCGTTTGATGAAGTATTCATATACTTCTCATAGGCTTCATGAATTTGCTCCTTTGAAAATGTACTCGACTGATACATTTTTCCTTTGCCTTCAAGCCAATGATCAATGTTCTTCCTTGAAGTTATCCCTTTTTTCATGTGAAATTTTCAAAGTTTGTTTCTTCGTATGATTAGGAAAATTTGGCTTTTGAGGAACAAAATCAACTTTTGGATTGGTTAGAAAAGATTGAGCATAAGATGTATCAACAGTCGATTTAAAATGTTGATGTTGAGAGAATTTTTGTGTTGGATTTGATTTATTTGAAAATTTTCTTGGAATATTAGTTTCTGAAACTTTCGAAAACTTTGGTTGTTTATTCACTTCATACCTTGAATGATTTGATTGTGATGAAGGTTGATTATTTGTTGAAAAAGAGGAATTTTTAGCTTTGAAAACATTTTTGGGTGATTGTGATTCAGACAAGTATTTATTTGTTGGAGCGGGATTTTTATTTTTGTTTGAAAAAGTTGCTGAATCTGTTTTTGTCATTTCATCTGACATCTTTTGAGACTCAATAATCTGCCAAAATATTTTCTTCGTAGCTTGTCTTTTTGAAATGTTATTTTCCTTCGAAAATTTGTCAATTTGATCTTTGAGTTCCTTGGAGTTTAGTTTGACAACATTTTCATTTTCCATTACAACTTGTTTTGAAATCTCTTTTTCAATTTTTGATTTTTCAACCCATTTTCTTTGTGGTTTTTCACGTTGAAAAACATACGAATTCTTTGTTGGGTTGTTTTCAACTGTGCTTTGATTTGCGAAGAAACCTTCATCAGTTGTTTTTAAATTATCTTCTTCAACTAACTTCTTTAATTCTGGTTTGATATTCTCAACATTTCCAGTAGTTACGAATACTTGATTTGGAAAAATGACATCATCTGTACACTTGAAATTTGGATAAACCACAGTATTCGTTTCAAGATAGTGAACACCTTTTTCATTCATTACTTTTTCGAACTTTTGTGTATCACCATACACTTGATCAACCACAATTCGAGGAATTTCTTCTTCCTTTGAAAATTTCTTTTTCTTCGAAATATTCTCTTCATTTTCATCATCGCTATCATCAGTTTGACTATCTCTGATATCCACGAAGTCCAAATCACAAACTTTCGAAGTTGAGGGTATATCAGTTTCTTTCTTAACCATCAAGTCCTTAACTTTTTCTTTCCCTTTAAATGTTGATGCAACATTAATAATAGACAACTGGAAACAATCAATATCCTCAAGATCACTAATTTCACTAATATTGTCAGGATTATCTTCAATATCAGCAAAATTAGATTGAGAATCAGATGTTGAATTCTCAGTCTTTTTCAAAATTTGAATTTGTTCAGATTTAGTCAAAGTATCATTCACTATGTTAACTAATTCATTAGTATCAAGACATTCATCAATTTTGACAATTCCATATTTATATCTATCATCAGGAACTTTGTCAAATTCAACTATTATCTTCTCACAATCATACGAAATATTATCTACCTTAGCTCTTTCGTATGCTAGAAAAGGTAGTAATTTTCTATGTTGCTCTTTACTTATTTCACATGAATGATGTAAATCAGTTAATTTGCCATAAAGTCTCTTAGCAGAATTACAGTATATGTTTCTTTGTGCTAGTAAAAGTTTGACTTCATTTGATAAAGTATCCCTATCACACATAATATTCGTTATTTGTAATTCCAAACAATCAACTTTACTTATTTTCATGTCTAATCGCTTTTTGGCCTCTAATAACTCCATGGACAACTTGTTGGCCTAATTGCTAGCAGACACAACAATTGAATGAAAATAAGTAACAGTCTCATCAAAAGATATTAGTTCATAGTCATAAGCATGTGTAAGAATATTAAAAGATTCGAGAATATTACGTACCTTTGTTGTCATTGGAGATTTGTCTGCTGCCTTGGATACGAAGCATCTTCCTTTCACTTCGAATTCCTCTTCATCTGAGTCCTCCTCCATCTTCGCATACATTGCTCCATGTGTTGAATTCCTCATTTCTTCATCGTCTGATCCGGATGACCAGATTTGATAAGTTCCATCCTCCTCCAGTTCACCCTTTGCGACCAGTGACAAATTCTTAGCTTTTGCACGAACCTCCTCAAGCCTCTTTGCATAATAAGCCTTATCTTTTACTTTATTCTTCTTCTCATCCTTCTTCCGCAGCATACAATCATTCGCAAGATGATTGGCTCCATTGCAATAATGACAATCTATTCCAGCATCACATTTCAGCTTTTTCTCACTCTTTCCTTCAGACACCTTCGAATCTTTCTTCTCAACCTTCTTTTTCTCCTCAACAACAGTTTTACTCACAACACTTCCTTTTACCTCAGCAAGCTTAGCTTTCGGATTGAACGACTTTTTGAAAAACTTCTTAACATGATTATTCGAGTAAAATGCTATTGCCTCATCATCCAAATTCATGATGAATCCCTCTTCTTCATCTAAATCACCATTTTCAGGTTCTTTCTCAGATATCTTGGACACAAGTGCCAATGGACCTCCCAAATTCAGCTTCGATTCCTCAGCTATTTCATTAACCTCAATTTCGTGTGTCTTCAACTGATTGTACAAATCATTGAGAGTTGATGTATCAAAACTTTGCTGATTCTTCACCATCATACTCACGCTTCTCCGTTCTTTTCGAAGACCCATCACAAAGATGAGATTGAATTCCATTGAAGTCCTGGTAATTCCATGGCGATTGCAACGATAGATTAACTCGTTCAGACGATCATAGTAAACTTCAATTGTTTCACCTTCTTTTTGTCTGAAATCTTTCAGCTCGACCAAACACTGTTTGACTGAATTGATTTTCGTCTTCTCACTTCCTTGAAACTTATCTTTCAGATTGTTCCATATCTCCTTAGCAGTTGTACAACTCCTTACGTAATTGTACACAACTGGACGTAAAGCTCCTCGCAATTCCCTCATACATCTCTTCTCCAGTTTCTTCAGACGATCAGTTTGATTTTCAACACCAGAACTTGCAGAAGATGATCCAATTGCTTGAACATTCACTGGAACACTGACATTTCCAGTGATACATGACCACAATTCTTCATCAAGACCATTCAGATAATCCTGCATACGATCAACCCACTGATCATAATATTCAGAGATTAGCATTGGAATTTTGGTCGATGATCCTAACAGATGAGAAAACGAGGTCATCGAATTGAGATTGAAGCTCGCCATTGTTGTACGTGTCACACCCCCAAACCAAGGATGTCGGAAAGGTCCGGGGGTGGGGGACTTCATGTATAGTATCACAACGAGTATAATAGTGCTCACAGTAAATACAACCATCATAAATATAATTGAAAAGGTTACATCATAGTATATGTTTGCATGTTTCAAAATCAATTACATTATGATGACAAAATGAACTGTTTGACGATTTAACGTCCCATCCTCAAAATGTTGTCGCTTAAGAGGGTTCGGTCCGAGAGGGTTCGGTCTGCTGAGCTTCGGTCCGAGAGGGTGTAGTTTGCTTCTGACACCTTCGCTTCTGACAAGTTCGGTTCCTAAGATGTTCGGCTCCTTAAGAGGGTTCGGCTCCTTAAGGCTGTTTTTCGCGTAGACTTCCGTTTTCGAGCTGTTTTTGTCTAATTCGAGGGTCGGGATGCCCCGAGTGATTATAAAAAGTTGAGAGAGATTTTGAGAGAGATTTGGGAGGGATTTCACATACTTGGAGAGATTTCTCATACTGGGAGAGATTTGGGAGAGATTTCACACGCTTGGAGAGATTTCTCATACAGAGAGAGATTTGGGAGAGATTTCACATGCTTGGAGAGATTTCTCATACAGAGAGAGATTTGGGAGAGATTTCACACGCTTGGAGAGATTTCTCATACAGAGAGAGATTTGGGAGAGATTTCACACGCTTGTAGAGATTTCTCATACAGATAGAGATTTGGGAGAGATTTCACATGCTTGGAGAGATTTCTCATACAGAGAGAGATTTGGGAGAGATTTCACACGCTTGGAGAGAGTTCTCATACAAAGAGAGATTTGGGAGAGATTTCACATGCTTGGAGAGATTTCTCATACAGAGAGAGATTTGGGAGAGATTTCACACGCTTGGAGAGATTTCTCATACAGAGAGAGATTTGGGAGAGATTTCACACGCTTGGAGAGATTTCTCATACAGAGAGAGATTTGGGAGAGATTTCACATATTTGGAGAGATTTGGGAGAGATTTTAAATAGAGAGAGATAGAGTGAAAGAGATTGAGAGGGACTTCGTTTGCGGCCTTTTTAAGTGTTTGGCTTCGTAACGCAACGTTTGTACATCCCGTTAAGTCTCGTTATGATTGTTATATGCCCCCGAGGGTTAAGGAATAATGTTTTATCGAATAGTTTCATCACTTGCCCTGATTAGGGTTTAGAAATTCTGAACACGTGAAAACTCTAAGTGATACTTTGTATTAAGATTGCGAGTAGTACAATATAAATCATATTGGAAACCCTAATATACAAGGGTTAGATGAGTTGACCGTTTTGATTTGTTGACTTTAGTTGACTTTGACTTGGCAAAAAATTGACGGTTGTCACATCATCCCCCTGTTAGAAAGAATTTCGTCCCGAAACTAGTGTTTCGACTGGGACTTCAAGAATTTGGAGGAAAGATGGGGGAACTTTTCATAGTACAAGAAATTGATTATGGTGGGGACCAATCCGCCTGATGTTAAATGACGACCTTGGAATTTCTTATTGTAACTTGAGCTGAGTCGATGTAAAAGGAGTTATTGTTTTGGAATGATAGTGTATTCTATGTGTGCCTTTATACTTCCCGCTTAATTCTTGATATTACTACTCCGAATATTTTATAATGTAGTTAGCGAGTTCCAGCATTACGAATGTTTAAACAATTTGTGACGAAATTTGCATTATAAGTCCTACCAAATCTTTTATAATCGCTTGGTGTAAACTAGTCGTATATCATTAAGATTGCAAACGCATTCAGATGGGTGACCCCGCCTTAAGACCACAACCAAACAAGGAACAGGAAATGAGGCGGAATCATACATTCTAAGTCCATAGAATCTTAATGATATATGACCTTAATGTTTACACTAGCCATCATAGATTCACTAGCAAAAACCCTGCGTTTTTATATAGATGATAAGACTTATTTGGGTTTTGCCGTGTTCTCGAGATTTATGGTTGATATACTTTAATCGATGCTAGATTTAGTAAAAAAATTTTTTAATTTAAACGTCGATGTTAGAAACACGTACTGATATTTACGGGCGGTTCCGGGGTGGTTTCTCCTGTAGTGATCGTAAGCACCCTTCCACCATCACCGATATTTCGTGCTCTTGGGTAGTCCCTTTTAAAGTGTCCCGTTTCACCGCACTTGTAACAGGCTGGGCTTACTCCAGTGCCAGGGACCTGGTTAATGGGTCGTGCTGGTGCCTTATAGAAACAGACAGTATGCTCCTTTCTGTTGCAATTTTTGCAATGCATCTCTCGGCAAGCCCCAGTGTGATGGAAGTTACACTCGTTGCATTTCGGAAGGGTTCCAGCGTATTGTTTTATGGGTGCTGGCGTGGCGAGGATTGTGGCAGCATGAACAGCAACGATCTGTTGCTTCTTAGTGAAGTCCTGGGCTGGTTGGTCCTTCTTGTTGTCCCAGAACTTCCTTTTGTTGTTCCCTCCTCTTTCTTGATCAGGGGTGGTTGTCGTAGTGTCATGGCTAGCACGATGGTCGATGAGTTGTTGTGCCAATTCCTTGGCACTGTCAAAGGTAGTTGGCCTTGAGGCCAACACGCTATCTTGAATTTGGGGGGGACAACCCCCAGAGGTACCGCTCCAACTTTTTGTCTTCCGGGGTGACCATAGCGGGACAAAGGAGTGCTAGATCACAGAATCAGACGTTATAGGTTGCAAGGTCAGATCCTGTCATCTTGAGGTTCCATAGTTCTTGCTCTAGCTTTTGCACCTCGCCCCTAGGGCAATACTCTTTCAGCATCTTTGCCTTCAAGTCCTCCCAACTCATCGAGTTAGCTACTATAAGCGTCAGTGACTTAATATGGCCGTTCCACCAAGTAAGGGCCCGACCGGAGAAAGTGCGACCTGCGAATTTGACTTTGCTCGCTTCGGGGCACGCACAGATCTCGAAGACAGATTCGGGCTTCTCGAACCATTGCATCAAATCGATGACTCCCCCGCTGCCATTGAATGAATCGGGTCTGGCATTGGTGAAGTCCTTAAAGGAGCATTCTCTAGAACTGTCACACCCCAAAACCAGAACGGCAGAAACGTTCGGGGGTGGAGGACGTCATGTACAGTATCACAACAATGCATAGTAGTAAACAAGCAACAACATCATCCATTGCATTAATAATATAATTTGATACAAGTGTGTTCTGTGAAGTTTAATAGACACCAAAAATATGAAACAAAATAAAAGATGAGTCTTGAACGAGCTCCATCTTCTCAAAACCTAGCACCGGTACCTGTCTACTGGTGACGTGAGAATACAAGTTATTTTGAAAGAGTTTATCAGCTTTAAAGCTGGTGAGATCATAAATATTTTTGTGTCATTGTTTGTATGAAAGTGTTTGTAAGTACTTCATGTATAAGTTTGTAAATGTTTGTAAATGTTTGTAATTGTTTCTAACTCCTAGAAAACCCTATGTTTTCTACTAAAAGTAGCCTTCTACCAAGGCATCAAATGTTTGTATGTGTATCTCTTGTAAGAGTATGTATTTTCCTAATTCTGACTATCATTAACCAAAAATATAGTTTTTACATTACTGTTCATTGTGAGAGGATCACAAAGTAAATGCAATGGGGAAATAAAATAGTACTGTAGTGTTGTATTAAGTAACTACTGCTGTACTAACTACCTTAAACCAATTGTTATTTAAAGTACCATGTGATATGCCTGTACCATACTACCGACTAAAAACACGACGATGAAAGACATCACAAGAAATGACATTTGGCACCCGTAGACTTGCAAGCCCCACTGTAGCGAGCATCAAGGTGTAGGATAGTCAATCCAGTATAGATCTATACACAAATTCAACGCTCTCCTTCTAGGAGACTCTGGATACAAAACGAGCCATGGAAGGTGATCTCATTCCCCGTTATGTGGCTCACATAACTGTTGTAATGTTCTTGTATATGTATTGTATGTACTAGTTGTATTGTATGTTCTCTCTCTGTCTAGTATGTATGTATGTTCTCTCTGTTTCTCATAATAGTATGTTCTTTTGTATAATGTATAGTATGTACTAGCTGTATTGTATGTTCTCTCTATCTGTCTAGTATGTATGTATGTTCTCTCTGTATGTTATCGTTTGTTTCTCGTTATAGTCTGTGTTGACTCATGTACGAACTGACTCATTGTATGTTTCATTGTTCTAGTAATAGTATTAGTAACTTCCTAAACTATACCTATTATAGTTTACTAGTAATGTTGTTTGTATGTATGAACATGTTTGTATACCTTTGCTACCCAAAGGTATTGAAATGAAAGAAGTAACTTTTATATCTATGTACATATACATAATATATAACTAGGATTCAAACGACCTTCAGACAAATAACCGATACCCTAAGTCCACAACCAAACAAGGAACAGGAAGCAAGGTGAGCTATCAGTCTTAAGTCCTTTCAATCCTACTTATATAACTATATATATAGATACACATTTGACAAAGTATAAGTTTAAAAGAGTTTGAATAGAAGGTATTTATCATGTAAAATAGTTTGCAAAACAGTTTGAAGTAGTTTGATTTATAACATAGTTTGAAAAGTAAGAAATCTACTTGTTTGGTAGTTATTAATCACATGTGATTGATATAATAACTATAATAGTTCAACTTGTATCCCCCCATAAAAGCATTTAAAATCATTTAAAAGGTTGATTAAGGGGTATGAACTCACCTGAAGTGAGTGATGTGAATGTAAGATCGGAAAAAGGATGCAAAGTGTCAAGTGAAGACTTGAGCACACACATATCCTATTTAGCATATAAAGACACATATATGAATACAATTAGTGTTTACTCAACTAATCAGGTAAAGAATAACACTTTAAGGACTAAGAAATCCTTAAATGGAAGTGTTATAATCACTTAGGATTGCATAAGAGGGTTGTAAAGCCACTTAAGGGAGTTTTCGGTCTAAGTGGTATGTTTCTTGGAGTTTTCGGTTCTTGTGGTTTTCGGTCCATATGGTTTTCGGTCCAAATGGTTTTCGGTCCATATGGTTTTCGGTCCAAATGGTTTTGACCGAAAACCCATGGTCTTTGATTCTTAAGGTGATTTTTAAGGGCTTTCCACAATCAATGAAGTGTTCTAGACTCAATACTAAGTATTAGGAAAGGCTTAAAGTCATTTTGCACCCTTCATAAGGGTTTTCGGACTAAGGAGATGCACTAGACCGAAAACACCTTTTGTTCTTGGATAAATGATGATTTCAAGGCCCTAAATCAAGAGTTTCAACTAGATAACAAGTATAGGGAAGTAATACTTACAATTTAGAGGCTAATAGAGTTGATTTTGGACCAAAACACTAGTGTGTGTTCTTGGTGTTCTTGAAGATCAAACCCAAAAGATGAAGTTAATGGATGAAATCGAAGGGTGTTACTAGTTAAAGCTTTGTAACAACAAATCAAATGGAAAGAATTTTTACAATTTTGAAGATCAAAGTGAAGAACTCGGTGATTCTTGAGAGAGAATGGATGTTTCTAGCCTTGAAAAGGAAAGAATGATCAAAATGATCATGAAATATATGTGTAGGATGGGGTTTTCGGTCACCTTGATCGAAAACTCTAATGTCTTGACCGAAAACTCCTTTTTGAGGAGGTTTTTGGTTTGCTTCATGACTAGAACTTCAACCCATTCATCCTAACACTGATTCCTTTGATGTACTAAGTTTAGAATACTCGAATAGACTCCAAATAGGGCTAAAAGTTAACAAACAAGACTAACTTTGATAAATTTGAATGTTTATACCAGCTAGAAATTTCGGATTGTCACATCATCCCCCCGTTAGAGAGAATTTCGTCCCGAAATTAGAGTTTAAGCAAATAAGTAGTTACAATAACTAAGTAAAAAGGTGAGGATATTTCAGTTTCATTTGATCCTCGCGCTCCCACGTGAATTCAGGACCTCGCTTGGCATTCCAACGAACCTTCACTATCGGGATACGACTTTGTTTCGTTTGCTTGACCTCTCGGTCCATGATCTCTACTGGTTCTTCCACGAAGTTGAGGCTCTCGTTGATTTCGATCTCTTCGAGTGGGATCACAAGAGTCTCGTCAGACAGACACTTTTTCAAGTTCGATACGTGGAAAGTAGGATGTACATTATTGAGTTCACTAGGTAGATTGAGTTTGTAAGCTACAGGGTCGATTCTGGCAAGAATCTCGAAAGGCCCTATATATCTTGGATTTAGCTTTCCAAGCTTTCCGAAGCGTATCAAGCCCTTCCAGGGTGAGACTTTCAATAGAACACGGTCTCCCATCTGGAATTCCAAAGGTTTCCTTCTTTTGTCAGCGTAGCTTTTCTGTCGGTCTCTAGAGGCTTTTAATCGCTCACGAATCTGAAAGATCTTCTCTGTCATTTCCCGAATGATCTCCGGACCCGTGAGAGTGCTGTCAGGAACTCGTCCTTTAGCTAATTGGGTATCACCCACCTCAGCCCAGCACAGAGGGGATCTGCACTTTCGGCCATAGAGGGCCTCGAATGGAGCAGCCTTTATGCTCGTGTGATAACTGTTGTTGTAGGAAAATTCGACAAGGGGTAAATGAGTATCCCATGCCTTCCCAAAGTCAATCACGCAGGCTCGCAACATATCTTCCAATGTTTGAATAGTCCTATCACTTTGTCCGTCAGTGTGTGGATGATAGGTTGTACTCATATCTAGCCTAGTTCCTAGGGAACTTTGTAGCGACTGCCAGAACCACGAAGTGAATCTACTATCTCTGTCCGAGATAATGGATATGGGAACACCGTGTAGTCGTACAATCTCCAGTATGTAGGTTCTTGTAAGCTTCTCCATCTTGTCTGTTTCTTTGATAGGCAGGAAGTGTGCGGACTTGGTCAATCTGTCGACGATGACCCATATGGTATCAAGTCCACCCGTTTTATTGGGCAGCTTGGTTATGAAGTCCATAGTGATCCGCTCCCACTTCCATTCTGGTATCTCCGGCTGTTGTAGAAGACCTGAGGGTTTCTGGTATTCGACCTTGACCTTGGCGTAAGTAAGGCATTTACTTACGAAGGTAGCAATCTCTGCATTCATGTTAGGCCACCAGTATAGCTTTTTAAGATCCAGATACATCTTATCTGAACCTGGGTGGACGGAATAACAAGTGTTATGTGCCTCGGTCATGACCAAGTCTCTGAAACCACCGTGTTTCGGTGTCCAGATCCGATCCATGAAATATAAGGCTCCACCACCTTTGACTTCTAAGTTCTTATCCATCCCTCTCAGGGATTCACTTGCCACATTTTCAGGTTTCAAAGCGTCGAGCTGAGCCTCCTTAATTTGCGTGGATAGGTGTGAATAGATAGTCATATTCAATGATTTGACTCTACGACCAGAGTATTCTTTCCGACTTAGGGCGTCAGCTACTACGTTGGCTTTACCCGGATGATAACGAATTTCGCATTTGTAATCACTGAGTAGCTCGACCCACCGTCGTTGTCTCATGTTGAGCTCCTTCTGGTCAAATAGATGTTGTAGGATTTTGTGGTCTGTAAAGATAGTGCTTTTTGTACCATACAGGTAGTGTCTCCAGATCTTCAGAGCAAACACAACTGCTCCTAGCTCAAGATCGTGAGTGGCGTAGTTGACCTCGTGTGTCTTCAGCTGTCTCGAGGCATAGGCGATGACCTTACCTCGTTGCATCAGAACACAGCCGAGCCCTTGATTTGACGCATCGCAATAGACAACGAAGTCTTCTATCCCTTCGGGGAGGGATAGTATTGGTGCGGTGCACAAGGCTCGCTTGAGCGTTTGAAACGCTCTCTCCTGCTTCTCTTCCCAGTCAAAGGACACACCCTTCTGGGTCAGTGTTGTAAGAGGTTTCACAATTCGTGAGAAGTTCTGAATGAACATGCGATAGTAGCCAGCGAGGCCTAGAAATTGACAAATTTCGGTAGGCGTCTTCGGTGCTGACCAGCTCTCAATGGCTTTGATTTTGGAAGGGTCCACGTATATTCCCTCTTCGCTAACTACGTGCCCTAAGAATTCGACTCTTCGGATCCAAAATTCGCATTTCGAGAACTTCGCATAGAGCTTCTCCGATCGTAATGTTTCTAAGACCTGTCGTAGATGTTGACTATGCTCCTCCATACTACGAGAGTAGATAAGTATGTCATCGATGAAGACGATGACGAACTGATCCAAGTAAGGACAACACACCCTATTCATTAAATCCATGAATACTGCGGGCGCGTTGGTTAATCCGAACGGCATCACTACGAATTCGTAGTGCCTATAACGAGTTCGGAAGGCTGTCTTCGGGACATCATCCCCTAGCACTCGTAGTTGGTGATATCCGGATCTTAGATCGATTTTTGAAAAGAAGTTCGCCCCTTGCAGTTGATCAAATAAATCGTATATGCGAGGCAGAGGGTAACGATTTTTGATGGTTAGCTTGTTGAGCTCCCTGTAGTCGATGCGCATACGAAACGATCCGTCTTTCTTCTTGACGAACAAGACTGGAGCTCCCCAGGGTGAGAAGCTTGGTCTTATAAAGCCCTTGCTGAGCATTTCGTTAAGTTGACTGGACAGTTCTTGCATCTCTACATGTGCTAGACGATAGGGCGATTTGGCTACTGAGGTAGCCCCTCGAACTAATTCGATTCTGAATTCGACTTGACGTTGCGGAGGTAATCCTGGGAGTTCTTCTGGAAATATGTCGGGAAAATCACGTACTACTGGAATGTTCTTAATGTCTTTCGCTTCATGGCTCACATCGACAACATGAGCGAGGAATGCTCGATATTCCTTTCGGAGGTATTTCTATGCTTGAATACTCGAGATGAGGCGAAGGTTAGTGCCGGGTTTGTCGCCGTAGATTTCTAGAGTTTCGCTAGACGGCAGATTAAGGCGAACAACCTTTTCATAACACATGATGTCGGCACGATGCAGACTCAACCAATCCATGCCGATAATGACGTCGAAACTTTTAATTGAGACCGGCATGAGGTCGATCGAAAATGAATGATTATCTAGAGTTAGGTTACAGCCTATGTATATGCAGCTAGTACTCTCTGTGTTTCCATTAGCCATTTCTACAGTGAATGGTTCTTTAAGTGCTCGTGATTTTTGCTTAAGTAAATGAGCAAATTTTTGGTTCACGAAACTCCACTCCGCTCCACTATCAAACAGTATGCATGCATAAGAGTTATCGAGGAGAAACGTACCAGTGACCACTGTGGGGTCGGCAACCGCTTCCTCGTGGCCTATGGCCATAACTCTTCCCACTCCGCCGGTGATCCCTGCCTTAGGGCAGTTCCTCTTGTAGTGGCCCGCCTCGCCACAACCGTAGCAAGCTTGGCCCACACCAACGACGGGGACTTGGGTGATTGGCTTCGCCGGAGCCTTGCAGAAACGGGCAGTGTGCCCCTTCCTGTTGCAGTTAGAGCACTGCATTTCTCGGCAGGCTCCGATGTGGTGGAAGTTGCATTTTTTGCACTTGGGCAAACTTCCAGCGTACTGCTTTACCGGAGCAGCAGCGGCAGGTGCTATCGCAGCATGAACTGCCACCACCTGCTGCTTTTTGGCAGCCTTCTTCTTCTTCTTGTCATCCCAGAACTTCCGCTTGGAATCAGCAGTTTTGGAGGGTTCCGAGATGGCCAGGGTTGTTGTTGTTGATGACGGGGTAGGGATCCCATGGTCAATAAGCCGATGTGCCAACCGTTTGGCACTATCGAATGTAGTGGGGTTTGAAGCCCAAACATTCCCCTAAAATGGAGGCACCAGCCCCCATATGTACCTTTCTATCTTCTTTCCCTCTGTGTGAACCATGTTGGGACAGAGGGCCACCAGCTCGCAGAACCTGGCGGTGTAGGTCACAATGTCGGAGCCCTTCATGGTCAGGCTCCAAAGTTCTTGCTCCAGCTTCTGGATTTCGCCCCTCGGGCAATATTCTTCAATCATTAGCTCCCTCAGAGCTTCCCAGCCCATAACATTAGCCACTATGAGAGATAGTGACTTGACATGGCTATTCCACCATGTCAGGGCTTTTGCCTCGAAGTTGCATGCATCAAATTTGACTTTGCTTCCTTCCGGGCATGAGCATATCTCGAAGATCGACTCCGTCTTTTCGAACCATTGCGAGAGGGCAATGACTCCGCCAGTCCCTTTAAAGGACAGTGTCCTGCAGTTGGTGAAGTCCTTGTAGTAGCACTCTCTCAAGCGCACAGGGGCTTCACCGTGAGTAGATTTAACAGGTGTTCCACCTCCGGTGGTACTGGAAGAATGATATTGAGCTATGGCTGTTGCCACAGCCGCAGCTACTGCAACATTTAGAGCTGCTGTATCAATTTGAGGAGCAGGCGGTGTTGCAGTTATCGGAGGATCGTGCCTCGTTGATTGGCATGGAGGCATCTTCTAACTATAAGTTTACAAAGATGAAGATATTGATAAGAATTTAATGGGGAGAATTTGATGAGAATGACTCATGGACTAACTCTCCATAGCCCAACAGCACAATTGAATAATATGATTGAATATAGATCTAATACTAACTGATGATAGTATATAGACATTAAATTCCTTGAGATTAGATATCTGTCAAATATACTGGAATTACAGATGTAACAAGTTCGGGAAAAATGACCTAGAAGTAGGCCTTACATCAACCAAGACGGGAAAGTTTTGACAGAACTACGACCTAATCAAGACCTAACAGGTCCAAGTTTTAACAAAGATAGGAAATTAGACTAGAGTTTTACATAACTAAGTTATATCCAAAAGAGAAGGTTGAGTAGGCTCTATCTACTACGAGAACCACTCGAATGAGTCCTTGATTCAGACAGACGGCGCTCTATATCTCGCATGCGCCTTTCATACATTGACTGCCTAGCCCGAAGTTCCCTAACTTCAGCTTGGGATGCAGCTAGCTGTTGCTGCAGAGTCCCATTGGTTATCCTAGCCCTTTCCATAGCTACCTCGAGTTGGCGAATGCGGACCGTGTTAACGCCAGAGTTGGCGTCAATCTCCATGACTCGGTCAATAGATGCTCGACCTTCCTCGGTGTTCCGAGCAATCCTACGGACCATGATGGGCAGGAATCGATCAGCTGAACCTCCCTCGTTTAGGTTGTAAAAGCTTCTGTCCCCATTGTAGGGAATGGGTTGACCCTGTTCATGACTCCATCTGTTCAAGTTTGTGGCCCACAGAGGTGTGAGTCCTTGAAATGATGGACGAGGGTTTGGGTTTGGAGCTACTGGGGGTAGGTTGTTGACTTCCGACTCTGAGTCAGAACCATCAGAAAAGCCTTCAGCTTGGTGATCATCCAAAGGGATTGGGTGATCATCTTCTGGTTCTTCTCCTAGCCATCCTGCATTGCCATTGTTGGGATAGTACGGGTCTCCGGGGATATGGAATCCAAACATGATATCTACGCGAGAAAAGGGGTATAAGAAATAAGCACATAAGTAATTTATAGTAACACAAAATATTCCTATAGTATTTTAGGTTTATGTTTTGTTCTAAGGTTTTCGTTGTGGTATTGTTGGTAAGTTTCTAGACTTGTTGCAACCTCACAACCACTCTTAGGCACATGCTAGTCACTCCCCGAATAATATAGTTGATCAGGCTATATCTTCCCAGATTTGACTATATGTCTCTAAGTCTACTTGTGCTGCCCAAAAATCATAATACTTTTGTTCTGTCCTAGTGACACTGATTTTAGCATGAATGCATGTATGTATACTTGGTTAAATATTTTATTATTTAAAAGTATAAACTCTTGGTCAGAGTATTTTAATCCCGTTGTGTTTATAGTTTGTATATCTTTTATGGGTTGATATACTCGATTCACTATAAACAATGCTCTGATACCAATCTGTCACACCCCAAAACCAGAACGGCGGAAACGTTCGGGGGTATAGGACGTCATGTACAGTATCACAACAATGCATAGTAGTAAACAAGCAACAACATCATCCATTGCATTAATAATATAATTTAATACAAGTGTGTTCTGTGAAGTTTAATAGACACCAAAAATATGAAACAAAATAAAATATGAGTCTTGAACGAGCTCCGTCTTCTCAAAACCTGGCACCGGTACCTGTCTACTGGTGACCTGAGAATACAAGTTATTTTGAAAGAGTTTATCAGCTTTAAAGCTGGTGAGATCATAAGTATTTTAGTGTCATTGTTTGTATGAAAGTGTTTGTAAGTACTTCATGTATAAGTTTGTAAATGTTTGTAATTGTTTGTAACTCCTAGTATTAGTAATAGTATTAGTAACTTCCTAAACTATACCTATTATAGTTTACTAGTAATGTTGTTTGTATGTATGAACATGTTTGTATACCTTTGCTACCCAAAGGTATTGAAATGAAAGAAGTAACTTTTATATCTATATACATATACATAATATATAACTAGGATTCAAACGACCTTCGGAGAATTAACTGATACCCTAAGTCCACAACCAAATAAGGCCCTAAATCAAGAGTTTAAAAGAGTTATCAGTCCAAAGTCCTTTCAATCCTACTTATATAACTATATCTATATAGATACACATTTGACAAAGTATAAGTTTAAAAGAGTTTGAATAGAAAGTATTTATCATGTAAAAGAGTTTGCAAAACAGTTTGAAGTAGTTTGATTTATAACATAGTTTGAAAAGTAAGAAATCCACTTGTTTGGTAGTTATTAATCACATGTGATTGATATAATAACTATAATAGTTCAACTTGTATCCCCCCCATAAAAGCATTTAAAATCATTTAAAAGGTTGATTAAGGGGTATGAACTCACTTGAAGTGAGTGATGCGAATGTAAGATTGGAAAAAGGATGCTAAGTGTCAAGTGAAGACTTGAGCACACACAGATCCTATTTAGCATATAAAGACACATATATGAATAAAATTAGTGTTTACTCAACTAATCAGGTAAAGAATAACACTTTAAGGACTAAGAAATCCTTAAATGGAAGTGTTATAATCACTTAGGATTGCATAAGAGGGTTGTAAAGCCACTTAAGGGAGTTTTCGGTCTAGGTGGTATGTTTCTTGGAGTTTTCGGTTCTTGTGGTTTTCGGTCCATATGGTTTTCAGTCCAAATGGTTTTGACTAAAAACCCATGGTCTTTGATGCTTAAGTTGATTTTTAAGGGCTTTCCACAATCAATGAAGTGTTCTAGACTCAATACTAAGTATTAGGAAAGGCTTAAAGTCATTTTGCACCCTTCATAAGAGTTTTCGGTCTAAGGAGATGCACTAGACCGAAAACACCTTTTGTTCTTGGATAAATGACGATTTCAAGGCCCTAAATCAAGAGTTTCAACTAGATAACAAGTCTAGGGAAGTAATACTTATGATTTAGAGGCTAATAGAGTTGATTTTGGACCAAAACACTAGTATGTGTTCTTGGTGTTCTTGAAGATCAAACCCAAAAGATGAAGTTAATGGATGAAATCGAAGGGTGTTACTAGTTAAAGCTTTGTAACAACAAATCAAATGGAAAGAATTCTTACAATTTTGAAGATCAAAGTGAAGAACTCGATGATACTTGAGAGAGAATGGATGTTTCTAGCTTTGAAAAGGAAAGAATGATCCAAATGATCATGAAATATATGTGTAGGATGGGGTTTTCGGTCACCTTGACCGAAAACTCTAAGGTCTTGACCGAAAACTCCTTTTTGAGGAGGTTTTCGGTTTGCTTCATGACTAGAACTTCAACCAATTCATCCTAACACTGATTCCTTTGATGTACTAAGTTTAGAATACTCGAATAGACTCCAAATAGGGCTAAAAGTTAACAAACAAGACTAACTCTGATAAATTTGAATGTTTATACGAGCTAGAAATTTCGGATTGTCACAAGAACGCCCTTGGCTATCTCCTTGAGTGGAGTTATTAGTACCACTCCCTGTCCGTCCTGCACCATCAGTGCTGATTTGGGACATAGCAGCTGCCACCGCGGCCGTGACTGCAACTTGGAACATAACAGGATCATATTGGGGAGGCGGCGGTGGTGGATTTGTTTGCGTTCCGCTAGTGCGTCTAACAGACCTTCGAGGCAACATCTTTCTGTTATAGAATTTCAAAGACGAAATGAGTATAAGTCTTTTAGTAATGGTTATTAGTCGGGCGTCGTAAAACTAGGTCATTAGTTTTCAAGTATAGTATTTCCCGATTTTTCGAATGTGGAAAATAATTCATAGCAGAGGTTTATATAAATAAACTTATGAATTTAGCAGAAATGACTCGATTGTAATATTGTGATTTGTTCCATGCCCGATCCACTCCTAAGATCACCCAATGTATACCGGTTGTGTGTAATTAAGGTCCAATAGGCCGTTGAGCTTAATGAGTCTGCCCTAAGCCCACAACCAAACAAGGAACAGGACCTAAGGCGGACTTACCATTTCTAAGTCGATCGTCTCTTAATTACACATAACCTTGAGGTATACATTAAGTAATCTTAGAGTTACCATAAGCAAATCGTTTGTAATAACAGGTTATGAGATATGTGGTAAACTCCCAATGAAATAAAATGCATGCCAATTTTTATTGATATGCTCTAGTTATATCCTTACCATTTATATACATACATATAAATTTCGCACTTTACTGAACTATTCTCGGTGTTTCTGCTAACATCCCTGAGACGGAGTTATGGTAGTGGGTAGAAGTAGGTTTTGTACGGGCGTTAAGATTTACTCATCACGTTGCTCGTGCAAGAATAGGGGTAGAAGAGATAATTAATAGACGTCTAATCCTATAATTACTTATAGGGGTGATCCTTATTAGTCACGTCTATAATCACATAGTGCATACCAGTTATACATAATCTGAGATAGATTAGACCTTCGAATAAATGACTCTACTCTAAGTCCACAACCAAACAAGGAACAGGAAGTAGAGTAATAGTCATAGATTCTGAGTCTATAATATCTTTAATTATGTATAACCTTGGGGTATGCACTCAGTCATTATAGACCTACTAATAGGGGTCTTTAGTTTTCACATAAGTTGGTTATAGTATCACCAAATACTCCTATAGTATTTTAATGTTTGACTTATGTTTTTCAATGTTTGTTTGTAGATAGAGTTGGTAAGTTTTTAGACTTGTTGCAACAACACAACCATTCCCGGGCATATGCTAATCACTTCTGGGATAGACATAGTTGATCAGGCTATGTCATTCCCAGACCTGACTATACATCCCCAAGCCTACTTGTGCCATTCAACAATCACCACTTTTTGTTTTGTTCTAGAATGATACTGACCTTAGTATGTGTGCATGCATGTATGCTTTTAACAAGAAACTATTTATTTCTAAAAGTATAGTCTTTCGAAAACGTTTAATCAGAGACTTTAGTCCCAATACATTTATAGTTTGTATATCTTATGTGGTCCGATATACTTAGTTCACTATAAACAATGCTCTGATACCAATCTGTCACACCCCCAAACCAAGGTTGGCGGAAACGTTCGGGGGTGGAGGACTTCATGTATAGTATCACAACAACGAGTATAATAGTGCTCAAAGTAAATACAACCATCATAAATATAATTGAAAAGGTTACATCATAGTATATGTTTGCATGTTTCAAAATCAATTACATTATGATGACAAAATGAACTGTTTGACGATTTAACGTCCCATCCTCAAAATGCTGTTGGTTTCCTGTTTCACTGATTTCCTGAGAATACAAGTAGTTTTGAAAAGTGTCAACAATTAAGTTGGTGAGTTCATAAGAGTTTTGTTTGAGGAAAAAGTCGTTTTCTTTGTAAAAGCGATAGAGTATGATTCCAGAAAATCCAATATTTTCTTTGTTAAGTGTAAAATGAGTGCTCTTATGTTAAGCGATAATGAACCCTAGAAAGACCTGTAGGTTCTTTCTATATAATCTCCCAACGTATATAAGTTATATAAAATTTAAGTTAAATAAACCGTTGAATATAACAGGTCTGCCCTAGGTCCACAACCAAACAAGGAATAGGAGATAAGGCGGGCCTACCAATTCTAAGTCGATTTCAATTCAATTTTATATGACTCTAACATGTACACTTAGCAATTATAGTTGAAAACTAACAATTCTAATGATATGTAGTTTAATACCATAGAACCATTTTGTGTAAACCCGGTGCTTTGTATTCGTACCCCATTTATATGAAAACCCGATACTTTGTAATGCACCCCTTTTTGTGTAAACCCGGTACTTTGTATTTGTACCCCGTTTCGTATAAACCCGATACTTTGTATTTGTACCCCTTTTTGTGTAAACCTGGTACTTTGTATTTGTACCCCTTTTTGTGTAAACCCGGTACTTTGTATTTGTACACATTTTTGTGTAAACCCGGTACTTTGTAATGTACCCCTTTTTGTGTAAATCCGGTACTTTGTATTTGTATCCCGTAAATGAAAGTCCTTTGTAATGAGTTTGAAATGTAAATGAAACATAAACTACACCTATTATAGTTTATCAACATGTTTGTAATGTATATGCAACCTAACTATACCTATTATAGTTTAGCATGTTTGTTTGTGGTGTATAAGAACCCTTTTCTATGTAAGTCGAATGTATAGCAAAAATAAACTATGTTTATCATGCCTTGTTTTGTACTATTGGTAATGATGGAGGATTCTTACAATTCAGTGAGTATTTTCTGTTATACGATTATCCCACAACAAGAAACACATGTAAGATATGAAATTCTCAAAGACTAACACTTTGCTCAGCATGTTACAAAGTGTGATACAAGTTATAAGCTGTTAACTAGTTTTTGACCTGCTACACTGTTTTAGAAAAATCATACGAAGTCGAAAACTGAATCTGTAAATTCTGAGAGTTCACAAAATGTGTCTAGTTTATTCATAATTTTTATTATGATTTTTAGAAGTCTTTAACTTGTGTTTATTCACAGACTGGTCCGAATTCGTTTCTGAAATGATAGATAGTTTTGTAAAAATCACCATAAATGGTAGAAAAATCGTATGGAGATGTGCAAGTAGTCATTTTAAAGATATGAACCTGAACTATTTGCATATTAAACAGTTTTGAAAGATATTAAGTTTAATATAGTCAAAACAGTCCGTGAATAAGACTCAACTTTTCTGATGAAAGATGTTGTTTGAATTTAGTTAAGTTTTTGGTGTTTTAACTTGTACTCCCCCCCCCTAAAACTTGATGAAAACATGAAAATGTAGGGGTATGAACTCACTTTGTGAGGTTTCAGAAGATGGATGATGAAGAAAGGGAGTGTTCAACTCAAGAACACTTTAGAAGATGCTTGAAGATTCGAAGATCTAACACAAATATGACGATGTTTGTGTAAGATATCCATGATTTAAGTAGAAAGAAGGAGAAATAATCATGTGAGGAGTGATATTAATTACTAGGAGTAGATGAAGAACTTGTGATCAACCTTGAAATTTTCAAGATTAGAGAGGGATAGTGAGAGAGAATGAGTTTTTGCTTTTTGGTGGAGTGGGAGTGAAATGGGAGGAGAGATAAGGATTTTTCTATCCTTGAATCAAAGTGTTTAGCTGAAAAGAGTGGGAAAAGGACGATGGAATGACCAGGTATGGTGGAATAGTGACTGGGGATGGTCATGTAGTGGGTGTGGGAGGTAACTTGTGTTTTTGCCCAAAGGGTAAGTCAACACTCCACCCATAAATCTTACCTACTAGATTTTATTCTTAGGCAACGATTTTCCCCAAATTATAATTAAAATATGAATATTTAGGGTTTATTATGTTAAAATACGAGTTTGGTTAAAATCCCGCGTTAAAATCACGAAAAACGAGCTTAAAACGAAGTTTGGGTCAAAAACCGGCAATCTGGACCGAACCTGCGAGGTTCGGCTCTAAGAGAGTAAGAACCGAGAGAAGGGAAGGAAGGAACCTAGAGAAGAGAAGGGGACCGAAGGTGCGAGGGTGGAGGGACCGAAGTTTGAGGTTCGGTTCGGTCTGCTGAGCTTCGGTTTGCGAGGGTGTAGTTCGCTTCTGACACCTTCGCTTCTGACAAGTTCGGCTCCTTAAGAGGTTTCAGCTCCTTAAGAGGGTTCGGCTCCTTAAGGCTGTTTTCCGCGTAGACTTCCGTTTTCGAGCTGTTTTTGTCTCATTCGAGGGTCGGGATGCCCCGAGTGATTATAAAAAGTTGAGAGAGATTTTGAGAGAGATTTGGGAGAGATTTCACATACTTGGAGAGATTTATCATATAGGGAGAGATTTGGGAGAGATTTCACATGCTTGGAGAGATTTCTCATACAGAGAGAGATTTTACACGCTTGGAGAGATTTCTCATACAGAGAGAGATTTGGGAGAGATTTCACATGCTTGGAGAGATTTCTCATACATCGAGAGATTTGGGAGAGATTTCACATGCTTGGAGAGATTTCTCATACAGAGAGAGATTTGGGAGAGATTTCACATACTTAGAGAGATTTGGGAGAGATTTTAAATAGAGAGAGATAGAGTGAAAGAGATTGAGAGGGACTTCGTTTGCGACCTTTTTAAGTGTTTGGCTTCGTAACGCAAGGTTTGTACATCCCGTTAAGTCTCGTTATGATTGTTATATGCCCCCGAGGGTTAAGGAATAATGTTTTATCGAATAGTTTCATCACTTGCCCTGATTAGGGTTTAGAAATTCCGAACACGTGAAAACTCTAAGTGATACTTTGTATTAAGATTGCGAGTAGTACAATATGAATCATATTGGAAACCCTAATATACAAGGGTTAGATGAGTCGACCGTTTTGACTTGTTGACTTTAGTTGACTTTGACTTGGCCAAAAATTGACGGTTGTCACAGTACGGAAAATGATTTTGAAAATTTTGAAGAAAATTTGGAAATTTGAAAACAAACTAGTTGAATCAAATCGGAATTATAAGAAGAACACTCGATTCAACAATTCAAATGCAGAATCGAATCACAAACTAAAATCTAGACAATTTTTTCACTATAAAAAAGTGCGGAGACTTTTGAACCAAAAAGTTGATTCAAAAACTTTTTGAATATGTGAAAATCAGATCACATATGTGATTCCTACTCTGATACCAATTGATGAATCAATGACTCGAGTATAAAATGAATCAGAGTATAAAATCAAGTAAGAATGCGAGATTGAACACCAGATGTAAATATGATCTTGTTTCAGCTCTATTACGCTTTCGAATGTTTACAGAGTACAAAGACAGGTCTATAAAAACTCTCCTCTAACTCATGTAAATATCCCTATTTATAGGGAACAGAAAGCGTACAAAAAATATACTAAGGCATAGACACTTAAGCTTCGAATAAAAGCGCCTTAGTAAAATAGATTACAAAACATTCGAAGAGTGCAAAATACACTTCGACTAATTACAACATTTTGACCCTTACACTCGTCCCAAGTATTGTATCGCAGTCTCTAAGTCCTAAAATCACAAAACAATTTAACACATACGAATGTGTCCAATTAATCATAGAAATTTTCCTAGACTCTATTAGGACTTCTTCCATGCGTATCTTCAATCATCAATTCTACTTCAACTCGGTTGGTGATGAAAATTCCAGACGATGGGACAACTTCAAGAATTACACCAATCGTTCCATCATCCTGTGAATCGAAGGTATACTTCAGACGTACCGTACTCCTCTAAACGTTCTGTTATTTTATCAGACATATTCTAAAGGCAAGATACCACTCTTACGATATCTTCCGATAGGTGTCATTCACTATCATAAGCCTTTCATTTTCTCCATTTACTCAATTATCTACGAGTCTTCACCATAACGTTTTGTACATCCAAGCAGACGTTCGGTGTACCGGGCGAGAATTTAAGATAAGAAAGCTTTAATTATGATAGACGTATAAATCTCCTTATCACTCCGAAACGTTTACATGCTAGTTCTAATACCGTAGTCATACGCTTAGAATCCTAAACACATAAGGTTTCCAGACCCGGATGTAAATATGATCTTCTTTCAGCTCTATTACGCTTTCGAATGTTTACAGAGTACAAAGACAGGTCTATAAAAACTCTCCTCTAACTCATGTAAATATCCCTATTTATAGGGAACAGAAAGCGTACAAAAAATATACTAAGGCATAGACACTTAAGCTTCGAATAAAAGCGCCTTAGTAAAATAGATTACAAAACATTCGAAGAGTGCAAAATACACTTCGACTAATTACAACATTTTGACCCTTACACTCGTCCCAAGTATTGTATCGCAGTCTCTAAGTCCTAAAATCACAAAACAATTTAACACATACGAATGTGTCCAATTAATCATAGAAATTTTCCTAGACTCTACTAGGACTTCTTCCATGCGTATCTTCAATCATCAATTCTACTTCAACTCGGTTGGTGATGAAAATTCCAGACGATGGACAACTTCAAGAATTACACCAATCGTTCCATCATCCTGTGAATCGAAGGTATACTTCAGACGTACCGTACTCCTCTAAACGTTCTGTTATTTTATCAGACATATTCTAAAGGCAAGATACCACTCTTACGATATCTTCCGATAGGTGTCATTCACTATCATAAGCCTTTCATTTTCTCCATTTACTCAATTATCTACGAGTCTTCACCATAACGTTTTGTACATCCAAGCAGACGTTCGGTGTACCGGGCGAGAATTTAAGATAAGAAAGCTTTAATTATGATAGACGTATAAATCTCCTTATCACTCCGAAACGTTTACATGCTAGTTCTAATACCGTAGTCATACGCTTAGAATCCTAAACACATAAGGTTTCCAGACCCGGATGTAAATATGATCTTGTTTCAGCTCTATTACGCTTTCGAATGTTTACAGAGTACAAAGACAGGTCTGTAAAAACTCTCCTCTAACTCATGTAAATATCCCTATTTATAGGGAACAGAAAGCGTACAAAAAATATACTAAGGCATAGACACTTAAGCTTCGAATAAAAGCGCCTTAGTAAAATAGATTACAAAACATTCGAAGAGTGCAAAATACACTTCGACTAATTACAACATTTTGACCCTTACACTCGTCCCAAGTATTGTATCGCAGTCTCTAAGTCCTAAAATCACAAAACAATTTAACACATACGAATGTGTCCAATTAATCATAGAAATTTTCCTAGACTCTACTAGGATTTCTTCCATGCGTATCTTCAATCATCAATTCTACTTCAACTCGGTTGGTGATGAAAATTCCAGACGATGGGACAACTTCAAGAATTACACCAATCGTTCCATCATCCTGTGAATCGAAGGTATACTTCAGACGTACCGTACTCCTCTAAACGTTCTGTTATTTTATCAGACATATTCTAAAGGCAAGATACCACTCTTACGATATCTTCATATAGGTGTCATTCACTATCATAAGCCTTTCATTTTCTCCATTTACTCAATTATCTACGAGTCTTCACCATAACGTTTTTTACATCCAAGGAGACGTTCGGTGTACCGGGCGAGAATTTAAGATAAGAAAGCTTTAATTATGATAGACGTATAAATCTCCTTATCACTCCGAAACGTTTACATGCTAGTTCTAATACCGTAGTTATACGCTTAAAATCCTAAACACATAAGGTTTCCAGACCCGGTCGGCAACAGACCATAGATCCGAACAAATAATATCATATATGGAAAACATATAACATTTAGCACATAAAAGCATTCTAGGCATCTTTCCTAAAATATACTAGTGCTCGTGTCTAAAATATGGTAGACACTCATCTCACAATCATCGCTTAGCATTCTAAGTTTAAGTCTAGAAATCCTACAAATTCCTAGTTCGCTTAAACTAATGCTCTGATACCAACTGTGACATCCCCAAAATCACGGCCAGAAAAGACCGATTTGTTTATGCTTTGTTTTAAAATCATAGTAATCTTTTAAAGAAAACTGTTGCGGAATTTGTTCCCAGAAAACATGATAAATACTTTATCCAAGCATCTCTGAAGAGATGTATTTTATTCGTTTTAAAATATTTGGGATGTCCTGGTCAATACAGACACATAAGCATAAACCAAACTTACATTCATCTACAGTAATGATATACACCTCTTTAATCTCTCAGTGTAATGTGTCTTTGTATCGATACCTGTGATACAAAAATATTGAGTGGGTCAGGTTTGGAAAACCTGGTGAGTACATAGGGATTTCAATCCCACAATGTTATAACATATATATATATATATATATATATATATATATATATATATATATATATATATATATATATAATTTAGAATTCACACAATATAAACTTTCTCTATATATATATATATAACCAACTCTTACCCTACCCCGTCAATCCTCTCAACGAGACCAAAAACTAACCTCTCAACCCGATCCATACTCCCGGATCTAAAACTAACCTCTCGACCTGATCCATACTCCCGGATCTAAAACTAACCTCTCGACCTGATCCATACTCCCGGATCTAAAACTAACCTCTAGACCTGATCCATACTCCCGGATCTAATAAGAAATAACTATGTCATGTCCATACTCTCGGACTAAGGACAACTGACTATGTATTAATCCATACTACTGGATTAATGACAGATTATATGTCCTGTCCATACTCCCAGACTAAGGACAACTAACTATGTCTTAATCCATACTCCCGGATTAATGACAATTAACTAAATCCAATCCATACTCTCGGACTAGGGACGAATAACTATGTCTAATCAATGCTTCCGGATTAATGACATATTTTAAAGTTCTATTCTCCATATATATCTCACTCGTACTCATAAAGAGATACTACCCCATAACCATTATAACCCTTCTTAGGTTTACTCTTTAACCTAAGTTATCATAAACAATCATGTATGTTCTTTAACACTTAATTCAGACATCATCAAATAACTCACACAAAACATATATTTAATACATTCCAACAATACTTATATTAAAATCATGTTCATTAAAGGGACGATGCACTCACTTGATAAGACGATGCTCGGACAACACTACGGCTCTTAAAGCAGTATTCCTCGGTGAAACTGTGATCTCTTCACACACCAGGCTTCTCACAGGCAGAGCTTCGGCTAGGAAACTCTTTTCTTCTCGGGATCTTCGGAGTTTCGGGACTCGCTTCTGGTCTCGGGATGATACCCGGGCTTCGGGGTATAACTTGCTCGTAAATCGAGGTAATACGGGCGAGAGGAAGAAATTGAGCAACAAAACTCGGCTGACCTTGCTTTCTATTTATAGGAGGCTGAAAATCTATGCTCACGTCGTGAGCCACTAATGCTCACATCATGAGCTCGATGTCATGGCGTTCGTCATTATGCCACTTGCCCTGGAAGATTTCTATCACCTGCTCACATCGTGAGGCACTGTGCTCACGCCGTGAGCTCTGACACAGGGGTTGAAGTTCGTGCCCCAAACTTCAGAAATTCATATCTTTCACATACGAGCTCCGTTTTCGACGTTCTTTATATCCACGCGTAGGTGAGATTCTACTCTACAACTCTCGTTTAGACTCTATCGGCTAATTTTGAATTTAACTTTTATTATATTATTTTTAGTAGGTCGGGACAGGAAAACTCCGTTAGAAATTCATAACTCCTTTATCTGACGTCCGTTTTCATCTGTCTTTTTACCGTCGGACTACTATCAATGACATCTTTGATTCTTGCTTAGATTGTTTCGGCTAGAAACCACTCCATCTCATATTCGAACTTTGGGCTGCATACCGCTAAGTCGAAACTTCGAAAAATCATAACTTCGTCATACGAAGTTAGATTTAGACGTTCTTCTTATGCACGCTCTTGGTTTAACTTATTCTACAACTTTTGTTTAGATCACTAAGACTAAATATCGCTCTATCGTAAATTCGCTATTTACGTCACGCAGTCTCGTACCGGTTCTGTCACGAAACTTTGACAGGTCATAACTTCTTCGTTATAACTCGTATTTCGGTATTCTTTATATATTCGGAATCCTTGTCACGACCACTACAACTTAGTTAGGATTATTCATTTTAAATAATCTTTCATCAAAAAGTCACTTTTGATGCTTATCGTCTCTAAATTGGCTAGCCCGGATCTATGGGCGTTACATAATACTTCAAACACTCGACGATTGGAAGAAGATAGTTGTCATACCTGTAAGGAACAAGATCAATCATCAGGTTCTGATTAGGTTTGATGGAAAGAAGTGAGGAGTATGCGGGTTGATCATGAACAGAAGAAGTCACCATTGTTGAGCTCTAGAAAGACAATGATGAATAGTAGATGCTTTGATCACCAAAAATCTTTGAGAGAGATTTGAGAGTAGTAATGAGAGATGAAGCGCCAAACCCCTTTATACCGTTTGCTTGGTGAAAGAAATGAGGAGAGAGAATCTGACGAGTACTGAAACGACTCATGAAAAAGTGCAATTTGACAGCTGTGGCGTCAGAAACGTATGTCAGGCGGCGGTAAAGTAAGTGACCGTTCAAATTTTCCCACGCCCAAAGTAAATCTTATCTCTTCAAATATAGCCGTTTCAAATTCTCCTTGTTTGCAGTTATGACATTCACAGCGAATCATGAGCTTTCGTATTGAATCATTATTGACTTGAAAAACTAAGAGCAACCATGAGAACCACGAACCAGACTGTGGAAAATCACTAGGATTTTCATGCAAGAGTGTGCCAACGAGACAAAAATAAAACAATAGGTTCTAAAGGATTCTAGTGATGTCTAATTAAGACACGAAACTGTGGATCCCGGGCATAGATGTCTTTCTTCGAAGTCAAGAGAGATTAAGAAGTGTCTGTGTGGCTTCCCGTGGAAATACGATCAATAGTTTATTAAGAAACATTGAAAGGCATCTTTTTATAAGGCTAAATGGGTGGCTTTATCTCCAACCAAACACCAAAACTTGATATAAGAACGAAAATTCGGATGAAGGACTCGTGTGACCAGTGTAGTCAGTTGAACGAGTAGGTTGGGAAATATTTGAGTGGCAAGGAAAGTTTTAGAAATCTCAGAAAAATAATAAAAAAATTGGATCTTATGGGAAGAAGGGTCTTGGGACGAGCACTTCATAAAGATCTCGCAAAAGAAAAAGAGATTTCTTGGTACAGACTACAAATGTGGCATTCGTTAATTCTTTAGTGAAAATCTTGAACGTTTAATTGTTGACTGTCAATTCATTTATATGTGTTGAATTTAGGGTTTCACTCAGCTAGTGGTGTAACGGAACTAAGATCATTAACACAGATGTTGTGCAACCATAAACCTTAGTGGTAATTGCTGAGAGTCTCAAGGGTTACATGTAGGGAAGCGAATGTGATGGAGAATAGTGTAAGGTGGTGTAAGAAAAACGAAAGTACCTCTGCTATGCGAAAGTGACCAAGCAGACAACTCTTGACTCAATATGAGAAGAGTAAGGTAGCACAAGACTTATGTGAAATAATAGTCTGATTGGAAAGAAATGATTGGTATTATCGATTCATTAAGGCTTCATCATAAACTCGTCAAGGCTTTAGTCAACATGCAACAACATGCTTCTAGGGACACTTAGCTACTTCATAAATAAAAAGATTTATACCTGCCCTATCATTCGTGTTAAAAATTTAGCCTTGAACCCTGCACAAGTGGTTACTTAACAAAAGAAGAACAATATTTTTGGATTATTAAGAGTTTTCTAAAAAATAAGAGAAACAAAAAAAAAATATTTTTGTATTTTAGGAGTTTTCTAAAAAAATATAAAAACAGAAACAAACAAATAATTTTTGAATTTTTGAAGTTTTCTGAAAAAGATTGATAAACGAAAACTGGACCACAAATGATATTGGAAAATCCGAACCACAAATCAGAGTGGACTACGAATCACTTCGAGCGTTCGCACCGATTTGCAGTGCCAAAGTAGACTACGAATCACTGCGAGCGTTAGCACCAATTCGCAGCGACAACTTTATTAAAGCGAAAGTGGTTTTGGAACTGATTCAACTTCCATCATTCCTAGGCCTTGAAGAATTCTATTGAAGGTTGTTTCAGGCAAGGCTTTTGTGAATATGTTAGCCAATTGATCAGCGGATCTTACGAAGTGTACTTCAACATTGCCATCTTCCACATAATCCTTGATGAAATGATACCTCAGTGCTATATGTTTTGTTTTTGAGTGTTGCACTGGGTTGTGACAAATACGAATGGCACTTTCGGAGTCTGTCACACCCCCAAACCAAGGATGGCGGAAACGTCCGGGGGTGGAGGACTTCATGTATAGTATCATAACAACAATTGTAATAGTAATTCAAGCAAACACAACCAACATATATATAATTGAAAAAGTTACATCATTGTATGAATTACATGTTTACGAATCAATTACAATATGTTGATAAAATATGAAATAGTAGACGCCTTAGCGTCCCATCCTCAAAAGCACTTGATTACCTGTTTAATGATTTCCTGAGAATACAAGTTGTTTGAAAAAGTGTCAACACAAAGGTTGGTGAGTTCATAAGCTTTTGTTTGGTATTATTAAAAGCCTTTCGTTTGTAAAAGTAGTATTTGTGTTAGAAAATCCAATATTTTGCTTAATGTGTAAATGTAGTCTTAAAACCCAAAGACCGAAATGTACAAGTAATTTGTCATATTTATAGTAAAACAATGCAAGTTTAAATCGACATAAACTCGTTAAATTTTAATGAAGTTCCCGTAAATTCCAATGTTTATTAATACTTTATGTGAGTTTATTATAACCATACTATGACCAAGGTTGCCTAAAACGACATTCTTCAGGCGTCGGAAATGTTATGACATTTGTCACCCCAGACCTATCGGTCTAACTGTTGCATGCAGTTTAGGTGTGGGTTTGTCAAACCCAATATAGATCTATACACAAGTATCACGCTCTCCCTCAAGGAGACTCTGGTTACAATACAGGACTTAATGGTAATTTGAAGTAAATGTCTCACAAAGTCATTAACGGAATTACGTGTTATGAAAACTTGGTACCGTATGGCCGTACCTTGCTTAATGAAAATATCATTTGTATAAATGTACCCTTTTTAAATGTATGTGTTATGTAATGTATCATAAACTATACCTATTATAGTTTATCAACCAAGGGTAGTACGTGGTAATGTATGCAAACTATATTCAAAATAGTTTATTTAATGTTTGTATCGATTGTACTTTGATTATAATCACTTGTTATTCTTTATATTTTATATGACCAAATCCATTTGTAAACTGATGTGTGTCTAAATACTAAGATAAAATGTCATATATTGCAATAACATATAATCACATAAAGATATACACCTTGCTCAACATGTTACAAGGTGAAATGAAATTAACAGCAACTTTTCGTTGAAAAGAGTTTCTGTTACCGTTCTTAGAAAATTTATAGAAAAATAATCAAAGCTCTAAATCCAAATCCGTAAATTTTGAGAGTTTGGAATATGAGTCTAGTTTGTTCGTAAATTTTATCATGATTTTTAGTGATCTCTAACAGAGATGAAAATGTTCATAATCACAGACTGGTCCGGGTTTGCCTTTGAAATGACAGGCAGTTTTGTAAAAATCACCATAAATTGTAGAAACATCATATGGATATGTTCAAGTAGCCATTTTAAAGCTAAGAGTTTGAACTACTTGCATCTGAAACAGTTTTGAAAACTAAAATATTTAAGTTGACCAAAACAGTCCGTGATTAACGTCCATCTTTTCTGATGTAATCTGTTAGAAAAAGTTTAATTGTGTTCTTGATGATTTTACTTGTATTCCCCCCTTAAAACTTAAGAAAAACATGTAAATGTAGGGGTATGAACTCACCTTATGTGGTTTCAGTAGATGAAAGTGAGAGAGAGGAAGTGTTCAACCCAAGAACACTAAGAAGATGTCTTGATGATTCAAGAATCTAACACCGAATAAGATGGAACTTGTGTATGATATCAATGATTTGAGTAGAATGGAGTTTAATAATTATGTGAATGATGAAGATACTTACTAATTGAAGAAAGAAATCCCTGGAGAAAGCCTTGAAGTTCTTGAAGTTGAGAGAAAAGATGAGAGAATTTTGGAGAGTGTTCTTGGTTGCTAAGTGTAGAATGAAATAATTTTATGGAGAATGAGGAGAGAGGATCAATCCTCCAGCTCTTAGAACGTGGGAAGAGCTGGAGATTGGTTGTAAAGGTCCACTAAGGATACAAGGGGTAGTGGGAAAGAGTGGCTAATCATAGAGTGAGGTGGTGGTGGTTTGCTTTTGCCATAAATTAAGGAAAAGCAAATATTCCCTCAATAATTAGTTCAACCACTAATTCTTTTAATATATTTTATAAAAAGCCTGGAGATTTATATATTTTGGGGCCTTAGTTTATAAAATAAAGTTTTGGGTGAAAATCCCACGTTAAAATAATGAAAAACGGAGTTAAAACGAAGTCGTAGTCGAAAAACCGGTAAAAAGGGGCCGTCTGCGAGACCTCTCGCATGGGGGCCGAAGATGCGAGGCTTCGGACCCTCGCATGCGAGGCTTCGGTCTTCTGGCTTCGGTCCTCGTCTCGTGAGAAGCCTCGGCTTCGGATCAGAGGCCTCATATGCGAGGCTTCGGTCCTGAAGCTTCGGTTTCGGATCCTTAAAGCTATTTTACTCGTTTTTACCCCGTTTCAAGCGGTATTTGACCCGGTTAAGGGTCGAGATGACCCAAATGATTACAAAAAGTTAAAGTAACTTTTGAGAGAGATTTGGGAGAGATTTCAAATAAAAAGAGATAGAGTGAAAACGATTTAGAGAGGTTTCGTTTGTGATTATTTTGAGTGTCCGGCTTCACAACGCAAGGTTCGTAAACCCCGTTGAACCGTGTTTTAGTGTCGTACACAATCCCGATGATTGTGCAATAGTGTTTTATCGCTTTGGTTCGTTGTTTAGCACTGTTAAGGCTAAGGAAAATCAAACACATGAACTTTCCAAATGATGATTTCTCATTAAAATAACGAATTGTATAGTGATTACATAACGTAAACCCTAACATACAAGGGTTATTGGAGTTGACCGGTTTGACTTGTTGACTTTGTTTGACTTTGAATTGACCGAAATTTAACGGTTGTCACAGAGTCACAATATAATGGGATTCGTTTCATGTTTAGGCCATAGTCACGAAGTTAACTTTGAATCCATATGACCTGCGAAGTGCATGAGGCAGCAGCTATATACTCAACTTCAATAGTAGAGAGGGATACGCAAGTTTGCCTTTTCAGCTGCCAAGTTACGAGCTTGCCATCCAAGAATTGACATCCTCCTGTTGTACTTTTCCTATCTAACCCACATCCTCCTAGATCTGCATCCGAAAAGGCTTGTACAAAGAATCCAGAATTTGAAGGGTACCATATTCCAAGTGATGATGTTCGTTTTAGATACCGAAAAATGTTCTTAACAACCGTCATGTGTGGTTCTCGAGGATTAGCTTGGAACCTAGCACAATAGCAAACAGAATCATAATATTTTGACGACTCGCAGTTAGATACATTAAGGAACCTATCATTTGGCGATAGAGTGTCATGTCTGTAGCTAGTTTATCCAAAGAAGGGGTTAGCTTTGTTCCGAACGCCATTGGAACCTTCACTTTTGAGTCTCCCACCATTCCAAACTTTGCAAATAGATTCTTCGTGTAGGCTTCCTGGTTAATAAAGATACCTTCCTGACTCTGTCTAATGTTCAGTCCAAGGAAAAAGTTAATAGGACCCATGGAGCTTATCTCATATTTAGTTTCCATCAACATTCGGAACTCAACTGTTAGGCTGGGATTAGTAGATTCGAAGATGATGTCATCAACATAAATTTGGACAATCATCAAGTGGTCACCCTCTTTCTTGCGAAAGAAGGTTGGGTCAACCGAACCTTGTTTAAATTTAGACATTTTTAGAAAGCGAGTGAGAGTTTCGTACCAGGCTCTTGGAGCTTGCTTCATACCGTAAACAACCTTGTCAAGAATGTAATAGTGATTAGGATACTTTTCGTTTATGAACCCAGGTGGTTGTTCCACATACACTGTCTCTTCAAGTTCTCCATTCAAGAATGCACACTTGACATCCATCTGAAACACTTCGAAGTTCTTATGCGCTGCATATGCCAAGAAGATGCGAACGGATTCTAATCTTGCAACGGGTGCGAAGGTTTCTTCGTAGTCAATACCTTCTTCCTGACAATATCCCTTGAAAATGAGTCTCGCTTTGTTTCTTATCACATTTCCTTCTTTATCCAGCTTATTTCGAAACATCCATTTTAAACCAAGAACTGATGCATCAGGTGGAGTGGGAATTAACCTCCAAACTTTGTTTCGTTTGAACTCATTGAATTCATCTTGCATCGCTTGCACCCAATCAGAATGATCAAGAGCAACATTGACGGTTTTGGGTTCAACCTTGGAGACAAATGAATTAAACATACAAAATGCTACTTTAGAGAATAATAAAGTTCGTTTCGCTTTTTGCTGGGATCTTGTGAGCACTCCTGCAGAGGTCTCACCAATCACTTGTGTTTTCGGATGATCTCTGGTCCATTTGATCAAAGGAGGGTAATTCGGATCATAAGAGGGATCCAATTCAGCATTTACCTCCTCAAATTCTGATTGAACATCTGAATCATCATTCGCAACATCCGGATCATCATTCGCTTCGTTATTCTCCCCCTCGAATGATGAGAACTCCTTTACTATAGGAATTGAATTGTCATCGTCGAATGGATGTTCATGGATCACTGTTGGTGGGTCAATAGATGAAGTAAAACACTCCCACTGCAATGGAGTGTTTGTATCTTGTGGGATGGGTTGCTCCCCCTGAAAGCTTGCACTGGTAGTTGATTCAGGATTCTCCCCCTAGAGAGGTGTGCTAACCGGTCGTGATTCTTTCGAACTGTGAGGATTTCTTTCTAGATCTTTCACAGCATAGTCGATTATTTTCTTCAGTTCATCCTGTTTATTGTCTGCTTCTTTGGATTCTGAAGAAATAACTTTAGCTGGTTCATCAAATAAAAGCATGAATTCTGCATAGAGATTAGCCAATGGTATGGTGGCAGGATTTGCTTGTGGAAAGATCTCCTTTGATTGTTTCGCAGTCTGCTGATACCTCTTTAAATAACTGTCATCGAACGTAACATAATAGGTTTCTTCGATCTTCTTGGACTTTTTATTAAGAACCCTATATGCCTTGGAGGTCAGCGAATATCCCAAGAAAATACCTTCGTCAGCCTTCACATCGAATTTATTGCATTGCTCCTTGAAGTTGAAAATAAAACAGCGAGAACCAAAAACATGGAAAAACTTAACGTTCAGTTTGCGTTTATTCAGGATTTCATAGGGAGTAACTGCGAATCGCTTGTTGAGAATTGAGCGATTTTGTGTAAAGCACGCTGCTCCAATCGTATCAGCCCAGAAGTAGAGTGGCAGATTCGCAAATGAGAGCATGGTTCTCGCAGCCTCACATAATGATCAGTTTCGTCTTTCAACAACCCCGTTCTATTGTGGAGTATAAGGAGCAGAGAAATTGTGCAAGACTCCTTTAATAGTTAGAAATTCTTCAAATGCTTGGTTCTTGAATTCCAACCCATTATATCTGCGAACGTTGCCAACCTGCTTTTGCAGTTGAATCTCTATCTGCTTTATAAAATCTTTTAGCTTTGGTGTTGCTTCAGATTTCTGTTTAAGAAAGAACACCCAAGTAAAACATGAAAAATCATCAACTATGACAAGAATGTATTTACTACCACCAACACTTTCGATTGCAGAGGGGCCACAAAGGTCGATCTGTAGAATTTCCAGTGGTTCAATGACTTTCATGTTTACTATCGTTGGATGACTTTTCCTACTTTGCTTTCCCATTTCAAAAGCTGCAAATAGATGTTTTTTGTCATATTTTAAGAGGGGTAGACCTCACACATGATCACCAAGAACTAGCTTGTTGATATCTTTGAAGTTGAGGTGCGAAAGTCTACGATGCCACAGCCGACTTTCGTCTGACGAAGCTTTCGCAAGCAGACATATAGTTGGCTTCACTATAATGGGTTTTAGATCGAGAGGGAACATCTCTCCTTTTCATTTTGATCTGATGAGAACATTCTTTGTTTTCTTCTCAAAAATTTCAGATCCTTCATCATCAAACGGAACTTTTAGCCTAGTTCCAACCACTAGCTGCGAAACTCTGATTAAATTGTGTTGAAGTCCTTACACATATGCCACCTTGTGAATTGAGAATTCACCATTCGTGATCATTCCATAACCTCTGATTGTGCCAAGGGAATTGCTTCCAAACTTTACTCTTCCTCCATCTTTTAGTGCCATATATTCTCGCAGTTCCTCCTTCCTACCTGCAATGTGACGTTAGCAGCCGTTGTCGATATACTATTCTGAGTCAAACGGCTTGTCACGAATTACCTGCAAAAAATTCAAGCAGATTTAGGAACCCAAAGTTGTTTGGGCCCTTGTGAGGTTTTCATGGAAGTGGGAAAAACAATAGATGGATCAAGCAAGTACGTTCGTTTTATTAATGTGGTACTATCTTTCTTAGTAATTTGAAAAAAACTGTTATTCTTTTTTGTCTTTTAGATTCACATCTTTAGAAGACATTTCTTTTGTTGAATATTCTGTTTAACAAATTGCTTTTCTGCTTTCTTGGACCTAGTTTCAGACTCCTTGAAATGAGCTTTAGACTCCGAAACCATCTTACTTTTGCCTTTGACATCTTTTGATGTGTTAGCAAAGTCTGAACCATTCTCCTTGGTTTTTGATTTCACCACTGGTTTAGCTGGATTTTGAAGCTTTGGTTTTGAACCCTGTGGCGTCTTAGATTGATTTTGTGAAAAACCTTGAGGTTTCGCATTTTGAGAGAGTTTCGCATTTAGATTGAAATGAGGGGATTTTTCTTTATGCACGTAATTAGGATTTCTAGATTTTCAGAATTGCTTTCTTTCACTGAGATTTTTGTTATATCTCGTAATTCTTTGGCGTTTTTGAGCCGCAAATTGCTCAGATGACTTATGGATCTGTGCTTTGGGTTTCGTCTTTCTCCTAGGTTGTTTGCTTTTTACTGATGAGGTTTCGCATATAACATCCTTTTTGTAGCTTGATGGATTGTTGAGTGGTTCCGCTACATATCTCCCTTTTACTCCCCATGAAGTCTTTTCTGAGAGACCCACGGTTTCATCTGTGTTATCGATCGGTCCAGACCAGAAATGTTCGTCACATCCACTTTTGTTATCTTCATTTATAAGGGACGTTAATTTGATAGTTTGGTTTTTATCTAGTCATCTGGTTGCAAAAACTTGATTTGGGACAGTTTGAACCTTTTGATAAACTACAACTTTTTCTTTTAAAGACTTTGGTTTATTTTGTAAAAGACGTGCGAATTCTACTGAATTTTCAGAAATTAGTACTTTCGCCGGTTCTGATTCGTTTTTAACAAACGCTGAACAATCAACCTTATCTTCTACCGAAATTTCACTCATGTCAATATCATCGTCGAATTCAGATGTGTTATCAACAATGAGTTTATTATCTGAACTCAACTTTGAACTCAATGAGTCAAATTTTTGTACAGTTTCAGTTTTGAATTTTAGTTTATCATTTTCATCTAAAAGCTGCTTCAACATGTTCTTATGTTCTTTGGACTTAATGTATGTTTCAATTTTGTCCAGTCCCACCCTGTAAGCATCTTAAATTTCATCAGAAGAGACAATCGAATCACACTTATAGCAATCATCATCGATTTCATCTTCTTTTAATTCAAGGAAAGGCAAGATCATTTTATGAATTTTCTTACCAATCTCACAATCAAGATGCAATTGTGTGATATTGAAATAACGCCTTTTTGCAATTAAACAAAAAATGATGTGTTGGTTCAAAAGCATTAAATTGTCTCTATGCAAATAAATAAGTTCATCCCTAGACTTAGAAATATCGGACTCCAACTTTTCAATCCATATGCATCGTTCCTAACTCTTTGACAAAACCCTGCTCATTTGATCGGTTAGGTTAGAATTTGTCAATCGAGTTTGTTTCAAACTGTTACTTATACTTGAAAATGTGAATTTTAATTCTTTTAGTTCAGTTTTATATTGTGACACAGGAATATTGAGTGATTCAAGAATAGAGTGTACCTTATTGATCATTTGATCACACTTGTTGATTTGTTTAAACAATGGCTTCGCAGCAAAGCGACTATCACTTTCATTTTCCCTATAGTTTGTCACCACAATACATATTCCTTCATGGTGCGAATCCTTTCGCAACAAAGCTTTTCCCGTGAGTAGGACTGCGAACCTCCTTTTCTTCAGATTCTGTGGACCAGACTTCTACCCTGCCAAATTCATCATTAGCTTCATTTTCCTGCACAATCAAAGCAGGCATAGAGTTATCTGCATTCTTTTTCTTCTTGATTTCTTCAAGATTTCGCAGATGGTAAGCTTCATCATCTTCTCCCTCTTTCTTTTCGTTCAATCTTCGCAGCATACACTCCTTTGCCAAGTGGTTTTTGCCATGGCAATAGTTGCAATCATATCCGGAGTCACCCATGAGCTTCTTCTCTTTCTTGTCTTCATCCTTCTGCGAACCATTCGCATTTTCTTCTTTCACCTTTTCAGAGCTATAACTGCCCTGCCAATTACGGTTCTTGTTCCGGTTGAAGTTCTTCTTTGCGAATCTCTTTGGTTGCGACACCATCATTGCAAACTCTTCTTTAGATAGTTCGCACTCAGAGAGCTCAAAATCTGAATCATCCTCTTCAACCATCTTCTTACCCTTCGCAACAAGGGCCAATGAACCCATTCTTGAGACAACTTTCGCTTCTTTAGTCACTTCATCTTCATGTGACCTTACGATACCAACAAGCTTGGCAAGTGTATAGTTCTTAAACTGCTCATGTGCCTTGACTTTAGACACCACTGCTTTCCACTCTGATCGAAGTCCATTCTAAAACATGACTTTTTGTTCAATTAACTCATGTCCAATCCCATGTTTCATCATTCTGCTCAAAAGATGATTATATCGATTGAAGGTTTGACTTAAACTCTCTTCAGCCTTCTGAGAAAAAGCACCAAACTCTGAAAGCAAGAGCGTTTGTGTTGAGTACTCAAGATCCGCATCTGTTGAGTAGAGTTCCTTCAGTCGATCCCAGATGGCTTTGGCAGTGTCACAGGGGCTGACCAGATGAAAAGTATCAGCTTGCAAGGCAAATCGAATGATCCTCAATGCCTTAACATTGATGATCAGTTTTTCCTTTTCATCTTGAGGAACGTCCTTACCATCAAGAAGGAGTTTTTTGTAGTCGTTTTGAGTTTTGATGGCTCTTTTGCGTTCAGTGTGAACAAACAGTCCAAGAGTTATAGCCTCCCATATCAGATATCCATTATCTTCTAAGCCAAGAACATAATATTCAAAGTGGTGTGCCCAAACTTCATACTCATTGGGAAAGAGAATCGGGATCCTAGTGGTCGATCCAATGCTGCTTGAAAGATTGATAGAGTTGATGTGAGAATCTTCGTGCTGCATGATGATTAGATCTTTAAAACCTGTTAAGAATCATATGTGTAAAACTAAAGCAGTTTTTAAGGGTAATATTGTGATTGCTAAACAACGTCAAGAACACAGTGATGATCCTTAAGCCAGATCCAATATTAACAGAAACCCTAAAAGCTCTTAAACAGAAGAGATGCGTATTTATTACACAGTCTCCCGCTCTGATACCAATTGTTATGACTAAATATCCTTGAATGATCGATAGATTCAAACAAATTAAAGTAAGAACACGACAATGACTCAAAATATGCTGGATGATTCAAAAGTCACGCCTCAGAAGAACTCGATGAAGAATTGCTACTGTAGAGGCATGATTAGGGTTACAAAGTAATTATCAGAGTTACCAAAACCCGATGCATGTATGCATCTTAAATAATCTAACCCTAGATAATAAATACGGGAGGACAGGCCCAACCCATTTACAAAATAGACTATACATAAGGCCCAATGATGTAACACTATATATCCCACAACCATCATTGTATTCAGTCGAAATTCCTGAACCTTTAGCATCACATCAACCTCGATCCCAGTAACATTGTTTCGACTTCCAGCATCAGCCAGAAGCTGGAGTAATGCATTAAGTTTGTGGTTGAGGATTTTAAATTGCTTACCAGAAATTAGCATATGATCTGGTATATCCTCCTCTTCTGGATCAAACTGAAGATCCGCAAAAGAAACACACACATCATCATCATATGTTGTTGTATCAGGAATAGATTTTGGACCTTCAGTGGATTGCGAAGGAAACAAATATGTGATAGGTTGATTGATAATGTTTTGAAAAGTAGGCGAAGTGGTGGATTGAGGTAATGAAGTAGAAATAGGTGAATGAAATGGTGGTAATGAAGTACTCATATCAATACAAGAGACTTAGAAGGTAGAAGAGACGATGATTGAATCCGAAGTACCTTGGGCTTGAGAAGTCGACACCCCATCACCCTTACTGACATTTGCGTGCATATCAGATATGTTTGCAGAGATGCCTAAAGTTCGCACCTCCACCATATTGGACTCGGCTTGCGAAACCTCGGGTGGTATGACGAAAGTCTGCTCAGGGATGGATAATTGCGAATGATCACCCAGATTGATGGTTGTGTCCACATGAAATTTTTCCACATTGTCATCAAGACTACCAGTCACCTCGAAAGTTGACTTGACTGGAGAGTACCTATGTGGTGATGAAAAACCCGTATCAGCATGTCGAAGTGGAGATTGAGACTTACCACTATCATCGACATCTGTTTCAAGAACCACCTCATCCAAATTGTCCTCCACTTGTTTGCGCTTTTTGGTGTTTTTCTTCACCATATCTCGAGCTCTTCGTTTCTTTGAAGATGGAGATACAGGAGCTGGAATTTCCCAAATAAGCACATGTTGAGTATTTGAGATATTGAAACTTATTTGGCATGTTTGTTTATTTAGAGAAGCCTTTTTATGGTTAATCGTTTTATGATTCCCTACGGTGCCTTTACAGTACTAGTTCTTTATTGAGCTCTTCTAAGGCAATGGTTTTGTTTTAAGGAATTGGTTTTATATTTATGGTAAATGTTTTATGTTCCCTATAAATAATCATTAGTTTAGATTTTGAGGTAAGCTTTTTCCTGATTAGGGTTTTCTTTGTACGTTCATATCATAATCAATATACACAAAACCTTTACCATATTACTTGCATATTATGGTAGTTGATTGTAATACCCCAAATTTCAGAGGTATGATTTAAGGGTTTAAAGTGTAATTTTGAAGAAGGGACTCGACGAGTAGGTATGCTTACTCGCCGAGTCAGAGCGGGTATTGGGTCGCGAATTAAGTGACCAACTCGCCGAGTCGGAAGCTGGACTCGACGAGTTGGTGCTGGAATGAGAAAAAACCTAATCTGGGGGGTTGCACCCTATTTAAAGGAGTTTATGTCCTTCTCTCAGCCTCCTTATTGCCCTTGAGAACCAGAAAACCCTAAGCTCGTGTGTGTGAGGCCTTTGGAGGGAGATTGAAGCTTGGAAGTTGTTTCTAGTGGAAGAAACTTGAAGATCAAAAGGGCTTGCATCAAGAGAGTGGTGTAGATCCAGAATCTACTGCAGTTTGGGCACATTTTGGAGGTAACAAGCTGTTACCTTGACTTTATTGCATTTATATCTATTCAAGAATGAGATTTGGGGCCCTTTTTGCATGTTAAGGATCTATTTCGGATTAGGGGTCTAGATCTGAGGTTGCTACTTCAGATCTAGACTTGTCTTGGTCCAGAAACTCACAAAGTATCAGCCTTTGGCTTGTTGATGAAGCATCCTTGTCTTAAACCTTAGCCCTAGAGTGATTTGGGCTTATATCTCCTTGGTTTCACGTAAAGTTTGCAACTTTACGTAGGAGTTATGCCCTAGAAGAGTGGATCTACAGTTTGGAGCCCCTGCATGGCTCGAAAAGCCTCTGCATGAATAAAGGACTGAAGGGACTCGACGAGTCTGTTGAATATATGCATGAACTCGATGAGTTGGAGGAACAACTCGGTGAGTCTGTTGAAGATTGTCGTGGACTCGGCGAGTCTGTTCTTGGACTCGGCGAGTCAGAACACAAAACCCCAACCTCTTTTGGTTAAGACTCAGATCAGTGAGTTGAGTGGTGACTCAGTGAGTTGGACATGATAGGACTCAGAGATTGTTGAACTCGACGAGTCGAGTTGTGATATAAGAGTTTTCTGAAGTTGGGGACTCGACGAGTCAGCGGGTTGACTCGGCGAGTAGGGTCAATCAAGAAAGTTGACTTCAGCCAGGACCTTGACTTTGACCAGTTTGACCTTCAAGGGTGTTATGGTAATTTGGATATTTACATCAATGGATCATTGATGGCTATAGGTGTTGGAGTTTGAGGCAGTGCTTCGGGATTGTGCTTTTGTGGTTCGGCTCGGCAGTTGCAAGGTGAGTTATCCTCACTATACCCAAGGGTCTAAGGCACCAAGGCCGGCCCTTTGATTTGTTATTTGAGTTAGTTACTGCTGTATTATGTTAGTTGGAATCCTGGTAGATAGGATGGCTATATGATGGTATGCTCTGTTAGATTGGTATTCTGGTAGATTGGATGTGGCTATGCTTAGTGACCGGTAGTTGGTCTGACTGTCTGTATGATGGTAGGAGATTACCTGTTATATATGCACGTGTTTGGCAGTAGTAAAGGGTATTCCATCCTGGTAGGATGATAGGGCCCTAGTATGTCATTCTGTAGACTTTTATGTGATTATTTGATAGGTGCACATGTTTGATAGTAGGTGGGCATTCCAACCTGATGGTTGTGGGCCAGGAGTATTCCATCCCGGTAGGATGATTGGACTCATAGTAGGTGGGCATTCCAACCCGATGGTTGAGGGCCTGGGGTATTCCATCTTGAGGGATGATTGGACCCATAGTAGTTATTGTATGTACAGTAGGTGGGCATTCTAACCTGATGGTTGTGGGCCAGGAGTATTCCATCCCGGTAGGATGATTGGACTCATAGTAGGTGGGCATTCCAACCCGATGGTTGAGGGCCTGGGGTATTCCATCCTGAGGGATGATTGGACCCATAGTAGTTTTTGTATGTATAGGTGGGTGGGCATTCCAACCCGATGGTTGTGGGCCGAGAGTATTCCATCCCGAGGATGATTGGACTCGTAGTATGTTGGCATTCCAACCCGATGGTTGAGGGCCTGAGGTATTCCAACTTGACGGTTGATTGGACCCATAGTATGCTGTTCATTGCTATATGTGTATGGTTATGTGTGTTCGTGTATTTTGGGGGAAGTCACTAAGCTTTCGAGCTTACGGTTTTCAGTTTATTGTTTCAGGTACATCAGGTGATCGTGGCAAGGCAAAGGCATGATCGTACCGCTCCTCATATCTCATGATTTTGTGATTTGGTTGTGGGGATACTCTGATGTTTAAACTATTTTGAAAACAAGTTGTAATAACTTAATGGTTTTTGAATGGGTTAAAATGTTTTAAATTTGCCTGAATTCTATGGTCGTTACATTGATTCTTGATTGTTCTTGAATTTTTGCATTCGTCATCTCTAATTTATTCCTAAAAAGTGGTATCAGAGCGGGTTCTTGTAGATCTCAGCAATTACTGCAAGAATCGATCTTGTTTATGGCGATATTTTATCATTAATCTCACCTTGTTCTTCAAGTTTTGTAAGTTTTCTGAAAAGAAAAAGTCTAATACATTGTTTAATTGCAAAATCTTGTTCAACTCTGTTTTCTTCTACTCATTATTTCATCTGATTTGTTCTTGAATCGTGTTATGGAAGAGAAATAGAAGAAGAATTTAGTGTTTATTATCATATTTGTGTTTCGATCTACTTTATCTCTCTAAAAATCATCTCAGATCTGTTTTCTCTCTCTAGAAACAATCTCAGATCCGTTTTCTCTCTCTAGAAATCTTATCAAATCCATTTTCTCTCTCTTTGAATTTTGATTCTTGTTGAAGATTTAATGGCGAATTGGAGGGTATTAAAACCCATGAAAGAACTTGGTTTAAAAGTTTCAAATACAAAGTTTGGTCTTCTTCTTGAATGATATTTATTATGGGATGTTCCTGGTGAATCTATATTGAAGAATGCCATTTAAATGTATAATCTCTTTGTTGATGAGAAGATTGGTGATCTTACACAGATTTCTTGTGGTGGATTGGAAAATAGTCGTTTAGATGAAGATAAAGATTTGCTAAAGAAATTTTTCGTTATCAGAGAATATTTACTTTTGAAGAAAATACAACAGAAGTTAGAGAAAGAAAGAAAAGAAAAAGAAGGTGTTCTTGGTGTTCTTAGTGTTCTTGATAAAGATCATGAAGTTCTTCAAGTTTCTAAAAAAAAAAGTGACTTCAGATATTCTTGTTGAGGGAGAGTCAAAAGTTTCAAGTGTTTCTACAAAGTCTTGTGATTCAGAAGCCTTACATTCCGAATCCGGTGTTTCAAATCATGAATCTCAAAGCAAATCTTCTGAAATCGTGAAAGTAAGGACATTTTGTTCAATTGGAACTCAAACTGTAACATCCCAAAATTCAAGGCCAAAAATTTCGTTATAATTAAGTAATTATATAAAACCATCAGTATAAAAACATTCATAATAATATTTCGTGTCAAACCAAAGTTGTCAATAATCAAAACATATTATCATAAAACCATATCAGAGTGTAATCCCAAAGATCTCATGTGCGGAAACATAGTGTGATGCGCTGCGATCAAGCCGACTCATTTCCTTTAAAAACGAGTACCTGAAACCAAAATTAAAAACCGTAAGCACGAAGCTTAGTGAGTTCCCCCATCATATCACATACCATACAATCACATAGCATACATACTGCCAGGCAATTCTGGGGTGCCCGACCCACCCGTGTCAAGCCATTCTGGGGTGCTGACCTACCCGTGTCAAGCCATTCTGGGGTGCTGACCTACCCGTGTCAAGCCATTCTGTGGTGCTGACCTACCCTTCGGTCCTAACAACCGAACTCCAGGGACTATCTCACCCCATACTACTACTATCACACATATCATAACATAATCATACTGTCAGGCATATCTGGGGTGCCCGAACTATCCTTCGGTCCCTACGACCGAGATGCGAGGACTATTTCACCTCCTACTACTACCACATAATATCATAGCATAAACCTACTGTCAGGCATATTTGGGATGCCCGACCTACCCTTTGGTCCCTACGGCCGAGATGCGAGGACTATTTCACCTCCTACTACTACTATCACATATAACATATCATGCCAGCATATAACATATCAGGTAGTAGCAAACCTAGATGAATATCACAAAGACAATCATATAACATACAACTCCTACTGGTGGGCCGGCATTGTGGCCGTAGACCCACCGCTACTGGAAGGTAACTTACCTCACACTGCTGAATTCCCGTAGACACAATCCCACTCTGCTGAAGTCCCGCAGACTCAGCCCCAGCTGCTGGATGACAGATTCCCGAACTGTCAACACCAAAATTACACCCAATTAATAATTGGGTCCCACTACATTACCATAAGTACATTCTTTAGGTAATTACCACATTACCCCTAGCTTGGCTTATTCAAGCCCAAGGCCCAATCCATAGGCCCAAAGTCAATTAGGAATCAAAGCCCAACACATGGCCTAATTTTCCAAATTGGGCCTAGGCCTATACATGGTCTCATTCTAACGCCCAACATCATATAATCATTAAGGCCCAAACTATGGCCCATCTATGGCCCAATTTTCCAAATTAGGCCCAACTCCTCATATGGGCCTTACCACAAAGCCCATTAATTATTCTAGTCCATTTGCTCGATCTTGGATGGCCCATTAATAGTCCAATCATCAAGGCCCAATAAAGGCCCACCAATAAACCCAAGTGAAATTAGGGTTTTCATATAAAATGACAATTAGGGTTAAGTGTTTCTCACTTAACCCATTAAGAGCTTAATCCATTAAGGACTTAATCCATTAAGTCCATCATTCTTCTAAATAAGTCATATGGTGTGATTGGGCTTAATCACACAATTCCATTCCAATGGCCCAAAAGTGGGTCCCAATAAGTCCAAGCCCATAAATCCAATATTAGGGTTTTCTAAACCCTAATTAGGGTTTCCAATCTCATCTTAGCCTAATAGGCCCAAAACCAAGTCCTTAAGCCCATTAGGGTTTTTCTTAGGCCAATTAGGGTTTATTACACCTATTAGTCACATGTTTGGGCTTTTGGGTCCATTAAGCTTCATTGGGCCCATTAGGGTTCATTAAGCACATTAAGCCTCGTTGGGCAAATTAGGGTTTCTTAGTCCCTTGTCCAAACATCCAAACGAGTCAAACACAACAAGCACACCGCCACCCGACACGACGGCCGGTAGTGGCAACCACCACATCACGGTGGTGGTTTCGAATTTCTTTCTCATTATTCCATTTTTTGTTGTTACAATTTACAATGGAAATACCAAAAGCAACACAGACACACACATACTAGATACACCCACCCACGGTGGTTCATGGTGGCAGCCACCACCTCACAGTGGTGGCAGTGACGGTTCTCTTCGGATCTCCCGCCAAGATGTACTCCTGCAACCCTATACCATTACATTACACACACACCGATGCATAACCACAGCCACCCACACCCGGTGGTCGAAGGTGGCGGAAAGCAAAAATAGCGGCAGCGACATCAACCCAGCGTCCTGTGACATCCGCCTAAAATGGATTCGGGTCAACCCAACCCAATTGGAAATTTAATAAACCCTACTCAAGATTACTTGACGCTAATAGGATCAAAACCCATGCAATACGATATAACTTGACGTTAATAGCAACATAGTATTGTACAACGTTATAACTATAATCAAAGTAAATTATGATACCATATTAAAATAAAATCAAAGTATAATGCTCTAATTAAATTAAAATAATCAAACTTGAATTCTCTAATTAAACTTCAAATCAAAGTAGATTGTTATAATCAAATAATAACCTATCTTTTATAAAACTCCATTTTTATAAACTCTACATTAAATTTTATAAAACTCTATTTTTTATAAACTTTACTTTAAATTTTATAAAACTCATATATTAATTATGTAAAAGATGCTTGTGTTAGTGGGAAATTATGAAGACCACCAAAAGCAAAAAGATTATTCCCATGGTCTCCCACTCACACCTCCCATCCACTTTCCTTTCCTTTTTCTCCCAACACATTATTCTCTTCACCACTTAAATCTTCTCTATTCTTTCTCTCACTCTCAATCTCGAAATTTCCTCCAAGAATACTCATATTCCATCCAAGAACAATCTATTATACTCAAATCTTCATCCCTCTTGAAGCATTCATCAAGGTATGTTGTTAAAAGTTTCAAATTCATACAAGAAACAAATTAAATCCACCAAAATATCTAAAACTCATTTTTTTCATAAACCTGATTTTTCTCAGAATACCATCAATAAAATAAGAAGTTCTGGAAATTTTCAGAAAATAACTTATTTTTATTGAATTATCATAATTATTTCAATAAAGTAGGGCAATAATTCACATAAAATACTTGTTGCATTCAATAAATTCTGAGAAAATTCTGGGATGACCTGTATACTGATTAAACATGATATATGAAGTTTCATGCATTTATATTACTGTTTACTATTATTTATGATTTTATTGACTAATTAATAATGAAATATATAAAAAATACTTCCCATAGTAACAAATATCTGAAACTTATACACTGGGCTCTACATCATGTTATAAAACTATGGTTAATTTTACAGATTTTTTGAGAATCATTTACTATTTTTCCCGAATTTTGTGTTGTTTAATCATTAAAATATTAAATAAATACTAAAACAGTTCAGAAAAATATACAAATTTTACAGTAATTCTTATTGTATGAAATAATGATTTCCTAATAATTTCATAATTTTTCAATACTGTTTACTATTTAAAACTATTTTCCTAAGTATTTAAGCATGTAAAAATGCATTTTAATGATTATTTCATATAAATAATTGTTAAAATCTATAAATAATTATAATTAGGCAAGTTATTATTTTAATAAGAAATTATTAAAATCTAGCCTAAATTGAAAATATAAATTAATTATGCCAAGTAAGTAATTCAATTTAAAATTCATTTAACAAATAAATACCTTAATATTATAATCAAAATGAATTATTGTTAATTCATCTAATATAAGAATACGTGTCTAATTAATTGTATTAATACTTCATTCTTGTTTAGCAGTTCCTAAACCAAAACTATTAATTATATTAGGTTCTACGCCATTTTGACCCGAATCGTCTATCGTACGACACACGCATTTCGTTTTAGGACTAAAGTGAGTAATCTACCCCATACTTTATAATTTTCAATACTTTTGGGGTGTATCATGTGGTTCTAATATATTCCAACTTCATTTTATTGTTTTATCACAATTGAGACATTGTTGGGACATTTATACGTGAGTCATTAATTGTATAATTATTGTTTGTTTACGCTACATGTACTTGTAGTGCATTACTATTTTTAGTCTAATCTCCATGACTATGCCCGTATTCTTGAGGTACGTTATGGACAATAATAGCGCTATTGGGTTGACCACCCCGCCTTGGGACGCTAAGGTGATTGATCGCACGTGGTTGAGTGTGTATGATGATTAGATGCTCCATCCTATATATATTTATATATATACATATGTATATATATAGGGTGAGGACTTATTGTTGTTGTTATCAATTGTTAATCAATTTTTGATTTATAAACCGTTATCTCAAATACAATTGTTTGGCGACTTCAAAAGAAAACAGATTTCAAATTATAAATGTTTCAACTTCACAATTTTCTCTACTAAAATTTGATTACTCACCAACTCTCGTAGTTGACCTGTTTTTACCCATGGTGCAGATTTGAAGAATGAAGAATGATGAAAATAGGTTGCGCCTTAGAAATCCACAAGACAATTTAAATTGGATGTAATAAATGTTGTTAGTATTTGGATATGTATTTGTATGTTGTGGATCTTGTTTGCATACTTAGTACTTAATTGAATCTAATCATATTATAACATAGTTGTCATGAGACTTTGAACAATATATCACGCCTTGATCGATTCCGACAAGGATCGGGGTGTGACAGATTGGTATCAGAGCCCTTGACTATAGGGAATTAGGTTAATTGCCTTGACCTAGTCTATAGCCTCTAGGGTCCTCTCGTATGCTAGTTTATAAAATGCACACACAACTGTATGCAATTCGCACTTAGAAAATCCTAGGAATACCTTTGTGTGTTAATTGCTCCCTTATGTGCATACGTATTACTCCTGACACTTATATGTGTGCAGACACTTGTGAATATTCTCCACTTTCTTTGAAAATCACACACATACTCAAGTTGTTTAACAAAATTTATATACATATATGTATTCCTTAGAGCTCATAGGAAATTCAAAGTCATCCACTCTAGTTGGGTAGGATCATAGTAATGGACGCGTAGTAACTGGAAGGGGGAGGTGCCGGTAGCCTGAAAGTCCTGACTAGGTAAGCATTCGTATACATCCCAATCAACCGAGGGACCAGTTTGCTTATCTGGGGACCAAAGGCGAGAGTTCCCAAACCTATAGGCCAAAGCGCGTCATTCACATTACTTTTGAGCCATCAAAATACCCGACCTTATCAAACGTATCCGAAAGGATACACTCCAAAATGGCCAACTCATTGGACTATTAAGTTCCCTAATGGGCCTAGAAGTGGGAAAGAAATGTGAAAACTTAGTTTTGTGGGGGCCCACGCAAGTGCTACATGTTTCACATTTAGTAACCATGGAAAGCCCAAAAGGTGCCCAACACTCCAAACCATGGCCCAACAAGTGTTTTACAATTATTTTACCCAACAATGTCTAAAAAAAAACTTTATTTCCATAATCAATTTACAAATAACTCACAAGTCCATATGCATGTTTCTCGTAGATGGCATTACGACCCCCATACGCTGCTCGCAACAACAGAAGGCTAGCTGCCCTGGTCGCCAAGGAGGTAGCAAATGTCATCCCAACAATTGCAACCCAACTTCATTCTCTTCAGCCACAAGCTCCAGCAACAACTCCTCGTTGCTCGTTCAAGCACTTTCGTAACTGCAATCCGCCTTACTTCAAAGGCACCGATGGTGCCACCGCACTCCTCACATGGATTGAAGAAATGGAGAGTACTTTCATCCATAGTGAGTGTCCTGAGGACCTGATGGTCCGTCATGCTACAGGGTGCCTCCTAGGTCATGCTCTCACCTGGTGGAACCTAGAAAAACGGGCAAAGGGAGAGGCTGTTGCCTTGGGAATGACCTGGTCAAAACTAAAAGAACGCATGATGGAGAAGTTCTGCCCTGACAGCGAATTGCAAACTCTCGAGGATGAATTATGGAATCTGAAACAGGAGGGAGGCGACAACGCGACCTACACCAATAGATTCCATGATCTCTCGAGACTCCTACCTCACATGGTTCAACCTATGAAAACTGCAATACGCCGCTACATCAAAGGGTTACCATGCCAGATCCGTGATTCGGTGACCAGCAGCAGGCCATCTACCCTAGAATCTGCCATTGAAATAGCAGGTCAACTTAACGAGGACAATGTGAACGATGGTGTCCTCCCACGCAAGGGTTCAAAGGTGTCAACTGAAAAGTCGACCCCTGAGACCCCCCAAATTGTCAAGTCCGAGTCCTCCCACCGACATGACAAAAAGAAGCGGAAAAGTCATCACCACAACCATGCTGTTATTACCCCTGCTACTCCTATCACCCAAGTCACCCCACCAGCCCAACCAAATAAAAAGCCGTATACCGGACCTCACCCCCTCTGTAACCACTGTAACTATCACCATATGACCACTAGCCCGTGTCGCCTCTGTACGAATTGTGGTCGCTATGGCCACTTGGCGGACACATGTCGTGCACCAAAAACTCAGCGACCACTCTATCTACCCTCAAATCAGCAAACACAAACTCGGTATCCAACTGGAACATGCTTCAACTGTGGTGACCCCACCCATTTCAAAAACGCGTGTCCTAGGCTAGTCAATATCATCAACACCCAAGCCCAGGCAAATCCAACAATGCAGGTTCCAGCTCCCAAAGGCCGAGCCTTTGTCATTACCGCAACCCAAGCAAAGACCGATAACAAGGTCGTAAATGGTACGTTTCTCATAAATAACTACTACGCGTCAGTACTTTTTGATTCAGGTGCCGATAAAAGTTTTGTGTCTTTGGAATTTGAGCCCATACTTCATACACCTCGCACGATTCTTAATGAGTACTTTACCGTAGAAGTCGCCGATGGAAAATACGTTTCACTCAATGCAGTCATCCAAGATTGCACTTTCGATTTTTCCGGTCATAAATTTTCTGTCAATTTAGTTCCTATGGAACTTGGTAGCTTCGACATCATCGTAGGAATGGATTGGCTATCCCAAAACCATGCTGAAATAGTATGTTATGATAAGTTCATTCGTATTCCTCTCGCCGACGGTCAAAGTCTTCGTATTTATGGCGAGACTCATTCGAAAAAGCTTAGTCTTATGTCATGTACTCAAGCTCGATCATATCTACGAAAAGAATATATGGCTTTCTTAGCCCATGTGGTGGAAACAAAGGTCAAAGAAAAGAAGATCGAAGATATTCCGATAGTACGAGACTTTCCCGACGTCTTTCCTGATGATGTATCTGGACTCCCTCCAGTACGTGAGCTAGAGTTCCGCATCGAACTTGTTCCTGAGGCTACTCCCATAGCCAAGTCTCCATATCGGTTGGCTCCAACCGAGATGCAAGAATTGGCAAGTCAGCTCCAAGAACTAACCGATAAGGGATTTATCCGCCCTAGTACTTCACCCTGGGGAGCCCCGGTTCTCTTCATCAAAAAGAAAGATGGTTCGTTTCGTATGTGTATCGATTATCGGGAGTTAAATAAATTAACCATCAAGAACCGATATCCGTTACCTCGGATCGACGACCTTTTTGATCAGCTTCAAGGAGCTTCATGCTTCTCAAAAATTGACCTTCGCTCAGGTTATCACCAACTTCGAGTACGAGAAGAAGACATCCCCAAAACCGCTTTTCGAACCCGCTATGGTCATTATGAGTTCACCGTTATGCCTTTCGGCCTAACAAATGCCCCTGCCGTATTCATGGACTTGATGAATCGGGTATTTAAACCTTATCTCAACCATTTTGTTATCGTCTTTATTGATGACATCCTCATTTACTCCAAGACAAGGGCAGAGCATGAAAGACACCTTCGCCTAACTCTCCAAACGTTGCAAGGAAATCGGCTCTATGCCAAATTTTCGAAATGTGAGTTTTCGTTAAATGAGGTACAATTCCTTGGTCATATTGTAAGTGACAAGGGTATTTTAGTCGATCCCACAAAAGTTGAAGCAGTCCAGAATTGGAAAGCCCCCCGTACCCCCAAAGAAATTCGGTCCTTCCTTGGTTTAGCCGGCTATTACCGACGTTTCATTTCAAATTTCTCAAAGATTGCTTTACCGCTTACTTCTCTCACTTGCAAGGGTACACCATTTGATTGGGGACCCAAGCAGGAATACACTTTCCAAACCCTTAAACAAAGTTTGTGTGACGCTCCGATTCTTACACTCCCTGAAGGATCCGAAGATTTCGTGGTATTCTGCGATGCCTCCAATCTCGGTCTAGGTTGTGTTTTGATGCAAAGGGGAAAGGTTATAGCTTACTCATCACGACAACTCAAAATCCACGAAAGGAATTATACGACTCATGATTTGGAGCTCGGTGCCGTGATTTTCGCTCTTAAAATTTGGAGGCATTACCTTTACGGCACTAAATGCGTAATTTTCACCGACCACAAGAGCTTGCAACATATTCTTAATCAAAAGGAACTCAATATGAGGCAAAGACGATGGGTCGAACTCCTAAATGATTACGAGTGTGAAATACGCTATCATCCGGGCAAGGCAAACGTCGTAGCCGACGCGTTAAGCCGAAAAGAACATGCCCATGCATTTCATATAATATGTTCTCCTATCTTGTCCAATCTCAGCGACCGAATTCGAGGAGCCCAACACTCGGCAATTACCGAAAATGACATGCCCACGGGAATTGATGGGGAGTTGGAAACCAAATCTGATGGTATTTTCTATTATCAAGATCGCATCTGGATCCCAGATCGTGACAATCTTCGCATATTCCTGATGGAAGAAATCCATAAAACTCAATATTCCATTCATCCGGGCACTGACAAGATGTATCATGGCCTGAGAACCAATTATTGGTGGTCGGGAATGAAAAAGGATATTGCTTTATTTGTGGCCAAATGTCTTACTTGTTCCAGGGTCAAAGTAGAACATCAACGACCCTCTGGACTATTGGTCCAACCAGAAATCCCCAGGTGGAAATGGGAAGCGATCGCCATGGATTTCGTAACCAAACTTCCCCGTACCACAAAAGGACATGACAGCATTTGGATAATCATTGACCGTTTGACCAAATCCGCTCATTTCCTTCCCATATGGGAAAATTTCAAAGTCGAAAAACTTGCTCGGATTTATATCAACGAGATAGTTAGTCGGCATGGCATTCCTCTCAGCATCATTTCAGATCGTGATGGGAGATTTCTCTCTCGGTTTTGGCAATCACTTCAAACAGCCATGGGAACCCGCCTCGATCTCAGTACCGCCTATCATCCTCAGACCGATGGTCAATCTGAGAGGACAATTCAAACACTAGAAGATATGTTGAGGGCGTGTGTCTTGGATTTCGGAGGAAACTGGGACTCTCATTTACCGTTGGTGGAATTCTCCTATAATAACAGTTATCATTATAGCATCAAGATGCCACCATTTGAGGCATTGTATGGCCGTAAATGCCGATCTCCTATTTGCTGGCATGAAATCGGTGAGTCCCACGTGATTCGCGCAACAGTGGATTCTCCAATCGTTGGTCCTGAGCGTATCCAGGAAACAACCGACAAAATCACTCAGATTCGCGATAACCTTCTCGCATCTCGCAGCCGACAAAAGAGTTATGCCGACAAGCGACGCAAACCGCTTGAATTTACCGTAGGTGACATGGTCATGTTAAAAGTGTCCCCATGGAAAGGTGTGGTTCGATTTGGACGCAAGGGTAAATTGGCACCACGCTACGTAGGCCCGTTTAAGATCATAAAAAGGATCGGACCAGTAGCCTACGAGTTGGATCTACCAACAGAGCTTAAGAAAGTTCACCCAGTATTTCATATAGCCAACCTCAAGAAGTGTTTAGCAGACGAGAACCTTCATGTTCCTCTCGAGGATATCCAAATCGACGAGACAATGCAATTTATCGAGAAACCCTTGGAAATTGCCGACCGAAAGGAAAAGCAACTCAAAAGAAGTCGCATTCCCCTGGTTAAGGTCAGGTGGCAGTCGGCACGTGGACCTGAGTATACATGGGAGCGTGAGGATCATATGCGTACCAAATACCCACAACTTTTCTCTTAAGGTACTCTCTTCTTAAATTTCGGGACGAAATTTCCTAAAGTAGGGGAGACTGTGACATCCGCCTAAAATGGATTCGGGTCAACCCAACCCAATTGGAAATTTAATAAACCCTACTCAAGATTACTTGACGCTAATAGGATCAAAACCCATGCAATACGATATAACTTGACGTTAATAGCAACATAGTATTGTACAACGTTATAACTATAATCAAAGTAAATTATGATACCATATTAAAATAAAATCAAAGTATAATGCTCTAATTAAATTAAAATAATCAAACTTGAATTCTCTAATTAAACTTCAAATCAAAGTAGATTGTTATAATCAAATAATAACCTATCTTTTATAAAACTCCATTTTTATAAACTTTACATTAAATTTTATAAAACTCTATTTTTTATAAACTTTACTTTAAATTTTATAAAACTCATATATTAATTATGTAAAAGATGCTTGTGTTAGTGGGAAATTATGAAGACCACCAAAAGCAAAAAGATTATTCCCATGGTCTCCCACTCACACCTCCCATCCACTTTCCTTTCCTTTTTCTCCCAACACATTATTCTCTTCACCACTTAAATCTTCTCTATTCTTTCTCTCACTCTCAATCTCGAAATTTCCTCCAAGAATACTCATATTCCATCCAAGAACAATCTATTATACTCAAATCTTCATCCCTCTTGAAGCATTCATCAAGGTATGTTGTTAAAAGTTTCAAATTCATACAAGAAAAAATTAAATCCACCAAAATATCTAAAACTCATTTTTTTCATAAACCTGGTTTTTCTCAAAATACCATCAATAAAATAAGAAGTTCCGGAAATTTTCAGAAAATAACTTATTTTTATTGAATTATCATAATTATTTCAATAAAGTAGGGCAATAATTCACATAAAATACTTGTTGCATTCAATAAATTCTGAGAAAATTCTGGGATGACCTGTATACTGATTAAACATGATATATGAAGTTTCATGCATTTATATTACTGTTTACTATTATTTATGATTTTATTGACTAATTAATAATGAAATATATAAAAAATACTTCCCATAGTAACAAATATCTGAAACTTATACACTGGGCTCTACATCATGTTATAAAACTATGGTTAATTTTACAGAATTTTTGAGAATCATTTACTATTTTTCCCGAATTTTGTGTTGTTTAATCATTAAAATATTAAATAAATACTAAAACAGTTCAGAAAAATATACAAATTTTACAGTAATTCATATTGTATGAAATAATGATTTCCTAATAATTTCATAATTTTTCAATACTGTTTACTATTTAAAACTATTTTCCTAAGTATTTAAGCATGTAAAAATGCATTTTAATGATTATTTCATATAAATAATTGTTAAAATCTATAAATAATTATAATTAGGCAAGTTATTATTTTAATAAGAAATTATTAAAATCTAGCCTAAATTGAAAATATAAATTAATTATGCCAAGTAAGTAATTCAATTTAAAATTCATTTAACAAATAAATACCTTAATATTATAATCAAAATGAATTATTGTTAATTCATCTAATATAAGAATACGTGTCTAATTATTTGTATTAATACTTCATTCTTGTTTAGCAGTTCCTAAACCAAAACTATTAATTATATTAGGTTCTACGCCATTTTGACCCGAATCGTCTATCGTACGACACACGCATTTCGTTTTGGGACTAAAGTGAGTAATCTACCCCATACTTTATAATTTTCAATACTTTTGGGGTGTATCATGTGGTTCTAATATATTCCAACTTCATTTTATTGTTTTATCACAATTGAGACATTGTTGGGACATTTATACGTGAGTCATTAATTGTATAATTATTGTTTGTTTACGCTACATGTACTTGTAGTGCATTACCATTTTTAGTCTAATCTCCATGACTATGCCCGTATTCTTGAGGTACGTTATGGACAATAATAGCGCTATTGGGTTGACCACCCTGCCTTGGGACGCTAAGGTGATTGATTACACGTGGTTGAGTGTGTATGATGATTAGATGCTCCATCCTATATATATTTATATATATACATATGTATATATATAGGGTGAGGACTTATTGTTGTTGTTATCAATTGTTAATCAATTTTTGATTTATAAACCGTTATCTCAAATACAATTGTTTGGCGACTTCAAAAGAAAACAGATTTCAAATTATAAATGTTTCAACTTCACAATTTTCTCTACTAAAATTTGATTACTCACCAACTCTCGTAGTTGACCTGTTTTTACCCATGGTGCAGATTTGAAGAATGAAGAATGATGAAAATAGGTTGCGCCTTAGAAATCCACAAGACAATTTAAATTGGATGTAATAAATGTTGTTAGTATTTGGATATATATTTGTATGTTGTGGATCTTGTTTGCATACTTAGTACTTAATTGAATCTAATCATATTATAACATAGTTGTCATGAGACTTTGAACAATATATCACGCCTTGATCGATTCCGACAAGGATCGGGGTGTGACACGTCCGGCGGCGATTTCTGATGTAATAGGAAAACGGGTGAGGCGGACGACATCACAGGCTTGCGGAGTTCGATCCCCAGCAGAATCGACAGGTGGCTTCGGCGGTTTGGTGACAGTGGAACCGTGTCCAGGACGTCATCGCCGGCAGCAACATCGCATCATTACTTCATCCTCTTCTGCCCCGTTATCCAACCACTGGTCTTCATTCTCCGCCACAACAGAAGCGGCGACACTTGGTCTTAAAGGAAAATGGAAGCTGTGGTTCCACAGCGCTACAACGGCGGTGACGGCGCCAACAGGCGGCATTCAGTGATGTAAACGTAACCCACGGTGGTTCACGTCGATGCAACGTATGCCTCGGAGGAAAGGGAAAAACACAACAGCAGCCTCGGTACGAGCCTTCAGGCCCACTGCCGGAGGTGGTCGATGAGAGAATGGCGGCTGGAAGATTACCCGACGGCTGCTCCTTAGGTTTAGGGTTTCAGCATGTAGCGGGTTTATATATCCCGCATCATCCAAACTTCCTCCCATGTTTACACAAACAGTCCCTCTTTCCCCCTTTTCTTTCAAAACAGATCCAATATTTACCTTTTTAACCCCTGATTCCATAAATCTTTACAATATAAATCCGGAATTTACATTTTATCCCTTGCTTCCATAATTCCTTTAATATTAAGTCCTAATTGTTACCAAGCAACCCTTGTCTTCAATATTACTTACAAATTAAGTCCGGATTTTACACTTTAATCCCCGCCTTCTAAAATTATGACAGTTAACTCCTCGCGACCATCACCTTGCTATATAATTATTAATTTTAGGGCTATTATTCATTCATTAATTTGTTTATTTATTTTATTAAATAAACAGGGTGTTACAACTCTACCCCACTTAAATTAGATTTCGTCCTCGAAATCATTCCTTATCCTTCCTTACACACCCAACCACTCTAGTAACATGGTCACCATCCCAAGGTACACCCTAGCCTTCCCAGGGTAGCTGTGACCAATCTCCGCAAGGCCCTAAAATCCGTAGATGAACGAATTTCTCGCAACAAGGTAACATTTACTTGATCTGAATCTGTTGTCTCGAGATGGTCTGAATCCCTGGCAGACCACTTATACTGAATCATTATCGTTGGACCCGGTCCACTTTATCCTTCAACCGGCTACTCAATTTCTGATAACTCGAGGTTCCCACTATAAAACATGATCACAGACCTAATTATCTATGCATATCACTTGTACATGGCCAAGGCCCAGATACTCCTGCTGTGAGTGACTTGTCACCCCCCCCCCCCAATAAACCAGCTATAGAGTTTGTACTTGCAACCTAAGACACACGTACTAATACTGCCCAGACGCCGAAACTGCCTGAACACTGAACTGCCTGAAGTAGTATGTTGCCCCATGGTTGCTTTCCAAAATCTAACGAGACCTGCTTGGTCTCCATGCGTTCACCAACCATCTGAAATACCGGGTTCCGGCCCAGCTGTAGGGCCAAAGGACCCCCCACTTAGTCGTCTCGCACGACTTCTGAACGTGATCCTTCTCTGAACTAGTTGCGACTAGTTATCATGCCACCATGGCTCTAACAACCTCCTGATCTAACCGATCATGTTCATGTGTCGCATCATGTCATCATCCAATCCGAGACTAAAAGTGATTGCTACCTAACCAATGGTAGCCATACATCACAAACGCCCTTAAGCAGTCCATTACTTCCCTGATCCCATAACTGCAGTGGCGTTCCTACAGTCTTATCACTAGCTCAACCAAAGCTAATCCTTCTGGGTAATACTGAAATCCAATATGTGGATTTCCATATCCTCATTGCTGCACCCGAACTAGTGGGTACTACTATTCCATCCGCGTTCTAACAACACGCTCATGCCATTTACCAACCTGGTGAATGCTACGGCTACACCCGCAGACTTACAACACTCTATCACTATCTAGCTGCTAGTGAATGCTACGACTACACCCGCAGACTTACAACACTCTAACACTATCTGCCAGCCCGGTGAATGCTACGGCTACACCCGCAGACTCACAACACCCTAACACTATCTGCCAACCTGGTGAATGCTACGACTACACCCGCAGACTTACAACACCCCTCACACTATCTGCTGCTAGTGAATGCTACGGCTACACCCGCAGACTTACAACACTCTAACACTATATGCCAACCTGGTGAATGCTACAGCTACACCCACAGACTTACAACACTCTAACACTATCTGCCAACCTGGTGAATGCTACGGCTACACCCACAGACTTACAACACCCCTCACACTATCTGCTGCCAGTGAATGCTACGGCTACACCCGCAGACTTACAATACTCTAACACTATCTGATCGCTAGTGAATGCTACGGCTATCCCCGTAGTCTTACAACACTTCCCATGCTAAATGACTGCTAGTGAATGCTACGGCTACCCCCGTTGTCTTACAACACTTTCCATAGTAACCGACGACTAGTAATTGCTATGGCTACCCCCGTAGTCTTACAACACTTTCCAAACCGGGTCGAACACGTACTCGACCTAACCCTCAACTGAACTCGAGTCCTAACCGAACTCTAACCTGGTTCCCGAAACCTGCTATCACGTGACCCCACTGTATCAGCACCGTACCCATGCCCGTGATCAAAGCGTCACCGTAAACCACCAAAATCATCTACACCCTCTGGCAGGGTGAGAATCGGTGCCTCGTACAACCGTTGTTTGAGAGTCTCGAAGGCTGCCTGCTGCTCAGGCCCCTAACGAAAGGCCACCGACTTCTTGGTCAGTCGGGTCGAAGGAACCTCAATCTCGAAGAAGTCCCGTATAAATCTCTGGTAATAACCCGCTAGACCCATGGAATTCTGAATCTCAAATGGAGACCTCGGAATCTCCCACTGCATCACGGCCTCTATCTTAGCCGAAACAACTAGAATACCCTTCTGGTTGACAAGGTGGCCAAGAGATTGCACCTTGCGCAACCAGAACTCACAGTTGGAGAACTTTATAAAAAGTCTCTCCCCCACTTAGATTCGACTAAGTCTTCACATTACATGAGAATTGAAGGATTCCCAATCCTTCTCGCTTTCTAATATCCCACTGATGACAACATGTGCCTGCCAATGCTAGCGCTTAATCGCCGATTAAACCTTGAGATCTCCCATCCTTGGAAATATCAATGAGTACTCTTGAAATCTGATCCAGTCTTACACCTCAATCCATCTAACATGCTGTAAATTGAAGACCTTAATCTTCACTCTAGCTGACGAATCCTCGTCCTCACTCTCAATCTTGCAGTACCACTGAACTCTAACTGAACACAGCCCATACGAAAACATAATTATCTTGGACATCCAATGACCAACCACTTATGCATCTAACACCCGCGACTGACACTACCCTCTTCCTGTCACCAGTTCTGTCCTAGCAACGGTAGTGCCTTGAACTCCAAATTTCATCCATAAACAATTACCGACCATACATGAACAATGATAGAACCTCTAAACGCTGACTTCACTGGAGAACAATCACTCCAACCCTGATCGAGTATCCTCTAAATAATACTCCTACATAGATCCCGACGAAGATCTGAAATGATAACGGTACACGCGGAACCCACTATGCAAGAAGTGTCCCTCTGTGGGTTCATCAAGGACCTTTTGGCATGCAGGATGGCATATATGATCCTTGATAATCCAAAAACTAGCAGAAAAACCGACCCGAGGTCTGACTTGTCCAAACTCACTCACAATTCCCAAGCGGTACATATTCCAAACTGTTGGATTAATGTCTAAGTCCATAACTATATTTGGTATGTACTTGACCCGACCCGACATGGTCCATTTGGGTTGCACTTCACCGGCACAATTTATATGGATAGTCTTTTGAGAATAGTATATTTATGATTTATATTAATATATTATAAGCTCTAATATATTAATATGGAATTATATTATTTAATTAGTATTGATCAAGAATTAATTTAGAATTAATTAAGTGATCAAAAAGAACTAATTAAATATGGACTCTTATATATATGGAATGGGCCAAGTTCATTTAGGTTGGGCTAAGCTTTCATGGATGGTCCATAGAGCTTTTAACCCATGGATCCTATGTAAATGAAAGGTCATGGATATTAGGGTTTACATGGATGTAACCCTAATCCTCCATAATATATAAAGGGGTCCTTGTGTGACATCCGCCTAAAATGGATTCGGGTCAACCCAACCCAATTGGAAATTTAATAAACCCTACTCAAGATTACTTGACACTAATAGGATCAAAACCCATGCAATACGATATAACTTGACGTTAATAGCAACATAGTATTGTACAACGTTATAACTATAATCAAAGTAAATTATGATACCATATTAAAATAAAATCAAAGTATAATGCTCTAATTAAATTAAAAGAATCAAACTTGAATTCTCTAATTAAACTTCAAATCAAAGTAGATTGTTATAATCAAATAATAACCTATCTTTTATAAAACTCCATTTTTATTAACTTTACATTAAATTTTATAAAACTCTATTTTTTATAAACTTTACTTTAAATTTTATACAACTCATATATTAATTATGTAAAAGATGCTTGTGTTAGTGGGAAATTATGAAGACCACCAAAAGCAAAAAGATTATTCCCATGGTCTCCCACTCACACCTCCCATCCACTTTCCTTTCCTTTTTCTCCCAACACATTATTCTCTTCACCACTTAAATCTTCTCTATTCTTTCTCTCACTCTCAATCTCGAAATTTCCTCCAAGAATACTCATATTCCATCCAAGAACAATCTATTATACTCAAATCTTCATCCCTCTTGAAGCATTCATCAAGGTATGTTGTTAAAAGTTTCAAATTCATACAAGAAACAAATTAAATCCACCAAAATATCTAAAACTCATTTTTTTCATAAAGCTGATTTTTCTCAGAATACCATCAATAAAATAAGAAGTTCTGGAAATTTTCAGAAAATAACTTATTTTTATTGAATTATCATAATTATTTCAATAAAATAGGGCAATAATTCACATAAAATACTTGTTGCATTCAATAAATTCTGAGAAAATTCTGGGATGACCTGTATACTGATTAACATGATATATGAAGTTTCATGCATTTATATTACTGTTTACTATTATTTATGATTTTATTGATTAATTAATAATGAAATATATAAAAAATACTTCCCATAGTAACAAATACCTGAAACTTATACACTGGGCTCTACATCATGTTATAAAACTATGGTTAATTTTACAGATTTTTTGAGAATCATTTACTATTTTTCCCGAATTTTGTGTTGTTTAATCATTAAAATATTAAATAAATACTAAAACAGTTCAGAAAAATATACAAATTTTACAGTAATTCATATTGTATGAAATAATGATTTCCTAATAATTTCATAATTTTTCAATACTGTTTACTATTTAAAACTATTTTCCTAAGTATTTAAGCATGTAAAAATGCATTTTAATGATTATTTCATATAAATAATTGTTAAAATCTATAAATAATTATAATTAGGCAAGTTATTATTTTAATAAGAAATTATTAAAATTTAGCCTAAATTGAAAATATAAATTAATTATGCAAAGTAAGTAATTCAATTTAAAATTCATTTAACAAATAAATACCTTAATATTATAATCAAAATGAATTATTGTTAATTCATCTAATATAAGAATATGTGTCTAATTATTTGTATTAATACTTCATTCTTGTTTAGCAGTTCCTAAACCAAAACTATTAATTATATTAGGTTCTACGCCATTTTGACCCGAATCGTCTATCGTACGACACACGCATTTCGTTTTGGGACTAAAGTGAGTAATCTACCCCATACTTTATAATTTTCAATACTTTTGGGGTGTATCATGTGGTTCTAATATATTTCAACTTCATTTTATTGTTTTATCACAATTGAGACATTGTTGGGACATTTATACGTGAGTCATTAATTGTATAACTATTGTTTGTTTACGCTACATGTACTTGTAGTGCATTATCATTTTTAGTCTAATCTCCATGACTATGCCCGTATTCTTGAGGTACGTTATGGACAATAATAGCGCTATTGGGTTGACCACCCCGCCTTGGGACGCTAAGGTGATTGATCACACGTGGTTGAGTGTGTATGATGATTAGATGCTCCATCCTATATATATTTATATATACATATATATATATATATATATATATATATATATATATATATATATATATATATATATATATATATATATATATAGGGTGAGGACTTATTGTTGTTGTTATCAATTGTTAATCAATTTTTGATTTATAAACATTTATCTCAAATACAATTGTTTGGCGACTTCAAAAGAAAACAAATTTCAAATTATAAATGTTTCAACTTCACAATCTTCTCTACTAAAATTTGATTACTCACCAACTCTCGTAGTTGACCTGTTTTTACCCATGGTGCAGATTTGAAGAATGAAGAATGATGAAAAATAGGTTGCGCCTTAGAAATCCACAAGACAATTTAAATTTGATGTAATAAATGTTGTTCGTATTTGGATACGTATTTGTATGTTGTGGATCTTGTTTGCATACTTAGTACTTAATTGAATCTAATCATATTATAACATAGTTGTCATGAGACTTTGAACAATATATCACGCCTTGATCGATTCCGACAAGGATCGGGGTGTGACAGATTGGTATCAGAGCCCTTGACTATAGGGAATTAGGTTAATTGCCTTGACCTAGTCTATAGCCTCTAGGGTCCTCTCGTATGCTAGTTTATAAAATGCACACACAACTGTATGCAATTCGCACTTAGAAAATCCTAGGAATACCTTTGTGTGTTAATTGCTCCCTTATGTGCATACGTATTACTCCTGACACTTATATGTGTGTATACACTTGTGAATATTCTCCACTTTCTTTGAAAATCACACACATACTCAAGTTGTTTAACAAAATGTATATACATATATGTATTCCTTAGAGCTCATAGGAAATTCAAAGTCATCCACTCTAGTTGGGTAGGATCATAGTAATGGACGCGTAGTAACTGGAAGGGGGAGGTGCCGGTAGCCTGAAAGTCCTGACTAGGTAAGCATTCGTATACATCCCAATCAACCGAGGGACCAGTTTGCTTATCTGGGGACCAAAGGCGAGAGTTCCCAAACCTATAGGCCAAAGCGCGTCATTCACATTACTTTTGAGCCATCAAAATACCCGACCTTATCAAACGTATCCGAAAGGATACACTCCAAAATGGCCAACTCATTGGACTATTAAGTTCCCTAATGGGCCTAGAAGTGGGAAAGAAATGTGAAAACTTAGTTTTGTGCGGGCCCACACAAGTGCTACATGTTTCACATTTAGTAACCATGGAAAGCCCAAAAGGTGCCCAACACTCCAAACCATGGCCCAACAAGTGTTTTACAATTATTTTACCCAACAATGTCTAAAAAAACTTTATTTCCATAATCAATTTACAAATAACTCACAAGTCCATATGAGTGTTTCTCGTAGATGGCATTACGACCCCCATACGCTGCTCGCAACAACAGAAGGCTAGCTGCCCTGGTCGCCAAGGAGGTAGCAAATGTCATCCCAACAATTGCAACCCAACTTCATTCTCTTCAGCCACAAGCTCCAGCAACAACTCCTCGTTGCTCGTTCAAGCACTTTCGTAACTGCAATCCGCCTTACTTCAAAGGCACCGATGGTGCCACCGCACTCCTCACATGGATTGAAGAAATGGAGAGTACTTTCATCCATAGCGAGTGTCCTGAGGACCTGATGGTCCGTCATGCTACAGGGTGCCTCCTAGGTCATGCTCTCACATGGTGGAACCTAGAAAAACGGGCAAAGGGAGAGGCTGTTGCTTTGGGAATGACATGGGCAAAACTAAAAGAACGCATGATGGAGAAGTTCTGCCCTGACAGCGAATTGCAAACTCTCGAGGATGAATTCTGGAATCTGAAACAGGAGGGAGGCGACAACGCGACCTACACCAATAGATTCCATGATCTCTCGAGACTCCTACCTCACATGGTTCAACCTATGAAAACTGCAATACGCCGCTACATCAAAGGGTTACCACGCCAGATCCGTGATTCGGTGACCAGCAGCAGGCCATCTACCCTAGAATCTGCCATTGAAATAGCAGGTCAACTCAACGAGGACAATGTGAACGATGGTGTCCTCCCACGCAAGGGTTCAAAGGTGTCAACTGAAAAGTCGACCCCTGAGACCCCCCAAATTGTCAAGTCCGAGTCCTCCCACCGACATGACAAAAAGAAGCGGAAAAGTCATCACCACAACAATGCTGTTGTTACCCCTGCTACTCCTATCACCCAAGTCACCCCACCAGTCCAACCAAATAAAAAGCCGTATACCGGACCTCACCCCCTCTGTAACCACTGTAACTATCACCATATGACCACTAGCCCGTGTCGCCTCTGTACGAATTGTGGTCGCTATGGCCACTTGGCGGACACATGTCGTGCACCAAAAACTCAGCGACCACTCTATCTACCCTCAAATCAGCAAACACAAACCCGGTATCCAACTGGAACATGCTTCAACTGTGGTGACCCCACCCATTTCAAAAACGCGTGTCCTAGGCTAGTCAATATCATCAACACCCAAGCCCAGGCAAATCCAACAATGCAGGTTCCAGCTCCCAAAGGCCGAGCCTTTGTCATTACCGCAACCCAAGCAAAGACCGATAACAAGGTCGTAAATGGTACGTTTCTCATAAATAACTACTACGCGTCAGTACTTTTTGATTCAGGTGCCGATAAAAGTTTTGTGTCTTTGGAATTTGAGCCCATACTTCACACACCTCGCACGATTCTTAATGAGTACTTCACCGTAGAAGTCGCCGATGGAAAATACGTTTCACTCAATGCAGTCATCCAAGAATACACTTTCGATTTTTCCGGTCATAAATTTTCTATCAATTTAGTTCCTATGGAACTTGGTAGCTTCGACATCATCGTAGGAATGGATTGGATATCCCAAAACCATGCTGAAATAGTATGTTATGATAAGTTCATTCGTATTCCTCTCGCCGACGGTCAAAGTCTTCGTATTTATGGCGAGACTCATTCGAAAAAGCTTAGTCTTATGTCATGTACTCAAGCTCGATCATATCTACGAAAAGAATATATGGCTTTCTTAGCCCATGTGGTGGAAGCAAAGGTCAAAGAAAAGAAGATCGAAGATATTCCGATAGTACGAGACTTTCCCGACGTCTTTCCTGATGATGTATCTGGACTCCCTATAGTACGTGAGCTAGAGTTCCGCATCGAACTTGTTCCTGAGGCTACTCCCATAGCCAAGTCTCCATATCGGTTGGCTCCAACCGAGATGCAAGAATTGGCAAGTCAGCTCCAAGAACTAACCGATAAGGGATTTATCCGCCCTAGTACTTCACCCTGGGGAGCCCCGGTTCTCTTCATCAAAAAGAAAGATGGTTCGTTTCGTATGTGTATCGATTATCGGGAGTTAAATAAATTAACCATCAAGAACCGATATTCGTTACCTCGGATCGACGACCTTTTTGATCAGCTTCAAGGAGCTTCATGCTTTTCAAAAATTGACCTTCGCTCAGGTTATCACCAACTTCGAGTACGGGAAGAAGACATCCCCAAAACCGCTTTCCGAACCCGCTATGGTCATTACGAGTTCACCGTTATGCCTTTCGGCCTAACAAATGCCCCTGCCGTATTCATGGACTTGATGAATCGAGTATTTAAACCGTATCTCGACCATTTTGTTATCGTCTTTATTGATGACATCCTCATTTACTCCAAGACAAGGGCAGAGCATGAAAGACACCCCCGCCTAACTCTCCAAACGTTGCAAGGAAATCGGCTCTACGCCAAATTTTCGAAATGTGAGTTTTGGTTAAATGAGGTACAATTCCTTGGTCATATTGTAAGTGACAAGGGTATTTTAGTCGATCCCTCAAAAGTTGAAGCAGTCCAGAATTGGAAAGCCCCCCGTACCCCCAAGGAAATTCGGTCCTTCCTTGGTTTAGCCGGCTATTACCGGCGTTTCATTTCAAATTTCTCAAAGATTGCTTTACCGCTTACTTCTCTCACTTGCAAGGGTACACCATTTGATTGGGGACCCAAGCAGGAATACGCTTTCCAAACCCTTAAACAAAGTTTGTGTGACGCTCCGATTCTTACACTCCCTGAAGGATCCGAAGATTTCGTGGTATTCTGCGATGCCTCCAATCTCGGTCTAGGTTGTGTTTTGATGCAAAGGGGAAAGGTTATAGCTTACGCATCACGACAACTCAAAATCCACGAAAGGAATTATACGACTCATGATTTGGAGCTCGGTGCCGTGATTTTCGCTCTTAAAATTTGGAGGCATTACCTTTACGGCACTAAATGCGTAATTTTCACCGACCACAAGAGCTTGCAACATATTCTTAATCAAAAGGAACTCAATATGAGGCAAAGACGATGGGTCGAACTCCTAAATGATTACGAGTGTGAAATACGCTATCATCCGGGCAAGGCAAACGTCGTAGCCGACGCGTTAAGCCGAAAAGAACATGCCCATGCATTTCATCTAATATGTTCTCCTATCTTGTCCAATATCAGCGACCGAATTCGAGGAGCCCAACACTCGGCAATTACCGAAAATGACCTGCCCACCGGAATTGATGGGGAGTTGGAAACCAAATCTGATGGTATTTTCTATTATCAAGATCGCATCTGGATCCCAGATCGTGACAATCTTCGCATATTCCTGATGGAAGAAATCCATAAAACCCGATATTCCATTCATCCGGGCACTGACAAGATGTATCATGGCCTGAGAACCAATTATTGGTGGTCGGGAATGAAAAAGGATATTACCTTATTCGTGGCCAAATGTCTTACATGTTCCAGGGTCAAAGTAGAACATCAACGACCCTCTGGACTATTGGTCCAACCAGAAATCCCCAGGTGGAAATGGGAAGCGATCGCCATGGATTTCATAACCAAACTTCCCCGTACCACAAAAGGACACGACATCATTTGGATAATCATTGACCGTTTGACCAAATCCGCTCATTTCCTTCCCATCCGGGAAAATTTCAATGTCGAAAAACTTGCTCGGATTTACATCAACGAGATAGTTAGTCGGCATGGCATTCCTCTCAGCATCATTTCAGATCGTGATGGGAGATTTCTCTCTCGGTTTTGGCAATCACTTCAAACAGCCATGGGAACCCGCCTCGATCTCAGTACCGCCTATCATCCTCAGACCGATGGTCAATCTGAGAGGACAATTCAAACACTCGAAGATATGTTGAGGGCGTGTGTCTTGGATTTCGGAGGAAACTGGGACTCTCATTTACCGTTGGTGGAATTCTCCTATAATAACAGTTATCATTCTAGCATCAAGATGCCACCATTTGAGGCATTGTATGGCCGTAAATGCCGATCTCCTATTTGCTGGCATGAAATCGGTGAGTCCCACGTGATTCGCGCAACAGTGGATTCTCCAATCGTTGGTCCGGAGCTTATCCAGGAAACAACCGACAAAATCACTCAGATTCGCGATAACCTTCTCGCATCTCGTAGCCGACAAAAGAGTTATGCCGACAAGCGACGCAAACCGCTTGAATTTACCGTAGGTGACATGGTCATGTTAAAAGTGTCCCCATGGAAAGGTGTGGTTCGATTTGGACGCAAGGGTAAATTGGCACCACGCTACGTAGGCCCGTTTAAGATCATAAAAAGGATCGGACCAGTAGCCTACGAGTTGGATCTACCAACAGAGCTTAAGAAAGTTCACCCAGTATTTCATATAGCCAACCTCAAGAAGTGTTTAGCAGACGAGAACCTTCATGTTCCTCTCGAGGATATCCAAATCGACGAGACAATGCAATTTACCGAGAAACCCTTGGAAATTACCGACCGAAAGGAAAAGCAACTCAAAAGAAGTCGCATTCCCCTGGTTAAGGTCAGGTGGCAGTCGGCACGTGGACCTGAGTATACATGGGAGCGTGAGGATCATATGCGTACCAAATACCCACAACTTTTCTCTTAAGGTACTCTCTTCTTAAATTTCGGGACGAAATTTCCTAAAGTAGGGGAGACTGTGACATCCGCCTAAAATGGATTCGGGTCAACCCAACCCAATTGGAAATTTAATAAACCCTACTCAAGATTACTTGACACTAATAGGATCAAAACCCATGCAATACGATATAACTTGACGTTAATAGCAACATAGTATTGTACAACGTTATAACTATAATCAAAGTAAATTATGATACCATATTAAAATAAAATCAAAGTATAATGCTCTAATTAAATTAAAAGAATCAAACTTGAATTCTCTAATTAAACTTCAAATCAAAGTAGATTGTTATAATCAAATAATAACCTATCTTTTATAAAACTCCATTTTTATTAACTTTACATTAAATTTTATAAAACTCTATTTTTTATAAACTTTACTTTAAATTTTATACAACTCATATATTAATTATGTAAAAGATGCTTGTGTTAGTGGGAAATTATGAAGACCACCAAAAGCAAAAAGATTATTCCCATGGTCTCCCACTCACACCTCCCATCCACTTTCCTTTCCTTTTTCTCCCAACACATTATTCTCTTCACCACTTAAATCTTCTCTATTCTTTCTCTCACTCTCAATCTCGAAATTTCCTCCAAGAATACTCATATTCCATCCAAGAACAATCTATTATACTCAAATCTTCATCCCTCTTGAAGCATTCATCAAGGTATGTTGTTAAAAGTTTCAAATTCATACAAGAAACAAATTAAATCCACCAAAATATCTAAAACTCATTTTTTTCATAAACCTGATTTTTCTCAGAATACCATCAATAAAATAAGAAGTTCTGGAAATTTTCAGAAAATAACTTATTTTTATTGAATTATCATAATTATTTCAATAAAATAGGGCAATAATTCACATAAAATACTTGTTGCATTCAATAAATTCTGAGAAAATTCTGGGATGACCTGTATACTGATTAAACATGATATATGAAGTTTCATGCATTTATATTACTGTTTACTATTATTTATGATTTTATTGATTAATTAATAATGAAATATATAAAAAATACTTCCCATAGTAACAAATACCTGAAACTTATACACTGGGCTCTACATCATGTTATAAAACTATGGTTAATTTTACAGATTTTTTGAGAATCATTTACTATTTTTCCCGAATTTTGTGTTGTTTAATCATTAAAATATTAAATAAATACTAAAACAGTTCAGAAAAATATACAAATTTTACAGTAATTCATATTGTATGAAATAATGATTTCCTAATAATTTCATAATTTTTCAATACTGTTTACTATTTAAAACTATTTTCCTAAGTATTTAAGCATGTAAAAATGCATTTTAATGATTATTTCATATAAATAACTGTTAAAATCTATAAATAATTATAATTAGGCAAGTTATTATTTTAATAAGAAATTATTAAAATTTAGCCTAAATTGAAAATATAAATTAATTATGCAAAGTAAGTAATTCAATTTAAAATTCATTTAACAAATAAATACCTTAATATTATAATCAAAATGAATTATTGTTAATTCATCTAATATAAGAATATGTGTCTAATTATTTGTATTAATACTTCATTCTTGTTTAGCAGTTCCTAAACCAAAACTATTAATTATATTAGGTTCTACGCCATTTTGACCCGAATCGTCTATCGTACGACACACGCATTTCGTTTTGGGACTAAAGTGAGTAATCTACCTCATACTTTATAATTTTCAATACTTTTGGGGTGTATCATGTGGTTCTAATATATTTCAACTTCATTTTATTGTTTTATCACAATTGAGACATTGTTGGGACATTTATACGTGAGTCATTAATTGTATAACTATTGTTTGTTTACGCTACATGTACTTGTAGTGCATTATCATTTTTAGTCTAATCTCCATGACTATGCCCGTATTCTTGAGGTACGTTATGGACAATAATAGCGCTATTGGGTTGACCACCCCGCCTTGGGACGCTAAGGTGATTGATCACACGTGGTTGAGTGTGTATGATGATTAGATGCTCCATCCTATATATATTTATATATATACATATATATATATATATATATATATATATATATATATATATATATATATATATATATATATATATATATATATATATATATAGGGTGAGGACTTATTGTTGTTGTTATCAATTGTTAATCAATTTTTGATTTATAAACATTTATCTCAAATACAATTGTTTGGAAACTTCAAAAGAAAACAAATTTCAAATTATAAATGTTTCAACTTCACAATCTTCTTTACTAAAATTTGATTACTCACCAACTCTCGTAGTTGACCTGTTTTTACCCATGGTGCAGATTTGAAGAATGAAGAATGATGAAAAATAGGTTGCGCCTTAGAAATCCACAAGACAATTTAAATTTGATGTAATAAATGTTGTTCGTATTTGGATACGTATTTGTATGTTGTGGATCTTGTTTGCATACTTAGTACTTAATTGAATCTAATCATATTATAACATAGTTGTCATGAGACTTTGAACAATATATCACGCCTTGATCGATTCCGACAAGGATCGGGGTGTGACACCTTGGCTCACAAAATTGGCACAAGTGTGTGAAAATAAGAGTGGGCCGATTTTAGTGTGCATACATATTCTATCAAGTTCTTCCAAGGTGTTTTGGTGATTTGTGATTCCATTTGAGGCTTCCACACTATTGGGGCTAAGCTCTTAAAGCTTGAAGACATCAAGCTACATCAAAAGGTATGTCATCTAACTAGAACTTTGTAGTATAGGTGCTTCATAATATGCTAGTTAGGATGAAACCTTGGAATAGTTAATATTTGCATGTATAATAAAGAAAACATAGATCCAAGGTTTATAGGGTTGCATGTACACCATAGGAGTGTTAGAATGCTCAAAACCCAACTGTGGTATCAGAGCCATGGGTTGTTTTCTGTTATATTGATGCAAATGTTTTATTTTCAAGTTGGAAGAAAAAGGAAAAAAAAAACATGACGTTTGTCAAATTTTAAGATAATTACTTGTTTTGTGAAAAACGAATTATTTGTAAAATTTGAATCATTTGTTATATGAGTTAGAATTAGGTCAAATTTAGTAAAAGATAAAATGATATGATTATTTTATTAGTTTTAAAAGTTTGATCAAAATGTTTTAAGGAGTTACAAATTTTGTCATAAAATTTTGGAGCTCAAAAGTTTTTTTTTAAAGTTGTGATCTTAAGGGTTTTTGAAACTTCCATAAGTTATGGATATGAAAGTTTTTTTAAAAAAAAATTTGATTCAAAGTTTTTATTGAGTTACAAAATTTGGTGTTAATGTTTTAAAGAATTCCATAACTTGTTCTTAAGTTATGGAACATGGAAAGTTTCATCATAAAACACCATTAAATTCCATAAGTTATGGAATCCAAAGGTTTTCAAGAATTCCAAAACTTGCCCTCAAGTTTTGGAATTTGAGAAAAGTTTTTTATGAAAAAAAGAATTGAATTCTAAAACTCTTGGGTTCATAACTTAAACAATTAATTAAATGGTTTTAATTTTGAGTTTAATAATTGGAATTATGATGTTTTGTTGAATAGTTCAAATTAACTCTTATGGACTTTATTAATAGTTAATTAAAGCGTTTAATTAAAAGAGTATTATTAAATCCATAAATATATGGTTTGAGTTTAATTAAATTAAAAGTCTACTTTAATTAATAGATTAAACCATCAAGTATTTTAAATGTCTAAAATACACCCTTATACTATTATAATATTAAAAGTTTAATATATTATATGTATAAGAGCAAGTCGTCTTACCATTAGTAGGCCTCATTCACGAAGCCGGTCTATAAGGGGGGTATAAGGTTGTTGCCTATAAAATGGCAGCTTAATGGGTGTCCACTCTCACCCACCGCTTCCTTGACTGGTGGAGGGTCGTTACCCGAACAGGTAGGACAATGACTATAATTCTCCCTTCATTAAAAGTATTAATGATAAATACTAAGTAACTAAACCTTTTATTAATTCCCAATCTTAGTTACTTAGGAAAATGTGAATAAGGTGCTAATCCATGATAAAAGTTTCTCAATGTATGGCAGAACGAATGGGAATAATCAAATTAGGCAGAAAGATAAAAGTTTCTCAAATCTGAAAAGATGGGAGAGTACTTTAGTATCATGTTTGTGATCATCTTAATGATTTAGAAATCATATCACAATTAGTCCTCTAAAGGTCTTCTTAGTGCATTCTTATGACTAAGAAGAGGAGTCATGAATTGTTGAAATGGTTAGATCAGGAAGATGAGTCATACTTCGTTCCAAAACAATTCTTAGAGTCATACTCCAAGATTGTAACTTGAGTGACATATCTTAAAGAAAGGTTTAAAACACTTGTCAAATGTAAGAGTAAAAGTGTCCTACTCTTGTACATTTGAAATTGGTAAGTTGTGATGTTTTGGATAAAACAAAGACCAACTAAGGCCAATTGTGTGAAGTGTTTGTCTTGATAAAGAATCCGCACTATCTCTTGAATATTTGGCAAGATAGTCTTATATGTCAAGAGGATAGTGGGAGTCTTAAAGATCCTAAAAAGAATTTCCAGAACTAATCAAGAATAAAACCTGAAGTTCTTCACTAGCACACGACTTGAGGTTTATAACCTATCGTGTTGACATATTCTGTGCCCATTCTAGTTAAAGTTGGCTTTACATAGGAGTTCTGAAAGTTCTCAATTGGTTGCATAACATCTTGGAAGCAATGGCAGACCCTGTACTGCCAGGTATCAAGAAGTTAAGATTGCATAAGTTCAGTCCATACAAGTTTGGATTTGTCATTATCCTTGTCTTGTGACTATGGTTTTGACGATTCACATGGATAAGAACACATACACCATAAAATCTAAGGGTCATAAGGTTTCTCTCCGATTCATGAAAATGATGGTGAGGAAACACTTCCACCAAGTAGATTTGAAGAAGATGGCAAAAGGTCTAAACAATTGAGACTATGATTACGGCATCCCTTTTCATAGTTCTGAAATTGTTTAGACACACATGCATGCTATCTAAGGAAAGGTGTATGATTTTGATAAAGTTTTATCAAAGCATCTCGTATAAGAAATCTGAACTTTGGTAAGAAAGTCAATAAAGTATTGATTTCTAGAAGTCCAGCTGATTTCTGAGTACATGTCAAAGCTAGTGGGAGCATAAGTGTTATGCTAATAATCATCATGTTAGTGGGAGCATGATAATTATTGTTAGTGTTGCAAGTTAGCAATGTTAATTATAGAAAAAAAAAGTTTCAATTCGTGAGGCTGCAGGGATTGAAAAAGTTGTTTTGCTATAATTAAGGGAGAGGATATACTTCATTTCAATTTAAAGGCTTAGATTGAGACCTTAATCATTTTTAGTCAAGAATATATATATATATATATATATATATATATATATATATATATATATATATATATATATATATATATATGAATTTCATGTTGGATTGGTTCAACTTAAGGAAATTCTATATATTGCGTTCTCAAACTTCGATTATGATTATGACATCCCTCTTCATAGTCAAATTTTGAAAACATGGCAAATAAAAATATTGTAGCAAAAGACTGGTCTAGAATCATGTCTTTATGTGAGACATCATGAATCGTGTACCATTTGCTTTGGGTACAGGATCGATTGCATGTGCTATAATATTTGTCATTTCTAAATTTTTCTAAATGCCCAGAGGCATTAAGAAGGGAAAAGGTCTAGAATTGGATATGACTAAAATGATTAAGCAATTGTCGAGGACAATCTGAGGTTTACCAAAGATTGGTTGCTCAGGGACAGTTGGAAGTATAGTGCTAATTTTGGAAGGACCATATTGACATATTCTGAAAAGAGGCATCTCTTATTCAGAAGTGATAGTCAAAATGAGAATATGGAGTTGTCTCCATTGGTGGAAGTTATCTGTGTAAGATTAGAAAACTTAATGCAAGAAGCATGTCCAAAGCAATGTACTTTGAATATGAGACTTAGTTTCCATGGAGTTGATCTCCATTGGAATACCTTATAATGACTGTTGACAAGTCTTTGTGACTTTGTACATATTCATTATAGGAGGGTCAGTGCATATAAGTTTAAAATCTAAACAGATTTCGATAAATGATAGGAATTTGAAATTCTCACATTTTTCGATAAGGATTTGGGAGTGTGAAAAGAGAATCATTGAAATTATGTTCAATTGATCTAGTTCACAAAGAAAAGGATCATATACAAACATAGAGTTCATACTTGGTGTATGGCAAAGCTATTGTTTAGAAAACATAGTGTACATGCTTGGAGCATGGGACAACTAGTGTTTTTAATTCAGGTATAAAGTTGATAAAACCGAAAAATGAATAATGAGTAATCAGTATGGTGATAAATAAAAGTGTTTATTTATATTCGTAGGGTTTGATACCATATTTGATTCATTTATTCTTGTGTTTCACTTTGCATGTTTTGACTTCCAGAATAACTAAGTCGCTCTTCCTGAATGATTAAGTTATTCAAACAATCCACAGTCGGTCGTATGTTGGAAGTAGATATGAATCAAGACCGTCATGGGTTGGTTTGTAGAGGTCCAAGTTGGTGGACAAAGTGGTGCTACAACACTCATGAGTGCTCATAAGTTCTGAGTATTGGATTCAACCCGCGCTCATTTGAATCACTTCATGGATTTTATCACGAGTGATCATGAGACGATAATATCTTATATTCTTCAAACCTAGAGATATGAGTTGTTACTATGAGTTGGTTATACATTGATTGCACGAAAACGCATTTGGTAACTCGATGTTATAAAACGTGCCTTTGTGTATGATTCAACAAGTAGTAGAACAAGCCATATGAGTCGAAGTTTATCCATTCCTTTTACCTTCGGGATAAAAGCGATATTTGTGGGCCCCTCAATGATTTAGCGATGACACATGTGAGTGCTTGGCCAAGCCAGGACTGATTTGATTTGTTCAATCAGTCAGTCATCATAAATCGAAAATCGGGAAACAACAAATGGATAGAGAGAATGATTATAATCCATATCTCAGTCCATATGATATCTAGAATGGAGGAATATATGATCCCTTATCTAATGGACAAGTCATTGACAAGGTCAGAGTTCGACAGCGGCTTTAAGAGCTACGATTGCCAGTTAGGTTTTGAAGTCATACTCAATAATAGCTTTAGACTTATCCAAGTGGGAGACTGTTGGATTAATGTCTAAGTCCATAACTATATTTGGTATGTACTTGACCCGACCCGGCATGGTCCATTTGGGTTGCACTTCACCGGCACAATTTATATGGATAGTCTTTTGAGAATAGTATATTTATGATTTATATTAATATATTATAAGTTCTAATATATTAATATGGAATTATATTATTTAATTAGTATTGATCAAGAATTAATTTAGAATTAATTAAGTGATCAAAAAGAACTAATTAAATATGGACTCTTATATATATAGAATGGGCCAAGTTCATTTAGGTTGGGCTAAGCTTTCATGGATGGTCCATGGAGCTTTTAACCCATGGATCCTATGTAAATGAAAGGTCATGGGTATTAGGGTTTACATGGATGTAACCCTAATCCTCCATAATATATAAAAGGGTCCTTGGCTCACAAAATTGGCACAAGTGTGTGAAAATAAGAGTGGGCCGATTTTTGTGTGCATACATATTCTCTCAAGTTCTTCCAAGGTGTTTTGGTGATTTGTGATTCCATTTTAGGCTTCCACACTATTGGGGCTAAGCTCTTAAAGCTTGAAGACATCAAGCTACATTAAAAGGTATGTCATCTAACTAGAACTTTGTAGTATAGGTGCTTCATAATATGCTAGTTAGGATGAAACCTTGGAATAGTTAATATTTGCATGTATAATAAAGAAAACATAGATCCAAGGTTTATAGGGTTGCATGTACACCATAGGAGTGTTAGAATGCTCAAAACCCAACACAAACATCCACCTAATAGCATAGAAGATGACATACCCGCAACATCTGGAGGAATATTGATCCCCTTCTGCTGACATGACCAACCCCGCTACCATGTAGCAGCCTAAATCCTTGGAGTGACAAACTCCCTCGTGTACTTTCTCGTACGCGCTGTACTGACCCAGGCCCTGCTGGCCTTTCACCCGATGATCAAAAGTCATGGGTCTCTTCCCGGGACCCTCTACTATATGCACCTGGCACGCACCTCTCCTTCCGAGGTGCTCCCAAATCGATCCCGCATCTGCAACTCTTGGAAATCATATCCTTCAGGGTCCGACACCCTGTCACGCTCACTAGCTCGCTTGCCAATGGCTAAGCTGCAACAACTGGAACATCCTCTATCCCCAAACTGGGTCACAAACTCTTCCCTGAAGCTTCTTAGATTCTCCAAGACTCTCACTGATTCGAGTATGGATCTTGTGCTTTCAGTAGTACGGGCCCAATAGTACCTTCCACACCTATCCATACTTTCCTCAGCAATCCTCCCGAATCCTCCAAGTTACTTCCTCAAACTGGTAAACCCAAGTCTAACTGAGCCTCACTACTAACCCACTGAAACATATCCTTGGCTTTCCTAGGTTCCCGTACTCACCCAGTCCTCAGCTGCTGAAAGATTCCCAGTAATGTCAACTAGCTACCTCATGAACATAGCTAGCTCACATTACTAAGAGTCCCACATAGCACAAAGCAAGCAGCATTCAGACAATAGAAAATCTAACCATCATATTCCAATCAAATCATTCTATCCTCTAATCAGGAATCTGCACATACACTTCAAAGGCTCATACAATCAGGCATAACCTAAACAGGCTATCCTATTACTGACTGGTCAGTACTAGCATGCAAGTCTACAAGCACATACAACAGGCATATAAGGCATCCTCCTAGATCCTTAGCCCTAATCTAGCATGCAATTCTCATAATCATATCATATCATACCATAACATAACATGTATGGGTATCTTGGGGAAAACTTACTTGAGCTCGGCTGATTGCACGCATCACACACTTTGTTCTTCTCAAAGTTCTTTACTCTTTTCAGATTCTTTTCATCTCCTTTTTATAAAATGGTTTTACTTTTGAAAATTTTCATACCAAGCCCTTAGTTTGAGTTCAGACACACTCGAGCGTATGTCCGAATCCCTCAAACCAAGGCTCTGATACCAACTTGTAACATCCCAAAATTCAAGGCCAAAAATTCGTTATAATTAAGTAATTATATAAAACCATCAGTATAAAAACATTCATAATAATATTTCGTGTCAAACCAAAGTTGTCAATAATCAAAACATATTATCATAAAACCATATCAGAGTGTAATCCCAAAGATCTCATGTGCGGAAACATAGTGTGATGCGCTGCGATCAAGCCGTCTCCTTTCCTTTAAAAACGAGTACCTGAAACCAAAACTAAAAACCGTAAGCACGAAGCTTAGTGAGTTCCCCCATCATATCACATACCATACAATCACATAGCATACATACTGCCAGGAAATTCTGGGATGCCCGACCCACCCGTGTCAAGGCATTCTGGGGTGCTGACCTACCCGTGTCAAGCCATTATGGGGTGCTGACCTACCCGTGTCAAGCCATTTTGGGGTGTTGACCTACCCTTCGGTCCTAACAACCGAACTCCGGGGACTATCTCACCCCATACTACTACTATCACACATATCATAACATAATCATACTGTCAGGCATATCTGGGGTGCCCGACCTACCCTTCGGTCCCTACGACCGAGATGCGAGGACTATTTCACCTCCTACTACTACCACATAATATCATAGCATAAACACATTGTCAAGCATATCTGGGGTGCCCGACCTACCCTTCGGTCCCTACGACCGAGATGCGAGGACTATTTCACCTCCTACTACTACTATCACATATAACATATCATACCAGCATATAACATATCAGGTAGTAGCAAACCTAGATGAATATCACAAAGACAATCATCTAACATACAACTCCTACTGGTGGGCCGGCATTGTGGCCGTAGACCCATCGCTACTGGAAGGTAACTTACCTCACACTGCTGAATTCCCGTAGACACAATCCCACTCTGCTGAAGTCCCGCAGACTCAGCCCCAGCTGCTGGATGACAGATTCCCGAACTGTCAACACCAAAATAACACCCAATTAATAATTGGGTCCCACTACATTACCATAAGTACATTCTTTAGGTATTTACCACATTACCCCTAGCTTGGCTTATTCAAGCCCAAGGCCTAATCCATAGGCCCAAAGTCAATTAGGAATCAAAGCCTAACACATGGCCTAATTTTCCAAATTGGGCCTAGGCCTATACATGGTCTCATTCTAACGCCCAACATCATATAATCATTAAGGCCCAAACTATGGCCCATCTATGGCCCAATTTTCCAAATTAGGCCCAACTCCTCATATGGGCCTTACCACAAAGCCCATTAATTATTATAGTCCATTTGCTCAATCTTGGATGGCCCATTAATAGTCCAATCATCAAGGCCCAATAAAGGCCCAACAATAAACCCAAGTGAAATTAGGGTTTTCATATAAAATAACAATTAGGGTTAAGTGTTTCTCACTTAACCCATTAAGGGCTTAATCCATTATGGACTTAATCCATTAAGTCCATCATTCTTCTAAATAAGTCATATGGTGTGATTGGGCTTTATCACACAATTCCATTCCAATGGCCCAAAAGTGGGTCCCAATAAGTCCAAGCCTATAAATCCAATATTAGGGTTTTCTAAACCCTAATTAGGGTTTCCAATCCCATCTTAGCCCAATAGGCCCAAAACCAAGTCCTTAAGCTCATTAGGGTTTTCCTTAGGCCAATTAGGGTTTATTACACCTATTAGTCACATGTTTGGGCTTTTGGGTCCATTAAGCTTCATTGGGCCCATTAGGGTTCATTAAGCCCATTAAGCCTCATTGGGCCCATTAGGGTTTCTTAGTACCTTGTCCAAACATCCAAACGAGTCAAACACAACAACCACACTGCCACCCGACACGGCGGCCGGTGGTGGCAGCCACCATGTCACGGTGATGGTTTCGAATTTCTTTCTCATTATTCCATTTTTTGTTGTTACAATTTACAATGGAAATACCAAAAGCAACACACACACACACTAGATACACCCACCCACGGTGGTTCATGGTGGCAGCCACCACCTCACGGTGGTGGCAGTGGCGGTTCTCTTCGGATCTCCGACCAAGATGTACTCCTGCTACCCTATACCATTACAGTACACACACACACCGATGCATAACCACAACCACCCACACCCGGTGGTCGAAGGTGGCGAAAAGCAAAAATAGCGGCAGCGACATCAACCCAGCTTCCGGCGGCGATTTCTGATGTAACAGGAAAACGGGTGAGGCGGACGACATCACAGGCTTGCGGAGTTCGATCCCCAGCAGAATCGACAGGTGGCTTCGGCGGTTTGGTGACAGTGAAACCGTGTCCAGGACGTCATCGCCAGCAGCAACATCACATCATTACTTCATCCTCTTCTGCCCCGATATCCAACCACTGGTCTTCATTCTCCGCCACAACAGAAGCGGCGACACTTGGTCTTAAAGGAAAATGGAAGTTGCGGTTCCACAGCGCTACAGCGGCGGTGACGGCGCCAACAGGCGGCATTCAGTGATGTAAATGCAACCCACGGTGGTTCACGTCGATGCAATGTATGCCTCGGAGGAAAGGGAAAAACGCAACAGCAGCCTCGGTACCAGCCTTCAGGCCCGCTGCCGGAGGTGGTCGATGAGAGAATGGCGGCTGGAAGATCACCCGGCGGATGCTCCTTAGGTTTAGGGTTTCAGCATGTAGCGGGTTTATATATCCCGCATCATCCAAACTTCCTCCCATGTTTACACAAACAGTCCCTCTTTCCCCCTTTTCTTTCAAAACAGATCCAATATTTACCTTTTTAACCCCTGATTCCATAAATCTTTACAATATAAATCCGGAATTTACATTTTATCCCTTGCTTCCATAATTCCTTTCATATTGAGTCCTAATTGTTACCAAGCAGCCCCTGTCTTCAATATTACTTACAAATTAAGCCCGGATTTTACACTTTAATCCCCGCCTTCTAAAATTATGACAGTTAACTCCTCGAGACCATCACCTTGCTATATAATTATTAATTTTAGGGCTACTATTCATTCATTAATTTGTTTATTTATTTTATTAAATAAACAGGGTGTTACACAAACATATGACTTTTTATGTTCTGATGATGTTTTTGAAGGAATGATTCCTTACAGAAAGTCAATACTTCAAGATGTTCAGATTTATCAAACTCCAAAAGTTTGTGTATCAAAGGTTTCTAATGTTCAGATTCAGAAAGATGAAGAGGTTGTCCCGATCCAAAATTTGTTTCTGAAGCCTAGAAATAAGAAAAGAAAGAAGAAGAAGAAAGAAGAACAAGAAGAAGAAGAAGAAGAAGAAGAAGAACAAGAACAAGAAGAGTAAAATGAAGAAGGTTTGGATGCCCAATGTACATATACCTAATGCATGTGAAAAGATTCAGAAAGCTGAAGTCAAGAATGTTCAAAGAAAATTCAATTTTTCTTCACATGAATATGTTAGAAGTTGGAGAAAAGAGAAATGAGAATTCGGTTGGTTTAATGAAATCTATGGAAATTTTTGTTTTCCAACTAAAAAGCAGGTATTGTTTTCAGAAGATGGTCGATTTTCTTCAAATAAATGGGTGTGCAAGAAACCAACTTCAATGTTGAATCTTAAATGGGTACCAAAAATCTCATAAAAGTTTTGTTTAAAAAAAATAAAAAAAATGACAAATCTGGTGAAAGCTGACGAAATTTGAGTAAAAAATGAGAAAGAGGTGCAAGTTGTCAGTGTAATGCAATCAGGAGGGTCAGATTCGGAACTATTGAAACATGAGGGTTACATTCGGAATTTATTGAAACTTTGGTCATAATTTGTTAGTTTCGGAGTTAAAGGCATAATCCGTCATTTCTTTAAAATGTGAAGGTTGTTTTCGGGGTTTGGTCAATTGTTTAAATTTGTTCTAGTAAAACGACGTTGAAGAAGCAAACTCCAAATCGCTCCGAGCATTCGGAGGCGTTCGGAGTTCTAGGCTCGGAGTGATTCGCTACTACGACACTTTCGGAGTTTATGAATTCGGACGTTGCAATCGTTCGGAGTTCTGAAACTCGCAATCGCATTATGGAATTGATGGTCCACTGTGTTCATACTCCAAGTCCTCGGAATCACTCTCTCGGAATCAGAATTTACAGTTAATCGGAACGAAACTGTAATTGATTCGAAATTGAAATTATTCTAAGTTCTCGATTGACGTTCGGAGTTTACTGGAATCGGAAGTTAAAATTGGAATTGGAAGTCGTATTCTTTCGTTGTTAACTGGTCTCGGAATTGATAATCTCGTTCGACGCTGATATTGGTATCACAAATCGGAGTTATAAATCAAATCGTAGAAGTATGCAGTCGATCGGAGGTATTTCATATCATCAAATGTGATTTTGACTTTTGAAAGTCAAATAACGTGTTCGCATCCGTTTAATTGAAGAAGACGCTTCAGTTTACAATTTCAGTCCTCGGAGTTCTTTTAGCTTGGCAGCTTCAACCGATTTTTCCAAACTATTCATAAATTCTTGGATTTTACCATTTTAACGCTTTCTTTCCAAAATATTTTCATTTCTAATCCTTTTCTTTGGTCTTATTCTTTTCAAACCCTTCTAAATAATTGCTTCTTACTCCATTCTTTTTGTCTAATATTTAAAAATCGAAAAATACAAAATTACTTTTTTTTATTTTTTCGGTTTTATTTTTTTGAGAATTGGGTATATTCTAAAAGGATTTATTTCATCTAATCTGATGGGTTTTGGAGTTTGTTGGAGATTCTTCTTAAGTTTCTGGATTCTCTCCATGGTATTTGTTGAAGATTCAAGGGGGAGTTCGTATTTCGAAGACGATATTTGTTTCTCTCGCTTTGAAGACCCCATGTGCTGATGAGTCTCACAATTTAGGGGAAGAAATGCCAAGAAGATCGAAAATCGTGATCATTATCAGTTTCAACATCTAGGGGGAGATTGTTGAGTATTTGAGATATTGAAAGTGATTTGGCATGTTTGGTTATTTAGGGAAGCCTTTTTAGGGTTAATCATTTTATGATTCCCTACGGTGCCTTTACATTAGTAGTTATTCATCGAGCTCTTCTAAGGCATTGGTTTTATTTTAAGGCATTGGTTTTATATTTATGGTAAATATTTTATGTTCCCTATAAATAATCAGTTGGTTAGATTTTGAGGTAAGCTTTTTCCTGATTAGGGTTTTCTTTGTACGTTCATATCATAATTAATATACACAAAACCTTTATCGGATTAATTGCATATTATGGTGATTGATTCTTGATTGTTCTTGAATTTCCGCATTCGTCATCTCGAATTTATTCGTAACAGCACCCCCTTGTGATTGAGCTGAGGTTTGCGAATTTTCTTGACCTTTGAAACGAAAGTCTCTTTGGGAGAAGAAACAAATTGCTCAAGAACTGGTTCGATAATAGGATGCCTTCAGGAGAATGACGAGGCCTATGTGGCATTTTCTTCAACTTTTTGAGAACTCCATGTGACAACCGTCAAATTTTGGCCAAGTCAAAGTCAACTAAAGTCAACAAGTCAAATCGGTCAACTCATCTAACCCTTGTATATTAGGGTTTCCATTATGATTCTTATTGTACTACTCGCAATCTTAATATAAAGTATCACTTAGAGTTTTCACGTGTTCGTAAATTCTAAACCCTAATCAAGGTAAGTGATGAATCTACTAGATAAAACATTATTTCATACCCCTCGAGAGCGTATAACATTCATAACAAGGCTTAACTGAGTGTAAGAACCTTGCGTTGCGAAGCTAAACACTCAAAAAGGTCACACAAGAAGTCTCTCCCAATCTCTTTCACTCTAACTCTCTCAAATCTCTCTCTATATGAGAAATCTCTCCAAGAATGTAAAATCTCTCCCAAATCTCTCCAAGTATGTGAAATCTCTCCCAAATATCTCTCTGAATGAGAAATCTCTCCAAGTATGTGAAATCTCTCCCAAATCTCTCCAAGTATGTCAAATCTCTCCAAGTATGTCAAATCTCTCCAAGTATGTCAAATCTCTCCCAAATCTCTCTCGAAATCTCTCTCAACTTCTTATAATCACTCGGGACATCCCGACCCTCGATTTTGTCGAAAACTGCTCAAAAACGGAAGTCTACGCGAAAATCAGCCTTAAGGAGCGGAAACCCCTCTTAGGAGCTGAAACCCCTCTTAGGAACCGAACCTCCTGAGAACTGAAACCCTCTAAGCCGAAATGGACCGAGGGCTCTGTCTATTTCGGTCCCCTGATCATGTTGAACCGAGCCTTCTCATAGAACCGAAAGGCAACAGCCGAGACCGAACCTCGCAGATAGCCACCGAGACCGAGCCTCGCCTTCTGTTCCTTCTCCTTGCACTCTCGGTTCCCTCTTTGCACCTTCGGTTCCTCTTCCCCTTCTCTCGGTTCCTCTCCAGCGACCGAACCCTCCTCTCGGCTCCCACCTACTTTCGGTTCTAAGCATCAGGAACCGAACCTCCGGCCCAGACTTCGGATTTTCACCTGTTTTTCCCGGTTTTTGACCATTTTCACGTATTAAGCCCGTTTTTCATGATTTTAACGCGGGATTTTCTCCAAAAATCATATTTTAACATATAAGACCCTAAATATTCATAATTTAAACATATTTTTATGGAAATGTTTATTTAAGAATAAAATCTAGTGGGTGAATATTTGAGGTGGAGTGTTGACTTTACCTTAGTGTGTAACATAAGCAACCTCCCATACCCACTCCTTGACCATCCACAATCACTATTCCACCATACCTAGTTAATCATTGTCCTCTTCCTACCATAATTCCAGCCATACTCTTGGTCAAGGTCTAGAAAACTCTTATCTCTCCTCACTCTTCTCTCATTCTCCACCAAAGAACAAACACCTTTCTCTCTCACTTCTCTCTCTCAAATTCGAGATTCAAGGGCTGATCATCAAGTTTTCTTCCACTTTTGGTAAGTGATTTTATCCTCCTTATGATTATTTTACTTCCTTATACCCAAAATCATAGAATACTTACACAAATTCCATCACATTTGTGTTAGATCTTCGAACCTTCAAGGCATCTTCTAAGTGTTCTTGAGTTGAACACTTCTTTTCTTCAACATCCATCCACTAAGAACACACAAGGTGAGTTCATACCCCTATCTTTTCATGTTTTTCTTAAGTTTTAAGGGGGGGAATACAAGTTAAAACACCAAGAACACAACTAAACTCATTCAACAGCTTTCATCAGAAACGTTGAGTCTTATTCACAGACTGTTTTGACTATCTTAAACTTAATATCTTTCAAAACTGTTTAATATTCAAATAGTTCAGGTTCGTACCTTTAAAATTACTACTTGCACATCTCCATACGATGTTTCTACGATTTATGGTGATTTTTACAAAACTGCCTATCATTTCAGAAACGAATTCGGACCAGTCTGTGAATATGAACATTTTAACACAAGTTAAAGACTTCTAAAAATCATAATAAAAATTATGAATAAACTAGACAGATTTTGTGAACTCTCAGAATTTACGGAATCAGCTTTCGAATTCTTATGATCTTTCTATAATTTTTCTAAAACAGTGTAGAAAGGTAAAAATTTAGATAACAGCTTATAACTTTCATCACACTTTGTAACTTGTTGAGCAAAGTGTTAATCTTTGAAGATTTCATATTTTACATGTGTTTCTTGTTGTGGTATAATTATATATCAGAAAATACTCATTGAATTGTAAGAATTCTCCATTATTACCATTAGTATAAAAATAAGGCATGATAAACGTAGTTATATTTTTGCTATACATTCAACTTACATAGAAAAAGGGTCCTTATACATCGCAAACAAACATGCTAGAACTATAATAGGTATAGTTAGGTTGCATATACATTACAAACATTTGGATAAACTATAATATGCATAATTCATGTTCACTATCACTACCACTATTTGGTGAATTATGATATATATAGTTTATGTTCACTACCACTACCACTATTTGATAAACTACAATATGCATAATTCATGTTCACTATCACTACCACTATTTGGTGAATTATGATATGTATATTTTATGTCCACTACCACTACTTGATGAACTATGATAAGCATAGTCTCGGTCCTTGGTTTTTAAGACTACATTCTATCTTGAATTGTTAGGCTTCAGCTATAATTGCTAAGTGTATATGCTAGAGTTATATAAGAATCTAGTCACAATCGACTTAGAATTGGTGGGTCCGCTTTATTTCCTGTTCCTCGTTTGGTTGTGGGCCTAGGGCAGATCCATTACATTCGACGGCCTATTTAACTTAAATTTTATATAACTTATATACACTTAGAGATTATAGAAGGAAACTATAGGAAATTCTAGGATGCACTACTTATTAATACAAAAACTTACAATTCCCTCTTTAAGGAAAATATTGGATTTTCTGGAAACATACTCTGTCGCTTTTTCAAGGAAAACAGTTTCTTTCTCAAACAAAACTCTTATGAACTCACCAACTTAAATGTTGACACTTTTCAAAACTACTTGTATTCTCAGGAAATCAGTGAAACAGGAAAACATCAGCACGTTGAGGATGGGACGTTAAATCGTCAAACAGTTTATTTTGTCATCATAATGTAATTGATTTTGAAACATGTAAACATATACTATGGTGTAACCTTTTCAATTATATTTATGATGGTTGTATTTACTTTGAGCACTATTATACTCGTTGTTGTGATACTTTACATGAAGTCCTCCATCCCCGTATGTTTCCGCCATCCTTGGTTTGGGGGTGTGACACTCTAAACTTCGAAGGCATGACTACCTTTGTTGGTTGAGAAGTCTCTTCATGAACATGCTGAACAGGATCAGGCTTCGATGGACTAGCCTTCTTTGTAACCTTCTTTGGTGTAGAAACAGAAGCAGGCTTTGATGGACTAGCCTGAACACCTTTCTTTGAGCCCTTATTTCTTTTGGAAGAACTAGCAACACCCTTCGCCAATAACACACCAGTCTCAATCGAAGGATTGATTGTTTGAAGATAGGCAACAAGAATAGGATCAGTAGGATCCACCTTGCGAAGCATTGCATCAAAGATCCTCACAACAGTAGGAAAAATTTCAGAATCATCATCCACAGTCTTAGGATGTTGATAGATTCTAAACTCAGCTTTAGGATCTTCAACAAGAACCAAGATCCCTACTTTTTCGTAGACATACTACAAAATCAGGCTCCAATAAAGAGCACATGAAACTCCATTCACCACATTAGTGTTAGAAATACTGTTTCCAAACTCTTGCCATAACTGGGTTGCATAATCAACCTGTAAATCATAATACAACCCTGCGACCATAGCATAAACCTCTAATTTTGCTTTATCCAATCCAACAGTTCGTCCTGTCACGCATCGAATGAAGATGCCAAAGAGAAAGTTCTATATGCAAGGTAGAGATGATTTATTGAAGTCACTCATTCTGGTAAGAGGTGGTTGATGACCCATCTCGCTTAACAAATGAACAACCTGTTCATTCATAACCTCATATAAAGGTTCGACATTAGGAATGTTCAAAATGTGGGAAAACAGCTTCTTGGACAATTTTTGCTTCGCCTCATTGGTTAATTGAAAAGCAACCACCTTTGTAGTCTTGTTAAACACAGCAGTAGAAGCAGCAAGCGATAACCTTGTCATCAGAATTGAAAAGGAGGACGACATAGCAGCAGATAAGACAGAATGATTCAAGGCAACAATGAGCATCTTCAGTTCTTCAGGATAAGCATCAACATTTGGTTGAAGCTTGTAATTCGTGCTTTGAATCTTCAAAAGTGGTTGTGATGTTGCCTCATCAGTGGTTTGAGAAGGATCAATGTTCACATTTGTGGCCGCCATTGTTAGGGTTTGAAGAGATTTTAGAAAACAGGCGTATAAGAGAATAATATTTGGGAAATCTTTAACTGGATTGCGTAAAGTTGGAATAAGATCACCCAAAACCCTTTTATACGTAAACCCAAAGTTTGAATTTGAAGCGGTTAAGCATTAAATGTATGCCACATGGTGCCTTAAAAACCGATCCTGTAGCCGTAAAGTTCTGCACGTCTGAAAAGTGATGAGCACTTTTTCCTTGAAAACCGTAAAATAACCAAACCGTCACATCAATCATTCGTTTCGCATGCCCCAAGAGGATAAGAACCGTCAGAGAACCATCGGCAAGGAGGTTGGGCTCTTTCGCTTTTGGGTTTTAAGCGAAGTCATATGCTAGACCTTTCGAAATCACCAGTCTGAGTTGGTATTACTCAGAACCTCAAGGATTTCGGTATGTGCATAAGTGTACCAAAGAATGAGATAAGATCAAGATAAAAAAAATTTGGATCTTTGATGGAAATTAAACATTGACATAAAGGCAGTTAGATCCCAGGAAAATATCGCTTCGTTCTACAACAAGAGAGATGTCGTACAGCTTGTGTGGTTTCCCATGAATTACAATCGAATAATCATAGAGGAGTATTTAAGGGCTTCGTTTCAAGGTTTTGTGGGTAGGTTGAATTTTGTTACATATTACAACTCAACATAAGTATGATAAAGTGTAAACAAAATTACTTGTATGACCAGTGTAGCCAATGACAAGTGATATTATAAAAATTTTCAAGTAACTCAAGTTAAAAAAAAAAATATTCAGACAGAAATCATATTTCAAGAAAATAAAGTGTTGGATCTTGTTGTGCAAAAATGTCTTGGGTTGAAAACATTTTATCAAGACCACTCAAAACGAAGAAATATGATTTTGAATATCGAAGTGTGGTACAGAAAGAAGTGTTTCGTTAAAATCTTTAACAAGAAGTTCACCGTCAATTCCTTAAAGGTTTCGAAGTATTGGATTTCACCTTCATCACGGTCTCATGAATCAGGATCATAAACACAGACTTTTTACATACCTAAATTATGGTTGGTTCGAACCAGAGATCTCTTGCGTATATGTCATAGTGTGTGATCATGAAAGAATTTTATGGTGAAAAAGATTGATCTAAGAAACAAAATATACCTTTGCTATATGTGGACCAAGCATGAAACTCTTAACTCGACATGAGAAGAGTAAGGTAGCTCATCGACTAATGTTAATATAGCCTAATTGGGAAGGAATACTCGTGATGAGAAATCCATTAATGCTTTAAAACACATTGAGTCTGGGAGGCTTGGGTCAACATGCAGCAGCATGCTTCTAGGGACACCTAACTAGTGCAAAGTATCGAAATAATACATTTCCCTAAAGCTGCAATGCAAGTTCCACCAGTATATATCGATAGCGAGCTACACCAAATCTTATAAACCGCAAGAAAAATAAATAACATAAAAAATATTTTTGGTTTTTTGTTTTTGATTTAAAAAATTAACCAAACTAAGAAAATATTTTTGATATTTTTGGTATTTTTGTTTTTGAATGTATCAGACAAAACCAAATGAAAAGTACCGACATATAGAGTTGATGCCTCGTTATAGCAATTATACTTTGAGTAACAAAGCAAAGTTTGAATCAGTCAAAGGAAAATCGAAAACATAGCGTGTCGAACGCTTAACCGTAAACAGTAACAGCTGGACCATTCAGCGATATGTCGACACAGCATGACTTTAAGATGAAGTCCCATTTGGAACAGCATTCGCATCAATCATTCCTAATCCCGACAAAATCCTGAGAAAATTCTTTTCATCCAAAGGTTTGGTAAAGATATCTGCATGTTGATCAGTTGTCCTTACAAAATGAACTTCAATGTTGCCATCCTCAACATGATCTTTAATAAAGTGATAGCGAAAGTGCAATATGTTTTGTTTTTTAATGTTGCACTGGGTTATGGCAGATGCAAATAGCACTTTGTGAATCACAATACAACGAAATTTTCTTCACGTGGATTGCATAATCATGAAGTTGACTTTTAATCCATATGATTTGAGAAGTGCAAGCTGCAGCAGCAACATATTCTGCTTCTGTTGTGGAAATCGAAACACAAGTTTGTTTCTTTGATTGCCAGCTAACAAGCTTCCCATCAAAAGTTTGATATCCACCACTTGTGCTTTTTCTATTGAGGTGACAACCTCCAAGATCCACATCAGAAAATGCCTGTATGAAAAACCCTATTTTCGAAGGATACTACAAACCCAACGAAATTGTGCCTTTAAGATATCGAAAGATGTTCTTGACAACAGTAAGATGAGGTTCTCTGGGATTCGACTGATACCTAGCACAATTGCACACAACAAACATAATATCAGTTCTACTGGTTGTTAAGTAAAGTAGCGAACCAATCATGCTCCTGTATAATGTGAGATCGACAGTTGGCTTGTCTAACGAAGGACCAAAACGCGTGCCAACAACCATAGGTACTCTTAGTTTCGAACTGTTCGTCATGCCAAACTTCTCAAGCAGATTTCGAGAATACTTCTCTTTATTGATAAAAATTCCTTCTATGCTTTGACGAATGTTTAAACCCATAAAATTATTGATCTTCCCCATCATGCTCATCTCAAACTGGCTTTTCATCATATTCTCAAACTCATTCGACAATTTAGGGTTAGTAAAGCCAAAAATAATATCCCCAACTTTCTTTCAAAAGAGTGTGGGATCAACAGATCCTTGTTTAAATTTCGATGACTTTTGGTGCTTGTTTAAGACCATAAACCGCCTTATCTAAAATATAGCAATGATCAGGATATTTTGTACTTACGAATCGTGGCGGTTGTTCAACATAGACCGTTTCTTCCAAGACTCCATTAAGAAATTCACACTTAACATCCATTTGATAAACATCAAATTCCTTGTGTGCTGTATAGGCTAAAAATATTCGAACAGCCTCGAGTCTTGCTACAGGGGCAAAGGTTTCTGC